>NW_027464591.1:8240833-8850000 GCF_043290135.1 Rhipicephalus microplus | reverse complement strand
GCGCGGTAAAGAACCATAGATCGCCCCAATGTGTCAATTCCTTGTTCGTACGTGACCGCTTATAAGTTCAACCTTGGCAAACTGCCCACTACTTCGTCATTGCAAACATCCCACCACGCCTCATGACCAATCCACCACTTCACCGACCATAAAAACGTTATAATGAAGGGGGAACGGAAGCGACGTGTAGCTACCACTTGCGAATAATAAAATTTCTTGTGTAGATATATACAGTATTTGTCACGTCTTTGATGATGCAGTGGGCGATATGTGGATGGTTATTGCTTTAGCTATGTTTGGCAAGAGGCCATGCTTAGAAAGAGCAAATGAGTCGTTCAGACTCTCCTTGTACGTGCTATATTGCCACGTCACATTCTACCACGAATTAAATCTCCCTGCTGTCTGCGTAACCCTTCTCTATATCTTTCTCTTCAATGCTTGAGCATAAATCAGCTAGTATCTGGTGCTTACCGTACACACCGACGCGGGTATGTGGTAGTAGCAAACATTAAATCTCGCTGGCTGTTCATTGCATGCGAGTATAAGATGAACAATATACCCATTCGCCGAAATGAAGATCCCATTTATACATACAGAGGAAGGTTGACCATTTCTACAGCCAACGCTGCTATTATGCCGGTATTACCATCCTCCAACCTCTAAGTGGCAGCTATGAAGAATAGTTCTCTTCACCTAAAGCTACTGCTGATCATTTTCTAAAAGATTGTACGTTTATTCGCAGCGGGATTTGTTAATGCATACTTGCTAACAGAAAACTAATAGGTTCACGACAAGGAACAATATACGACCACTACTTCTTGGTATGAGTATGTCAATAAATAGATCTAAAGCTTTATTACAGTTGTCATTTATTATTTAAGAGTGAATACTGACATAAAGAAGGACTGAGGAATGCATGACAGCCATTCGTGTGTGTGTGTGTGTGTGTGTGTGTGTGTGTGCGCGCGTGTGTGTGTGTGTGTTTGTGTGTGTGTGTGTGCGTGTGTGTTTGTGTGTGTGTGTGTTCGCTAACTAATATTACTTCTTCCAGACCTGCAGATGGACCAACAAAGCAAGCAAGGGATCGATAACATGTTTTCCAGACACGCAGAGACATTGTTTATATCATATGTTTATCAATCAAGTTCGTAGTGTTCTCAAAGGCTACGAAGACCAGTATGACTATGCAACTTCTAGACACTAGTCCACCTTCCTGCGAAAATGAACACATCGATCCTCTGGGTTTTCTTGTGCTTAGTTAGCGCTGATTCTCAGAAACAGGTGTTCTGAGAAAAAAGATTGCTTTTTCGATTGTAAACACTAAATTTGAAAACAAAAGCTTCCACCAATATTGTGCTAGTATTACTCATCGAAAGTAGGTGCGAAAACAACACGGTATTGATCAAGAAAATTGAATTGGCAGCGCAGATATCCTTCAAAACTGCACCAGTGGTGATGAAACATGGACAGAGGTCGACTTCTAAATAAAACATTGCTTACTTACAAAAGAGTGGAAAAATAAGCAATCGGTGGCGCCAAAAAATACCGGTGAAAGAAAGAAAGAACAGTTGTGTTCATCATGTTGTTTAATATATAGACTCGAGCACTTTACTAACCCAACAACACCAAAGAATTCTTCGCAGCTTCCTTTGCTTCACGTCGCCCTTCCACCGCATCGTGGAAGTGTTTCGCCATTATCACCACTTTTCTGCACGAAGTTACCCGGTCGGATGACTGGTCATAAAGATGCAGGTCGAGCAGTAATTATTTGCCCTTGAACGTCACGCTGTTGCTGTAACTTTCTACGTCTATGTACTGAAGTCTCTGAAAAATCGTGTCCGTCTGTGTGACCAATGGTATTGTTTTTTTAAGTATTGCTTTACTTGGGAGAGGACCACAAGTATGCTTCCCCGCGAATCCCCTTCGTAATGCTCAACTTTGTCTGTAATCAATGTAATCATTGTGGTGAAAAAATCTCGCGATTCCACGAAATTCAGCCCCTCTGATTTATCTATATGGTGCGTGTTGTCTTTCTTCTCGAATAATAATAATAATAATAATAATAATAATAATAATAATAATAATAATAATAATAATAATAATAATAATAATCACGATTTACCATCTCAAAACCATGATATGATTATCAGCAACACTGTAAAGGAGGGCTCCGGAAATTTCAACCACCCGTGTTTTGTTAAAGTGCACCTTCAAATATATTCCCTGCGGACGAAAATGCGGCCGCCTAGGCCGGGATTCGTGCCCACAGCCTTCGAGTCATTCTTATCAAGTGCGAACTGCTTCCTCCAGTAGGTAGCTTTCTAGAGATGTGATAACACGTGCAAAGCGAAGGACATCACTGGTGAAGTGACTGGCTGAACGCAACGTCCACAGATGCTTGCGGCAATGAAAAGCCATGACAAGGCATGAAATTATAGTGACTGAATACATGGCCTTACTCAGTCGTTAAACGGTACAAATTTATAATGCCACCAAGGTAGATCTTTTGTGTTTTGCTAAAGCGGGAACGTATTGACACCAAATAGTGCGCTTTGGCACCCACATGACATGAAGGTTAACAAAGTTTACAAGCTGTGCTGGTAGCATGCAGCATTCATCAACTTAATTAGTATAGTTGATTGATTGATTGATATGTGGGGTTTAACGTCCCCAAACCACCTTATGATTATGAGAGACGCCGTACGGGAGGGCTACGGAAATTTCGACCACCTGGGGTTCTTTAACGTGCACCCAAATCTGAGCACACGGGGCCTGCAACAATTCCGCCTCCATCGGCAATGCAGCGGCCACAGCCGGGATGCGAACCCGCGACCTGCGGGTCAGCAGCCGAGTACTTTAGCCACTAGACCATCGCGGCGGGGCTAATTAGTATAGTTAATAAAGAGAGAAATCTAATTATTCAAATAAAGAAGCGGGGTACGAGTAAGCCGAACAGATACGATGAACGCATGTGAAATTTTCGCTCGACGTTCTATCTCGTTCGGTTAAGAGTATTGACAAATGCGTTACGTCTTTTTTTCATGACAAGTGTGTGACAATATTGAAATTTCCGAAAGAAGAATAGTTCACGAAATAAGTAAGAACTGTTTGCGAATATGGAGTCGAATATTGAATATGACATGATCATCATTAGCCCATCTTATGTGCACTGCCCAACAAAGTCGTTGTCAGTGATCACTCGCCCACCGTGTCCGACGCAAGCTGTTTCCATTTATTCCTACAGATTTCCGAATTCATTTGATCCAGATTATCGTTTTCCGTGCTCAGTAACGTGTGAATCGTGAAAATATTGCGAAAAGAGATGAAATGTCTTATCGCATTGCACCTTTAAAGTAAATTATTGAAAATGCTTGTAATTGGACTGTCGCACATTGAGAATACTTTTGACAGTGCACTCATTACAAAGTTATACTGATACAGAAACTGCTTGATATACTCAAAAGGCCCGATTTCTTGAAGAGGAGTAACAACAGGTCTGAAAACGAGAAAGACCTCCTCCGTTAAGGAATGGCATGTTCGTCATTGTTATTGCTTTTTAAAAGCATTTGAACATTGATTAGCTAGCATAATTTCCGTTTATTTTGTCGTATCGCTTTACACAAAGCGAAAGTACAGCATGTATATGCAAACTTTTAAAATAATAATTGGTGAAATATAAGCAATCCTTGTCACGTGAGTTCCACGGACAGACTGGAATGGAGTACGAACATCACGCGCGTCATGCTTATTTGGCACTAATTACACTACAAGATAACAAATTGCGGGGACCGTAAAATTAGCATAGATGTGCAATGAACGGCTGTGTGCAGTAACATTGAACTACAGCACAACATATCTTGTACGTATTAGCAATGTTTCACTTTAAAATGATAAATTCGTAACATTTATAACACTTCACCTATTCGAAAACGCAATTTTTGTCGAAATATTCACCCCAATGTTTGCATATTTGGCTGAGGCCTGATAGGCCAGAACATTTGAGAAAATTCCAATACGTAGTTGTTTAATACAATATTTCTTGAATTATTCGATTTCCTCGAGAGATTATTTTCCAATCCAAGTTATTGGATTCGCTTTGAAAATTTCGAACATTCGCGGGGCCCTGAAATGTATGAATTTATGACACATCGACAACACAAAGAGAAATAAAAGCCAACATATAGACTTATTCCGAAATACCACGAACTCCCTTTGCGCAAATTATAGTAAAATTGGGAGTTTATATATTATACTTTCGTGGATAATACCTAAGGTGGCGCACAATAAGCAATTGATGAAGATTATTATAAAGTGTAATAAACAAGTTGACGCCTCTCTAATCTTTCAATGAATAAACAGGTGTGACCATTTATATAACAGAAAAAATGAATAAATACATCAAACGCTTAACAAATACTAAAACAAAAAACATGCATAAATGCAATAATTGACAATTAACCTCAGCGCTTCCAATACGAGTCATACAAAAAAGAGTAACTATCAGGTCATAACGTTTCATATGACGCCATCTTGACGTCCGAGATTGCTCAATTTTGTGAGGTCAGTATTACTTTGCCATGACGTCACTATGACGTCACGTGATGGAGCACTCATCGAGCTTTAATGTTTACACAAAGGCGGATCAATCACGTTGGCTATGCAAAAAAGCGTGGCTGATCCCTCATTTCAGGAATCGGTATAACACGAAAGTGAAACGTGTCTTTGCAGAGGTATTTGGCTGTTTATTGTGCATTGTTCCACCACAAAACCTGAAGAATGACTGCTACAGCAACAAACTGCAATGTCACGCGAAGAACGGCTACCAGCTAGAAGCTTGCAGCGTGCACCTAAAGCAGAAAATACTCAAGAAATGAGCATGTACAAGACGAACGCGGACCAACAGGTGTCGCTGCTCTACAGTTAAGGGACGCTGCGCAAACAGAAGTAAATACGCAGAAAACGAACACAGAAGTATACCAGGATGAGTGCGAACATCTGTCACGATGCGCCGTGTGTGAACAGCATGCTTCTTTCTTAAACGCGGACACGGCAGCAAGCGAAGTGGCTTTCGTGCTCTCCTTAACCCCTTTATCTTCAAAGTAAACTTGCGGGTAAGGCACAAGTGGTACAAAGCGCCCGAACACTGAGATAAGCGCACGTGCGAATGTGTGTTCACGCCAGAGAACATCTATACACGCTATAAGCACGCCATGTGGAGGTGCACGTGCATAGCAACATGCGGGTGGCACAAGGCAATGACCTTTGAAGCACGTCGCCCAACGCCCGCCCCTCGGTTTATCTCGCGATTGCTGAATAAAATTCGCTGAAGTTTCTGAGCTCTTGAAACCGCAGATGGTATATGGTGTATATAAATGGCTCGCCATTAGCGTGGGTTTTGGGGTCAAGTTTGGAGATCAATAAAACTGATATAAAGGCCCTAGATGCGTTGATACGAATATCGTACAAGACGGCTCTCGGCCTACCACTTGGAACGTCCACAGAACGTCTCGAAGCCCTAGGTATACACAATCATTATGAGGAGTTACGCGCAGCGGTGCTCATTCCTCAACGGGAGAGGCTTAACTTAACTACTACTGGAAGAAAATTGCTACGCCGTGCAGGTTACCCAGCTAGTTCTCAGTATGCGGGAAAAGAACTGGAGTCCATGGCTAAACAGCTACGTGAGCAGATTCTAGAATCCCCTATCCCCAAAAACATGAGCCCCCGATATCACAAAGGCCGTAGGAGTGCACTAGCTCGCAAGGTACAGCGGCGATTCGGGAATAATCCGGACATGGTGTACACAGATGTCGCTCTATGCGGCACGAACAAGTACGTGCTCGCAGTCGTAGGAGCGGCCCCGTGTCAAGGCCTTATAACTTGCGCCACGGCACGAGCCACGTCCGCGAATAACGCTGAGGCTTTAGCTATCGCGCTTGCTATTAAAACTAAAGATATTCTGGGACGATCGTCCCTTGTTCTCTCCGATTCCATGGTCGCATGTAGACTCTTTCTCACGGGAAGACTACCACACAACACCACTCGCCTATTAGGACCTGACCTAACGCAGGACCATGCTATTATCTGGTGCCCGGGTCACGCAAGACTCGATGGCAATGAGAGATCGGACGGCGCAGCTCATGCTTTAACCAACTGAGTGGCCTACCACTCCGACGACAGCCCCTTTTACCGCGAGATGTCCTTGAAAACCAACGGCTTGAGCGACGAAGGTGCAGTGTACCACACATAGCTTTACCCGGCCAGAATTCTTATGACTGGCGCCGTATACAAGCTAACACATATCCAAATCTTTCGTTGAAGCATGCTATTCACCCTGCGACAGTTTTCCGTGGAGCGGAGGCAGGCCCACTCTCGCCAACATAACGTGGGATGTTCGGAAAAGGCCATCCGAAATTAACTCGCCGCAAATAGCCGGCAAAATTTCCGCAAGGAAGCAGTGGGAGACTTTGCTCGCCAGCGAGGATCTGGGAGTGCAACATAGCGCTCCTCGACCAGGCACAGCGGGCCGCTAAAGCCAGTTGAGCCCTGGAATAGGGGCCTCACCCACATGCTCCCCGTATGTTTTTTTCTTGTTTTTTTTCAAAGAAACGTTTTGATATATTATTTAAATGCAAATGCATTTCTTAGTTTGGCTAAGTCATTCATCTGGTGTTGTTCGCGGTGGTGTCCGCGCACTGGCAGGTGTTATCTTTCCGCTCTCACTTCCTCTCCCATAGCCGCTTCTGCGGGCGCGTGTGCTTATGCTCACCCCTAGCAACCGAACCATGTGGTGCGAGAGAGTGTAGGAGAGAGTAGGTGCAGTGCTTCGCTACTCCATTTCTCGCTGTTTGCTCTCTGTTCTCCTTGCGGCCCACTCTCCCGTCCACTCGCGCCTCACTCTTAACCGTTCGCTGGCTCGGTGCTTTTCGAAGCGATGGCAGAAGTCGGTGAAGGCGGATGTCTGACGGCAACGATACCCTCTCTCGGCACAAAAAATGCATTCGCGATTCCTCACGATTCCCTTAGGGGAGGGGGGGGGGCATTTTTTTTTTGGTGGCTTGCATCGTGCTTTGAGGAACGAGAAGCCACTGGTTCTACGCCTCGCAATGAAATTATTTTTTTTTGTTTTTTCATCTCAATCTGCTAGTGTTCATTTTAAATGTCATATCCGTGACGGAAATACTTTAAAAAATCTTTCGTGGTAATGCAGGGGAGGAGCAGATAGCTGTCGGAGGGTGGCGGAGCAGGCTCAACTTATGAACTTAAAAAGAGGAAATGGCGCGCGCCTTCCAGTCGTCTTGGGTGAATATACAAAGAAATCTGGGAGTATTCGTTTGTTTAGGGTAGATGATGTTTTTGATCCCGTGATTCTTAACGCAATAAGAAAAAAAAGATCAAGAAGTGACACCGTCCTTGAATCGGGAGGTCGAAAAATCAACTGGCCTCTAAAAAACTCAAACACAATATAGAGTCTTACGACTGAGTCTGCGACCAGCTGTTGTTCTTCTTAGCTCCAACCTTTAAAGCTAGCAAAATGAATGAGGCAACACTGACTTTACCATGTGGATTCATATCACCCAGGTAGGCTGCAGTGTCGTAACAGCTTCCACGTAACTACGAAATCTAACATAGGATTCTTGTCAAAGATAAAAGTAATATGTCCTCCTATATCCCATCGTATGATTTACCTGACTCTCCCATTTCGCAAGACCTTATATTGGCCTCCATTCATCAAGTAACGGCCACCACGTGACAGCGTTTCTATTGTTCTCACTTTCGCGAGAACGACACCAAGAAATTCTGCGTCCACATTATGTTACTGTTTCGTACGTCATAGATTTATGTATACGCATTACCTAATGCGTCTCCGAAAGCCTTTCTTGGTTCTTTCTTGTGCAAATAACTCAACAAATATAGCTCTGCGTTGTATATTATATAACCTGGCCAGCTGGTACTGTCCCGCCAAAGCTCATATGTCTTGACAAATAACAGAAGCTCCCATCGCGAGCGGTCCCGATATATTTCCGCCAAAAACATGGAGCGAGCCCACCCTGCCTGCCCTCGCGAGAGGGTTACCATCGCATTTCGATATTTCCAGTCGTGAGTGCGCGCTTCCTTATCTAAGTCATTTTAGTTTAAAAATTTATTTAGGAGTGCTGCAATTGTATGATAGGCCTTCTGTAGGTTGGTGTCTTCTTGTAGGAATGACTGTATGAAAGAACGTGTCTTATGTCCTCGTAAAAAACACGCAAAGCACATTGCCTGGACTGCACGCATATTGTAGCCTTCGTGTGTGAACTAATACAGTAGAAACAATAATTGTATAAAGAGAACTTGTTCCCCGGGTCAGTTCTCGCTGACCCCATGGTTATATTGCAGTTACAAAGCTCTACTGCTCAGCCGACGGTAGAGGGATAAAATTCTGGGAGTGGAGGCCACATTTGTTACGAATGTGACGGCTTGAAGCCCATGCGCCCAAATATAGGTGCACGTCAAACAACACTGTAGGTGGCCGAAACGCGTCCCTTATAATCATATCGTGGCATTGGGACATTAAATATCAACAAATATTACTTTTCACATGAAGGAGAGGAAGATCAAAATGATTACTAATTGAAGCCATCAGAAAGTTTGATGGCACATGAGTCAGCGACACCTCGACAGATGCAAAGTTCAGAGATTAGACTCTTTGCAAGCTGGTTGCGCCGTTTGTCATGCATGTGTAATTCTGCGCGTGCGTTGTTGCATGCACTAGTCTCCGTTTCGATCAGGAAATAAATAGGCTGGAAGTGCCGCCCATTTTGTCCTGTTCATGGTCCTGTCCTTCTTTGTTGTGTGTTCTTTAGCGGCAAATGTGTCTTGTGTTACGTGCTGGTGTAGTATATTTCAAAATACCTGATCATATGGCATCTTTCGCAAACAACAGCAGTAGCTTGAGCCTGCTGGTACATCAGAATGAGGACTTACGAAATGGTGCAAGAACTTAAGGAGAACGCAAGAACTTTTGCGCAAGAACCTAGATGCTTTTTTCGACCCAGTTATATACGGCGTGACAAAAAGCTCAACATTTTGTAGTGTTTCAAAGTAAACTGGTTTGTAGCGGCACTTGTTACTCCCCAAAACACCCATCTAATTCATAAGCTGTACTTCTCGATCAAAAAGGCTCCAGAGATGGACGTACTTTTGCTACAGAAATAGCGAGAATTCATTCTATTAGCGATAGCTGCTCTCCCAATTTGTGAAAACTGCTGTCGTTCGGCTTTCGCAGGAGTTCCTGAATGCATTTTAACCATCTTTGTTTCTAGAACTTCAACGATTTTCATAATAAAAAGCTGTTACAATAGTATCATGTGCCTTTATACGATATCTGTTTTGAGATTTTTAACTATTTTTGAACCTAACTATCTGTTAATGTAGTATCATGTGGCGTTTACACCTTTCTTGTATTTGTACGGCATCATCTGCCCAAGGTTGGATGCGCCTGTGTCATGGGTGGCTTGTTCCGGTGTCATTCCTCTCTCAATACACGAGCCAAGGTAAGTAACCGAAAACATCACCGCGTGTATGCATGGTCGTGCCCAGTAACTGCGCGTGTCATTTCAGAGACTACGTGTAGGTATAGCGAAACTACGTCGCTTCAATGTGTTGATGACCTGAAAACCACTTGCATGGCTGTACGAGCCCACTGAAATTGCTCAGGGGGCACTGACGAGCATGGGATTAATACGACGAACAAAGGCAGCACGAATTTATAGCATACTGCTAACGCAGGCCTATATGGAGATTTTTATGGTGTCATATCTTTTATTTTAAAGAAACGAGCAATATTTATTTACTAATCAAGAAAACGCCGACCACGTAAAGAAATCGACAGTCAGGTGACCGGATACGTTGTTTTCGCCATCAGAAGCGCCAAAGGTCATTCATGTAAAAGTTATAAATTCCCCTGTCCTGAAAAAAAAACAGGGTGTTATTGATTCATTGTGACCAACAATACTAATAACCGCTGAGTCATCTCATTTGAAGTCAGAAACAGTTAAAGCGTGACAGCTCAGTAACAACTAGGTTACTACGGCATTCGCGACTAGCCGATACTATGTATGTTCATATTCTTGCAGTCTTACACGTGTTATGTTGCGCGTGAAGAGTTCAGTAACCAAGCAAGTACGACGTTTTATTTTGCGTGTCTTGCTTTTACGTGCTTGGAGATGACATCGCACCATGATCGGTGACACGCTTGCATGACGTATCACATCTCCCCTTTTTAACCAGTTCCACCTTTCAGGCGGCTGTCGTAGCCCGTTGCACCGGCGAAGCAGCGGCGGTACGTCAGCTTGGATCTTGACTGTGCAACGGTGGCTTCCGCTGTCATACTCCGCCTAAATATGGCCTCCAGCCACTTGGTTTCAGCGTCGATGACCACCAGCAGCATATGTCCTTCAACGGGGCCTGCGTTGTTGATTTCCTGTCCATTTTCGGCCTGTTTCCCGCCTTGGCGCCAGCGTCTGGGCAGGAGGCATCAGACTAGTTTGAACACACGTCAAACATTCGCGTACATCCTTTAAATGTTGGCATCCAGCGTGTATACAAAAAAATGGTTCGTGCAAGGTTTTCCATTGCTACCTATTCTGGATGTTTCTTGTAGAAGCCCCGAAAGACTTCCAGGGACAGCTCATGGCACAAAAATTCTGTGTCTCCAATGAATGAGGTCCTGATTCACAGTCAACTCACACTTTTTCAGGAAGAACGGCCGGAATCGCTCCTCGGTCTTTTTCTGGTACTGCTACTAGCCCTGCAGGATCCACTTTCGCATGTGCTGTAACATAGCACGGTGGAGGGTTAGAACTGCCAATTCTTTGGCCCTAATGAATGCCGTATTCACAGCCTGAGCGTATAATGCATTCACGAGAGCATCGTCTTTTTCGTTGTCGGCCTCCAACCGAGGAGCAGGAATTCTGCTGAAGGCATCTGCGTTCACGTTTTAGGAGACCCTACGATAGGTTAGGCTGTACTGATATCCCGCCACAGCAGGGCGTAATGTTGGATCCAGGTAGCGGTTATTGGCTTAATTTCCTTGTATGGACTGAACAGTCCCGTTAACGGTTAGTGGTTGATTACCAGTTCGAAGTATATAGGTGTCATGCAGATAGTCTCTAATCTAAACCTACTCACAAGAAATACGAGGGCGAGCGCCTTCTTTTACAACATGGAATAACTTTTCAGGCTTTTGTTAATGTTCGTAACCTGAATGCGATAGGATATACATTTTCTTCAACTACATTCCACAACATGGTTCCCTAACGTGCACGGCATGCATACTTGCCCTCAATTTCCGGAGTCCTCCACTACGGCGTCTCTCATAATCATATGGGGGTTTTGGGACGTTAAACCCCACAAATCAATCAATCAATCAATACTTGCCCTCATGCTGCCCTCAAGGACCGGGACGCTTACTTTTAGACACGTGGAATTTGAAACGTCATCCACGACTCATATATGAGTCATGGATGACGCAATGCAAATAAACATTGTATCAAGCTTAAATTTACACCTTAGCGTGACAATAATCGTGGTATCTTTAAGATAGTACTGCTGATGCGTCGCACTCAGGCGAATGTGCTTGCTTGGGCCAAAATACACCAAAAGATTTGCCATTCTTTACTGCCTGCTTGGCTGCTTCGAAAGCACTGCCTGCTTGTGTGCCCCAGACCCATTTTACGCCCTTTGTCAACAATGCGTATAAGGACGCAAGTAAAGTGGACAAATTGGGCAAAACTTGCCACAGTAATTAAACAGACCTAAAAAGGCTTTTAGGTCTCTTTCCGAGATGGGCTGGTGGGCGTCGAGTTGTGCCGTGATGTTGTCGTGTTCGGGGGTTAGTCGTTTTTGTGAATGCAGTGTCCATGAAAGTGCCTGAAATTGCATTTCTCATGTCGTAGGGGCGGGCGGTGTTCCCTCAGGCGCTGTACCACTTGCTACAGGATCTTGCAGTTTGTCTCTCTTTTCCGCTACACTTATGCCATTCAGATATACTTGCACGCCGAGATCCCTTGGAATCCGGCCTCATGCGCCGATGCAAAACTGCTGGCGCTGACGACACTCCAAACGCCAGCCAGTTAAACAGTTAAGACCCTTGTGTGTCCTCATGAAGTCCTAAAAGAGAGAAAATGGGTTATACGCGTTCCGCAAGTTGAATGAGCTGAACACTTCTCCGCCGTTGAGATTTGCAAAGATATTGTCGCCCCGTGACAGCAGGTACAGTCTGCTGTGCGGAGCACTTAGGTGCTCATTTTATGCTACAATTTGTGTGGAATAAACACGGCAAAGAAGAACCGTTTCTGATAGTTTGTGATTTTGCTTGTAGCGACGACTGTCATCGCAGCTATTGCAGTACAGCCTAAATGGCTTGCACCCTGACCCTCAATTCCTAGGTACAAGTTAGCAAATTAGGGGTCTCATCCTTGGCAGCCAAACTGTCGCCATCATCTCAGCCACGATCCTTATGCTGCACCATCTTTCATCTGCCGTTATTGCACCACATCGTAAAAATGTTGATGTTGACTTAGTCAAGCTGATCTTAACCTTTGCGTATTTCATCGCCATGTCAAGCGAGCACACAACATATCGATGGCTAAGCTCATTCTTGGGTAACGCACAAACTAACGAAACACCAAGATGAGGGTACAAGCGCTGGTCTAACAGCCTAAAGATTAGGTGTACGATAAAGATCACCAGAAGGTCGTAATTTCCGGAGCCATATATGCGGCATCTCTCATAATCCCATTGTGGTTCTGGGACGTAAAATGCCAAATAATAGTATTCTTATTCACAGCTGAAAGAATAATTCGGGGACGCCAAAAATTAGTATGCATCAAACGAAAACCCCTCGCATGCACGCGAGAGATTAATGAGCAGAATTCATCTCCTTCAGACAGTGACGCTGACAGCCGACTAATATGACTGCTATCACACTTGGTCATGTAGCATGTATGCTATGGCTTTTTCATGATGTGTACAGCCACGGCCGAGTATGTGTAGATGTAGGCGAGTGTACTCAGCTTGGGTGCACGTTAAATAACCTCAGGTGGTCGAAATTTCTGAGCCCCTCCACAGTGGCGTGGCGTCTCTAATAATTATATGGGGATTTTGGGACATTAAACCCCACAAATCAATCAATCAATCAATCAATCAATCAAGTCTGCGTAGAGTATGCGAGCTGCCGGTTTTCACCCGTCAGCGCGAAAGCTTGAGGCACTTTTGGGCTCTGAAGTGGTTTATCAGGAGCATGTGTGGTCTAGTTGCCAGGCTGACCGCGTCAGAGCCCGATATTCCCTCAAGGCTTTGTGTCACAGAGCAAAAACAGACGGCTCGCGTGCTCTACACCGACGTGGCCATGGCTGTACGTTGATGGGTATGATGCGCCAATATCGACGCGTGTTCCAAGGGACTTAATGGCCAACGTGCCTTAGGCAGGCTTGATGCCGGGAAAGCAATCGCGTAATACAACTTCTAAAGCGTTTCAAAACAGCGAAAGAACAAGCAGTCGTTGCACAATGCGAATAGCGTAACGAGTGGGTCATACAATGCTCCAACCCATCAAAAAAGCTTGTTCTTGTTTCCCTATTAACTGTAGCGCATACCAACTTCAGCCATAATTCCTCATCGCCGTCACCTACTGCATTAGAAATTGGCGCAAAATTGCTTGCAAGTGTTTAGCGGATGCCACGCTTCTCAGAAAAATGACGAATAATAGCATAGCAAATGCTGGCCTACTACCCCAAAATTTTATTATTAATGCCCTAGTTGCTATCAAGCAAGTGGGCTTGCAGTATATACCCAATGAGGGTTTTAAAAAGGCTCTGAAAGGCCGCTCTTCTAGCTTTGGCTGTGACTGTGCTGCGCCTTCCACGCAGGCCTGGCGTTTTTGCAAATGAATTCAGTTGTCAGTTCAGCGATATATTTTCTTTCTCTGTCAGTATGTAGCCCATTGCGCTGTTGAATATTCTATACGATTATTCGCCCCTCACTCCGCAGTTGCCGGAACTTCGTAGCTAAACAGTGCAATGACCTTGTGCGATGACTGATTCGGATGACTGATCTCAGGGCACTCCAGATCTTGCACCTATACCTGCTTCCAACCTGGAACACTTCAGCAACGCGATCCACCCTTGTTTTCGTAGTACAGACTACAAAGATGTGGACGCCCAGATTGCTGACTACCAATGGCTGTGCGCTTACAATAAACGTAATACCACCGCAAAACCAACAAAGTGAGCTCTTAACGGGACCGACGTGGCGAAACTGTGGTACATGAACCACCAAAGTGATTTGACTTCCTGGTTACCTGTAATTAGATATTATTACGTAATACATTACGTAATATTATAATGGAAGGGATTACCAAGTAATATAGTCAAGGCAGATAGTGTTAATAAATTTCTATATTTATTTAATTTACAATTACGTATATTATACTAGGTTTGTGCGATTGTTCTGTTGCATTGGAAATTCAGGTGGGTGTTTTCGTTTACACGTCGCAGAGATTGTTTTTGTATGTATGTATCCCTGTTATATCATTGCGAGATGTATTCATTCATTCCAGCGACGCAGGTGGCACCATGTGGTTTTCCTCCGAACCTGACACACGGTGATAAGTCTGCGATGCAGTTCGGTCTCGCGGTAATCATAAGCTCCGATTCGTTATCGTATAAACATTTATGCGTCTCTTTAGTGAAAGAAGGCGTAGTCCGCAGTGAAACTAGAGGGCCTGACGAGCTTTGCAGCCTGAGTCGCGCACCTCCGCACCATCTCGTCCACCATTTTGACCTACCGTCGCGCCGCCTATAGTCGCTGGAATGATCGAATAGTTATGTGCCTACATTGTACAGTGTGTCGTACCTTTTCTGTATTGACTCTCAATAGAGGGTTGAAAGTATTTCTAAATGAATAAAATAAATAAATAATACACTAGAACAGAGAATTTGGATGATTCAAATGGTAAGTGCTTGTGTTTGCACATCTCGTAGAAAGAACACGACGCGGACGCACGTTTCCATGGCTTAAAGATCGTAATAGCTGAAGTTCCGGTCGCCGTCCAATGAGAGATGGCAATGTGACCAGCGGAGAAACATCACGTCTGACGTCATTGGCAGATTGGCACGTCACTGTTGACTCTGTTTCTGGCAATGGTGATGGTGGCAAAAGAGGGAAAACAACGTAGTGACATTGCGTATACAAATGCTGCCGGAAACCGCGGGTCAACTTTTGGTACAGGCAAAAATAGCCATACTTACGCAACGTCAAGCGGAAACCTTCGTTGTTCCTCAAATTTCGGGAGTAGTATGACGGCACACGTGACGCTTAGGCACATGTGATGGGGATCGGAAATTATGCTTTTACACTCTGTGAGATACGGTGGAACGGGGCGTGCACGCTGCTGCAGACAATCGCGGGCATAATAACATTGGTTTGATGCTATACGCCCCCTCTCAAATGTTTGCGTGTTCTGCCTTTTTGTGTGTTATCCGGATTTCGGTAAGCCACCCTTGACGCTACCTGCGCGGCCTGTGTCCGAGAAGCCTTAAATCTTGAGTGAATTTGATGATTGAAAGTGGAAGTTGGATAAAACAACGGATTAATGTTGTTTTCAGCGGCCTTCGTGTGACTGCGACCGAACGGACGATGTGGCTGTCCCTAACAGTGAATTCATTGCTCCGCGTGGGAAGAAACGACGTTCCAAAAATGAATGAAAGGATTTTTGTATGTATTATTTGAATTCTCTTTTCACTGCTCTACCACATTTCAATTAGCATTAGTGTACGCGCAGCCACTTGCGCGGTGAGTAAAGAACAGTGAATAGTAATGCTCGCGTCAAGGTTCACACGAATGTGTTCTTCTTGTCGTGCTGAAAAAGTGTGGGTTCTACAGTTATTTTAGAAGGCCTTTAAGAGAACATCATTGCTTCTCATAAATGAATACCCTTACCACTGAAAAGAAAGCAAAACTATCGCCATAACGGAACACTTCCTAATAATTAAATAAGACGAAAAGGTGAATCTGCAGCATCGCCATCATGAAGTTACCGTGACAATTTTCAATGAAGCCCTGTAATTTGACTGCTTATACTAGACCCCACATAGTTTTCAATATAAAGATGAAGCATAGTGAACCGAGAAAGTTTACGTACCAGGTGAGGGCGTGATCAGTAGCTCCTTCGCGAGATTTGTGCTCAGTTTCTGTCGGAAATAGCGCTATTAGCCCAAGACGTGCTTGTCCCTATGCTTGCCCCCGTGCTTGCTCCTATGCTTGCCACGAAGGTGCAGGGGCTTAGGCTCATGGTTGCTAAACCGAAAACCGCATTTTTGATTCCGGTTGCGGCGGTCACATTTCAATTGTTGTGGTGATTCTGGAGGCTGGTGTGGACCCTTGCAACTTTTTTTTGTTCGAAAATTGCAGCTGTGTTGGCCATGTGACAAATGCCTAATATGCCCGTGAAGTAACAAGATTTGCTGTAGGAGGAGGAATAAATTTATTATTCAGAAAGGGGAGGGGAAGTCGGGGAAACCAAGTTCGACGGGGGCTAGGTTGGGGCCCAAGGGGCCGCAACAGTTGCCGACCAGTCCACCAGCTTGGCGTGTATATGCAAATTCAGGCTCCTTGAGGATCTCTGTCAGGCTTCCGGTGAGGGAGATTTGCTGTACGATGCACAATTGCAGAAGCGCGCGTCATCTGCTAGCTGTTAAGTAGGATGCATACAGTGTTAGCATTATCTGCGCGAACGTGCGTATAGAAAGTCAGTTCGAGAGGGATCATCGCATCGCAGATCTTGACGCTTCTCACCGATAATACAATATACCGTACCCTGGGTTAAATACTCGCATGATAATATTATGTCACAAGGGTGGGCTCTGCGATAAGTGCGCGTTGAACGGTGCCGCATGTTCAGACTCTCTGGGGCCTTCCACTACAAGTGCCTCGTAATGAAGTGAAAATTTTGGCACGTAAAATATTAGACGAAATCTTCTCTTCCTTGATGAGCTCTCTGTTTGATCACTGGGAGCAAATATTCTTTGTCTGTCATGTGGTGCTCGTTCTTTTATTGACATTACTGTATGGTTTGGTTTTTTTTTTAAGGTCAGTAAAATTGCTTGCAGTTGAAACCAGTCAGGCTAACTGAAATGTACCCGAACGCTACAGCGCTTGAACCCCGCTGTGTTTGCTTTGATGCCACACTAAAAATAGAATTACAATGGCTTTACGCCAGAAGACTGCTTCGAGTGAAAAGAGCGGACTGAAAATGTGCTGTGCTGCCAGTGAATACCGCGGTCAAAAGGCACAGTGAGTGCCATATTCATTTATGAATAATGGCACTCACTGTGCCATTATTCTTCATTTTATGAATCAGCGAAGGGCTGACTATGCATTCGCAATGCAACATGTGAACCTACGAAGCTGCTCACTTCGTTAAAAGTTTTGCTGCTGCTGATGATTAATTACGTCTGTGCACACTGTAGTACGCAGGCATGTAAAAAACGCACTTGTTTCGCACTTCACAGGTTCTGACACCTGGAGTGATTCTATGTGGTATTGGTCAATTACATCCGTTAAGGGGGCTCATCGAAATACATGGCGTTATTTTTTTTTGTTTCCGAAGCTGTTCCAAGCAATTCCTAGACTCAGTGGTTAAGCACTTGCCACGCAGATGGCCTGGTCTTTGTCCCGACTCCAAGCTGCGCTTTTCAGCAGACTGCACACTAGGACGTAGGCAATCGCCACTTATTGACCATGTGGTAGACGCTCGCGCGTTGAAGTTAAGAAAAACGGCGACTGTACACTTCTTATTATAACCAGACAGAGCACTTTCGGTCCATCTCTTCGCCATCGCGTGTTCATTACACGCGCAGGAAAGTGAGTCACCTGTGTCGCAATTTCTTTCGCATAGAGCACAAAAGTGCACTTAAAACTTCCCTCGTGAAAATTAGATTGTAATACAGAAGCTGTGACGCGCAGCTATACAGCATCGGGCAAAAAATAAAAATAGAAGAAAAGAATATTTTTCATGAGTGGGAAAGTTGTAAGCTCCGGCGAACCTGCAACTTTTTGGTGCACACGCGTGCGAGCTACTCTTTACTTAATTTTCTTAGAGCTTCTGTCGATTGGGAAACACGCATTCACGTTCCCAGTTTCCCGAACTTCTAAATTTGCATAATGCTTAAGTATAAGTGTGCTCCGCGCAGTCTCACTAGCAGCTGAATCGAGTGGAAAATTTAGCAGAATGGGCGTTGAAATCAATAACCACCACTTAGAAAACGGAAAGCTCATTTTCGGGAACCCCGAAGATAGTAGTCGCTTATTACCTACACCTTCACGCGTGTGTGCGCATGCATATTCTAAGAAAAATGCAGTAATGAAACTCAATGCAGACCCATTTAGCTAGTGAGAAAACTGGCACGGTCCATTTTCATGTTTTTTTCCGCACCGTGCTTCATTGCATTTGCGATTCATGCATTCTAATACCACCTCGTACTGTGGCTCTCGTGGCAATCGGTTTTAACGCACATGTCATGCCATAACGTTGCGGTAACTGTGCAAGCACATTGTTAGGCTCTAATACACAGTGCACTCCTCTCAACCCCACAGCGTCAAAATCTACCTATCTATCTATCTATCTATCTATCTATCTATCTATCTATCTATCTATCTATCTATCTATCTATCTATCTATCTATCTATCTATCTATCTATCTATCTATCTATCTATCTATCTATCTATCTATCTATCTATCTATCTATTTATCTATCTATCTATCTATCTTGTCACGTTGTTTATTTACGTATAAACCTACTGGAAGGCCAAGGAACGCCAGAAGAGCGAGGAACGTCAACAGGCCGAAAATACAAAACAAGCGCAAGCTCGGGTCACGCCTTTGACCAACGTAGTGGCTTGCCGTTTTTTGCTGCTTCGTCGTCGTTCGCATAGTTCCCCACATTGGCCCCCGGTGAATAGCGTAGCCAACCTGGCTACTTAAGGCGTAGTCACTATAGCGGGGTCGTAATACGGCTTCAGGCTACTCACATGCACAATTTCTCGGCCACGACGGCGTAAGTCATGGGACTGTGTCAAAGGCTCAATCTCATAATTGACTGGTGACGTACGAGCGAGAATGCGGTAGGGCCCATGGTATCGTGCCAGTAATTTCGAGGAAAGGCCAGGAGTACTCGGTGGAATCTAGAGCCAAACGAGAGCACCAGTCGTGAAAGTAGAGAGATGTCGGTTGGTGTCATGCCGTACCTTCTGGTTGCCTTGGTCCTCGGTTGTCAGTGAACGGGCCAATCGTCTGCAATCTTCTGCGTACCGGCAACATCAGAAATTGCAGTGTACTCAGAGGAGTCGGGCGTGCATGGGAGGATAGTGTCCAGGATACACGATGGTTCGCGTCCGTACAACAGAAAGAAAGGGAAAAACCCTGTTGTCACGTGCGTAGCGGTGTTATACGCATACGTGACGAATGAAAGGACAGTGTCCCAATTGGTCTGGTCTGAAGCTCTGCACATCGTCAACATATCACCGAGAGTGCGAATAAATCGTTCTGTGAGGCCATTCGTCTGCGGGTGATATGCTGTCGTCATGCGATGAACCATGTTGCACTGAGCGAGCAAGGCTTGAATGGCATCAGGCAAGAAAACACGCCCCCGGTCGCTCAAAAGTTCGCGGGGAGCTCCATGGCGAAGAACGAAGTTGCGCAAGATGAAAAACGCAACTTCCCTCGCGGTTGCTGCGGGTAGTGCTGCCGTCTCCGCGTAACGCGTGAGGTTGTCCACGCCGACAGTTATCCACCTATTGCCAGAAGTCGACGTGGGAAGTGGTCGGTATAAGTCGATACCGACGTGGTCAAATGAACGCGCTGGACAAGGCAGAGGCTGAAGTGTACCGGCAGGGCGTTGAGGTGGTGCTTTACGTCGCTAACATGCAGTACAAGCACGTACGTACTTGCGAACAAATGTGTACATGCCGCGCCAGTAGTACCGCTGACGTAGACGGTTGTACGTTTTGAGAGCGCCGGCGTGAGCGCTTTGCGGGTCGTTGTGGAAAGCTGTACAGATTTCCGAGCGCATGTTGTTGGGTATCACTAACAGCCACCTCCGACCTTCAGACGTGTAATGCCGCCGATAGAGGAGGTCGTCTCGAATAGCGAAATGTGTGGCTTGACGGCGGATAGTTCTTGAGACCAAATTAGCTGACGGATCAGTCAGAAAGGCAAGGAGTTGGGAAATCCACACATATTTACGTTGTCCCGATGCCATGTCTGTGAAGTCGATTGGTGTTATGACAGCTGAAGAAGGTGACGAGGAGGTTGGGACGACCGGTAGCGGCAAGCGGGATAGCGCATAAGCGTCGGAGTGCTTGCGGCCGGATCGGTATACAACACGAATGTCTTATTCCTGTAGGCGAAGCGCCCAACGACCAAGGCGCCTCGGTGGGTCTTCGAGCTATGATAGCCAGCATAGAGCGTGGTGGTCCGTAACGACTTCGAAAGGGCGGCCATAAAGGTATGAGCGGAACTTCACCAAAGCCCAGACAATTGCGAGGAACTCTTTCTCCGTGACGGAATAATTACACTCGGCTTTCTTGAGGGTCCGACTCGCGTAAGCGACCACATATTTTTGGTATCCTGGTTTTTGTTGAGCCAATACCGCACCAAGACCGACAACACTGGCGTCGGTGTGAACCTCCGTAGGCGCATCGGGGTCAAAACGACGTAGTATTGAAGGTGATAATATTAACCGCCGAAGCGCGGTGAAGGATTCGTCGCACACTTTTGACCAAGCAGAATTGCCTTTGGAAGTTGTCAACAGGTTGGTAAGAGGCGCGATGATGGAAGAGAAGTTCGACGAAAGTATGAGCACAGGCCGATAAAACTTCGAAGTGTCTTGATGGAATTGGGCTTCGGATAGTCGGCCACGGCGCGGAGTTTCGCCGGATCAGGGAGAACACCCTCTTTGCAGACGACATGCCCCAGTATAGTGAGCTGACGTGCGGCAAAATGGCACTTCTTGATGTTAAGTTGAAGGCCAGCAGAGGTGAGACACGTCAGAATAGCACGAAGATGAACAAGGAAAGTCGAAAAGTGGCGAGAAAAAACGACGATGTCGTCTAGGTAGCAGATGCACGTGTTCCACTTGTAGCCGCGAAGGATGGTGTTCATCATCCGTTCGAAGGTAGCTGGGGCGTTGCAGAGTCCAAACGGCATGACGTTGAACTCATACAGCCCATCAAGTGTTACAAATGCAGTCGTTGATCGGTCAGGATCAGCCATTGGAACTTGCCAATATCCTGAGCGTAAGTCTAAAGAGGAGAAATATTCTGCTCCTTGCAAGCTATCGAGAGCATCGTCGATGCGTGGTTATGGGTACACATCCTTCCGAGTTATCGTAATGAGCCGGCGGCAGTCGACACAGAATCGGATAGACCCATCCTTTTTGCGCACAAGTACAACAGGGGATGACTAAGGGCTCTGCGATGGCGGGATGACACCACGCTTGAGCATATCGTCGACTTGTTCGTTGATAATACGGCGCTCTTCCGCTGCAACTCGATATGATCGTTGGCGTAAGGGAGCATGAGTACCGGTGTCAATGTGGTGCGTGATGTTCGCTGTGCAACCCAAAGATGGTTGAGCGCAATCGAACGCAGAACGGAACTCTCGAAGAAGGGACAAGAGCTCGCGTCTTTGTGTCGGCGATAGCTCAACGGCAACAGAGGGCTGGAATGAGTCTGGCGCGGGCAGTGTGGCCACAGGTGGCGTCATAGCATTGAGCTGGAGGTGAGGTGGGTGTTCGGCAAACTCCAGAGGGCGCAAGAGGTCAACGTCTTGTATGTTACCCAAACATTCTCCGCGAAGTAAGGTAACTGGCGACGATAGCGAGTTCATAACGAGCATGGCGGTAGCACCGGATTCCACGGTGAGTATGGCGAAGGGCAGGTGTAGTCTACGGCGGTGGGTAAATACGTCAGGCGGAGTGAACAAAACAGTTCCGGCAGGAGTGGCCGTACAGTTCAGGGCTACAAGGCTGGATGTTCTCGGTGCTATTTCTGTGTCTGCAACAACGACAAGTTTGTAAGCTTCAGAAAGAGAATCTACCAAACAAGAGGTTGGCAGCGGTATAAGGGCAACTTCTGCACGTGAGCAATCTATGATGGCCCGATGACGTGAAAGAAAGTCCCATCCAAGAATGACTTCGTGGGAGCATGATGCCAGCACAAAAAATTCAGTGGCATAAAGTTCACCTTGGATAATGACACGTGCAGTGCACACAGCTGTAGGTTCTATGCACTGCGAGTTGGCCGTGCGGAGCATCAGGCCCGAAAGAGGCGTCGTCACCTTTTTCAACTTGCGGCATAAGGTCTCACAGATTATGGAAACGGCGGTCCCCGCGCTTGTGCGGCGGTCCCCTCAACATTGACGTCAATAACGTTTTGCGGCGAGAAAGATGGAGGCCTCAAGCAGTTCTAATGGTATGCAGCTGTTGCCTCTGGAGCAGCAGCGATCAGTTTCCCTCTTCCGTAGCAGGTCGGCGACGCATAGGTGACAGGGAGCGTCGTCGGGGCGATGGTGACCGATGGTTTGCGTAAGGTCGATGACCGTCAGGGGTGTACCTTGATGGCGTCTTAGACGACGACGCGATTGACCTGCCCATCGTGTCAACTGGAGGGGGATCTCAGCGACAGTGGCGGGCGACGTGTCCAGCGATACCACAGGCGAAACAGATGGGCCTATTATCCGGCGTCCTCCAAGCGTCTGCGCGACTGTAAAATGGAACTGAAGACCTCGCGTAGGGATACGGCGCAGCGATTGGGGTTGTAGGCACGACATAGGGCGGCGTGGCAGGTTGAGCATACTGCATACGCTGTTGCGTAGGCCGAGCAGCGACGGCGGCGTACGTGAGAGGCGTAGTGACAGGTGGTTGCTGATGCATCGGTGGAAGGGCCTCAGCGACTTGGGTTCGAATGGCGTGTTGGAGGTCCGGTGCCAAAGCTTGCGCGGGCTCATGTGTCAGTGGCAGCAGTGACAGCTGGCGCGCTATCTCTTCGCGGATGAAGTCCTTGATTGTCGAAAGCAGCGGCTACTGATCGGTAGGATGGGCAGCTAGGTGCAAGCTTGCGAGCGTGTCTGGCGTCATGAGGGCTTGACGAGCAATTGCGCGCTGCCTAAGCAACTCATCGAAGCTCTGACCGAGAGAAACGAGCGCAGAAATTGTGGGGGGATTTCTCGCAAGCAACATCTGAAAGGCGCCGTCGTCAATGCCTTTCAAAATGTGCCTGATTTTTTTCTTCCTCAGGCATGGTAGAGTTGACGCGGTTGCATAGATGCAACACATCTTCAATATAGCCCATGTAGGTCTCGCCTGGTTGCTGCACACGGTGACGTAAACGGTGCTCGGCTTGAAGCTTGCGTGCCGCAGGTCGTCCAAAGACGTCCGTAATAGCAGTCTTGAATGCAGACCACGTAGCAATGTCAGCTGCGTGGTTGTTAAACCACAGTTGCGCTGTGTCCGCAAGGTAGAACGTGACGTAGCCCAGCTTACTTGGGTCGTCCCATTTGTTACTTGCGCCGACTTTGTCGTACCTTGCCAACCAATCTTCGACGTCCGACTCAGTGGAGCCCGCGAAGATAGGAGGGTCTCGTTGAGGATACACAGCGCCGCAAGTGACGTGGACGGTCGAAGGTCCCACCTGGAGAGGCGTCTTGGTGGCCATGTTCATGTCACGTAGAGGGGGAAGCTTACGGGAGCGAAGTTCCATGTTTGTACGGGAGTCCACAAACCTCCACCAGATGTGACGTAGTTTATTTACGTATAAACCTACTGGAAGGCCAAGGAACGCCAGAAGAGCGAGGAACGTCAACAGGCCGAAAATACAAAACAAGCGCAAGCTCGGGTCGCGCGTGTGCACCAACGCTGTGGCTTGCCATTTCTCGCTGCTTCGTCGTCGTTCGCATAGTTCCCTACAATCTATCTATCTATCTATCTATCTATCTGTCTATCTATCCATCTGTCTGTCTGTCTGTCTGTCTGTCTGTCTGTCTGTCTGTCTGTCTGTCTGTCTGTCTGTCTATTCGTCTACCTATCGGTCTGTCTGTCTCTGTGTGTGTGTTTCATGTTTCTGTGTCTGCCTGTCTCTCCCCCCCCCCTATCTCTCTCTCTCCGTGTGTGTGTGTGTGTGTGTGTGTCACGCGACCGCATAGAACGAGAGCCAACTTCCTCGTCCCTGCTGTTGCCTCGCACAACTTCGCGATTTATCGGAGTGCCTTGAGTGCCATTATGGGAAATTGCGCTGTGGTTCTCTAATGCATTGCTGGCATGTCCCCTTGTTCCCACTTCACGAAGGGCCCTAATGGTCATGCTACCTCTGCGTGGATAACTCGCCAGAAGAAGTCTCCGATGCTGACTTTCTCGGCGTGTTGTTCTCTAGAGAGCGAATTACGTCGGCTATCGAGCAGAAAAAGTAAATCGCCGTGCAGGGCTCGACAAATCCACCTTCACAGCTTTGGTAAGCCCGTCACGCCCCAGTGCTGCCTGTAGTATTCTTCGGGGAAACAAGAGCACAGAAAGAAGAAATAATCAACTGGCATACTTTCGTGTGTACTTAGCGGTCGTCTGTTGGTAAAGTTGCTAGGTAGCTCGATGATGTGGAATATGGCCACTACGCGCTTAGAAGATGGGATGGGGACGACGCCTAAGAGCTTAGTGTAGATAAAATAGATCACAGAATATCCATGAAGTTTATGATGTTGAGTCAGCGTAGCTCCAGAGGTACATGGGTGAACCGTGAGTTCTTCGTAAATGTTTTTCTCACATTTCTTTCTCATTGAACTCGCCAAAGTTTACCAGTGACCGCCAGGTTGAGCCTATACGCAGACAATATCTGCATATCGGCTTCTGGTGTTTCACGGCCACAGCTTCGTGCAAGACAACAACTTGCCGTGTCAGTCGCCTCCAAATAATTGCGTTCGCGAGCTGTACAGTTGGTGACTGCGAAGTGTCCGGCGCTTGCATTTACGTGTAAATCGATGCAACGTTACCTGATTACAAATGATGGCATTTTGATACCATATGTAACGCATCACTGATTCTTACGAGTCCTGATCGACCGAAACTTGTCCTGGTCGAATCATGTGCCGATGCTTAGATTCAAACTAAGGAACTTTGTACATCATCCTAATCAGCCTGACTACGTCCACTGCAGGACAAAGGCCTCTCCCATGTTCCGCCAGTCAACTCGGTCGTGTGCTTGCTGCGGCCAATTTATACCTGCAAACTTCTTAATCTCATCTGCCCTCCTAACCTTCTGCCTCCCCCTAACCTGCTTGCCTTCTCTGGCAATCTAGTTAGTCACCCTTAATGACCAGCGATTATCCTGTCTACGCGCAACATGCTCGGACCATGCCCATTTCCTCTTCTTGAATTCAACTATGATATCCTTAACCCCCGTTTGTTCCCTAATCCACTGTGCTCTCTTCTTGTCTCTTAAGGTTACACCTACCATTTTTCTTTGCAGTGCTCTCTGCGTCGTCCTCAATTTAAGCTGAACTCTTATTGTTAGTCTCCAGGTTTCTGCTCTATAGCTAAGTACCGGCAAGACGCCGCTGTTATATATTTTCGTCGCTTTGTACATATGCTTAGATATATAGTAGGCACGAAATGGGGACCATCAGAAAGGTTATTGCTCCAAGTGTATGATGCACTTTTCGTAAGCTACCTGCAATATAGCTTGCTCGTTGTGACCAGTATTCACCTACCCTGCCTGCGTACGTTGAAAAGCGTGCAAGCTCATGCAGGCATTGAGAACCTGTCTTGGACTGCCACGCAGTACTTCAACTATGGAAGTTAGTGTGGAAGCACGGATAACTGCAATAGGCAGCTATATTTCATGCGAACCTTCAAAGGTATATATATCCGACTGTTAACCCGTAACGGTCGTCACCTTTTATCGACGATCGATACCCATCGACCGGAAAGCACTTTTGCAGAAGCAATGTCGCGCCATGAGAACTTTACTCCCTCAGGCTTTGCTTCGGTGAAAGTTAGAGGCACCAGCATGAACGTTATCAATACCTGATGTGCGCTTATCTATTCCAGTAATGGAGAGGAAATCTCGTTTGCCCTTATGTGGCCTGAAACAACTTACGTTATCGTTTATATCTACAAAAAATGCCTCTTCCACACATGTCTTTACTGACGGGTCTGTGCGACCCACTGTTTCAACAGCGGCGTTCGTCATACTAAGTCTAAAGACCAGCGAATCCTTTCGTCTAGACCATCGAATAACATTAACGGCGGCAAAAATTGTGGCCATCCGTGATATAATTCGTTATAGATCGACGGAGCCTCCTTGCAGCTTGACTATTCTTTGTCATTCTAAACCAGCATAAGGCCATAAATTTGGTGGCCGAATGAAGGCCATATTATCTCCCCGCTGAGGAAGTGCTGAATTACACGATGTAGCCCTGGAAAGTGGCCATCGTATAAGCTATCAGTAGATTCCAAGACACTGTGGCCAACGAAGAAACAAGCAAGCCGATGCGGAGGCAAAAATGGCTCACGAAAACGCCGCTATGGTGACTATTCCGTGTTCACGACCGGATAATAACTCTGTTGTGTATACGTTCCTCTAAAAAACCTCCAGCAGCATATTGATTCTTACGAAGTTACCACCGGCGCCATCTTGACAAACTTGACCCAGAAATGCATGTTAGATTACCGCTGGTCCCCAAAAGGTGCAGTACAAGCTTATTGCACCGGTTGCCATTAGGTGTGGCGTTTACTCGTCGTTACCTGTACGTTATCGGCCGTGTACACAGCCCCAATCGTAAGGCCTGCAGCACCTCCAAGACAATTGAACAACTCTTGTGCGTTTACCCACAATATATTCCGCAAAGGAATTTGATGGCCACCATCTCTTTGAAATGTACCAAGCACCAAGTTTCAGGAAAATATCTGTTGGGACCACTATGTTTGATCAGGGCGATATTCTAAAAACGCTGACTAAGTTTTTGAGAGGTACAGAATTCGACAAAATATACTATAAATTTATCCAAAGTCTTGCTTCACTGCCATCCTCCTCATCATCGTCTTCTCTATCTACTTTCTTTTCCACCCCCACCCCTCTCTTAATGCTGAGTAGCAGGCCATGATTCAGGCTGACCTCTCTGCTTCTCTGTATCATTAAGCATTTCTTTCTCTTTCTATCTCTCTCACCGTAAATTTTCCCCAGTTGATCGTTATGTAAAGAGGGCGAGGAAGCACTGCAGCCATTTTCTTAGTCCTCCGCTCCACCGCCTTGTCTTCGTCGCTCATACTCGAAGCACACAGACTGTCGGTAAAACAGGAAGCGTGCGAAGAGCGAATGCAACACGAGAGCATGAATGGAAGTGGATGAATGGATGGATGAATGTATCAGGCTATGCCTTTTAGATCGGGTGGTTGCTCACGCCACCTAGCCATAAGGTTAACTACTATCACTGTGTGTTTAAAGATAGAATTTCACTCGCGCCTCAGCTGTAGCCACTAATCAGTTAGCCTCCTCCCGGTTATTTCTACTCATTGAAAGCCTATTTTGCCTTCATTATGCCTAAACCCTAATGCTCTGAAAAACTCCGTGCCATTATCTTCGACTATAGGGCGGAGCCCTTCACAGAACATTATCAAATGTGCAGCCGTTTCCTCCTCTTCTCCACACATACTACATACCTTGTCTGTGCCTTCGTATTTTCCTCGGCACGTCTTGGTCCGCAATACTCCAGTTCTAGTCTCGAATAGCAGACGAATACCCCGAGAATCATCGTAGATCTTTTCTATTCAAATTTCCTGCTTAAAAGTTTGGTAGGTCTCCAGTGATAATTTCGTAAGAATTTCCATTCACCACATATCTCTCTCGGTTTCCTTCACCTTCTTCGTAACCGATGTTTCCTTTTGGCTTGGTATTCTGCTGTTGTCTAAATACTTGCTTGACATTTTTTGAGTTCGTTTCTTTCATTTAGTATCGACATTCTTCATGTACGAGGAACTGAAAAATTTCCTAGCCCAATGCTCGTCTCCCGTTTTTCTCAATCGCTCCTCAAATTTCATCTTGCTCCTAGCTTCCGTGCACTCGAGCGATGTCCATCCCATGTCTCCTTATACCCCCTGATTCGGGGTATTCCCGTGTGCGCCTAAAGCAAGTCTACCTACGCCACGTTGTTTAATTTCCAATCTTGCTTGAACTTCTAATTTCATGCACGAGACCACATTGCCGAACGTCAAAGCCGGGACCATGACACCTTTTCAAATCCCTCTCACAACGTCATACCTATTGTAGTTCCACAGTGCCCTTTTTTTCATTACAGCTGCAATCCTGGTGCCCTTAGTCATTACGTATTTTTCGTGCTCTCTTAGATACTCAGCCCCATTATTTATCCATACGCCCGAGCATTTGCATTTATCCACTATTTCTAGCGTGGCTTTCTGTATCCTATGCTCACTGCCTTTGTTATCATTAAAAATCATGACTGCCAATTTTTACCTCCTGAATTTCAAACTTGACCTATCTCACTCATTACCACAGATGTTTATCAATACTGCAGATCTTCCTTGTTGTCGGCTAATAATACTATATCATCTGCATACATCAATGCTGGTAATGCCTGTTCAATATGTTTTCCTTTCTTGGCAAAATAAAGGCTTAAGCAGAGTTGACTCCCCTCTATTTGGCTTCCAGTCCCTGGAGATACAGCATGAATAACAAAGGTGACAAGGGACATCTCTTTCGAAGACTACGTTGTATCTCTATAGGTTCAGGTGTTCTGGTTTGGTCAGTGCATCTGCACTCTCTTCCTGCTCAGCCGGAGGTACCGCATCTGTCCCAAGCCGAGAAACGCCTTCCTTTACGACCGAGTCATCTTGACATTCTCTGATGCTTGGAAAACCTGTCATCTCCGACTGGCAACGGACGCCTCACTCAGCAGCTAGCTCAACCACGCCTTCCAAGTTTATCGTGCCTGGTTTCTCTTGAATCTTTTTTTTACTGTGACCTGACCACCAGCACGTTTCGCCAGGACACTGCAAATCTCAAGCCTCAATCGTTCCTTTTCCATTTCATCAGCTGCAGCTTCCTCTTTACGCCTGGCGCGCTCTCCCTCTGGCCTTCGCTAGCCCTCTTGCGTCTCTCACAATCATATTGGTGGTTTTGGGACGTTAAAGTCCACATATCAATCAATCGCTGGCCCTCTCATGTGCCATAAAAAGGCGAGTGTAATCGCCTGGTTTGCAAAGTATTGTATATATGTAAATAAATTATGTATTTGTGTCGTCAAGAAGCCTCGCAAGGGTTCTTCTTCCCCGGCGCCTGTGTCACGGCCTGTGCCCCGCTCCTTCATCACATCAGCCCCCCTTTCTCGGAGGGGCATTACATAAGGGAGGAGGTTTGTTTAGGTTAACAATAAGCAGGGAACGTAGTTTTTGACGTTGAAGACGATAATATTAGTCTTGAAAAACAGATGATGAAGCAATGCGAATAAAATCCTGGGGAAGGCCGTTCTGCTTTGTGGCTGCTCAAAAAATAAAAACGCAGTTCATAGAAAACATTGTAGTTTTCGATAACATAAAATATGACTCTGTAAGTACCAGCAACCTATACCATTTAATGCTGGACGTCACCTGCATACCTCGCTTTCTGTACCGTGTAGAAACGAAAAGAACGCCTATCTGAACTTACTGCGACACCATAGACGATTCTGTCTAGTACTTAAATCAATCACTCAATCAATTGACTAACCAATCAATCATTCAACCACTAGACCAATCAAAAATCAATTAATCAGGCGATCAATCAATTTTGCTAGTGGACTGCAGGAAACATAAGTAAAAGTATTTTACCAATTAAACTGAGCTAATTTAAACAGTCATAATGCTTTGATCAAAGTGATTGCGACATTCGCTAAATGAACATTAACCATGCCAACGTTACGGGATTCACTGAGAGACAGTAATTCAAAGGGATTCGCTTTGAGCATTATATGAACTGTACACATACGTTGTGTGATGAAAGAACCACATGAAAAGGTATATTCGTGCGCGTCACGAATTGTAGGCTATTATTCAATATCGCCGGAACTCAAATGCGTGGGAATAATTATCGCAGTGTGTTAGGTTTCTTATATTCATAATCTCCAGATCTCTATAACCTGGACCTCAGGTACTTGTTCGTAAGTTTTGCACATACGTTGAGGAATATGGGGGCAATAAAAACCCTTCAACGATCAATACACGGTGGCGAAGTAGCCTACTTTTACACATGTATGCAAGTACAAAGAAAAACAACAGATGTTGCATGAACATAGACAGAGCTAATCAAATGAATGCTGGCTCAGAAAGAAGTTTGGATAAATTTAGGGCAGTAGTAAGTATCGCGTACGTTCGTTGAATACCACACATGTCGATTCTGTCAAGTTTATAGCTTGTATAGTTGTATTCGTGCGACGTCATTGCGCTCAAACCATATGAATTGATTTGTAAACTACGTCATGCTGTTAGTTATTTTACTCTGCAGATGCTAAACACTGGTAGAAAGGGCTAATGAGAATGTTGCAAAATATAAGGTGGGCTCAGAACCCGACACTTAGTGGTGGCACACTAATACCGCTCAAGTGAAATAAATATTTAGCTTGAATGCATTATTGTTATGTTCAGTCATTGATGCTTGCCAAACATGGCCGTCATGGCATGCATATTTGGAAGCCTACTACAGTATATTAAAACGGCCTGCATGTCATCACCAGGAGACCTTGTAAGTTTTGTCAAGGCATATGTCGTTTATCTGCGGGATACATATGTCATGTCTGCACAATCTTACATATACCATTTTACACATTTTATATAAAACGACTAGCGCAGCACCAATATATATATATATATATATATATATATATATATATATATATATATATATATATATATATATATATATATATATATATATATATATATATATATATATATATATATATATATATATATATGTACGGTGAAAGGTCGTGTAGCTCACCGAGATAACTTGCATTAAAAAATGACACAATGTACTATGTTTCCGCTGGTGCCTACACAGATAGTTTATTTGGTAATGATGCTCCTAGTAATGATGCCTTGAAGTCGTAATCTGCTTGATTTACTAGCTTTAGCTAAAATCACTGAAGCTGCCGCGTACGTCCGAACCCAAATGAACTGAATATGTGAAAAGTATCACAATGCACTGTGGCTCTGGCGAGTACATCTTGCTGAAGCGACAATTAAAAGTATACTATAGCAATCCTCTTCAGAAAGAGCTTTTATTTTTTTTCGTGCTTTATATCGCTCTTCAAAACATCCACCGCTTGAAAACACGCACGATAAAGAATATTTCAAAGCAAAATAGAATCTCGCTTACCTAAAGAGACGACGCAGTGCCACTGGACGTGACATGTTTTATTCAGGCCCATGCGCAGAGTGCTGGAGAGTTGCGAGCAGACAGACCCTATTGCTTGAGCCGTTGTCTTGCAGTGGCCCTCCGTTAGAGCACGAAGCACTGAGAGCCATGGTGTTGCTCCTTCTAATAAAATATTAAACAACTCGGATGTTAAGCGTGGCAGCTTCATACAGAGAAACTCTACAGGTAGGGTAGCCTTTGGGACTCTAAATGGGTAGGTATACCGCGCGGAAAAACTCGAATTACGGAGAAACTGGAACTTCTAAACAAAGAAAGATACTGCGAGAATTTTTAGGGAACACGCGCACGGCGACTAATTCAGAGCTCTACAGTCAAACTTTCCTGCATGGATACGATAAAAAACAAAGTACCGAATGCAGGAGAGGAAACACGTATTTTGTAACTGGTTTGTTTGTTGAAAACAGAAGCAGTTTTTTTCGTTTGCGCTATTGCGTTTATTTTCTATTGCGTATGTGGTGGCGCGTGTATCTGTAAGGAGGAACTCCGCTTTTCAGTTCTCCTTTTCATTTTGAGCCATCAAGAAAACATAATGCTCTCGAATGAGATTTCCCGGAAGTATAGTGTAAGGACTGTACTTTCAAGTGTTCTTGTATGCAAGGGTGGCTATTGTATTGAAATACAAAAACTCTTGCATGAGGCCTCTTGTAATTGCTTGGTACAGCGTTTGCGAAGTGGTGAAGCGTCTGTCGGCTGTAGCGGTGTGAACGCTGGCAAATGTCTGCACTGTACAAAGGCTTTTTGGGAGGAAGACTGACTCTTGATGTGCACCAGGGCGTCCCGATGAAGTAGGCCTACGAGCCAAAAAATTCGCGCGAACAACTTGCAAATATTTCACGAAACGTCTACGTTGGCCAGAATTTTCTTTCGTGAGCCGATAGCCAGTGAATACGTAACTCATGCACATATAAATGAAGTTCAAAAGTGGTATAGTCATCAATAGTTTAAACCCGATTCACAATGTATAGTCCAGACTGAAAATTTTCAGCACAAATGACTGTTCCGGTGAACAGTCGTTCACCCCTCTCCTCACTCAAAAATACCACGCGTGAAAAATTGCTCAACGCGGCTTTCAGAGTGGCCACCCGACACGCCACAACCACCACGGAAGGGGGAGCAGTGTGGTGGAGGTGGCGAGGATGAATCAGCAATACAACACAACATAGACAGCCTGCTCGCACGCCACGACGTCGTAGCACATCTATAAAAAAACAACAAGCAGCGTGCCCGCCACAGCTCAAACAGCTGGACAGATACCAAGAAGCAGATTAGACCCGATTACAAATAAGAACCTTCCGAAGTTTAGTACACCTAAACAGAGTCAATTTCCGACAATACCTGAAATGAAGCTTTGGAAGCACGAGCCTGCAGATATGGTGCATATCTTACGAAAATGCAGACAGATAAGAGTAATGAACCCTGAGGACAACATAGGACCGATCTTCATCAATAAGTGATTACTAAACGTTCTGATTATCTTAAATTTACACCACAGACTGCGGGACATATATAGGAGAAACCATATATACGTCACCACACATTCCGCTCCGTGGTCTGAGCCCGGGCTGGCATCCTTGCTGGTGCTTCTTTCCAGATTTGTGTTCATCCATCCATCCGTCGATCGGGCTAATCTTATTCTGCCGTGACAATTTTATGAAGACGTGTAAATATGAAGCATATGAAGAGAAAGAACACTGTGAACAAGACAAGCGCCAACTGGCATGTGGTTTTATAGGAGCATGCATACACAATCGCATGATGGAGACACGCCCATCACGACGATCAGCTGTATAGTAAATGCTTTGGCATATTTCGTAGTTATGCTTCACGCGCAAGCCTATTCAGAAGTGCGAACAGGCACAACGTCCAGGTTGGATTGTAAATAACTCGCCCATTTCACCTTCCTAGGTGGCAGGTTGCTGAAATTATACATGATTGCACGCCCATTTAGCTTCCTCGTTTTTGCCATCGCACATGCACGCACATGTCACACTTCTCGGCATAGTTTCATACTTGGTTTGTGCGTGCGTGTCAGTAGTGTGGCACTGCGACACCGATAGTGAAAACGCGAATCAGCCTGGAGTGTAGGGGTATTTTTCATTGTGATAAAAGGCTGATGACTCGCAATGGAGAAGTTTATTTACTATCTTCTCTTTTATATCGACTTCGTTGGTCTCAGTTTAACGTTTTTGTCGCTGACATTACCGCTGGCGACAGCAGTACCTATGATATTTGAGCAGATGAACAGTGGCCGAACAAATCACGCAAGATGAGATTTCTGCTGGCATATTGGCTCCACCCTGCGTCTTTTAATCTAGACCCCCTGCTGACCGACTTTCAAGTATCCACCTTTCTACAAGTGCTCTGAATCTTCTGAATTGTACAGTCTTGTTCCTTTTGCTGTGGCTTCGGTCTTGGTCCGCGTGCGTCCATTTACTTCCATGCTGCCGGCATCCCCGGCTAGGCTGTGCCAACCAGTCCACTACAGTTATTAATTCGCCTGGAGCAATGTGACTCTGTGACGCACATACTAATGAAAATATCAAAAGGAAATAAGAGTGCTTGAGTGTATGCAAAGGTTGCGTCTGCTCTGCATGATCGGCTGCGAACTTCGGCCGAAAGCGCCGGTTTTCTATTTCTGGCGGGCACAAGGTGAGCAGTGCGCATAACGTCTTGCCACAGAAAAAAAGAAACACTAGCAGTAATAACGATGACGTCTGTCGAGTACAGAATCACCTGTAAGCAATAACTGCCCACGCACTCCCATGACGTTGGAGGTTGAGGGCGGAGTTCAGCTACCCTTTACTCTACGGCAAGGCCACCATATCATTTTCTATTTGGTTGTGCATTTGATGTGTATAGCTCGCACGGCTGTTTCATATACCTGTCAATAAATTTGTGCCTAGCACCGAGAACTCCGCTTGCGAGAAGAAAACCAAGTGGGGTCAAAGCAAAGTCACAATCTGTAAAGACGTGCGAAAAAATAAAGAGGGGAGGGGGCTTGTCCTGCATGGCGTTGCTGTTGCATGGATAAAGAAGGCCTTGCGCAGCTGCATTTTTTGTTTTATTGTTCTACTAAAGTTTTACAACATCAAGTTCTGCAAAGGTCGGCTAGTCATATGAATATTTACAGTTAAAAATTAAATGGCTTTGCTGCACGAAAAATACAAGAGATATTTTAAGCATTCGTTTTTTTCGTTTATTCAACAAAATAATAACGAGAACATATAGCAAGGAAAGCATAACAGACAGTGAGAGAAGTATTATAAGAAAGGTGGTGAGGTTAACTAGATCACGTTCATTTTCTACCATACACGTGAGAAGAGGGAATTTAGAGGGTAAAGAAAAGAAAGACAGCAGTAGAGAAAAAAAGTATAAAATTACGTTTTAAACGTGTATGAAGTAAATGGGACGAAAAGATAATTTGCCCTTGGCAGCGACCAAACCTGCGACCTTCGAATAATGCGTCCGATATTATATCATCGAAGCTACAGTGGTTAAAAAATGTACCAGGAAAGTAAATGCTCGCTTGTTCCACCTGCATTCCCATTGCAGTTCTCCTCTTTTGATATATTGTCCGCCCCAGTGGAACCGTGCTTACTGTGATCGACTGTAATTGTTAAGCTAGCGCGCTCGATACCGGCTGCAGTGTTCGCATTTTGCGAGGAGAATCACTAGAGACCCATGGAATCTGTGATATCAGTGTGCTTTGAAAAACACCGTATGATTAAAATTTACGAAGCCCTACGGCGTCTCTTATAATCATATAGTGGTTTTGAGACGTAAAACCTAACATATTCTTTCAAAGGTTGAGGTAATTTTCCGCTCGTCGATGTCATTTTTTTTCTCATTATCTCAATGACCTGTATTCGCTTTCCATTTCGCATTGCTCCCGACATGACTTCAAAGTGCATGCGTACTTTCCTGCGACTACCCATGGTGACTCCAAGCTTGAATCCGCTGCAGGGAGGTAGAGCGTCGGCAATTACATCATAGCGGTAACGTCACGTTCTTCGATGCATACTGGACGCACATTCCGGGAGCAGCCAATGGCGTCGACCCGTGATCCTGCGTTTTTTCTGGCGCGGCATGATAAGTAGCTATTGCAGAAGTAAATCACGCGGTGCAGGGACGTCCTGGGGGAGAGCGAGTACGAGTGTGCTCGGTGGTTGCTGTACTTGACGTAACGCTAGCTGCTGCACTCAGTGGCTGGCGGTGCGCAGTAGTGTGATTACTCGGCGAAAAGGTTTTCGGATTCTGTTTACACATTACACCCTTCTTATAGAGTTCGATCCACTGTTAAAATTATTCGAGGACGATCACTGATAAGCGTCGACTCGGACAATGTGGTTGTCTTCTTGGCTGATGACATACCCGCAGACACGGGAATTCTGACATCAATCGGATAGCAAGAGCTCTACGCTTACTGCAGCGACGAACTCAAGTGACTCCACTTGCCAAATGCTCCTCAACAGTTACATGCCGTCACAGCTTCACAAGTGAAAAATTGCTTGATTAGCTGCAAACGCCTAAAATGGGGCAATTTATAGGTGGTGTCTGTGAAAAGCAGCCTCCGGAAAAACATAGTGATGCAACTCACGTCAACGCGGACGATGTCGTAATAAGGGCAGACGACGACGATCCCCACAAACGGTTAAGGGACGTAGACGAGACTTATCCAATCAGTTCGGCCACGGGTGTGACATAAGAAGGAGGCATGAATTTGAAAACTACTTCGAATGAGCCCCTGCGATCTGTAGTGGTTCACACGTTTATACTCTTGTAATAAATTTCAACGTTGAAGTGGGGAGCCTTAATGGGTCTACAAATTATCCTAAGGACCTTTATTGCCAGTTAAAAGCGTGAACACATATCCTGCCATGTCATCCTATAGGGTCCCTTCAATAACCGTATATATTTCCTGCGCGCTGCATGACCTGCCTCTTTTCGATGGAGGTGGGAATGTTGTAGGCCTGGGTGCTCAGATTTGGGTGCACGTTAAAGAAACCCAGGTGGTCGAAATTTCCGGAGCCCTTCATGACGGTGTCTCTGATAATCATATGGTGGTTTTGGGACGTTAAACCCCCATATCAATAAATAAATAAATAAATAAATAAATGACCTGCCTCTTCCGGATCAGAATCACACGTATGCCAATGATCCTCTTTCGCTCCGCGACCACAATTCTGGTGGCGTAAATTAATGTATGAGTGACAATTCGGGTGCACACGGGGTTCAAACACACTTTCCATCGCAATATAGTTAGAACAGAGTCAGTTTTCTTGATTTGATTCCGCGAGATGCAAAATACAGCGGATAGTTGTTAGGCAATTCAATCGTGATGGCGGTTTCATAGTAATCTGAAGTGCCTGTGTTACAATCGTAGTATTCATGCGTATTATCAACCGAACGATTTCAACATAAACCAGTAATGTTTTTCGTTTTGTCTCCCGATGCACGCTTTTTTCAATATATAATTTTTTGTCACCATTGCAGTTTCTCCCTTTGTTTCATTTTTATTGAAGCCTTTGTTTTTCTATTAAAAGCAGATAGCCCGCTGATGTCATTTCCTTTCTACTATCCTTTTTTAGAGCCTTTCTCATGGCATTCCGGCAGAGAAGCATGCAGGGAATGATTACTATGGCGGCTACGTTACTTGAATAAAAACAATGGATTCAGTTGCATTGATCCTAAAATCTTTATGAAGTACGAAGCAGCAACTCATTTACCCTTCAGCATTACTCGCGTTCATGGGACAGCAAGCACTGTTGATCTGAGCCTGGAGCCTGCTAGCGGGAAATGAAAACTTCCTTTGTGATGCCGTGGCACCCTCACCACATTTTTTTTTCACCCTCGCTAATTTTCTCCTTTTACCGGCTATGCTATACTTTAGGCGGCTACGCTATGCTTTACCTCACCCTCCTTTCTTGCAACACAATTCTATTTTCTACCCTGTCCCTCCTTGCCTTCCTCGTCACCTTCACATATTACCACCTCACCCTCTCTACACTTTCTCTCGCCTTGGTGTATTCTATTATGACTGTGCTATGTTTTTACTCTCCCCTCGTCTTTCCCCACATCTTTATTCTGGCGTCATTTTCCCGCCCCTTCCTTCAAGGGCCGAATTCTGGTCTGCAGTATGTTATAAAATAAAATAAAATAAAATCAAATAAATAAATACAACGCGTGACTATGCTGGCTAGACTAAGCTTCACCTCCTCTCTTCATCATTTTTGTTTTCCTAACCAAAACACCCTTTTTCTTTGTCCTCAATTTGCTTTCCGGGCCCCTTGCGGTGCATATTATACATGCTACATCCTTGAGGCATCATAGTTATACATGGCTACAACATATCTAGTTTATTAAGTAATACCTATACATGGACCTTTAGGGAAAATGAATTATGATGAGGATGATGCTAGTGATGGTGATAGTTTTGCCTGCGTGATGCGATATATGCTATGCTGAAATTTACCCTCTCCCTTTCTCATTTTAGTCCTCTTCACCCTCACATCTACCGCACGATGACTGCATAGGACACGACGACAGCACACGATGACAGCATAGGACAGCGAATGCCTCTAAAGTGGTCCGCCATGAAAAGTTCAAGGTGAAATTCAAGGTGAAAGTCTGCTGCACACTTCGAGGAACACGTTCTACTATTGTACACAAGGATTATTGCCGCTCATAGCAAGCCATACTGTGAGAGCATCACATTAAATTACCTTCACGTTCTTAGCGTAATCAAATGTTTCTTTCTTCATAATAAAGTCGAAGGAGCGATTGTTTCCTCCCCGAATGCTTTCCAGAAGGTCAAGCTAACGGGGGTTTCTGCAGGGCTTTATAAGCCTCCCACGTTTTTCTAAATGTTAACCTTGAAAGTAGAACCTCGAAGTCCAAGTATACATTCTCGCTTGCTGTATACAGGAAAGCGCACCAAGCTGAGATCATAGATTGCCAGCCAAACAGAATCTCTTTTTCTTTAACTTTGTTCATAATGAAGACACCACTTTTCTTCTTTTCACAGGCCTGGTGAGCTGACGATGATAAGATTAGCTCATTGTCTTGTTGTCTCCAAGTAGATTCATGATCATTATAGCATCATCTCTCCTAGTGTTTGTTGTGCAAGAAAATGTTTTCTTTATAAGCACGAACAAAACAAGAGCTATTATGTTTTTATTGCGCTTGAGTAAAAGAAACAGCTGTTTGTCCTAAAAGTGCTGAAAGATCCCCGACCGCTCCACTCGACGTGAGAGCGGCATCAAACAAACCCTTCTTTTGTTTGGTCTCCAGAGACTGCTTCCTCAATTCTTTTCGTATTTCGGTGCTCAAACCTAGCCGGCACGAGGCTGCCACTCCGACAAGTCGAGTGCTAGCCTTCCTAATGCCATTCTGCTGTTTCTGGCGGCTATCCCCGAGGGCATCAAAACAGGATATCCTGCTTTTTTACTCTTACGTAAAAGAAACAATTCTACAGCTTCCCTTACAGGAAAACATGCAGCTTTATCTATACAGCTTTCGACAGCTTTCAATCTACCGCCACAGAAATATGAATGCTTTGCAAGATGAGAGCGAAGAAATCGCTTTTTCTGAATATCTATCTATCTATCTATCTATCTATCTATCTATCTATCTATCTATCTATCTATCTATCTATCTATCTATCTATCTATCTATCTATCTATCTATCTATCTATCTATCTATCTATCTATCTATCTATCCGCCTGCCTGCCTGCCTGCCTGCCTCACAATCTCACATCTTTTCATAATATATTCATAATATGCAAGTTCCGCCATACAGCGGACATTCTAAGGAGAGGTAGCTACTACATACAGGAGATGCTTGACCCACGCCTTAAGCAGCTTCGCCCCTAATAAACAGGCCCATTACCTAATGAGTGTTTAGGCTGAAGCTTTAAAATAAATATAGCATGACAGACATGGTAGAAGGTGCTGTAGGATTCTAGGAAGACTATGAATATTTTGTGTCTGGTCAATAATTTACTTAGTGAAATCCTGCAGGATATAAACAAGTCGTGTAACGGTGGACAGATCAGCCCTGAAGCAGTGTTGATAGGGGTGGCGTGTCCTATTTGTCTCGATGAATCCAGTAACAAACTTTCATACGATACGCTAGAAATTTTTGAAAGTAAATATGAGAAATATAGGCCTGTAATTCGACTGGAAAGAAGCATCACCAGATTTGTAAACTGGCGGTATTTATGCTATTTTTTATTCAGCTGGCAATGTATGGGGCAGTATCCATGGCCGTTTTTAATGGCTAGGAGACGAAAGAGGCTGCTCCACTTCCCTTGCGCACATGCCTGGGCAAGATGGATAGAGAAATGAGTGTACGCTTAAAATTGTATGAATCATGTCATGAGCTCTTCTTCGTATCAAGAGAGCTAGGGCCTCCTAGAGCTGCAGTACTGAACAGCAATTCCAAATATGTTTGCTTAAGGAAAGAGAAAATACTCGCACGAAGCCGAGCGTATACGGGAGATGTGGTACGACTAGTGAGCGTCGCGCATCTCATATAAGAGAAATTCTTGTAGAGGAGTTTTGCAGATGTCATTCGTTTTCGAAACGTGGGAAACGAATTACGAAAAAAAAAAGAGTGTATTCGTTCTGAGAGTGTTGCGCGAGGTAAAAGGTGCGCAAGATGGCCGTGGGCAAATGGTCTGGAATAGAGCGCTGAAGTTCCTGACTTGTGTTTCCAGGAATTGCATAGCTATCCAGCGTGGGATGCGCAAGTAGCACTGCCTGTCCTCGAATAGTTTTGCTCTTGATAAAAGGCGAAAGCAAACGTATTTCGCTTTCGCGAGTTATTTTAATTCTTCAACAAGGTAATATTGCCTTCAACGAACTGGGATACTGAAAAGAGGGTTTCCTACGATCTCTGTTGCAGTTTCGGGTCATGTTTATATAAGTGAGGGACGCGTAATAACCAATAATAAAATCACATTTTCGCTCTGAGCAATCACAGACACTCAAATTTAAAAAAAACAAAATAAAAGAAACCGTTGGAAACTCACTGTTAGTTTTGTGTTGAACGGTTTGTGCTTTAAGAAACAGTTCAAAATAAGATTTCATCGTCTTATTAAGGGGTGTCAGCATGTTTACTTCTGAAAACATTTTTTGCCAACTTTAGCCCTAAACATTCCAGGAAGCTATTACAACTAATCCTGCTTCGTCTATGTCATGATCTAGTGAGTTCGTTCGAGTGTACATGCAATTAGAAGCCGAAACTCTTAGCAATAGAGAAATGTAGAGGTCAGTATATTCGTATACATAGCGTCCTATTTTCCTAATTAACCCGATTTTCTTCCGCAGAGAACTTGATCACTCATTGTTGTTTATTTTCAGAGGCGAAGCTTCCTATGTCGTGGTTCGTTCCCCCTTCCATATGCATGTGTGTAGCCACCTTTAGTTTGACTTGTTCAATATATGGTGTTGGGAATATCACGACTAGATGGCGTTAGTGGTTTTCACCGCATATCTACGGAGTGAATGACGATGAGTGGGTCGAAGCGTTCGTTCGTCCGTCCATTCGTGCTTCAGTCCATCTATCTGTCCGTCCCTCCGGGCGTCCGTGCGTCTGTGTGTCTCTCCGTGCTTCCATCCGTCTGTTCGTGCGTCCGTACTTCTGTGCGTCCGTCCGTCTGACCTCTATCCTTACTTCTGTCCGTCCCTGTTTCCGTCTGTTCGTCCGTTTGGACGCACGGACGCATGGACACACAGACGAATGGATCGATGGATGGACGCTTCACCCCACTCATCATTTTTAACTCCGTGGATATGCTGTGATTTTTCGTGGCTTCCACTCGAAGCACCACTATGCAAATTAAAGTAATGTTAAAATGTAGCATTCATGCTTGCATTTTTTGGAGCTCTGTGTGTAAGGTGCAACTCATGCAAAGCGAAAAATAATAGCTATAGAGAGAAAGGGGGGTTAAATGCAAGGATGTTACGAACAAAGTGACTAAACTATATGTGCTTGGTGGAACGAGGAATTAGCCATAAACGGCTGCTTTGACGATCAACATGGCTAAAAAAGAAACGCTTCTTTTCTTAATTTCATTGCGCACGTTTATCCATCCGGACAGTGGTGCGTCACACCGTAATTTTTGTCAACATGGCCTCATCAAGTGCGAGGCCCACGGAATGACATTATGCTTTCCCATAGAAGAGTACAAATTACTTTTATTCATTAACCACTGTTTCTACAAATTAGAAAAATTTCACGAAGCAAATGGCACGTACAAATTGTCTAAACATCGCCGTTCAAGCACTGTCATTGATTAAATCTCGAGTGTCCTGAAGGATTTTCTTTTGATCAGGGTTGCATGATCTGGTGAATCACCCCAAAGTGATTTGCGTTAAGCTATGCTATTTGCGAACAAATAAACATGTTGAACTGGCAACCAAGTGGCGTTTTATGCAAATAATGATTGTGGGTCAGAAGGGTGACGTTGAAAAAGCAATACTTCTAGTAATACGAAACACAAACAAAAATACGGTGCAGTCAGACACCTCTTACTCGCCCCACGATTGCGCAAAACTTCCGACTGCCGTCCGCGTTCGTGGAACTCGTTTTATTATTTCGCCGTGGCCTCGATGTATGTTATTTAGTGGAGTCCCTGTCGTACACGAGTGAACTCCAGCCCTGCAAACTAATTTTGCGTGCACGCCTGGGGAGGGAGCTGGGCACTTTCGACGCCCAATTCTCGTTTTGCGTTCACAGTGGAAGCGACATGAAGGCAGACAGTCACCCGGCACGACCACGTCTCCCCCATTTTACGCAACGGCGATTAATAAGTGAGCCTGACTTTCTCCACGTAAAAGCGCTTCGTGTGTTTCCGACGTCGCCCCATGCAGGCTTGCCACCACTCCCCCTCGTGGGTTCTCGCGAAGCTCAGAGTAGGTTCCAGTGAGGCGGATGGAAAACGGCTCGCCGGACGATTTTTGAAAAATGCGACTGTCTGCATCCCGTTTCGTGTGAAGGGATGGAAATTGAAAGGGCGGGGACACAGTGGCGGCGAGGCACCAGCCACTCACTGACGAACAACTAACGCGCACTGCAATTGCACTGAAGCAGATGCCAGTGTATGTACTAGATCGGGGACGCGTTTGCAGGAAGCATTTACGGCACAGTCCCTAGTGCGTGTACATTGGTTCGCCGAGCGAAATGTGCAGCACTGAGAAATAGTTGCTGGGAAAGTTTTCGCAGAGTTTCCCGTCACAGTGAGGGAAAGGGCGCTCACACTCCGGAAAGATGTTTGGTTGCTCGCGCTGCGACAAACGTTCCACCTTTGACGAAGTTCGTTGCTTCTGTAATTGGAGTGGCTCCGTTCTTGATTGATATAGCGGCATCGACCAGTTTGTTACCGGCAGACGCTGAGCGCTGCAATGTTTGCCAGTGGGTGAAGTTTTTGCGTTGTTAGTCGATTGTACACGAACTAAACACTTCGAACAATGCTATGCTTACTAGGAAGTACGTTTAGGATTCGGTGAGTTTCTGCAAAGACTCCTTCATGTGGAGCCTAAAGTCACTCTCTTTTTCATTTTCGGTGTTTGTCATCAAAGTTTTTGGTGACACCTATACAAAATCTAAAGTGCCAAAAAAAAAAAAAAACTTCGCTAGAAAATCTTGATATACTTGTCAGAACTTGTACCTCTTGGAGCGGTAGAATGGATGATGTATTTGTAAAAAAGAAGGCCCTTATTTTCTCCGATTTTCTGGTGGTGTACACAGGTTCTTGTGAGTCTCATCTCTTACCCGACTGCATTTAATTTTCACTTTCTTAAGATCCTTTGTGACAAAGGCGTAACTCGTTTCTTGATGGAAAGAAAGCAATTTGTGTGCAGTGCAATAGATTACACCCGCGTGACCATCTGCATGCGGAAACGCCGACAACGCAACATGTTTAATAATGAATGATATCGCATAGGTTGCGCGACGTGCCTGGAGGTATCGTTAACTGTGGCGAAAGCTTGCTTGAGTGTGACAAAAAAAGAGAACTTGACGGAGTTTGATATAAAAAAAGTGGTCTGTTTCATTAACGTGCCGATTTAAAGCCTCAAAAGGACCAATTCAAACTCACAACGCCGCGAATCTATGCACGCATTATCACAGGATCTATTTTTAGCAACCGGAAATCACCTAAGTACGCGTTCTCCAAACGGCCTACTTCAAATCGTCTGTGTAGTCGTGCTGAGCGTTTCGTAATCGAAGTGATCGATTTGCCGGCAAACGAATGAGGGTCACTGGCATGTTCACGAGTGAAACGGAAAGAGAAATGTGAGAAATGTACTTGAAGGTTATACATTTTCTTGATGATTTTAATCTAGTAACGGGACCGAATAGTTGCGAAGCACGCGAGGCCATTGTTGTTTCAACGTCTGAGCGCTTTCGGAAAGACAAGGAAAGATGAATTATGAGTTGTCGCGAACAGACAAGTACGCAGAAAAGAACTGAGACGGACTAAGCGGTACTATTCATGAATGCAAAGCAACCAGCCAACCTACGTGATTTATCAAAAAGCACGAGTTACAAGCGCATTGCGAAAAGCTATCTTAATCCGCGTAAAATAAATGTTTTCGACAATTTTAACAACTAGTGTGTTCATGAGCTCATCGAAGCGGCTATAATTCGCTGACATAGTGAGTTTGATTACATTATAATTTAAAACGTTTATGCAAAGAGTCACAAGACAATCATAGGCAACAGGAAAGGCTCGTTAGTGCAGATTTCTCGGGAATAGGAATACTGATGAAATTAACCCGATGTCGAACGATCGAAAGTATCCAGAACACAACGAGGAAGTGTCTATTGTATGAATGAACTTTCATTTTCTTTAGAAATACGTAAATTGAGCAATAGTTTTGCATAAGAGCAGTGCAAATCAATTCCTAACTTTGTTCACATTGTGAACGCGGCTCAATATCCTGATGTTTTAGTTCGGAATGTGCTCAGAAGCCACGCCTTATTACGCACCAACAATGTGATGGTGGATGGCTGCCTCGCCTTTCTGAATGTGTGTGGCCCTTATGGCTTGCCGCGATTGCGGTTTCCGTTGTTGTTTTTTTTTGTCACCTATTTGTGGGGCTTCGCACTCGGCGCATCGAGGATTGTCCAAAATAACTGGATTGCAGCCGAAAATGGCCATATTGCCCGGTGTTTACTGCTATCGAACAATATACATATTGGCAGGATCTTGAGAGCAAGTACGAATTATCTATTTTTCTGACGTGAGTCTCGAATTACTGAGCTTTGATTGTATACGAGAACAAATCAATATTCTGCGGTCATAGCACGAGTTTTTTCTGGAACAATAGATGCCAAAGTTACATTTTATTTTTTATATGAGAAATTATTTGAACAAATTGCCAATCATGATGAGGACTGCAATGACAATTACATTACCGACGACAATGACAAGGAAGCCAAAGACAATAACAACAGCAGATATAGTGTCTTGAGAACTTCGCATTCGAACACGTGGCAAAAAATTAAAGCGACCTCCACGCCTGTTCAGTCTGAGTAAACGGCCGAGCTAGCAAGCAAGCACCACCACCTAGCGAACGCCCATTCCGTTCTATTGTCCTCTTTTTTCATCATCTTCTTCTATTTTATGATCTGTCTTTCATGTTGTTTTTTCATCCATGTCGTCCCCTCTCCTCCTCACATGACCCCTCCTCTTCCTCAGATACTCTTCCGACCACTTGCTATGCTACACTGTATATGACTATGATATGGTGTACCTTTTCTCTTCGTCTTTTTTCTTCTAACCATTGCATCAGTCTCCTCACTACCACTTTCATTTCCCACCCCTTGATATACTCTACCACGCATGAATAGCTATGCTATGAGCTAACTTGGCGCATAACTACTGCGTGTGTGGCGCAAAAATTATAATATACTGGATGTGAAGAGTATAGAGCTGAAGCTTGGTGGTACATAACACGAGTGGAACAGCGCACACGCAGATAGCAACGCAGTGTAAGCAACACCACACAAGCACTTGTGTGATGCTACTTACTCTCTTCTCGTCGAAGTGTGCGTTTGACCACCCACATATGTTATCCAATGTCATGCCATGCTTTACCATCTGTTCTCTTTTCTTTTCCCTTAATCCTCGCAGCGCTCCTCGGTACCATCACTTTCATTTCCCTACCCTTGCTGTTCTCTATTGTAGAATGCAATGCTATATGCTATTAGCTGCTTGGCCCATACCCACCAAGTTTTCCGTCTATGACCACGGTCTTTATGTGAGCGTAAGCCGCACTGCTGGTAAGAGCAAATGCCAGCTGCCGCATGGCAATATAATTCAAGTATGAGAGAAAAATATTTACAGTAGCACCATCTGCTACTTTCCATGCGCTATTCGTGAGTTTTCTGTAGAAGAACCTGAAGATTTTTCAGCATGACCAAATCGTTTTTCGGGAATACTCATTCCCAATTTCGAGAATAAACCTATTACAACCATGAAATAACAGACGTATGAAAAGTAAACTGTACTAAAAGAATCAGTTTGCAGGTGATTAGGTGTGTAAAAACATGTCTAAGGGTGCGAAAGCCTCTGTCTAGATTTAGTGGCTTTTTGCTTTCTCCCCACAGCATTATTCTTGTGCCTCTTGAAATGTCGCCATTATAGTAGAAATCAAATTGAATTGAAATTGAGAGGACTTTGTTACATGGTTTCTCAAAAATTTCCACGGAAAGATATATAAATGTATCAGCGAACTGAAAACTTTCTGAAGTGCCACTTTTTTAGCTATGACGACCCTGTCACAAGTCTCGTCTAACCCTTTTGAAATGCCTTCCTCTTCCGGTGGATATTCGAGCTACCCTTACTTATGCGACAGGTAATATTTCATGCCTTAAGGAAAAGACAAATAATTGCAGTTCAGTCTATGAAGAACGGGATAGCTGTATCAGGCTTTCCACACGGGCAGCTACCGATTCTCGCTCTCGTCGGCATGGAAACACTTGTTTATGACACAAGAGATCTAGACACTAGTGCGTGCATTGAAAATAAATTGCTGGGATGATTATTGGAGCATTATTTAAGATAAACACCTCTGATTGGAGGGATCTTGCATAGATGTCTCTTACTTCTGTCATCATTTTAGAACGTAAATCAAGGCTAGTTAGAAGTGCACATGCGCTAGCTTTGTTTTATGGTTCCAGCTTGTTAGAAGTCCTCTTTCGAGCTTAAATTCTACACTTCATAAAGCGCCAATGAAAATACTCGGGATCCCTGATCTGCATAGCTGATAATTGGGGTCTCTGCCCCAACACAATCTTTATTTCCTTGGTTCTTGTTGCTCTGAGACAAAGAAGAGGAAGGCAGGACAGCCGACCACATTGTACAATCCGGCATGTGATTCTGTACGGGGGGGGGGGGGGGGGAAGGGGGGATGAGATCGGAAAGTGGGCTGGGGGAACATTAGATTGGAAAATGACAAGGAGATAAAAAACACGACTTATCACTCCGTCTGAGAATTGGTAAAACACGAAAGGAAAACGTGTCTTCATAGATGATGTTGAATTTTTATTGTGTGTTGTTTCGCCAAAATGGCAAAGGAATGAATGCTAGCAACAAATTTTGCTGTAATGGGATGAGCAGTGAGCAACAGGAAACTTGCAGCTCACTCGTCAAGCAGAAAGGTCCCACGAAAAGGCAATGCAGAACACACCTTAGAGCTAATCATTTTTTTTTTCAATTGCTTGATGTGTAGTTCCGTCCCTGCTTTCGCTGTAGTTTATTATGTTCATTTGGTGTTTAAAACGTAGTTGATTAGGAACATAATTTACTTTCCCTACTTTTTTTTCTACTTAGGGCAGGTAATAACCGCAGAGCCGAACCACGAGACTGAAGTAACTAGAAGAATAAGAATGGGGTGGAGCACATTTGGCAAGCACTCTCAAATTATGACAGGTAGTTTGCCACTATCCCTCAAGAGGAAGGTATATAACAGCTGTATCTTGCCGGTACTTAGCTACGGAGCAGAAACCTGGAGACTTACAAAGAGGGTTCAGCTTAAATTGAGGACGACGCAGCGAGCAATGGAAAGAAAAATGGTAGGTGTAACCTTAAGAGACAAGAAGAGAGCAGAGTGGATTAGGGAACAAACGGGGGTTAAGGATATCATAGCTGAAATCAAGAAGAAGAAATGGACATGGGCAGGGCATGTAGCACGTAGACAGGATAACCGCTGGTCATTAAGGGTAACTGACTGGATTCCCAGAGAAGGGAAGCGGGTTAGGGGGAGACAGAAGGTTAGGTGGGCAGATGAGATTAAGAAGTTTGCGGGTATAAATTGGCAGCAGCAAGCACAGGACCGGGTTAACTGGCGGAACATGGGAGAGGCCTTTGTCCTGCAGTGGACGTAGTCAGGCTGATGATGATGATGATGATGACTTTTTTTTGGGCTGAGTTTCCTTCGAAATAAAATATCATGCTGATAGCTGATAGCGGTTGTTGACAGGCTGGTGATGTAGAATACCGACTGTGCACGCATCACTGCGTAACTTGCCTTCATTTGTTGGCGTTATGCGCGCGGATAAGAAGGCCACTGCTTCCGAATATGAAAGCCATGAACGCCGAAGCAAACTTAGACAGGCAGATACTTGCTTTCCACTCTGCGTTGTTGTGTTAAAATGGCGCCTGTAGCACACATTTGAGGAAAAACTTTGCACGAAGTTGCTGCTGCGCCGAGCTAGAAGCCGAAACAGTGCGAGAATGTTTCTTGAAGAACCACAAAAATTGCATGCATAATTTTTACTATCCTTGCTGAGCCCACGGACTTAGTCTGCGGAATATGATAGCGCTATCTGCAATCATGTACTCGTCTTGCCTGGCAAAGAGGTAAAGCACTCCGTCTCCAAACCACGGTGTCGAATATCATGCAGGTGCCTTGCGGTATGACTTCCAGGAAGCGTCAAGGCTATTGTTTTCGGTTGGCTTCTTCCAAGACATTCACTGAAGCTTACTTATGGTTAAGGAAAAGCATGTTAGCGTAGCGTTGTGATAACTTCTACTACAATAATGGGAGTCATCAAGGTGGTATGGCAGTTACGGCCAGTGTTGTACCGGTTAGCGAAATAAAGTAGCTATAGTACGATATTTGTTCCTAAACAAAAAAAGAACGCTTTAGCACCCTACGTTACCTGCAAAAAAAGGTATGCCACGTTACGGTTCCCTAAAAAATGTAACAGACGTTACCTCTGTCGTTATGACCCAATCATAAACTTTACTCAATTTGTCTTTGTTACAGGAACACAAGATTTGAATTTTTTATATCGCGAATTTATGTATCACATAAAACGTATAGCCCCTCCTGCCCAAAAAAGTATATGCAATCTGCTCCTTTAACGAGTATTACTTGCACATTTCTATTGTACCATGGCAGTGTTAAAGTGTCTTATAGAGACCAACATTCAATTTTTATGGTGGCATTCTTTTTAGCGAGACGGAAAGCTTTCCGGTCAGTCTGTCTAATCACGGAATTTCAAAGCGGAAAATGTCGCGAAACATTTGTAATCAGATGTTTTCCATCTGCAGTGAATATGGTGTCGTATATTCGAATGCTTCAGAGAGTGAGCACGTGGTGGTTCTCTGAGCATGTGTGCACTTCGCACGTATGCGCTATGGCTAGATTTGTTACACTGGAAGCCACGATGGCAGTGCTCATTTTCACCGTGCTACACCTTTATGCCGTAAGCAACATATAATTGAAAGGCAATGTGTAATAATATACATTCTTTTATTTTGAGGACTGCCCCGCCCCGGTAGTCTAGTGGCTAAGGTTCTCGGCTTCTGAACCGCCGGTCACGTGATCGAATCCCGGCTGCGGCGGCTGCATTTTCGATGGAGACGGAAATGCTGTAGGCCTGTGTGCTCAGATTTGGGTGCGCGTTAAAAACCGCAGGTGGTCGAAATTTCCGGAGCTCTCCACTACGGCGTCTCTCATAATCATATCGTGGAATTGGGACGTTAAACCCCACAAATCAATCAATAATATTGAGGACTGGCGCACATGACATCAGTCAACGTGACTACGTACAGCAAAGTGGTAGACTCGATATTTCATATTCCAGCTTCAATTCTTTTAGGCTGCGCCACGTAACGGTTTGTGTAACTTTTAAGCACGATTTTAAAAAATACAAATCCTACTCGTAATGCCAAAAGAAGGCTGAAATTTGTAACTATATTTTGTGGTCTTTTCATTTCTTCCAGCATCTAATCCCACTTTCAGACCAGTTGTTGGTCCCTTTAAAGCTGTTTATGTGGTATGACTTGGGACTGTGGCAAATCGTGAAGCCATTTTTCTCAATGTTACATCATATGCAATATCAGAATCAATCATCCGCGCTAGGTACATACAAAGCACCTCTGTACTCTCAATAAATTCACAGTGATGGGATTTTTTTCGGGTCCGAACAGGCCCTTCAGTGGAGATCATCGAAGTCGAAAGCAGTTGTCCTTTGCCTCTTAAGAAACTGCGCACCAGTAGGCAATCGCCGAGGCCTGCATTGGTAGCATTGGCGCTTTTTTTCGGGGGGGAGGGTGTCATTTTTCTGTTTGTGACACCAGATGTTCCTAGTGTAGAAAGGAAGAAGATTATGTGCCGCAGTGGGTCACGCCTTTAGCGAGAGGAGCCAGCTACGCGATCTGTGAGCGGTAACCGCGCAACGTGCAGCTCGCACTCGTGGTGAGTGAGGCGTGCGGAGCACGGTAGTGAGTTTTTGTACGCGCTGTAGAACACCGGTCTCTCGAGTTTGCTTTGTAAACAGCAGCGACTGAGCGCGGCACGTTTTAGTGATTTAACTGAGCGACTTTTTACTCATCAGCTTTTCCTCCCTTTGCAGGGAGGAAGTTGCTCACATGTTTTGACGGGATTTGAATGGCGTAGGCTGCCTTTCGCAGACGCTTCACCCCTGAAGAAGCCGAGTGTCAGGCCGGGGGACGCCTGTACCCATTTGGAAAACCGGTGGGGGACCGGCGGTAACGCGGGTTTGGACCCACGACCTCCCGTAGCCGAAGCGGACACTCAACCACGAGGCCACGGCTGCCGTAGGTCATGGGTTCGAACCCGCGTTACCGCCGGTCACCCACTGTTTTTTTTTTACTGTCATTGTTCGCCATTAGCAGCCGTCACAATACACTGTTCCGACCTGGCTCGCGGTGACTTTGTACGCTTTGTACGCTGAAGCTTTGTACATTGAAGAAACGCTTTGTACGCTTTCCCTAGTGTGAAAAACAACTTTCTCTGTGTTTGTAATGACGCACGGATAAGACCTGGTGAACTCTTAGTTTTAACCGACCCAAAGGTCATCCACGTGGAGACCACGTCAAGAACCACCTTTGCAGGCTAGGTTTGCGTTCGAAACTAGGTTTTTGCCCCGAAGGGCCGAAGGGCACATAATCTTCTTCCTCTCTACACAAGGTCTATTTCTGTCCTTTCATTTGGGCGACCAAAACTTAGGGCGCGTGCCTTATCGATGCCGGCGCGCATGTGCCGACCACCTACATAGAAAAGGTCCATTCTTACGGTGCGGTAAGAAAATGCTTTATGGCTTAGTCACAGGCAAAAATATTTATGCATAAACATTTCTCGTTCGCTTGAACCTGTATATTGACCGCAAGGTTTGTGAACGTTCATGTCAGCGTGTTCAAGAACAGCCTTGCTGTCTCAGGAGTTGAACAATTAAGAACGTAGCTGCCATTGCAGAGAGAAAGAAGCAAAACTTGTTTTAAAAATAAGTTAATAGGTCTTATGAACATTCTGGTGGCTATTTGGTAGCAACCATAATAACAACTTCCATATTAAGACATTTGTCGATAACAGTTTTTTTTTGCTCTACAAATTTCAACCGTGTTCCTTTATTCTTTGTTGTGCATATATTTCGCACAATAGATGTGTTCTGCGTAACGGTAAATATTTGCGTGTTACATCAATATGAACTTTCGAGAACGACTGGTGAGGAAATTAGTCCTTCCGTGTTGAATTCATTCCATATTTTTGCCTCATAACCTGTGCAGTTGAAAAAGGAAACTTCGTTACTTTTCGGGTTTCTGGGTGCTATATGCACAAAATATGACATTTTAATTAAATCTAAAGTATTATTTTTCGAACTCTAGTCTATCTTTCCTGGAATCACCCGTTTGTGAGAGTGATATATCCAGGGGGTGGCACATCGGGTCTGTTTTCCTCTCCAATGTCCCCCCCCCCAAAAAAAAAATTCTGCCTAAGCCTCTGCTTTATGATAACCGTGGTTGGGAGACTCACTGTGGTTATGTCAGTCGTGTAGCTGCCTGTAACTGTTGTCAGCTGTAGTGTTCGTGTGACAGCGCTATTAATGGACTTAGGTTGAAACAGGGGGTAGCGAGAAGCCAAGCCAATGGAAGTAGCAAAAAAATAGTAAAAACGTTTTGCGCCTCACTCACAATAATAATTTTAAAATTTTTATTTATTATATTGTCCACAATTTGCATGATTCCATTTATAGGCATGTTTCATTGGTAGTGCCCCTGTAGACCTGGTAAGTTTTCGGCTGTCTCTTGGATGAGCCAGCATTCCACAAAAAGCCGCTTATAAATTGGGCTCTAAGTCTACGGCGTCGAACTTGTCCAACTTTATGCGGTTGTCGTTCAGCACGCTGCGCTCAGCGAGTGTATTCCTTTGTCACTCGAACTTGCAAGCGTCGGTTTTATGTTGCCACAAGCTCACGAAAAGTGATTTGCATTCCCCACGTACGAAATGTGACGATCGGCGCGTGGTATGGAGTAAACCAGTTCATGCGCTTTTCTCTCGAGAAGCCTGTTTTTCAGCCACGGAGAGGCGCAGGAGCCAGCAATCCACCTGCTATAATGCATTTCTATGAGGAGCACATTTCTTCAGTTTGTCATGATGCATTCCGCGGCTTTCTTCAAGCTATGTGTGGCGATGGCCAAAAACTCCCCACACGATGTCGGGGCCTTTCAGGAATTTCCATCAGCAATTTATACTACAAAAGAAAATCCCACTTTCGCCTTCTTCGCCTGCAGGTAGATGGCTGCGTCAAAAGAATTCATCAGGTTGAGCTCTGGTAAAATGGCACCTACAATTAAGATGCAAAAGTAACGAGTAACGTGACAACACACGTTACCGAAAAATTGTAACGTCAGTGCGTTACAGTCCTAAAATTCTAACGGGTACTTCACTAAGTTGCCAAAAAAAGTAACACGTTACTGGTAACGGCGTTACTTGTAACACGTTACCGCCAACACTGGAACTTACTGCGCTTTGCTGTGTGATTAAAAAAGTGGTTAACAATTTTAAGTACTCAGTACTTTGTTATGAGAGAGCACAAAGCCGTCCCATGTGCCCCACACTTGATGAGGCTGCCCAGCGCTTTGCTGCTAACTCGATGATTGTGGATTAAGTCCCGGTCGTGGCGGATGCATTTAAATTGAGGCGAAATGCTTGCAGACCGCGAACGCTTACTTGAACGCACGTTAAACAAACCCAGGAGTGTGAAGCTTTTGGACCCTGCAGCATACCTCGTAGTCATGAGATCGTTTTTGCACGTGAAATTCCTCCACTCAAAATCATTACTAAATTAGTCTTGGAAATGATATTGTTCTAACATACCATTTTATGTTACGTATTGTTTATAGCAAAGAATAAACATAAAAAGTTATGTAAGTCCAGCAAACACATAACAGATGACTCAGCATTACTCATATACTGGGAAGCGGAGATAATTAATCGTAAATGCCGCTGCTATTCTTTACACCAAAAACTGAACTCATTTCGTGTGTTTTTGTTCTTAAGAATTCTTGATTAGGACACTGAATAAAAGATGGAAATGTTGCAAACCTTTTTATGGTTTTTAGGCTGTGTTTTCACGCCTGGTATATACTTCAGACAGTGTGTATCGTAATCCTCACCAGTGTTTTGTAATTAAGTAGAAGTCTTAGTTTGTTAAACAAGCACGTAAATAAAAGCTAAGAAGTAGCTAAGTGTGTATGTAAAAGTGTTTCAGATCCAGTAACGCGAAGCCGTGGGAGGGGAAAGGATGCATGCAGTGACTTGAGCGAGATTTCGTTGAGGAGGCAGTAGTGGTGGCAAGCCTCAAAACAAGCTTATAGGGAGGGGTGCTTCCTCTTCACTAATATCCTCGGAAAGAGAGAAAAAAAAATTTAGATGCAGGTAAAGGCGGGCTGGTTAACCAGACGCACGTCCTGTTTTCTACCCTGTACTGGGGAAACGCAGAAAGCGGGGAAAGAGATTGAAGAGAGAAAAGAAAGATACACACAAACACTAGCTCACTTGTGAGACCACATGCAGTCTCCAGACAGCAGCTCATATTTGAGGTCAGGTGCTTCAGTAACTGTTTAGGTAATTTCTACGCTATCGAAGCACACGTCTAAGAATGAAGAGGTGGTAAGAAATGAGTGCTAAGACAGGGAAATTAGCCGGTTGCTAGACCGGCTGGCTACCCTGTGCTTGAGCAAGGGGAATAAAAGGTTATAGAAAAGAGGTGTTACGAGGTGCTGAGAGTCGTTTGTGCAAGGAATGTTCTGGTGTTCAGTTCGTTCAAAATCAACAGGAGCGAGCAACGCTGGCCTCGTAGCGAGCGCACCTGCACAGGACGTGTTCGATGGTCTATTAGGCTTCTCTAGATTCGCATGCACAGGTGTCTGCCATACCGATGCGAAGCCAGTACGCCTTTGTGAATAAAACTCCCAACCAAAGGTAACACAGCAGTGCAGCATCAGCGCGGGAAAGTTGCGATTGTAGCTGTAGCATGAGCAAAAAATCAGTTATATGAACGTCCTCGAAGAACTGCGTATAATGCAGCTTACCCTTACGTGGTGCTTCGTTTTCCTGAAATGCCCGGTTTCATCTTCCCATGGTATGTAGAGAAAGATGTTTCTACTCCACTAACTTCGTCGGCTATTTACTAGGCTAACTTCTGCCTCCTTCATTTTTAGTGGACAGGTATTGAGCAGAGGTATATACGCATTGTGACGCGTACAACTTCTTAGGATGGACCGTGAATACATAACACACCATGACGACAGGAGACATCAAGAAGCCTACCTAAGGTGCTTCGCACCAAATAGCGACACTAAATACGGCTGTGTGAGAACTAGGAGGCTTTAATTAGGCGATTATTCATTGTCACGGGTAGAAAATACTTATTACGCGTGATGAAATTGAAACAGTGGGTAAAACAAACATGTAGCACACCGTGACATCATACTTGGTACTGCAGAGTCGCGATCTTTAGGCTACCGTATGTTCTCTCCACGTTATTTATTTTTGACACTGTCATCAGTCATCTGGGTCACCGCAGCACATGTGAATCCTTCTTCCGCTTCTCGCTGAAATTGAACGCTATATAGTAAATAAATGGTTACTGTCATATAAAAATCTCGTAAATCTACGACCTTTCCTATCCCACGGATAGTTAAGTCCTTAGCTTTTCTAGAGCATCTGAATGCATGAAGAAGACGTTATTTAGCAAGAAACTTGTGGGGGGCAACTACATGTTAAATGTCCGTTAACCAAAGGTTGACTGTGACGTGATGGCCCACTTCATGATCTTTTTCAGGGTTACTGGGCCTGAAATGGCAAACACGCCCTCCCCTTCTCGAAATAGTAATCGCTCATAATAGGTGCCTGCACCGGGTTACACTCCAACATCATATGATCATAGTTTGGCAGTGTTTGACACTACTTAGATTCTGGCTTAATCTCGTCTGAATATATCTTAGTGTATCTTACTCAACCTGACGCCTCCAGGAAAGAAGAAAGCTTCACGCTTGCCGCCTAGGCTACTAGCGGTGCTCACCAACACTACAAGGTTTAAATGTAGATATTTAATTCACAAATTTGATGAGAGAAAGACCGCATCAGATGTGTTATTCCAAGGTCGAAGGCCTAAGGTTTCGCCCAGGCGGACCGGAAATTATCTTTTGTCTCTTTCCTTTCGTCATATTTACCTTACAAATGATATTGATAACATCCCGTATAGTTGTCTTGGCGACATATCTGTTTTCTGATGAATATTGTATTTACCAAAGAAATAACGATCATTTAAGCTTCCACTACTTTTCTTCAACAAGTGCGGTTTAAAACTATTCAACCGAGAGCGTCCATATAATTGCTATCGTAATACAAGATTTAGCCTGAACAATTTGCCGCGTACAACCTTGACACAAAAACGAAAATTGTGTTTGTTGTATTTTTACGCAGTGGGCTTCTAATTACTCTTGTCGCTCTAAAACAGCTAAGGTTGTCGCTGTTCAAAAGCTTTTTTATAAACAAAAATATTAAAATGCAATTGAAAAAACAGTTTTGCCCTATGGAGGCATTGTAGACGTCCATATAATTCGGACCAGTTTAGCTAAGAGGAGGAGGAGGAGGAGTGAGAATTTATTAGAAGGCAGAGAGGTCGGCCTGAGCTAGTTCGCTCTAGCCTGCTACTCTACACAGGAGATAAGGGAAAGGGAAAAGAAAGAGGGATGAAGGGTGATGATGGGGAAAAGAAGAGGTGGTGCGTATGTACAGTAGTCACTTAGTATAGTACCCTACAGTCTAGTTTTTAGTCCAGTGCTTTTTATAAAGTCTAGAACAGCCTTTGTAGCAGTTTTTGACACTGTTTGGTCGTTCATTGCTGACAATAAGCGGCTTTCACTTAATGGTGTTCGTCCAATGCTTGCCAGCGTTGCAGTTAGCATTTCTCTTTGTGTCACGTATAATGCACAGTCACGAAATATGTGAGCTATCGTTTCGCGCACTTGGCAGCGTTCACAATTTGGGCTGTCCGCACGGCCGATTAGGTGGGTGTAGTGACGAGTGAAGGTGACGCCCAGGCGAATTCGGTGCAGTATGTTAGCATGTCTTCGGCTGATTTCATCTGGAAGACGAAAAGTCATACTGGGGTCTGTTTCCCGCAGGCGCTTGTTCCGGTGATCTGGCAGCAACCAGTAAGTGGCAGCGCATTCGCGCATGAGTGATCTCAACAATGTGTTGACGTCACCTCGCGAGTAGGGTACTTTGACGTACATAGGAGCGTTGTATATTGCCGCTCTTGCTTCGCTATCGGCTGTTTCGTTGCCAACCAAGCCGCAGTGTCCAGGAACCATACACACTAGCAGCTACAGTGGCCAATGAGTATATCTAGGATAGGGGGTGTTGAAGTGTGAAATAATTACGGTGGGCTCATAACTTCGACTTCAAATGAAAAGATCGTACACATACTGGCATCACAAAATATTTTACCACAAAGCCATACGCCTCGTATGACATTTATTTTAACAGTAACAAAGGTAAGCACAGGTTGACAGGTAAAATAGGCAATATATCAATTTAACAGTTGAAAATCAGGTACTCATTTTCTGTTCCACTAAAAAAATGCAAAAAGTAGCAACATGGATGCGAAAGAAAGATGATGCAAGTGCAATTCACCAAAAGAAATAAAGATTTGGAACTAAAAGATCTTTTTGTCGCTTTGTGATTCTCCCTGTTTTTCTACGTATTTCACGTGTACACGCATTGATGTCTTTTACACAATTATTGAGTACTCGGTTTCTAAGTATTTCTGCACAGAGCTCCACAGCATGTTACGTTTCTAACAGCATGCTCCATTCACTCTTAGCGTCATTTCATTCATAAATGTTCAGTCTGGCAGGAAACTTCCACGTTTTCTTTCCCCCATCGTTATCAGGCCGGATTTGATTTTACACATCCTGTCGACTGAAATCAAAGCACCAGTAAAAGCAACACGAAGGAGCCTTGCTATGTAAAGAAAAGAGAGAAGAAAAAGTAGAAAAAATATGAAAAATACAGAAACTAAGGTATAAACGGAGCTGTGCAAAAGCCGTCCTGTTCAATCCAATCCAACTCAAGTTCATGGGTCATACTAAGGACCGACGTTATCTATCCTTAGCTATTATGCGGGACATTCTGAAATCTCTGCGGGCAAAATGAAAGCATTTTTTTGTGTCACAGGAAATGAAGGTGTTCTTTTTTCTTAAAGCTCGAAAATCTAAACCTCTCAGCAGAAAGGTAGTTATTAAGCATTGCTCTTGCGATACATTATGGCAAGGCCACTTTTTTTCTTTTTTGTTGTATTCCGTCATGTGGCGCAGCATAATATTTTGACTTCCTTTGACCCATCTCCCTCACTGTATTCTCGGCTCCTGTTTATGTTATTGCCATTGGCCTTTCGAGTATTATTGCCATGCCTTTCGAGTATATATAGTGCACTCCTTATCTGGGCCCGATTTCGGGAGCTGAATTCATGAACTGTCCTTAAGGGGTAACTTAAAAAAACAAAAAGGAAGGGGTTTTGCGATGGTGGATTATAGATAATTACAAAGTGATAATCCAACAGCATTCACAATGGATGATGACCTGCTTTGAGTATCTTATTTCTTCTTTAATAAATGTTGTGAAATCAAAGAGAACAGGAAGGACAGGTGTATCCAGCAGCACGTAAATTGCAAAAAAAAATGATGTTATAAGAAACAAGTTGGGAACGTGAACTTTCTTCCAATAAGTATAATGCTCCCTTCGCTATCGAAACAACTTCTTTTTGATGTTTTCGGGCGTATCAGCGTCCCATATGGTATATTTGCAAGATTGCTTTTTTTCTGAATGCTTATAGGAAGCTAGGTGGAGTGATCTGTGGTACGTTTTTCAAGAAAAGTAATTTCATTGATGAAAAATTTTCTTGTCAGGGCGTCTTCTCTCTTTGTGCAGTTCCTTTCACTGAGGATCATGGAGAGAGAACATATGGCCGCATTCATCAAGATAACCTTATAATATTGCAACTTCTGTATTTGAAACGTATCAATATTTAAATGATTAACACAACTTCTGTATTTGGAAAGTATCGAAGTAATAAATGATTAACGTACCATTCACGAACTCTTCAGTAACTTTATTAAGTTTACTTTCATGAGACGGTGCTTACTGCTACTATATACAGCGTGGTAAAAATAAAGAAGTGGGGCATGGGCTTTATTCGTAAGTCACTTTATGATTATCCACTCTTATATTTCATAGATGACTCAATATTTACTTTTTCTTCTTCAAAATTTAACAATTTGTTTTCCCCATTACAATAACCGCCGGTTTAATGGCCAGTCCCCCATAGTAGGCACGAGCCAAGCGATGGGAACACGCAAGCAAGCAAGCAAGCCCTGATGGTGTAAACATCGTGTTCTTGGCCTACGACCACGGGTCCTCGTTCTAACATTTGGTGCCGTGAAACCTGGCAGTGGTCGTTCTGGGACTACGATGTCGTCAGCCCAGCGTATCGGATGGTGCGTGAGACTGTCAGGACCAGCGTCTGACAATATAATACGCTCCTGGCAGGCCTGCTGCGACACTCTGACACCTAGGCACGCGAGGTGAACAGGAAAGTCATCGTTTTGATGACTAGAGAAGCTGAGATCCGCCAGTTGGGCAAGCAGGTCCTCGACGTCACTGAATACAAGGTAGCTGACCAGGAACTCAATGATTCGCATTCTACCGTGAGAAGATCGTGTACGCAATCGCTGAGAGCACTATTTCCTGGCCGAGCGCGGACAGTCTCTCCACCTACGTGGCACGTGCTATCCACCTCTTGATTACGTCAGAAATACCAGCGACAACTACGAGCGACCTGGTATCTATAAAAAAAAAAAGTCAGGCCTGCGCGGAAGGTGCAGCACAGTCACAGCGATAGCTATAAGAGCAGCCTTTCAAAGCCTGTTCTGAACACTCATGGGGTAACTGCTGCAAGCACACTTGCTGGGTACCCACTACGACAACAATAATAATTATTTCTGGGTAGTAGACAAGCATTACCTGCGACATTTTTGTCATTCTTCTGAGAAGCGTTGTATTCGGTAAACACTTGCAAGGAATTTTGTGCCAATTGTTCATGTAGTGGCTAACAATAATAAAAAGTTATGCCTCAAGTGAGTATGCGCCATAGTTAATAGGTGATCAATAACAAGCTTTTGTAATGGGTTGGGGCATTGGACGACCAATTCGTTACGCTATTTGCATTGTGTGATGCCTTATTGTGCTTTTGCTGTTCTCAAACGTTTTATAGCTCATATTAACACGAATGCTTTGCCGACATCAAGCCTACCTAAAGTAAGTTTCCGAACAAGTCCCAAGGGCTGGCGTGGCCAGTGGTAGAATACTGAGGCTGGCACGCAGTGGACCCGAGTTCCAACCCCACTGTGGCCTTGTTACTAGGTTTTTCCGCCGTATTCTGTGATAGTGGTTACGCACACCAGCAGCGGTGGCGGCAGCGGACAACTACAGCGCTGCGCGTGGCCGGAGTTTTGATCTCACAACTGCTTTTGCTGCAAAACGCAGTTGCCTGGAACAACATTTTCAAAAGCAGCCGAAAAGACACGAGATAATCTGAAGGCTCATGTTGGACCATCAAAACTGTCTTTCTGTAGGTCAAGAAATATGTGAAAGCAGTTTGATTGAAGTTAAAGGAAATACCAGAGCGTTGGACGTGACGGCATGCGAGAGTGGGGTATCACCACCGCAAAATTCGATGCTTCTGACCACGTTTGTCAAAGGATCAAGCGACAGTGCTGTGCGCGCAAGATTCCCTGGAGCAACAGTGTTACACTGGTAGTTCTACTAGAGAAGAACAGCCAATTAAGCATTGAGGAGACATTCCCAACTGGGAGGAAGAACCGAGAGAACAGTATGAAGAAGAGATAGCCAATCCCGGAGGTCGAAATAGAAGCTGTGACATGAATGATAAGATTGAAGATGATGAGCGCATCGCTGTCAGGGAACCACTGAGGAAGCGGGCAAATGAAGAACCCGCTTACAGTTTGTCCACCAGCAACGATGGCTTGTTCGATCTCCTCCGTGGTGAAGCCGGCAGTCCTGCGTTTCCTGTGGTGCCCTCGTCATTGTTTGCCAAGGGTGAACGTCAAAACTTTGTTTTGCTCAGCTTCGAGGAATTGGACAATGTCGTGACAAAACAAGGAGATGATCGCCTAGAAACGCAAGTGAGAATCTTGCTTCTGCCTCTGAAAGTGAATCGGAGGGTCCTGGAAAAGGAGCAGCCGCAAAGCCACCACGCAAACCAACCGCATAAGCATATTCCTCCGGGGCAGTGGTAAACAAACTACCGGGTTTGGGCCACAGCAAGAAACATCGCTGCAGGAATCAAGGCACCTCATAGAGAATACTCCAAAATGCGGCAGTAAACGTACTACGGGAGCCCCGGAGTGTGCAGTACACCCACTACGCCAAACGGAGATGGAAACAACGGAGATGGGAGCGCTTTCTTACAGCGCAACACCAGAAAAAATACAGGACAGGGAAGGAGTAGAACAGAAAAAAAAGAAACTCCTTCCCTGTTTTGTATTTTTTCTGGTGTTGCGCTGTAAGAAAGTTCATGATGGGCCCTAACCAACTGGCCCAACTTACCGTCTTACTACATTATTTACGTGTTGGATCAGCAGGCTTTATCTCAGATTGGTGTCACAGACTGTGCAAGAACACCTGTCCGAATGATGCAACTGTATTAAGGACGAGATGAAATGGTTAGAGCCTGCTCCATGCATTTGGCAACTGATTACGAGGTGAACCACCCAGGACATAAGCTGTACACGTTGGGAGCGACAGCATGGATTGTGCCACACGTACCCTTCCCGTAGGAGGATGCTGAAGAACTGGGGCGTGGGCTTGGGGGGAGGCCCGACCGACTCAGAGAAAGAGAAGAGCGAAGTAGGAATGTGGTGCTATCGGCCTGATGGAGTAAACATCGTGCTCTTGAATTACGACCACGGGTCCTCGTTCTTAACACAGTGTATATGTATGAAATATAAATGTGAAGATACATGAAAATTATGTCTGTCTCCATTTCAATGCTGAAATGTGAACATGAAATTTAAATTTTTAGGAAAAATAATATTCATAGTGATGTGGAATGCCGTAATTCACAAGTGCGCAACCTGAGGTCCGATGAGCGTCCCTAACAGGCCGGTAATCAGTCCGGCAAATGATGTTAGGGTTGACAGACAAGTCCACTCAACGAAAAGTTATTTCTTCTATGCAATAACTCAATGATAGCACACGCTTGCACATATATTCAAGCACACGCACACACACATACGCGCCTATAATCAAGTGGCCAGGCGCACACACGCTCACTCACTCACTCACTCACTCACTCACTCATTCACTCACAACCCGAGCGTCTCGATTAGGCTGTGCAACACATACGATGGGTAAAAAAATATGAGCTTTAGCTTACACAGAAGGCTATTCATTCTTTATATAACGAATGATCTATCTCAAAAAAACAGACCAGACATGTGCGTGACCACGATCACCAGAAGTGCAATCCCCCGTGAAACCGTGTTTTCGAGAGCTCATCACTCTCTTACATTCTTTATACACATAAAAATTGCAGCAGGCAGGCTTTTGCTTTCACAACACGACCGGGCGCTGGTTTCACTGCGTCTGTCTAAACCGTAGGACAGTGAGGTTTCCAGCGATAAGCTTTCTGAGACTTGAAACGAAGACGTCTTTGCACTGCAGGTCACGTTGACAGGGTCGACGATTTCTCCGACGACCATTCGCGACAGGCACCGCAGATTCAGTGCGATTGTTGCGTAACGGGTTAAGAGCAATCTCGTCGTAGGCAAAGAAACAAAGTGCACCGCAGCTTGGTGCTGGGCTGCGGACAACAATACATTGCCCTGTGACTCAATTTGTATCTCCTTACATTTCCCGACACGGGCGCCCTCTCCTGTGTGTTTTACTGCTAATGTTCATCAAAGGCCATCGCACGGTGTTTGTGCTACAGATTATTCTTGTGTGAGCCTTATCATGCATGATATCGACAGGTGAGGAAGAAAGACCTCCCTGATTGATGTTCGCTTTCTGCGGAAACGTATTCCTCAAACACATAATGTCGTAACACAAAATGCAGCTTTGGTTTGTTTGAAAATTACGGATCATGAATATATAGCGCTTGAGAGTGCTTCAAACAAATAAATGGTATACATGAAGTGTTTTGTTTGGTAATTAGATGCTGAACAAAGTTTCTGCTTGTCGCACTCTGCTTTCCAGCTTCTGCAGCATTTTGAAGAACGTACACTACTTCACAGTGAATTCCTGCTTCTATGCTATCAGACATCTTGTTATTCTTGACTGCGGCCACCAACACTTATATTCCGCAGGTCAGTTTACAGATATTTATGCTGAAACTTTTTTTAAATTCAAGCACTAGCGTGCTGTCAGTATATATGTATAGCAGCACACATAGTTTGTTTCTCGTAGCAGCAACAGCATAAGCACACGCAGCTTGATTTTTACAAGTTTTGCGAGTAAGTGTAATGGCCCCTGGAACGCACAGGCCTATATACAGTTACACGGACAAGGTCTCACCAGCCCAGCACACACTAAAGAAATGTTATCGTATGCAAGCTACTCGCCTTTCGTTACCCCTCTTATCTAGAAATTGCTAGCATCCTAACGTTTTCTTTAATAGGTGAGTGAAGATGGTGATGTTTACTTGCTGGCATTCAATTTACAGCCTTGCTAAACAGAACTTCTGACATGTTGAAGTTTTTTCTACGCAAGAAGATGCAGCTTTGATTATTTTTTTTCGATGAAATGCCATAACCGTTTACAGAGGACATGGTAATAACGCTTTTTTCGTTGCTCGCCGCCTGTCGATACGATAACCGTGAAACTCAGGCTGGGAACTTGCAGTGTTTTAATGTTAGGAGCCATGTTCTTGTTTGTTTAGTGTGTAAAGCAGATAGTGGCTCTGTTGTCGGCATTTCAAGAGGCTCCTGAGAGTAAAGGCGCCTCATAACCGAAGGGTAACGTCTGGAGACGACGTTAACGTGTGGGAATTGCGAGCATGGTGCGCTAGTGATAACAGAGAAAGACAGAAGGCGTGAAGGGCAGTACGATGTTAAATACACAAATTCCGTGAGTTGAGAAAGCAATATGTTTAAACTTTATCTCTCCAGGCAAGTCATTGCTTTCCAACCTTCCACCCACTGGTTTTTCTTTTTCCTTGTAGCAGAAGCGACTAAAACTGTGTCGACTTCTATGTGTTACCCTTCCCCCTCCCCCCTGAAAAAAAGCCAAATGTGCAAAGAACGACATAGAAACAAGAATTCGCCATATGGATTGTGGATGAATGACGGCTGTGCAAATCGTAAAGAATACAAGATAAAAATTTGAAGGCTTTAAGGGTAAGGAAATTTAAAAACTCGTCAAACCTGAAAATGCCCTAGTGTTATCAAGCTCAATATTGCATGTGCCGCGTATGTGTTGCACTGTGAAATGGTTGGCAATGTATGTTTTGTGTTCACACTTCTAGGAGATGAGTGTTTAGTTCAATATGTTCAATTTGTGCCCTGAGTTCATCGAGATCACTGAGTGTTCACTGTGCTCTATACACCGTGCTATTGCACCAGCGCATCTTTATTTCATGTGCGAGCAAAAAGTAAAAAAAATGGCTCTGAATGTTGGAAGTGATAGGAGTGATGCCCAATGGGATCACCACGTACTGTTGTGACGACTTCAGAAATCGTGAAAATTTGTGATGTGTCATTGTGACTTCATCACACGACATTCATGCTTGAGCAAGAATAGGCCGATCACGGAGGCAGTGCAAAGCAAGATTAGGTGGAGAAAGCTTGCAATGTCTGTGATCTTAGAGGAAGTGTATCGCCACGTTAGGTTTCGAAAGCTGCCGGAGGGGCGATTTTGCATAAACAAATGAACTGAAAAAAAAAGAAAAAAGATTACTTGCGTGTTTGAGTCACCTTTGGTGAAATCGTATAAGAAATTAAGTAAAAATCTAGAAGTTGCTCTGGTCCCAAGCTGTTGCCATCAAGCTGTCCTAATGGTCAATTCTTAATCTAACCGTGGAGATATAAGCTTAAAAAGTTTTACGAAATACTTGACAGAATCAGTAATGCCACTCTTGCGTTCACTTATAGATAAAAGAGTATTATGGCCCTTGAAACGTACAGACCTGTATACAGTTACACGGGTGAGGCCTCGCTAGCACAGCTGTCACTAAAAAAAATCACTGAAAGCTAGCAGCTTACTCTCCGTTCCTTTTCTGATCTAGAATATTCGAGCACTCTGACGTTTCCTTTAATATATGGGTCGAGTCAAGTCAAGCATAAATACAAACACAGACATGTATAAGCACTCACGCGAAAAAGCAAGCTCCTCTACCTCATTTGAGGTATTTGAAAGCTCAACCATCTCACGCTGTTGAATGCGCGCCAGTATTCCAACAACTATACTGCAGGCATCTTGCACAACGCGTTCTCTACCGCACCAAGTGCTCAAGGGCACCAACCTGTAAGCCTATTCGAAATTTATCGCCAACGCCCGAGTAAGCCCCTCATTGACGGTACGGAAACACTTCGAAATGTTCCTAGCACGGAAAGAAAAGCATCAGGGTTACCGAATGGCTGACTTTAGTAAAATCAAAAGCTATGAAATAATGCGCCTTGCGTTATTCTTCAGAATACGCACTCCGACACTATTCTTCGTGGAGGCGAACGGACGTGGGCAAAGGCTGAGGCCTGCGCAATTGTACAGAGGGCATTGCTCGTAGCTAGTATGGAGCAAAGAAACACAAACGGGACATATGACGCGAGGCAAATGCGTTCTGGAACAGGCTGTAGATCAGTTGGGATGGGGCGGCATAAGCTAAAATAGCGGCGATTATAAAAATACACGAGTGACGCCGATGACGGCAATTACGATGGATTATGGTAACAAAGAGTCATTAAAATTAATGTATTCGATGTTTCTGCTTCGTTTTTATGCCTCCTATCGAATGTGTTGCGTTGTGTTTGTTTTTAAGATGACACGGTAGTGTCCCCGCAGAATTTTTGTTTTATTTCACTGACCGCAGCGAGATTGTTGAGGTAAAGATAAAAGCAATGGACATGCCACCGCAGTGAGCCATTATTGAGTGAGCCGGAACAATTATAAGTTCTGAACAATTATCGAGTTGCTCGTTGTAAGCTTTCCTGGCGTATTTAGAGCGGTTCAAATAATTCGTTCGCTACTTACACGAGAAAGTTCTCGCACTGAAGCCGATCGTTACGGTTACCACTTTATTACTTTGCCGGAAGTACTTACAGAGGCAACAGAAGGCCAAAAGCAAAAAGCCCTTATGAATGTAAATTTTCCAGAGCTGTATCCGCGGAATTTTCTGACACAATAAAATATTTCCCAAGGCGCGTTGTAGAAAGAGTTGTAGTAAAGACTTTGCGTTGTCTGGCTGCATTAGAATGTTTACTATAGGCACTAATACAACATCGGTGATAAAGGTGACCGTGTTGATAGTGTGAATATGAAAGTGGCGGTGATAGTGACTGTTGATTAAGCCTGTGTAAACGGAATGACGAAATATTATGATACCCCGCAGATTTTAGCGCATGCGTATACTCAAATAAAAAAAATTGCAGATCTCACGTGTCTTGGGAATCACCAACAAGCGAATCATGCGGACGGTATATCGCGATGTTGAAATTTTTATTGAGTAAAACATTACGAATGGACGCTACACAAATGTACAAATTCAGCATATGTCGCTCACCTGGGGAACCGATGTCATGTGAAGCACGGAGATGCAAGGTGGCCATGTTAAAATTTTTTATTGAGTGCAACATTACGAAGTGGCGTTAAAGGCTTGTACAAATGCACAAAGAGACATACTTTAAACAGCCGTATTTGTTTTATATGAACAGTTGTTTACAGTTGCGTAACGATGCCAACAGCAACAAAAATATTAGCAACATCAGAAGCTGTAAGCTTATATAAAGGGTGGGTGCTCGTGATGGTGGTAGCTCTTGACACAGCCACATCAATCGACTTCAGCAGCTGGCGCCTAACTGCCACTGACCTTAGCCTGACATGACAGCTGTATCACAGGAGTACATATTTAATGTTTATTCAATTATAGAAACATCACTGCAACCACAACTGACGTTTAAGCCACATTCGAGTCTATTAAAAGTCGTTCGGAGGCCCGGCGTGGCTCTGTGGTATAGAATGCTTAATTGCCCCGCGGACTGCTGGGTTGTGGTGCCTGCTGGGGCCTTGATATCAATTCTTTGCATTTGTCGGGTCAACGCTATCGATGTCAGCTTTTTCCGAATGTTCACGCGTTGAAATTTCCCATGTCTGTGTTGGCCGTTCCTGGGTAGATATAACCTGTCACTCACCTGTGGAACATACCGCATACCTGTGGCGCGTACCCACGCACGGTTATGTGTCACACGGCTGCCGGAAAGGGTTTGTCAATGTAAGGAGCAGCATTGCGACATTGATCACGTCATGACCAGCGAGTCTTGTTTGTCAAACCGTTTTACGCTCCTCACCTAAGGTGGTGATGACGAGAGTACGCTTACGTAGGCAGCTAGATGATAGATAGATAGATAGATAGATAGATAGATAGATAGATAGATAGATAGATAGATAGATAGATAGATAGATAGATAGATAGATAGATAGATAGATAGATAGATAGATAGATAGATAGATACTATATAATCAGTTGTTTACAGTTGTGTAAAATATCAACAGAAACATGGGTTTCAACAACACCACAATCGGTAAAATAATATGTAACGCATGCGCTCACAACGACGGTGGCCCCGGATAGTGATACGTAGGCCAACTTGAGCAGTTAACTGTACAATTGCGTTAACCTAACGTTACACCTGTATTCCTATGTTTGTAAAATCAGATAGCCATCGCTGCAACCACAATAGACGTTTAAGCGACATTGGGTCTATTTGAAAAGCAATTCCGAGATCTGGCCTTGTTCTGAGTAGAGAGACAGAGAGAAAACGTAAGGAGTAAAATACTTCAATGCCATGCAGGATGCTGGGGCTCAATTTCTGCTGTGACCGTGGCATGGTCAACGTTGTCAATGTCAGCTTTTTCCTGATGATTTTGCATTGAGAATACCAATGGTGGTTCTGTTCTGTTCTGTTTTAACTGTATTGCTGTGGAGAGGTTGAGGTGCCTATTGCCTCGGCTACTCCATATTACAAAGTTCTGCAGCGAAAAATGAAGTAATAATACAGAACGGTACCCAAAAATTAACAATACGGAAAAGAAAAAAAATATAATAGCACACTGAAACTAGTTCAAATATCATGCCAATACACAGTTTTCTTGGCGCAGTTCACACAGTCATAAACTATTTACACACACACCTTACTATTCTACTGTCAGTATATACATGACCACATTTTGTGTATACCCATCTCTGGCTGTCTGTCATAGGCGCTTGTCCAATCCGGTCTCCACTAAAAAGTCTGTCAGGAAAATTTGCCTTTTACTGGAGATGCATCTCAGGCCATGGTCCAAGTAGTTTCTTTATTGTGAGGGGCCGTCTGTCCAAACTTGCTAATTTGTTCTTTATTTTTTCTCTTTCATTCGCATATTTAACGCACTCCAAAATAATATGGCGAACATTTTCTTCTGCATGACCACAATGGCATTCCGGTGAGTTGGATCAATGTATCTTGTGCAGGAAGCTGTTTGTGTAAGCTACTTCCAATCGAAGTTGGTAGATTAATGTCTCTAGGTGTCGTAGGAGGTCTGTAGCTATGGAAAAATTTCTGTGTGTATCAACTTCATAAAGTACCGTTTCCTTTGATTTAGAGCTCTCAAACCACTTCATCATCGAACAATGGTTAGCTCCTTGTGTTATAAAATGTCTAATATGCGCCCCAGACATAGGGATTGCGCACTCCCGTCCTTCCTTCAATGCTTTCTTTGCGAAGCTATCAAACTTTTTTGGCACATACCTGCGGGCGGGTAATACCCACCCGCAGGTTTTGGCTAAAAAAGCTTTAAAAGTTAGCTAGACGAGACTCTGGTGCAGCTATCATTCAGCGAACATGGGAGTGATGGGTAATACAATATTTGCCTAGTCTTCATACTCGCTGATGGCGAATGGCACTTGTCGCTTCGTTTTTTGCTGTGTTTTCGTTTTGTTTCAAAGGTAAGAACGAATACTTTTAAACTTCACGACCCGATTTGAAACGGTAAGCCTAAAAGATCAAAGTGGTGAAGTGCAACCGCCAAGCATTTGCCGATTGTTGTTTTTTGACAAAACAGCTTGAAGCCACGCGAAGCCAAAAGGAATGTCAGGTACGAATACTACACAAATCCGTGTAGTATCCATTATTCCCATGCTCGATGAAGCAAGCTTGCGTAGACACTAGCACCAGAGTTTCGTCCAGTGTATACATGTATATAGGAAACTCTATATGGTATGTGCCCCACGTCTGGCGGAAAGGGTATGATGACGGAGTGACGGGACTGTTGCATTATTTATGTCATAACCAGCAAGTCATATCTGTTAAACTATCTTACCCTCCAATACTAATTTTATTTTATACCAAATTAGGGGGGGGGGGGTGATCACAACATCACTCAGACCTACGTAGATGGCTGAATAGATATATGGGTAGATACGTATACACACAGTAAAAATTTTTGCACCCAAAAGGGTGTAAATTGGGTGCTTTTACGAGAAAGCACTTTTTGCAACACCCTTTACCTCCCATAAATGGTCGATTTTAAAAAAAAGCACCCCTTTGTTTGGGTGCTTGCCTCGATAACACCCTAAAAGAGGCTCTAAGGGTGCTTTTGTGTCTGAGAAAGGTGTAGGTGCCGATTCATCCGATGGAATATGCAGCATAAGAAGAACACATAATTATAATATTTGGGATTTTACGTCTCAAAAACCTCGATATGATTATGAGGGTCGTCGTAGTGGAAAGCTGCAGAGATTTTCACCATTTGGTGTCCTTTAATGAGCGCTCATATCGCACAGTGCAAAGGCTTCTACCTTTTCGCCTCCGCCTTAATTCGACTGCCACGGCCGGCATCGAACCCGCGACCTTGAAATTGGCGGCCAAGCAGCGCAGCTACTGCACGAATATGTGGACCTTGCGTTAAATGACGGCCTAATTGACTTAGAATGTGTGAAGGTGCTCTCCGAATACAGCAGAATGTCAGCAGAAGCAAATCGCGTTTCATCTATAATGGCAATTATTTGCAATCCATGTTACGAAAGCTTCCCTTAGCGTTGGTTATAAGCTGCATGTTTGCTATGGATTATATACACACAAAAAATGTTCGCCCGAGTATGGGTGTGTGTGCGTGTAAGCGCGATTGTGTGTACACCCGTGCATGTGTGCGTGCGCGTGTATGTGCGAGTCCGTGCTTGTGTTAAGCGTGCCTGTGCACATGTGTACGCCCATGCATGCGTGCGTTTACGGTCGCGTGTGTGTGTGGCCGTATGTGTGTATACGTGTATGTGTGTGCGCCTGTGAATAAGTATGCGTGTGTATCAGCCCGTGCGCCCTCGAATTTCGTGTGTGTGTGTGTGTGTGTGTGTGTGTGTGTGTGCGGGGGGGGGGAGGCACTGCTTCTTATTGTTTAATGTCCCACACCTGTTCAGACTGGGAGTCTATATGGGAGGTGGCTTAAGGAATGGCGGTGGTCAACGCACTGTACCCGGACTATTCAGTACATGGAAAACAGCTGCACATTTTCGTACCTGATCGTTGCTTACGAACTTGTTGTGGTAGCTGATTAGGTCCGCTGGGGTGCTTCTACGCCCGAAAACGTGGGTTATGACCAATTTCCACGGAAAGCTCTCACTGCACTTATGCAAAACCATCGTTTATATTAACAACGTTTAACAAGAACGTGCCCTGCCTTTGCTACAGGTGCTTAGCTAGCTCATTGGGTAACCATATGAAAGTATGTGCTGATCATGTGGTCAGCAAAAAGTTTGTTATAAAAACCTCGGCACGTTTCGTGGTGTGTGACAAGCCTTCTAAACATCCGCGACTGTGGATTAATTTGTTCCAGCTTCGACTACGCATTCAGTGTTTACGACACCATACGCGGAAGTACCAGACACAGACAATGCAAAAAGAAATTCCTCTGGAAAAAGGTGTAGCGATGCTCTCCCGCTAATGCCACCGAGGACGAAATAATTATTGTTTCTGCGGCGCCGCTGCCAGTGCCTCCTCTTTCTCTCTTTCAACGTCGCTCTCTCTGTCTCATCGTCTTTCAAATGCGTTGCGTTGGTCTGGGGTCTTGGTCGCTGTGTGAGTTCTAGCGAACAGGCGCATATTCAATGGTGGTCATGCATGACACCGTGTTCGAAGTGACGCTCGGATTAAGGAATATTCATGGAGGGGCGGACACGGACAACGTGGGCCTGTTAATGGTTAGTGTACTGTTTTCGTAGGTAGTAATCTTACAGCGCTAGCTGGGCGCCTGCAGCAGCTCTGCCAAAGTAGGCTGCCAGCCATTTACAACAGCATGCGTTCGCGGGCCTGTTGCAGATGCCCGATTAAACGTGTGACTTAACGAGTTCACACTGCTATGCGCGATGTTGTGTAAGTGCCTGCATCGCTCATACAGTGAGTGATGTGATCACTTAACAAGGGCGGGATTAGTTGCTGATCGCACATTGTCTCTACACTGCACAAAGTGATTGATATTGTTTTAAGATGTGCTTTGGGCTACATCGTAATAACATTTCTATTATTACTCAAATGTGCAACGTGCTTCTGTAGGTGTAAGCGTAAAAAAAGAAAGAAAAATTAAAAATTATGTACAGAGGCGCACTGTACGAAATGGCTTTTTGTTTTGCTTAAAGACGGTATAGTTAGAGGTGCTGATATGCCGCGATGCTCCCAGCACGTGCGCCTCGGTCTTTTAAGCTATTTAGGACAAGTGCCACCAGCAACAGGGAAAGATCTAGCAGACTTCCAAAGGCGCGTTGTTGTGGCCATCGTCGTGCGTTGTTTTCCCTCGTTTCTGTTTGCTGTTTTCGTGCTTCGCTTTCATCTTCGATAATGTTCGGCGTTATAACAGAATCGAGAGAGTATACGTGATTGTCGGAGCTATGTGCGGTTGCTCTAGCATAAGCCATGGCTGCTGCAACGTAGTCGGCGTCCGCGCGCGTTGGTGTCGTTCGAGCGCTCTTACTTGCGTGATTGCGTTTAACTGAGTATTTAGGCACGGGTTACGTTTGTAAATCCCGTAGTCAATAATCCCTAATAGCGTGCCCCTGATTGCCATCAGAGGATGGGCTTGGTTGTCGAAATATGCCAGACGCTTTTTCTGAAAGCAAGCTTTGAAATTTTTTTTTTAAAGAAGTACTTTCATACGTGCAAGGCAGTGCCTATTGCGGGCCCGCAACTCTTTAAAAACTGGACGAGCTACCACATCTTTTATCAAATTACAAAGAATTAAGATGATTGAAATATAGATGACGAATTTCTGTGCTGGATTAGGTGCACAAAACACATGTTCGCAGCCCTACGTCTAGAAAGCAGGCAAATAGGAAGCACAGCGTCAAATTTGGATTAGATTCCATTGACGGAGCGTCTTGTGAGGGTAGAAAGAACGAGAAAATTGTTCATTTTTGATGCCCCTATAGAGGCAGTCAGAATTGCACTGATTGGTGACTTGTAACGATTCCTAAGATTGTTAGAGGCGTGAATAAAGTCAGTAAATCTTTTACTTTTTTTTTGCAGACCTCTTCGCTAGTGTCACGCCCAAGATCATTTGTTCTCATGTAAAAGAGAAAGCAGAGGTTGTTTCACTGTTTGTACATGAACAGGTAAGTTTCTTGTGCATTTTGATTAATGTTACATGTTCTGAACGTTGTACATTAGGAATTGTTTTTCACACTGGCTCACTACCCTAGGAGAAATTTGATTCTTAGGTGAGTTCAGGCTTTAGAAAGTGCCATATTTGAGCTGTAGTTTTACACTTCACCTCATTTCGGGAATTCGCTGTATGCTGGAAAACTCTTATCTTTATCATACGAAATTATTGGAATGTATGGGTGTCACACCTGTCCCGTTAATTAGGGAGGCGATCGCCGGGCTAATTCCAAGGGCCGAAGTATCGGCCCCCCGAACCGCACCACGAAAGCGTGGACAATTTAGAAGTGGTCCTTTTTGGCGCGCCAGCGGACGCCGGCTGTGGCCCAAAGAACAAGTCAGAGCCGAGAGTTGATAAACAAACAAATTATATTCTCAATAATGGCAGATCGAAAACAATACACAAAAATGCACACTCCACAATAGTTGCATACAATATGTCACCAATCAAACCAATCAATCAACGTACTACACAATACAATCAGCCACACTTGAAACAACGGACAAGGACAACAATACGCACTACAATGCAGTCGCATGCATTGAACAACCAAGACACTTAAAGACTAAAGAGATAGAAAACCTATTCAGTCCAAAGTTCTTGGAACCAAAGTCGAGATGATACTCTTCCGAGAATCACTCACTTAAAGTCCAGCGTTGTTGTCGTTCCGCGCCCTCGAAGTTTCTCTTCCAGGAAACCTCGCGTCTTCAATTGGCCACTCTCCAAGCTTCAACTTCTTCGCCGGAACACGTCGGCTTCACACCCGCAGCTGTTGCCTCGCGTCTTCGCTCGATAGCGGTAAACACACGCTCTTGCCTGTAGCTCGAGCCTTCACCAGCAGGTGGAAATCCTCTTCATCTCCGGCTTCGTCCCTACAGACCAAAACCTTCGCCGACTACACGGCGGAATCTCTACGCGCTCTGGCGCTCACTTCCGTCTCCTCCTGATTTCTCGTCTCGGCTGCTCGGTTAAATACCTTGCGCGCGACTTTCCAGATGTTTCTCGTCATTTCGTCGGCGCGATACGCAGCGAAGGCTGGGAAGAGGGCGAGACGGTTGGAAGTCCCTCCGCGTCGCATGACTCAACTCGGTGTGGCCCCGCCCCCTTCGTTCTAGAAAAATTGCGGGCTTGCTGGGCCGCCGATGTGGGGTGAGGAGGTTCGTCTGCGAAGCCATGCTTCTGCGGGGAGAGCGCGTGCCCGGGAGCCTTGGATGTTTGTTTTCTTTTTTTTTCTTTTTTGACCTCGCGGCGCCTCTTTCGCGCGTTATCGCAAGAATTTGACGTCGCGCCCTTTTTTAGCGCTCGTTCTGTGACACTGCCCCCCACTTTAAGAATATTATCTCATAATATTCAAAACCCCACAGACGAGCGCGAACAGTCACCACACACTCTCACAGACTGTAACACCATCAGTCGCTCATGACACTTCACATTCAAAATAGATCACTTAATACAATTGTACATTGTAATTCAATTACACAACACGTGAAAACACAACCACGAGCACATGAGTAAAACACTCCACCACACATTCCCAATAATGCAAATGTACAAAGATCTCTCATTACAACAATGGTACAATACTATACATCACATCACGGCACAACACTTCGACACTTGTGACACAGGATAACACAACATTAACACATCATATGTCACTCAGCACTGCCCAACACATTCTTATTCGACTTCAGCACTTATCCTGTGTATTTCGAGCTGCGCTTGCGTCCTTTCTTGCGGTGCTCGCTCGATTTTTTCTTGTTTTTCCTTGTTCCTTTTCGGCGAGCCTTTTCCAACGACGATATCTGAGGCGTCGTCTCAGCCATCGTTGTCTCTTCCGACACCGTTAACGCGTCATTACATTCGACGGGTCCTGTCTGTTTATTTACCCGCTTGATCATGCCTCTACATTTTGCCCGGCTGGCCAACTCCGACTCCTTTACACTGTCGGTCGGTTGAGGTCGTGCCGACGTAAGCCCGGTTGCTCGGCCCGTGAACTTATTCGACACGATCGTCTTCTCCTTCGCTGTCTCTTGCGCCGCGGCTTCGCCTCGGGCTCTAGTGAGATCCGTCACGGGGTGTTCCTTCACTGTATCTCGCGGCCGCTGTGTTGGCGAGGGCTCTTTCTTCGGGTCTTCTCCCAAACATTCTGGATCACTTGGCCCTGGCGCCCCGTCGATGTTTCCGATGACAATGTCATACAGGGGGGTCGTCATGCATAAAGCAGTAACCTTCCCGCTGAAGTACGGGGTTTCAACCTCAATTTCTGCTTCGGGAAGCATCCGGACCGTACGGTCAATTAGGCAAACCGGTTTCGTTCTGCCTGTCAACTCTCTTTCCCGTACCAAATTTCTCCTCACGATAACAGTGGAACTGCCGCTATCTCTTAACACCGTAATCTTTTTGCCCGCAACTTTTCCAGGCAGTGTTGGCATTCCTTTCGTAACACCGGTTGGCTGTTTTGACATTACAGCACCCACAATAGGAATTTTCTCCCCATTCTTCAACTCTACGAATCCATCAGTGACGGCATTATTATCAGATTTCGGTGCTGCTTGCACACAGGATACTTGGTGAGTTTGACTCACTCCGTTCCGACATGCATCTGCTTTGTGCCCAGTCTGACCACACTTGAAACATTTTACTGCCGTAGGGCTCGTAAAGATCGTTCGACAGTTTTTCGCACGATGACCCACTCGGTTGCACAGAAAACATCGCGGAATGCTCTCTGGTGCACGCTTCTTTTCTTCGGGAGCCAATTTCTTCGACTCATCGGGACAATCTTTCTTGACCTTGGCCAAATTAGTGCCACCTTGCGCTTCCAAGAATTGATCAGCCAATTCAAGCATTCCTTCAAGTGACTCAGCCTTCCTCTCTTTCAAGTACAGCGACAGGCTTGGGTGGCAACTAGTAAGAAATTGTTCTCTAATTAGGAGCTCCCTAAGTTCATCGTACTCCTGCGCTGTCCCTGAAAGTTCAATCCATCTGTCGAAATAATGGCAAAGTCGGGCGGCATACTGCGTAGCCGTCTCACCATCAGCTGGCTTTCCTGTCCTAAATCTGTCACGGAATCCTTCCACCGTAAATCTAAATCGCTTCAACAAAGCAGCTTTCACCTTTGCGTAGTTGGCTGCATCGGTCGGCGTCAGCCTACCGTACACACTGAGCGCTTCACCACTCAAGCAAGTACTCAAAGCAGTTGCCCATTGCTGTTCTGGCCAATTCTGGCTCCTCGCAATCGTCTCAAATCTGTGGAGGTACGCGTCTAGGTCGTCCTTCCTTTCATCAAACGCTACGAGCAGCTTGCTTGGGTTCAAGCGGAAGCCATGATCCTCCCGTTCACTGCTTTCAACTCTAGCTTGGACGGGAGTTTCACTTCGCTGTTGCAAACGGAGCCGCTCGAGTTCCATCTCGTGCTGCCGCTGCCGCTCCCTTTCCTCTCTTTCTTCTTTCAGCTGTCGCTCCTTTGCCTCTCTTTCTTCCTTCAGCTGTCGCTCCCTCGCTTCTCTTTCTTCTCTCGCTCTTTCGGCTGCCAACTTCTCTCTCTCCACCTCAGCTTCTTTTTCCGCTTTGGCTCTTTCGACCGCCAGCTTTTCCCTTTCCAGCTCCGCTGCCTCTTCCTCTTTGACCCTCTCTTTTTCTTCTTTTTCCCTCTGGGTGACCCACTTCCGTAGTTCGGCGCCGGAAAGACCCATCTTTTCACCAAGCGCAACTAACTTTTCGAGATCCATTGTGTCTCGCAAATAAAACCTTGCCACGTTTAAAAAGTATCTGTCTAAATCAGTCTATCGGAACACTTTCCTGCACTCGTTAACGAGAACACTGAGCAACACACCAAATCGTTCCGACAGCCTTATCAACAACTCGAGGCTCTTTCTCACTACTTTGGACACACTGTGCACCAAAAGGTCCTGTTTCGCGGACGCCAGATTAATTGTCACACCTGTCCCGTTAATTAGGGAGGCGATCGCCGGGCTAATTCCAAGGGCCGAAGTATCGGCCCCCCGAACCGCACCACGAAAGCGTGGACAATTTAGAAGTGGTCCTTTTTGGCGCGCCAGCGGACGCCGGCTGTGGCCCAAAGAACAAGTCAGAGCCGAGAGTTGATAAACAAACAAATTATATTCTCAATAATGGCAGATCGAAAACAATACACAAAAAATGCACACTCCACAATAGTTGCATACAATATGTCACCAATCAAACCAATCAATCAACGTACTACACAATACAATCAGCCACACTTGAAACAACGGACACGGACAACAATACGCACTACAATGCAGTCGCATGCATTGAACAACCAAGACACTTAAAGACTAAAGAGATAGAAAACCTATTCAGTCCAAAGTTCTTGGAACCAAAGTCGAGATGATACTCTTCCGAGAATCACTCACTCAAAGTCCAGCGTTGTTGTCGTTCCGCGCCCTCGAAGTTTCTCTTCCAGGAAACCTCGCGTCTTCAATTGGCCACTCTCCAAGCTTCAACTTCTTCGCCGGAACACGTCGGCTTCACACCCGCAGCTGTTGCCTCGCGTCTTCGCTCGATAGCGGTAAACACAAGCTCTTGCCTGTAGCTCGAGCCTTCACCAGCAGGTGGAAATCCTCTTCATCTCCGGCTTCGTCCCTACGGACCAAAACCTTCGCCGACTACACGGCGGAATCCCTACGCGCTCTGGCGCTCACTTCCGTCTCCTCCTGATTTCTCGTCTCGGCTGCTCGGTTAAATACCTTGCGCGCGACTTTCCAGATGTTTCTCGTCATTTCGTCGGCGCGATACGCAGCGAAGGCTGGGAAGAGGGCGAGACGGTTGGAAGTCCCTCCGCGTCGCATGACTCAACTCGGTGTGGCCCCGCCCCCTTCGTTCTAGAAAAATCGCGGGCTTGCTGGGCCGCTGATGTGGGGTGAGGAGGTTCGTCTGCGAAGCCATGCTTCTGCGGGGAGAGCGCGCGCCCGGGAGCCTTGGATGTTTGTTTTCTTTTTTTTTCTTTTTTGACCTCGCGGCGTCTCTTTCGCGCGTTATCCCAAGAGTTTGGCGTCGCGCCCTTTTTTAGCGCTCGTTCTGTGACAATGGGTTGCATGCTTCGAGTTCAGTGTAATGTCAATTACACGCCATTTCGAAGGATACACACTACACATTCTTTATATATGGTGCTGCCAGAACAGCACGAACATCCTTTTATGAGAAGTCATATTTGCTCTTATTACAGGATGAGAGGGTGCCGCTGACGTCCTGCGTAGTCTACCCCCCGGCCCCAGCCTAGAGCAAGCCTAATTCCTGAACCTCCACATGGATAACCGAAAAATCTTCCGTGTCAGTAATGACGAAGAAAGAGTGACAGCACTGATGAGTTAATTTTTTTAATTTTCAACATTGTCTACGGCCGCAAGGCCTTTAACAACCACCGTGATTGAGCGGCTTTTTCTCGGCGTGAGTTTGGAGTTTATCAAAGAAGTTGTTCAGGCAGTACGACGCTGAAAATTTTAGTGTCACAATGCCTGAACAACTTTTTCTAGTGTGGTCATGGTAGATGAACAAACATTGTTACTTGTGTAAGTTATTTTGCTTAAATATAGCTGGACCATTCCATGCCAAACGTCCCAGCCACTTTGGCGACCATCTGAATTGTAATTGGAAAAAAAAGTGCTGACTTACTGCGTTAAAAACAGTGAACTGCTAGAATATTTCAGCGAGAAAAAAAGTTTTGTTCACGTGGCTGGCCTATAACTTCCTGGCATAATGCCGTCTGTGTGCTGTTTGTGGAAAATATCGTTTTAAAACTACCGTTTATTTTTTCTAAAGCAAATTCGGTCTACCTGTTAAGTAAGTGTGCTTCTGTAAGGTATTTGAAGCTCAATAATAATAGTGCAACTTTTTTGCCACATTCGCTTCCAAGAATAAAGCCAAAATGTGTTATGTTTGCATTTTTTTATTGCAATATTGCACTTTGTATGAATATCTGAGCAGTGAATACTTACTCCACAGAAGGTATATTTTGAGGAAAAAATATCTTCAGACCTCTCAACCTGCTGAAATATACGAGAAAATATCACGAATTTCACAAAATTGTGATTTTTGTTCGTATTGAGATGCAATTTGCTCCATGTTGTGATACAATAAAAACTCATCATTATACCTAAATTGTAAGAAAATGAAATTTTTTCTGTAATAAAAATCTTATCGCAAAAAGAACAGGAAAGAGCACTGTCAACTGAATTTTATTGAAGGTGTTACGAGCGTTTTTATACTGAGCACAAGACCAGGGCTCATCTGCAACAACACATGTGTGACCATGACAATATAATTTTAACCGAGAAAAGAATACTCTTTTTCGGAAAAGATAAGTGAAGGTGTACTGATGCATTGATCCTTGGCCTTCCTGATGAAGAGTTCTAGAATCTCTCATTTTTCTGCTTGCTTTTTTTTTCAAAAACCGTGTTTTATGAAACCTAGGACTACACCTACATTCTTTACGGTGTCCGGCCATGAGACTACTATAGCCCTTTTTAACATTTAAAGCATGCTGTCTTGCTTGATCATTGAACCATTGCCCAGTTTGTCCTATGTTCACTTTTCCACATGTTACCGGTATCTTATACACATTAGATTGGCATTCAGTAAACCTATTCTAGTGACGAATGGTGCAAGATTGACTATTCCTGTTGCTGTAAGTACATGCACTTTTGAAAGCTTGCAAGGGGTGGAAAACAACAATGTCATATCTGCTGGCTCTTTTCCTAAAATTGTGAGGCACCTTATGTACGTAGTACCGTGTGACATGCAAAGGTGATTGGTCGTTCTCTTTTTCTTTTGGTCCTGTTTCCTTTAACTTTACTTTCTGCAGGAGGGTTTTGCAAACAAGTGTGATGATGCTGTTGGGGTATTGGCTGGTGCTATCAGCCCAGGAGTGCTAAGAATGTTCTGCCTTTTGATAGTGGGCATTCAAAATTAGTAGAAAGAGGAATTGATACCACATGTACTAAGGCCACCCTTCAGAAGTCATGTTAGCACAAGGGTGAGGTCAGGTTTAAAAACCAAATTAAAAGGCTAAAAGATGCTGGGTATCCCAACAGAATCATCACACCCGTTTTCAAAACCCTCCTGCAGAAAGTAAAGTTAGACAGGATCAACAAAAAACGATGACCAAAACCTTTGCATGTTATACCACATCATGTGTCTCACAATTAAAAAAATAGCCAGCAGATATGATATTAGCGTGTTGTTTTCCACCCCTTGCAAGCTTTCAAAAGTGTGTGTACTAAACAGCAACAGGAATAGTCAATCTTGCCCCATTCGTCACGAGAATAGGTTTACCTAATGCCAATTTAACGTCTGTAGAAGTATTTTTTATCAGGTAAACCAATGATCAGTGCATCACTACACCTACACTACTTATCCTTTCCGAGAGGGAGTATTCTTTTCACAGTTAAGATTATTTTGTAGTGCTCACACGTGTCGTCACGCATGAACACGGTTCTTGTACTCCGTATAAAAGCGCTCGTAGCACATTCATTAAATTCAGTTGACAGTCGGCGCTCTTTCCTGTCCTTTCTGTCTCTTCCTAAAGTTGTCGCGCTGTGACTAGCACACAACCACGATGAACCAACTTTCCCAAATTGAGCTCTTGTTACGTAACACGTAGACCAAGTTTCGTATGAAAAGAAGGAGCGGTGCTTTTAAAATAAAATTTTTCACATACAACACCTAGACGGCATTCCAGGAAGTTCAGAAGGCAGCCACGTGACCGAATATTTTTCCTCTCCTAAATATTCCAGAAGTTCACTATTTTCAATGCAGCACGAGTTTTTCGAATACATTTGAGATGTTTGCCAAAATGGCTGGGACATTTGTCATAAAGTGACCCAGCTGTGTCATTAGCCATAATTATGCATTACCTCTTTTGTTTTTTGTGTGTTTTGACTCAGTTTTGTGTTCGTTTTTAGCCTATTGTGTTTCTGATCATTGTATTGGTTTCTTAAGTATTCGCTAAAGTTATATGTGCGAAAACCCGTATATGTTTGCATGTACATCATATCTCATAACCAATTGTTATACATCCAGGAATACAAAGCTTAATTCACTGTGATTGTATACATTTGAAAACACTATTCATATATATTTTTGTGTGCATCACTTCTTAGGAACGATTGTGTACATGAAGGCGTATATAGTGAAATCATGGTGATTGTATATATTTGAAAGAATCATAAGTATATATTTGCCTGCATTTCATTCCTATTAACCGATTGTGTACATGAAGGAGTATTAAACTGGAAACCACTGGGATTGGAGATACTTGAAAGAATTATAGGGATATATTAGCGTATATTTCATTTGTAGTCTCTATGTACTTGAAGCAGTATACTAAACTGAAACCAGTGTAATTGTATGTTGCAAAGAATTGTCAACGAATTGAAACTGAATAAATATAATAAACATTTGAGGTGTTGCATGTGTAGTGTACGTATACGTGAACGTATATCTGGTGAAAAAGTAGTGCGGCAGAAGAAAAGTTTGTTTTATTTGCCAATTAATAAACACAATATGCAAGGGCCGCGAATAATTGATTGATATGTGGGGTTTAACGTCCCAAAACCACCATATGATTATGAGAGACGCCGTAGTGGAGGACTCCGGAAATTTCGACCACCTGGTGTTCTTTAACGTGCACCCTGCAAGGGCAGCGAGGCTTCATTTTCTGTAACGCGCATTATGCATATACTGTGAAGTATATATAGATTCAGCACAAGTTCATACACGATAGTACGCGTTTATATTTTTGCCCAGAGGCAATGAATGAAGCTCGACAGGTGGCGCACCATTGATAATGAGGACCACTTTCTTCAAGTAGTGTGTAATCAGTGCATGCTGATACCTATTAGTGCAGTCTAAACGAATACTGGCACCCCTGCCATGGGCACTCAACATCCTTGTGCACCCTTCTCGCACCCTCCTCAGAGGGTGCTAAAAAAGTGATGGACATCGAAGGCACCCTTCCTTAAGGGTGTTTTTTAACACCCTACAGTTTTTTACATGTACACCCTATTCTAAGGGTGCATGAAAAAGCACCCTTTTTGGAAGGTGCTGAATTAACACCATTAGGGTGTCGTCCATGGGACAAGCTCATTTACACCCTTCTGGGTGTAAAAATTTGTACTGTGTAGGCTAAAAAAGGTTTTAGTAAAAAAAGAAACTTAAGAACGCTTATTCCCGGGCCTATCGTTGAAAGGAATGAAGCATTTGCAATGCGAGAAGGAGACCTCATTCACCGGTGTGAATGGAAGCTTGCTAGTGATCGACTAAGTGGCTTTGAATAAGAAAAAAGGGAGGAAAGTTCCGCGTCGTAACTGTCTCTCGTGCTTAGGAGGACACCTCAACAACTCGAAACAGGGGATGGGGTACTGGGAAAGAAAATAGCGATCGAATTAGGATAACTAATATCTTTCTCGCGCTTTTCAAGAGCCGGTGTTGCTACAAGCCAGTCTTTTTCGCATGCTTTATGAAGTCTTTCTAAATTTGCCCATTTTATGCTCTTCATTGACCTCAAGCAACAAATATCGCGTTGTCTTTCAGCCACGCTGTCCCAGCTAGAAAACTTTATAGCACCTTTTTGTTTTTCGTTGAGATTCTATGTTCTCGAAGAAGATGAAAAAAAAGGAAACAGGAGATAGAAAGGAATAGTTCGGAGGTTCAGAACTACAACTAAAATTATTGGACATTCTGATGAAATCTGGGAGGAGCAACATATTTGAAAAATAGGAAAGGTACATACCTCAGCTTGACTTTCATATGCCACGATATTTACTTGCAGTTCTGCAATATACAGATTCGAAAGAGGTGTCACTGTAGAATAATAATGACAAAAAATTAATGGGTTATTGGGATTCGCCTTCAAAAGATAGCGTAAACACCTTCAAGATTCACCTTCAAGATGCGATAGCGTAAACGGGTCACGAGAGCATCGTCTTCTCCATTGCTCGCCTCACTTTGGTTCTCGGGGGACACCATGCCGCAAGAAAGGGAAGGTGTGGCGGGCTCAACATTGGCACTTTCAGACTGTTTGCAAGTAGAGTCGCAAAAGGCCCATTTAGCCATGAATCTTAAACAGATACTAAACAGCAAAATAATTCTTCCTATTAGTAAAGTACAATTTAACCTTAACGAAAACACCACTTTTAATGCGACACGATGCTTCGTAAAGGAGAAAACGCGCGAAAAAAAAAGGGGGTAGAGAGGCCATCTTCGAACCCCGCACGAAACACCATGTTGTCTTTGATTTTGAAGGCGTCATATTAGTCTTATGTAGCTTAGATTCAATAAAAATTAGCTATTTTCATCTCTGGGCGCCATAAACCTAGCATACGAAGAAGTTTCAGAAAATTTCATTCAGCAAGTATTCTCAAAATTACAAAAAATACATTTTTAACTTTTTGATGTCAGCACAAAATTCAAAAATCGATAACTGACCTTAATTTTCTTCGCTAATAATGACCTTATCATTGTAAAACATATCGCAATAAAGTTCTCTGAGGCCAGTTTGTCAATTTAAACCTACTCATTGTTTCGCTTTTGTGCTCCTTTAGTGCGAATTCATTAAGTATCTACGATGCTTCTGTGCCAACCACATGACTGCGCACTTTGTTGATGCTGTTGCTGTCAAAGACGAATAATTATTCCCATGCGCTTTGCAACTGGCGGGCTTTTAAACCAGCAACTTGTAGCGTGATTCACATGTCAGGATGCCCAGTGCTATTTTACGCTACCTACACGCAATATTACAAGCGTTGACGGACTATTGGTGCTACGCAACACTCATATATAGTTTTTTTCTCTAACTAATTCAAGCCCAAACACAGCCCTACATAATAAACAGCCCTGTGATAAACAGCTGCTTGCTACTCGGTCTCAGCTTAGATTTACATTCAAGCTGCATATTATTATTATTTCTTAATTTATTCAGAATCTTAGCTCACATCTGACGATTCTGACAGCAACGCTGCAGCTGACAGCATAATTTTTGCGAAGCGAGATTTTTGACTTCTTGCGTAATTATCCGTCACTTAGCGGGTCAAAACCACAATATAACTGAGGCATGTAGCATGGGACGGCATCGCTAACTTCGACATAAGGCGTTGTTTGATATGCATTGTCATGGCACGCGATACAAGAACCTTCAGCATTTCTCCTCTCTCGAGATGTGACTGCAATGAGCGTTATCGATTGCTTGATATGTGGTGCTTAACGTCCCAAAACCACCATATGATTATGAGAGACGCCGTAGTGAAGGGCTCCGGAAATTTCGACCACCTGGGGTTCTTTCACGTGCACTCAAATCTGAGCACACGGTCCTACAACATTTCCGCCTCCATCAGAAATGCAATGAGGGCTATCTAACCGTCAGTCTTCGTGCCAGCGGGGTAGCACCGTAACGAGTGAACCACCACGCTGGACGAAAGGAAAACAATATCGCCACCCAAGCACTCCGTACAAATATGGTTAACCAGCGACAGCTGTAACGTGCGGCCTGGCGTTTCGCAGCGGGTTCAACCTGAGGCTGCATTCATTATTTTAACAATTATTGGTTACATGTTCTTGCATTCAATTGGGCTTGACAGACGCTTAGCTTGGGTTTACCGCAGTGCTTATTTCACATTCTGCGCATTGTGCCTCGCATGCTCATGGTCATGAAGAAGTGTCATGAACGGTTAAATGTGTTTCGCAATGTTAATCACAGTGGTCCTTCTCGAACGACAAGTGGTCTAAGACGTTGCCACTGAAGCCGAAATGCCACTGGAGAAACTGCCGCCGAAAGCGGTACCTCCCACAATCATCAATAAAGATGTATTCTTTCTCTCCCGCAATCACCATGTTGACGCTGCGGTGGCCACAACGCCGATTGTGTGGCGCACATTGTTGGAAGTGTTTGACATCGCGAGCTAACTTAAGGCATAGTTTGCAGAATCCACCCGCCACCGGCACTTGCCTTCCTGTTCGCGATTTAGCGCCGCTTGAAACGCTGCCTAAGCTCGGTCCCCGGGCCCGTTTTTGCGTCTGAACTGCACCATTGGCCCGGCGAATACGAGCTCTCTCATGCTTCCACTGTCGTCGCTCTTCAAAGGTTGTTCGTGGCTTACCGATGTGGACGTTCACAGAAAAAAATTGGCCCCGTATCTGCATGTTAATCTGCAAATGTCGTCTAAAGACGATAATCTTGCGTGCGGAGAGAGTGAACTGAACATTTATTTGATGTTCTGCGCAAGAAAATCGGTTAATGGTATTCTGGATGCGCTGCGTTAGAGTGCCTCGAGCATGCAGCGAAGGTGAATGAGCGCATCAAGTCACGTCACGCATGAGACATGAGCGCTATCTGGCAGTTTCCTTGGAAAACAAAGCACGTGGCTTTGAGACGGGCGTGCGCACCCGTCTCAGAGGTGATAAGGTGTAGAACGCAAGGCGGCGGGTAGGTGCCACCACAGTGTCGTCTTAGCAAAGCGTTGGAAACACTCGCCTTTTTATGCAAGCGTTGCTTGGTGAGCGCAAAGTGATAAATGCTACGGTCCTTATAATTACTTATGTAGTCATTTTTTGGTAAAGGACGCACATACAGAATATATACGTGTTGTTATGACGTCTGAGATATGCGCAATAGTTGCTTCTTAATCGACAATCGCACAACTATGAACGCAAAGCTTGAGCAACATTGGTGGACGCTACGTATTAGGTCAGCCATTTGGAGTATCGTTTGTGCACTTTGGTGCCGTTTGAGGTACCGTTAAGGGCGGGACAGACAGACAGACAGAGCAAAAGTTTTGCGTCGAAGGTCCCCAAGAAAGACTATCGTCTTTAAAAACTGATGCGCCCGTACTCGGCGCCACGGCTGCGGCAGGATTGCCAACGGGAGTCGCAGAGTAGCCAATGACACACGTGCTTGGGCGACGCTGAGAAGAAAGTAATTGATTGCACGGCCAATGAAGACCACTAGTGACAGTAATGCCTATGGGTTTTTCATTTTTCTTAGCCACATACAGCAATTCACTGTCAAACACGTCGCTGAAACGTATACTGATAGATACACCAAGCGGGTATTCATATATAGGGTAACCCTGTAGCTGAGTGGTTTCTTGGCAGTGTAGCGTCAAGTCTGACATACACTATATTATTGCATCACCGCGGTGAACTTTGCACTGCAGTCTGCCTTGTATACCGTTTTCCTTATGGTGATGAGGCCGTCCTCGAAATCCCAGAGAGAAGCCGTCGAACCTCTGTGCTCAATCTGTTCTAGCTGAGAGACGGTGGCCAAGCAGCTTTCAACGACCGCTATTGGCTACGTAATAAATTTCAAATTGGTAATTTTGCACTCCCTTCGTTTATTATAGGAGTGTATATTAAGGGATTCATTGAGGCTGTCGGTAAGTTGTGCTTAATCGTAACAAATTACCATAATCAAGAACGCGCATGCACTCAATTCATTATCTTTAGAGGAGTGCTGTTTCAGATATCGCTAACTTTCTTCATGGTGCAAACCTTCTCAGGTGGATATTCGCCGCAGGAATCGGGCAAGCTCCACGAACAAGTACTGCAGAATGAATACCGAAACTAAAATGAACATGACAATGAGAAAGAAAGCAATAAAGACAGAAAGAGAAAGAAGGCAATTGAAAGACAGAGGGCAAGAAAAGTAAAGAAAATGACAAGACGGAAATGTAAAATGAAAGAGGAAGACATGGGCGTAGAAAGAGAGAAAGAAATAGAAACACGAGAAAAACAAATAAAATGACTATAAACAAAGACTAAAAGAAAAAAAAAACGGAGAAATAAAGAAAGACAAAAAAGCCACAGCTTTGCCCGAAAAGCGAAGCAATAATATCAAATTTAAAGGTCACGCGCAGAATGAAAAACAGATAGAAACATGCCCCGTGTTTCTCACGCACAAAGGACGCACAGAAGGTACTCACAGGTACGGATGCACGCGAATAAGCATCTTGTTTGTTACTTTGGTGTATCTGAAAAGCGCGTGATTTTCGCAAACGGAGACTGTAATTATTGTAGTGACCTTTGTGCACCCGGTAACTACAGCAGAATTGTTCCAGGTAAAGCCCGAGGCCAGCCAAGGCGTATGACATTCCCCTCCTCGCCGCCGCAAGATAAGGGCGCGTGAGGGAGCGTTGCTCCCCTTCTCTAATCCGGGCAAAGTACGCGTAGGAGATTAGAGCGGGCGTCGCCACGCGATGTGGCGACGCACGCTAATTGCGCGATCTTGCTGATAATGCTCAAAACACAATACCCCCCCCCCCCCCCCCCGAGAGGCTCGTGAGCAGCGGTAAGTGGTAGATATAAGTAGCTTGCCGTTCGAACGGTGAAGGATGTGCTCCGGGGTGGCTCAGTAGGTAACGCCTCCCTTTCACGACGCAGAGGTCCCACGTTTGATTCCACGCGCCCGATGTTTTTTTGTAGATTTTATTTCTTTCTTGCGTTTTCATATATAAAGATACGTATACATATACAGTGCATGATATCGACGCCGATGCTCATGTAGACGCCGATGCCGGCGGCAAAATCCAGCCGAGAGTCTTTATACAACTGTTATGGCTATAAAGAATAGTGAGCAAGAAGCGCAGAGGGAGTGAGGAGAAGAAAAAAATTGTAAGCAAAGCAATTAAAGATAACAAATATTGCGAAAAAATAAATGAAAACCTAAAAAGACATGCATGAAACTGATAGAGTAAGAAAGGTAATTAAAAAGTAAAGATAAACAAGAAACGCTACCGAGTTACGCTATTCTTCAAGTCTTAGCACTACTCGTGCGAAGCTGCCATGATGTTTTCCTACAGCTGCATCTACTGTGCTCCCGGTTCCAACACATCATTTTATCATCATCATCATCATCCTGACTACGTCCACTGCAGGACAAAGGCCTCTCTTATGCTCCGCCAGTTAACTCGGTCCTGTGCTTGCTGCTGCCAATTTATACCCGCAAACTTCTTAATCTTATCTGCCCACCTAACCTTTGTCTCCCCCTAACCCGCCTCCCTTCTCTGGGAATCCAGTTAGTTACCCTTAATGACCAGCGGTTACGCTGTCTACGCACTACGTGCTCGGCCCATGTCCATTTCCTCTTCAGCATTTCAACTATGGTATCCTGAACCCCGTTTGTTCCCTAATCCACTCTGCTCTCTTCTTGTCTCGTAAGGTTACACCTACCATTTTTTTTTCCATTTCTCATTGCGTCGTCCTCAATTTAAGCTGAACCCTTTTTGAAAATTTCCAGGTTTCTGCTGCGTAGCTAAGTACTGGCAAGATACAGCTGTTATATACCAACACATAAACCGTCACCCAATTATTATCGATTTCTCATTTCCTCCTCCAACTTCATCCTGTTCATCTCTCTACTATGAGATGCTATTGAGAACAGCACCCGCTATACGCGTTGATTTTTTCTAAGAAAGTATGCAATTGATGAAATGTTGAGAGCCGCAGGCTGCCTTTGTGCCCACTCAATAAGCAAAAACCACACATTGTGAAGAATCTGTCTTTCCTTAGATGGCGCACAATTTATGTACACGCAATCAGGATACTCGAAGTTGCGAATGAAAAAAGCAAGTTAAAGGCTCATGACTGCAATATACTTAGATTTTATAAAAAAGAGCATAAATAAAATACCACTCAATGAAAGCACATCTTTGTGAAGGTACTTTGACATTGAAAAGTGTTCGAAATTCGTTGCAATGGTTCTCTACAGGCCCCAGCTATGTTTGCTCCGAGAAAGTAGAAAGGAAGGTGGCTCTGTGACAAGAGCTGTCAGGAAGAGCTGTATAGTTTCGCGTGCAAAATAAATGTTTTAAGAAAGGAAGAACATCGAAATTGAGTGTTACACGGCAGAACTAGAAAGCATGAGACGGGTTTAGATGGACCCATTCATTGGTGACAATGGACATGCTTTCCCGGCCTGCCTCGAATGAGGAACCAAGAAAATTGGACAAGAGTATTTGTATGGACACTCACACGTACGAGAAAAAGAGTCAAGACTGAAAAAGCATTGGTCTGCTGGAGGCCTGCGAGTACGCTGACATCAGTAGGAATGGTGACATGCTTCCCTGCGGCATTTAATTTCCTCGACACAACTTTGGCTTCTACAGCCGTCTACACTTCGAGTTGTCTTTCATTGTCTTCCAATGTCCTATAACAGAGCAGATAAGCTTATCTGGGCAGTGCGATGAGAAACTCGGGCATTCGCTTCGTATTGCTCAAAGTACTTGGGAGCAATAATCTACAGAAAATGTTGTACGAGTCCGTCTGAAAGTTCCATGCATTTATTGCATGTCACTTATAGCAACGCAAAATATTTGTATGACTTTCTCACAAATATAATTATAACGCAACAATGGCCAACAAAATGCAAGCAACTGGTGATAGTTAAACTCAATTGACTTTCAATGCTTCATTTTTCTAAATCGTGTGTACAATGGCCAACTGCCTTCAATCGACTATAGCAACGGCTTTCTAACCGTGTACCATGATAGCGGACAGTGAGTGTCGGCGACAAAGCTAGGTTATAAGGTCAATATATTGCATGTTTACGTCGCCGACAGCCATAAACGGTTTGTGCTTCTAGGAGTTTCATATCGTTGGTGCAAGCTTCGATTGCACCTTTCTAAAAATATCCAGGGACTTTGGTTTTCCGTAAATTCCCTGGATATTTTTTGGCAAGTATCGTTTATCTTTTCACCGAGCCGCCGCGCCCCGCAAGCTCCTCTCGCCCCTCGTGCCATCAATCGAGAAAGGTCACAAACATCGCGCGTGTTATCAGTGTGACATGCCATTATTGATTGGAAAGTGTGCGCGAGCCGAGTTATTGGCCGTGAAATCGAGCAGAGTCGCTGCCTAGCGGCAACTGGTCGAAACGGTTAAGTGTGGATTGCTCCTTGCGTCGTCTGCTAGCCACGTCGTGTTTCTATGTGCGTGTACGTCATGCACGTTTTCAAAGTGTGGTTTGTCCGCTCATGTCAGCATGAGTGTAATTGTTTCTGCGTATGCATGAAATGACGTACAAAAGCATTTGGTCTCGCTCGGCTGCAAATGTATTGTGATAAGATCGGTGAGTGCAACTTTCTAGAGTGCTATTTATTGTCGTCGTACCCTCCATTCACCAGAATAATTTCATAGTGGGGGCCGCTTTCTGTTTCAAGCACATGGCAAAATGCTCTTGAGATCCTCCAAAACATGAGAACTAATAAATGCTGTGTCAATGCAACGTTTTATGGCGCCTTAATTCTTAAAAAAAAAAACAGGCTCCAGGTCATGTACTGTCGGCCATGTAAGTGTGGAACTACGGCACTGTAGTTTACCGATCATGCGATAAGACCGAGTTGTGTTTATCTGGCCGTGATATCACTGCATATAAATATTTTTATCACATAAACTGTTACACTTCGGTACTTTCACTGTACTTGAAACAGAGTTACCATGTGCAACTGTGTGCTTAGATTTAAAAACGCTTTAAATAGCTCGGACGCTAAAAATTTATTCAGACGGCATGCCTTATATATATTGTCATAAAAGTTCACTGAAAATTTCATCCTTTCTATACTGTTTTAAGCATTTTTTGTGGCATTGTTAGTGACTGACGGAAGGCAGTGGTAGATTTTTGTCAAAAAAAAAAACACGCTTGTCCCATTAACCAGGCCTTTGTTGTAGCACAGTAATCTCTCGATGAAATCTCTCTGCTGAACTTTTTTTCTATTCTTCTTTTCTATTTTTTATATTTTTTATATTCTTACGGGTGCAAGAACATGTGCAATCACGTGGTAAACGCAGTGTAGCGCATAGCACCGTCAGCCACTGAGCTTTCCTGACTAGACTTATCGACTTTCCCTCATTTCATGTTAAACAGAATGAGAGAAAAAAATGATATGCGTACAAGGTGTGAATGGGGGCACTGAACGAATCGCACAGATATGCGGGCTTTCTACGATCTTTCTTTCTCTCTTTTTGTAGTATGCAGACGACAAAGATGTAGATAAGTAGTTCAGTCAGGCTACAGCAGTGCGTAGCAGGCGGAACACAAGCTAACCACGAAAAAACAACCCAACGAAGGCGTGATTTAGTGCGAAAGCGTGAAGATAGTCACCCAGGGCGAGCATCTCTATGAAAGGCAGAATGCGCTTTACTCGCGGGTAATGTTAACGTTGCATGGGCGTCGTTCACCGATTCAAAAGAGAACAGTGTAAATATTAGCAGTAAAGTGTAGTCAACGCATTTTATCCGCCGACAATCGGCTCAGACCGCACGCAACAAAGCGTCACTGCGTGTATTTGTATACGCACCACCGGCCACCTATCCACACTTTCGCGGGACGGTGGTGCCACCTATAGCCCGATCTCGCCGCCAATAACGGGCTGGAATGCGCTTTACTCGCGGGTAATGTTAACGTTGCATGGGCGTCGTTCACCGATTCAAAAGAGAACAGTGTAAATATTAGCAGTAAAGTGTAGTCAACGCATTTTATCCGCCGACAATCGGCTCAGACCGCACGCAACAAAGCGTCACTGCGTGTATTTGTATACGCACCACCGGCCACCTATCCACACTTTCGCGGGACGGTGGTGCCATCTATAGCCCGATCTCGCCGCCAATAACGGGCTGGCGCCTGCATAATGGTCGTTCCGGGAAGAATATAGATAAGGTTTGGACACTTGAGAGAGGAAGGTTGGACATTTTGAATAGGATATAGAGGAAAGTGTCTGTACTTTATACTGGGGGACTTCACGGAAAATTCTATTGCTGCACCACCTACTTTGGCGCGCCGTGGTGTCGTGGCTACCGTAAGTGGCCTCGGTGAATAACAACTGCGCATTTAGTGAACGTGGCGCTACTGGATGCAATCTCTAGAGTCTTAAAATCAACCCCAAGGAGCACGTCATAATATGTGGCGCAGCAATGCACTTTTGCGCCACATCGCCACACGCTGCACATCTCGCAAACTTTTGCCGTTGACATTGCCATCGGGTGCCGGAACATGTGATTATCATACTGAGGGTGTGGCTTAAAGCCGGCCACCCACTACAAAGGCACGCGTGTTACTGCGCCTATTGCTTTAACGCCACGCAGTAGGTGCATAGCAAGTTGGAGAACATATTTACTCGTGGTTGAAAGCATGTTACCTATTACAGAGTGCAGACAAAACAATTATTGCTTATAAATAAGTTGCTAGTGATGGGACCTCCTAGACCAAAAGGCAATTGGCTCTTGCGCCATCCGGGCTCGGTTCCCCTGTGCCTGTTGCTGCACTGGGTCAGAGCTGCATAGAGTCGCCTCCCAGTCGACTATTTACAATTTTGATTCGCCAATATACTGGAATTGTGTCGACACTCTGACACTATGTGAAATAAAGTGACCGTCCGGGGACAGAATTTACACTTTGGATTAAGCTTCACTGACACAAGCTCCTTTCTACTTCTTTGTTTGCATTTTAGTGATCTACCATTTCAGCGTCTTGGGTAACATCACACAATAAAAAATAGGCACAAAGTGCTTGAAGTACGCCCTATATAGGTACAGCATATCTCTATTGCGTTCAACCTATAAAGGCCTCCAGTAATCCTCTATTCTATGGGGTATATACAAGGGTATTGCGAAGCCATCGCTAGCACGTGACTTGCGCCACGTTGGCGGTGTCGTATTTTGCAAAGAAATAATACAAAAGCCTCTTCTGGGCATCGCTCTCGAATAAATGCAGGGAGAGCGCTTGAACTTATCCTCAAGCTGTTCGCTGAAGTATACCTTTGAGTGATTGCCGCTTTATTTTCACAGAAAGCTAAGATAAACATTGAAATTGCCATTTGAATTGAAGCTCTAGTTCCTTACTTTCTGGTTATTGCCTTGTTTACCAGCACAGACGCTGGCTGCGGTGATGAGAAGTCACGTACATACGTCGCGCTGGCAAACTCCAAACGATATGGCTCGCAGCCTCTTTCTCACTACTTTCGTATCATCTTGATTTTGGAATGCCGTTTACACCAGAGCCATAGACGTTCGGTGGCCTTTGCATCGTGACTTTCTGGCAAAATCATGGTTGGAAAATAATCACGGCATATCCACGAAGTGAATGATGATGAGTGGGCGAAGCAGGGAGATCGTTTGGTGTTGCAGTAAATTACGCGTGACGTTCACCTCTCCCGCATATAAGTGAGTAAAAAAGCAGTCTATAGTTAAATGCATGCAATGTATATTGGTCATGACTTCATGAATTTTGTTTCGCCTTCATTGTTAGTGCTTTGTGGTATGGGATCTGGCGTGATGTTTGCAAAGACGAGGTCTGGGCACATTCCCCTTGTGGTTCTTGGTTGTTTCCGGTCATACCAAATGCATTGTAGAGCCAGTCGTGGTTCATGGTCATCACTGTGATTGTTTTGGCGTATGATGGGTACCTTTTATCTGCTGTGCAGTGCATGCCAATGAGTGAGAAAGCAGTGTACAGGCATATGGAATGTTATTGGTCATAACATTGTGAATTCAGTTTTGCCCTAATTATTAGTGCTTTGTGTTATTGGATATAGTCTAACATTGGTAGAGACGAGATGTGGGAACATTCTGTTGTTAGTTGTTGGTTGTTTCTAGTCATACGAAGTGCATTGTAGAGCCATTCACTGCCCGTGGTCATCAAAGTTTTTATTATTCATTCTCAGATTTTTATTGTAATACTCTGGAGCAGCAGGAAGAAGATTTTTTTACCTTTTTTCAATTTATGAAAAATTATGCCCACACAACTTTTTCTTTTCTTCTCTGTGTGACCGAAAAAGACTCCACAGGTACTCCATTTGTCTCAAAGCATACCCGCTTTCATAGTAACTGCGATCAATGAAAATCATCTGGGTTAGTAAATCACATAGCACTAACCTTTCCTATTTTTAGAGTTTAGAGGCAATAATTTTTCTTTGGATCTTGAATGAAGAAATTGTGGTCGGTCCTGTCTGTCTGTCCGTCCGTCCGTCCGTCCGTCCGTCCGTCCGTCCGTCTGTCTGTCTGTCTGTCTGTCTGTCTGTCTGTCTGTTTGGTCGCTGCGTTTATACTTGTGAACATTGTCTACCGAATGCCAAGCATTACGCATATAAGAGGTGCAACATTAATACGGAGGCATTAGAAGGTGCGTTCCTTCACTATAATATATATATTTACGCAACAGTAACGACCATAGTTTTACTGTTATTCACGGTGCTTGGGATGTAAAACAGCGCAAAAAATATGGATCAGGACACAGGGAGGGGGAAACATTGAAAGGGAGGGGGAAAGGTGTGTAAGTAAGCCGTCTCTGGCCCTTGGTGAAAAGGAGGTTAGGTACCTGGGCACAGCGCTGCCATGTTAAAGTGATTATTAGTTTGTTATGGGCGGTTGCGCATGTTTTTGGCATGTATGAAGGTGTATTTTTTGCTTTTTTTGTGGTTGTTACACACGTGTTGCCGTTCACTATGATTAGGCATGGTTCGTAGCTTGTTTGCTTTGCTGCGCAGACGTCTTTGGCTTACCACGGGACCGGGTCCACTGCATGATATATGTGCGTCTGTCTTCCAATAAAGTTTAGTTGTGAGCTCAGTGTGGTGTGGTCTCTTCCTCTGACCTGCTCGATATTTTTTGTGCTGTTATTACATCCAAAGCATGAAACACCAACTAGCCCAACTTTCGCGATTAATTTTCGCGGTGCCCTGAAAAAGGCGGTGAACGATAAAGACGGCCGTCAGAAAACCATCGTCATTGGACGACATTTGGAGAGAGGCACGCAGATACGCAGCCAATGTATTATATAAGAGTTCCTCCAGACCAATTTCGTTTGGTGATCATTAATCGAACATACATTATATTGTGAACAAAATCCCCCTGTTTAAACTCGCAACCTTTGTCAGCTGGGTCCTGGTTATTGGCACCACTCTCGGGCATGTAGTCTGCACTGCACTCTGTAGGCATTTCACATATGCCACATTTCAGCCGTCCGTGATGAAAAATATCCCCTCGGGCACAAAATATGGGCTCAGCAACCTCGATTCATTGTGCTTTAAAGCTCTGGAAAACAACAATCCATTACTAGTTTCCAGATAGCTTTAACCATAGTTTGAGGCCGCACATCCCTGTGACAGCGTCTAAGCCGTCTGAGAATCCATATATCAAGGGCCGCCGGGAATATGCGCCTGCATTCCAGTTCACTTCCCCCGTTATTAACGATGTGGCAACACAGCATAAAAAAGAGAAAAAATAGAAAGTCAATCCTCTGGCATAACTTACCAGACACGGCTATTCAGGAACCATATCGGTAGTCAACATTCTCAGAACCCTTCCCTAGGGCATACCACGTAAGACCCCTGATATTTATCGGTTCGTATCGAAGTACGATCTTCTTGTACCAGGACAAGCACAGTTGCCTTAGTTAAAGGGTTAGGCCCTGCAAAATATGCGCACTTTCATATCAGAGAAAACAAAGATAACATAGCGAACAAATCTAGGTGGTTATGCAATAATCTATTTGCTTGTGCCCTGTGTATGGTCTTCAAATAACGATTGCTTCAGCCTCTCGCTCCCCTAGTTTAATAAGAAGCTTGCGGGCAGAGCGGAACGCAGGAGGTTGCTAAGTTTACGAGTCTCATTTTCTAAAGCCTGTTTCATAAGACCCACTTTCACAAGTGCAGCTCAGCGGCGTAGAAACAAAACTCGAAGCAATTTTTTAATGAGCTTCAATGCGCTTTTGCTGTGTCATCGCAACGTCAACAGTTCTCTTGACAACCTGAAACCTGATTCTGGTATTAAGAATATCATCCAGTGCCACGTAACCTGTCTATGTATTTTTTTTTCATGATACTTCGTGATTTCGGTGAAACGTGCCACACTTTATTGTTTGAATTTATCGACTTATTGTTGAAAGAGCAGAGCCCCTTTGATTCTATCTCATGTAAAGAGGGAAACTTAAATCCAGTATAATACAAGTCAAGTCGTGACGTTCCTCTACGCGAAAAGTGACGCCTGAGCTTGTTAGATTCGAACGTTGGAAACAATTTGTTCAGACACCAACATATAAATTTTCAGTTCAGTTACGACTGAACATTCATTTTCATGCTTTTATTTGAACACGTGGATCATCTGTAGCCAGTAATTTGAGGGTGTGGGTGAGGAACGGAGAACGAAGGTTTTGGTGCTTGTTCTCAGTCGCAGTTCTTACACTTTCACTAGGCGAGTGCAGAGTAAGAGACGTGGGTTCCAGCACGTGCAGTGAACCGTCCCCTAACCAAGCGAAAGCTTGGATGTATCCTTCAGATAATATGTGCTAACTACTTAGCTAATTACGACGCCTGTCATCACAGGAAAAAAAATTAAAAATGTTGAATGCACAGACAGGAGGAACTTTTGGTGGCACGGGTATTCACTCTTCATTTCTACTAATCATTTCATGATTTCAATTATGTATAATTTCATTGTATTTTACGAGAGAGGCAGCCTTCGGCATCTAAAGTGGTTGACGGGAAAGTCTGTACTAGCCCGGGAAAAAAGTTATTTTGTTTGGTACTAAGGCTACCATAGGCAATGGGAAGCGCTATGTCGTATAATTAAGAGTGCTGTATGCGCCCATTTGTTATAGGGAACTGCGTCAATAAAAACCCCAAGGCAAAACTCAGCGTACAACATAACAAATGCTAAACCTGCCACATGCCTACACGTCATCAATTCACTGTCTTCTCGATAATATTTGTTTAAAACTACAGCAAAGAGAAAGAAATTTTCTCGTGTTAGTAAATTACTATGTCATAGTACGTAATTGTGTATGCCAACCACTCCAAAAGTAACAACAGTAAAGTAAAAACTATGGGCTATTTTCCCGAAGGGAACCCGGATAGGGTGCGATGCAGCAGTGGTGCCCGCGGCACTGACCCGTTTGAAACGGGCGTGGACAGGTGTGCTGGAAGCGCAGTTTGGAGAGAAAATACAGTGTAGCGTTTACTCGAGTAAACGTTTGTTTCAAATGCAAATACACGAGAGGCGCGTTCGGTTTCGTGTAGGTTTCATCGCAGATAAGCACTGCGGGCGCTGCGGTGAGTGAGCTGCAAGTGAAGAAGAGGGCGACGTCAGCGCGCACCTGCGAGAGAATAGTGGGAAGCGTGACGTCGACGCGCAGCTGCGGCGTGACCTACTTGGTACCACTCCAACAGCTGCCGCGAGGGGAGCGCGTTGCTGCGCGTTCGTACGTACGCACGCTCGTATGGCGTTACACTCGTGAGTAAAAAAGCTGCTTCGCATATAAAACACATGGTTAATCCCTCTTTTTAGGAAGCGGCGTGAAACGACAGTGAAACGTCTCCTCGCAGATGTAGTTGGGCATTCATTGTGAATTGTGCACATGAATGCTGCAGTCACACGAAAAATGAAAAGAACGGCAAGCAGCTCGAAATTCGCAACGCAAACTTCAAGCAGAAATCACGCACGAAAAGAGGATACACATGACCAATGGGGACGAACAATTGTCACAGCCCCGCACTTTAACGCCCGTTGCTCACACAGGAAGAAAGACCTACCAAAGGCACGCACTATACACTTGGACGAGCGCGAACAACGGTCACGCGTCTTGCTTCGTGTGTGAGCAGCGCGCTCCTTTCGTAAACGTGGTCGTGGCAGCGAGCGAAGTGACGTTTGCGCTCTCTTTAACTACTGTAACCTAAAAGCAAACTTGTGGTGGAAGCACAAGATTCAGAGAGCTTCCAAACGCCGAGATAAGCGCGCGTATGAGCAGGCAACTACGCTAGATAACATCTATACTCACTTATACTCACTTTGACCACGCCATGTGAAGCTGCACGCGAGCACTTCGACACGCGGGGTGGCGCGGCACAATGAACTATTGGCCGCGAGAATTGGGCGGAGTCGCTGCCTATAGCGGCAACCGGCTGAAGCGCGCAAGTGTGGATTGCTCCCAGCGTCTTCTGCTAGCCACGCCACGTTTGTATGTACGCGTACGTCATCCACGTTCTCAAAGGGTGGTTTGTCCGGTTATCTCTATCAGCGCAAGTGTAATGACTTGTACGTATGCCTGAAACGACGTACGAAAGCATTTTTCTCGCTCCGCTGCTAATGTATTGTAGTAAGAACACCGAGTGGAACTTTAAGAAGTGCTGTTTGCTGTTGGCAAACACTGCGTTCACCAGAGTAATTTCAGAGTGGGTGCCTTTTCTGCGTCAAGCACATCGTTAAATGCTCCTGGCATCCTGCCTAACATGAGGACTATTAAATGGTGTGTGACTGCAGCATTAAGCGAACCGGTCGTAAACAGAAAAAAGAAGCCCTAGGTTATGCACTTGCATGCTGTTGGTAGGTGTGGAACTACGACACTGTTATTTATGGATTATGCGAGCAGCCTTGGTTGTGTTTATCTGGATGTGGCACCACTACATGGAAATTTTACTGTCACATAACCTTCGAAACTTCATGTACTTAAACAACTTAAAAGAAAGTGGCCGGATGAAACCGTGTGCTTAGATTTGGAAACGCTTTAAACAGCCGAGACGTTGAAAACCGGACGGTATGGTTTACTTTTTAAGTATAACTTCACTGCAAATCTCATCGTTGTTACGTTATCTTAAGCATATATATTGTATTGGTATTGAGAAACAAGAAGCAGTGGTCATTGTTGTTTAAAAAAATATTGATTGATTGATATGTGGGGTTTAACGTCCCAACACCACCATATGATTATGAGAGACGCCATAGTGGAAGGCTCTGGAAATTTCGACCATCTGGGGTTCTTTAACGTGCACCCAAATCTGAGCACACGGGCCTACAACATTTCCGCCTCCATCGGAAATGCAGCCGCCGCAGCCGGGATTTGAAACCGCGGCCTGCAGGTTGGCAGCCGAGTACCTTAGCCACTAGACCACCGCGGCAGGGATTAAAAAAATACCTGTCCGATAAAATTTTCAGACCTTTGTTGTATCACTGTCATGAACGTAATCCAACAATGAAAGCTTTCTTTTCAACTCCTACAAAGTTTTTACATGGTTACAAAATTTTTACGTGGTAAGCGCAATGTAGCACCAACCGCTGTCAGCCACTATGTTTTCCCGACGAGACTTATCGGCTCTCCCATATTTCATGGTAAACAAAATGAGAAAAAAATATGCATGTGCGTATAAGTGTGAACGGTGTATATACTGAACTCATCGCAAATATATGCGGGCTTTCTACAATTTTTCTCTGTTTTTTTGTATGCAAATGAGGAAGACGTAAATAAGTAGTTCAGTCACACTACAGCACTGCATAGTAGGCGGAACACAAACTAAACAGGTACAAATAACACCGCAAAAGCATGTTCTAGTGCGAAAGTGGGCAGCGAGTCACTCAAGGCGAGCATGCCATTCACAGGCGGAATGCGCTTTAGTCGCTGACAATGGTAACGTTGCAAAGACTTCATGCCCCTATTCAGTAGAAAGGAGCGTAGATATTACCAGTAAACTGCAGCAAACGCATTTCATTCGCCAACAATCGGCTCAGGCCACACGCAACGAAGCGCCGCTTGGTGTATTTGTATAAGCGCCACCAACCGCCTATCCACACTTCCGCGTAGACGTGGCGGCCACCTATAGCCCTATCTCGCCGCGAATAGTGCGCACGCCCGCAACATGCGCTCGTTGTGCCATCTCGCTACTGATGACGAAAACGCGCTGAAATGCCGAGCTCTGAGGGTACATGGTGTATATAAACGGCTTGCCGTTATCACGGCGGAGAAAGGTAGCTTGGTGGCTCAGTGGTTATATCGCCGCGCGTTGAGGAGCGTGAGGTCACAGCAACGATGCCCCACGGCGGAACTTCTCCTACTCGTTTTGTTCTTCGCAATCTGTTCGCAAATTTTTACAACGACATGTTCGTGATGGAGACTAATCACGGTTTCGCGGTTGACACCGGCACTAAACACATTCGTGTTAAAAAATGTGGATGCTGGTGCCATTCTAGAATTCTAGCACCAAATAGGGTGAAGAATACATTTTAACGCCATCTACGAAGTCCTACGTAGAGCTTAATCAGCAAAAATTATTTTACTAACTTTTGTTACAGGAAATTCGACCGCCCGAGAACACGGTATGGTCATAAGAAACGTTGTACTGGAGGGTTCCGGAAACGGAGACCGACTGGTGTTCATTAACACGCATTGACAGCGCACAGGACATGGTCTAGCATCCAACGAAATGTGACCGCGGCAGCTGTGATCGAACACTGGACCTTCGGGCCATCAGTCGAGCCCTCTGCTTCATCACGATGGACAAACAGTGAAAATGAAGTATATACTCTTGTGAATCAGCCCTACACATACAAAAAAATTCTTTAGCCAATGTCATCAAAAAAACGAAAAAATGCAGTTTAAAACTCGCCACGTCACACTCACACATTTTGTGGCGAAATTAAGCGCAGGGAAGTTTTGGCCTTGATTTTCTCCTTTGCAGTTTAGCAATGGTGAAACTATTGACATTAGGCTCCCGGAACACAATGCGTGATTCTATAAACTGATTAATTATTTTCCTATTGTGCCTTTTTAAATGCCGCGTTTTTTTAACCGAGGACACCGCGATACATACCACAGCTAGCACTAAGCCATTCCTTACAGAAAATGGTTGCTTGCTTTCAAGACGAAACACTAGGAATAGAGACAGCAGTTTATGAACGCGCTTATGGGCAACGCATCATCACGTAATTGCTAACGGCCGGCTACACTGAACGCCTTGCATTGCTCCAAATAATGATTTCGACCTAAGCAAATCAGTGCCATTCTCCTCGCCCGAAGAAATGCATAAGACAGATAAAATAAAAGCCACGTCAATCGATTACAGATCGATTGAGACATAGCTGCCTCGTATAGCAGCCACCCCCGCCGAACATTGCCGTCGATTCCTTTCTGCTCTCTCATCGATGATAGGAGGAATGCTCGGCGCAAGAGTAGCACGGCCTCTCCAGGGCTACGTTGATGCACCTCTTCTTTTTCACTAGCTTACGGTAGTGACGAGAAACTTATTTATTTCTCATTGGAATGGCCTGCCGCGTTTTTTGCGATGCATGTCCTAGCGAGGAGAAGTAACGCCACATCTTGTGCGACTGTCCGGTAAAGATAATGTCCCGATACAGTCACTGGTGTTCGTTTTAGTACACCTGGACAATAGACCGATGTCCATTCAAACTCCTATTACTTGTCGACAGAGGACTTAGCAGGTGAAGGGGACGAAGGCACAACTGAGGCTCTTAAGGAAAAATATTCCTGCCTTTTCACGAAGTGAATAATGAAGAGTGGGCGAAGCTATGAGTATAGCATCGGTGAGTAATCGTACGTTACCAGAGCGTTGGCCCATACAATGTATTTTGAGTGACATAAAGTTTATATAAAATAGTAAATATAAGTTCGCCTTCTGGTCGTATGTGGTTCAAAGAAGATTTCGAAAATGGCTGAAATGGAGGATATGCCTTGAAAGTGAATCGAAGTGCCCGCCATCTTACCGGTGGCAACATGCCATTTTGATGTCTACTTAGCTGGAATATATGGCGCTCCACGTGTGCCATTGTGTTTCCGATTTTCTTGAAGAGCATCAACAACTAGGCAGATTGCAGTACTGGTACTGATCAGTACTCTTCGAGGTAGGTTACTTTTCTCAGGAACAGCAATCTCTTACCTTATAATTATGTCTGCATTGAAGTTTATTGTAAAATTGTTTTTTAGTGTGTGTGGGTCTCCCGTATTTGTTCAGACTAAAGCAATGGTTCTATACCGTGACCACAATGGAAGAGAAGGCCAGGTTTTTAGGATCACTGTCCCTAAAACGAACCCTTGACAACTGGCTGTGGCAAATGCCCGAGTGACTGACCGTGACTGAGTCCGTGTGTGGGCTGTCTTATGCTGGGTCTTTCATCTCCATCTTTCGATCTCATCACGCTCTTCGCAAGTGTACAATAGTAAGCCGGTTGTCCCGAACTGGTTAATCACCCTGGTTTTCCTTCTCTACAATTTCTTCTCTTCTCTTGCTGCTGGAGGCTGATGATTGTAGGTAAAATATCATGAATGTGTACAAACTGTAGTTGCTGATTTAGTTTTCTGTCGCCTTCCGATTATTCGCTGAAAGCTAACCATACTTCGACTTTCTGTCACCGAATGAAAAGAAGAATGCATATCTACACATGGCGCTTCTCTTTACCGGTTTTATTCTTCAGGAGTAAGACCGGAAAAAATAGGCCTTGTTTTTTTCTCCTTTTGACAGACTCATGATAGCATCCGAACTGGCGAGGAGTAAAGAAAAAAAGTATCGCTTCATATTTAACTGGTCCATACATTTTCTGACAAGAAAGGATCAGATTTTTTTGAAGCCTTTAAAAAGAGTCTATTGCGTAGAAACACATCGATTGCAGTCTGCCTTTGAACTCGGTCGATGTCGTTTTGTCCCGTCGCAATGCGAGATCAATGTCAGCTTTATGCCGAAACTACGTGCCTAGCTCTCCTCTACCGTCCAGTGTGAAGACAAAAAAAAAAGACCGCATTTTTGCAGTGTCCTTGGATTTAGGAATAAGGAAGAACAGACGCTCGGACAGGCTGTGTACCAGATGGTAGCTCGCATGCTTTGTGAGGAAATTTGGTGAACTGCAGCCTTAGCGGACGCTCCACTAACCAATGTTCGGCCGAACACTGGCAAAATGAAGGGGCATACACATTAACACACACACACACACACACGCACACGCACAAAAAAAAAGATTAAGAGGTAGCGTGCTTCTGAGTGATGTCTTATTTTTCGTCATTTCATCGATGTGCACAGCACTCGCTGCGCTGCTGCCTTCCAACGTAGACAATATTGATCCCAGAAGATGGGGCACGTGCTGTCTGCGCATTGTCGAAAGACGCGCCTATTTCGACTGTCGCAGCGTTTGATTTACGCAAAAGCACAAGTATTCGCTGCCGCCCATAATACTCGCATCAAGCTTTCGAGCAAGTTCAACGAAATTATCATAAAAAACTTGTATTATAAAGCGCATTGTCATTGATGTTTTTGTCACCGCGATAAGCATAACGAAAAATGCCTCTTAAATATCTTTTATAGGCCAGAAATTTTTTGTGTGTGTGAAATGAGGAAATAGGAGAGATTGGTGCCATTCCGGTGGTACTGGCTACGACTTCTCACTTAAAGGAAAAAATATGTTGTAAGAAAAATAATACGGGACTTCTTGCAATACAGTACACCATATGATGTAAAAGTGCAGCACAGCCGAACATCACTTGACAGTTCAGAATACGCCTAATAGTTTCAGATGGACTCACGTGTTGCATCACAAGTTTCAAAATGAAAGTTTTCACTGAGACAAATGATGACAAATAAAACCAAACGCACTATGTCAGCATTACTGCTTTCCGCTAGCATGTAATGGAACGAGACATCGTGTACAGGAGGTCAATATTTCCGTCAAATATTTGGTTCATCAAGAAACTTCTTGAAAAACATAAACGCTCTTTTATGAAGACCCTTAGTTGGCCATTGACCTAGTATTTTCTTTTTTGTGAAAGGCCTCCTATCTGAAAGTAGCAAGTTTGCTCGTAATACTTTTCTTTGTGACTCGTATTTCTCGCACTCAAAGAGCAGGTGATGTAAATCTTTGTCAGGGTGGCCGGAGGAACACCCTGTACTAAACGCACGTTTTATCGTGTGCAGGAAGTACCGTGTAGATGGTGTACCAAGCCGCATAGGCGGTAGACTAAAATTCCCAATTTCCTACTTCCTCTCCAATTTTATGGAATGCATAGTTTCAAACAAGGGCCTCTTAAATATAAATCTGAACTGTTAGACTTTTCATCCAACCATTTGTTCAACTTCATACTTACTCCTATTAAAATGCACTTGTGATAATTGTTATATTATGTTCAGTTTGGACACCGATGAACCTTTTGTACTACGCTCTGAAAATGTTATTTTTTTCTATATGCGGCAGAGGACTGAGCTAAGGATACGGTTCTTACCGTAATTTCTTTTAAAGCACTTAAATACCCACTTTGCTAAAGGTCCGCATTGCATATATAGTTTCGAGCATACACATTGGATATGCGCAACTATTTATTTCTGTGCCAAAAGTAGACGGAGAAAAAGAACAAAAATACCATGAACTAACTAATAATGGCCTTCATCTTTGAGTCGTCTTATAAGAAGACGTAAGAAACCATGCGCTCGCTTAAGTCTTCGTCAATTTTTTCCTCCTTACTTCCCTCCCTTCTTTCCTCTCTCTCTCCTCCCAGATTCCATTCATTCATATTTTTCCTCCTGAAAAAGTAGGCAGTGCAGGCGTTGCGTACCCCCCAAGTGGCACTTGCCAACTTGCTATTTCCTGTGTCTTGGTGTTTTGAGCTTTTCGACCTGGGTTTACTGCATTGTCTGGAAAGTTGGTTTTTTAGGTTCCTTTCATTGCGAAAGTAAAACTGGTCACGCGTAATACTTTCGCAAATGTTATCGCATAGTTCATGCACTTATACATCTCCTCAAGAAGTGAATGCAGTCTATACAATACACTGCACTTCCATATTATGTCAGTATTTTAGTACTACGAGGCCTTAAAGGTGAACCGAAGCCTTGAATAGACACTGTGAAGCATCTAAGCACAGTGTGATTTCTGCTGAATTTGTAAAGTGTTGCGAGAGTTGTAAAAAGTCGGCGCGAGTAACAGTTTTTGGCAGAAAATACATACTTTGGCCCGAGGGCTTCTCGAGTTGCTGAGCGAACGATAAGTTCATCCTCGGTATGCCAAGTGATGTTCAACAGCAGCAGTGCTGAAGTTCAGCCTTCGGCGATCAGCTCCCGCGACGGAACGTCATGTGTTTTTCATGGAAGCCACGATTCATGATGCGAGAGATGCTTGTTCACGTAGCGCTACACAGTTTGTTGTTATTCCAGATATCATAATCCAGCTGCAGAACATACATTTCACTTTACTTACTTGAACGTTCATCACACCTACTGATTGACATGTGGGGTTTAACGTTGAAAAACCACAATATGCTTATGAGAGATGCCGTAGTGGAGTCTCCAGAAGTTTCAACCACCTGAGTTCTTTAACATGCACCCAAACCTGAGCACACAGGCCTACACCGTTTTCACCTCCATCGAAAATGCAGCCGCCGCAACCGGTATTCGATTCCGCGACCTGCGGGTCAGCAGGCGAGTACCTTAGTCACTCGACTACCGCGGCGGAGCAAACTTTCGTCCCATTAGGAGCACTCACGTGGTTTTCTTCAGTGATTGCCGGGAACCCAGCGTCAGAGTACAGCAAAGCTCCGCGAAAAGGAACCGAGAACGACGTATAACTTTCACGCCCACACTTTCAGTGCGCCCGCGTGGGCGCAGCAAGACAACCTGTTTTTTCACGTATTGTTAAGCTCCTGTAGCAAAAACCGCAGAAAAAATTACGCCATCGTTGACAGTGATGTCAGTACTTCCCACCCAAAAGTGACGTTTTATCAAATTATGAAATATTTTCTCTTTCCCCTTAACAACCCCATCAAAACTCCTCGATCCCAACACAGGATCATTGCACCGAAGCACCAAAGAATGATACAGGACACGTAACGTTTTCTCTTAATCCTCAATGCGTTTGTGAGGACCCATTAAACGTTTCTTTTAAATGCGAAGCATTTCTTTGTGAACTACGGCGCCTTTGAGCGTATCTATCTATCTATCTATCTATCTATCTATCTATCTATCTATCTATCTATCTATCTATCTGTCTATCTATCTATCTATCTATCTATCTATCTATCTATTCATTTGTCTAATTGTCTAATTGTCTAATTGTCTAACTATCTAATTGTCTAATTGTCTAACAATCTAATTATCTAATTATCTATTTATCTATCTATTTATCTCTTTATCTATCTATTTATCTATTTATTTATCTATCTATTTATCTATTTATCTATCTATCTATCTATCTACCTATCTATCTATCTATCTATCTATCTACGACGTTTAGCTGTCCTGGCCGTTTCGTTAATAATATCGATACCAAATTGATATGGCATAACATGACTGTATGACGAGCATAATAAATTAGTCATGACATGACTATAATAACATGTATGTCATAAATGTCATAATTTACATTTCATCGCCTTACTACTCTTGCGGTGGTTTCGTTCAGATGACATGCTGCGAAAGTGGTTTATTATGACACGACTGCATGGCGAACACAAATGACCGACCCTAACCTGGAAATTGTGATATGCGTGTCATGTAGGTCATGAGTCATGACTACACGCCACGCTCATGGTGCGCTCGCGGTCATTTGGCTGCGTTCACATATACCAAATTTGTATTACGGGACGTGAATGCAAGACGAAGGTATATGACTGGAGCAAACATGATAGTAATGAGATGCGTGTCATGTTAGAACATGACTGCATGCCACGCTCATGATGCGCTCGCGGCCGTTTCGCTAGCTTCACATATAGCTAATTTGGTGTTGTGACGCGAATCAATGACGAAGGTATGTGACTGGTGCAAACGTGATAATCAAGACATTATTGGTGCCATGTAAAAACTTGACTACGTGCTACGCTCATAGTGCGCTCGCCGTCATTTCGCTAGCTTCACATTTACCGAATTTGGTATTACCTGACGTCAATAGATGACGAAGGTATATGACTGGTGCATGCAAGATAATCATGATATACATGTGATGTAAGAACATGACAACACACCGCGCTCATGATCAGCTCGTAGCTGTTTTGCTAGCTTCATATATAGTGAATTTGGTATTACGTGACGTGTATGAATGACGAAAGTGAATTATACGGCCAAACATGATAATCACGACATGCGTGTCATGTAAAAACATGACTACAAGCCACACTCAGGATGCGCTCACGGCCGTTTCGCTACCTTCACATACACCAAATTTGGTATTCCGGAATGTGAATGGATGACGAAGGTAAATGACACGTTCAAACATGATAGTCATGACAAGGAAGTCATGTATGGCACTATTTACGTCCGCCTTGTAACGTTGTGCTATTTTCAAGTGACATATAGAGCGTCCCCATTCGTGCTTCGCATACCATCGATTCCCACTGTACGTGGGATCCGCCAATTTTTCTTTTGCATTCAGCATTTCGCCTAGCTTTGCCTGCAAGATGACGTTCCTGAAAAGTTTGGGAAAGGATGATGACGTGAGTGAATCGAACACCATGCATGCTGGACACTGAAAGAATTGACAAATTCGTCATGCCGCTTTCACGTTAAAAAGTAACACATCTGGCATGTGCAAAGGCAAGGCGCTTTTTCACGCTCTCTACTTGTGGTTAATCTTTTTGAGGTGGTACTTAGGCATCTAAGTTTTTTTCAACAATAGCCTTACATTGCCTGCATGTTCTCACTTGATTGTATTGTTCCTCTCCACTGAATGCTTTCTAGACATCACGTAGTTTTGCACAACATCTGACATTAGTGCACATTTGGCGAATGGAAATAGTATCATTTGTGACGCAAGTCGCGTGGGTTTGTCTACTCCTTCTTTTTCATTCATGTTTCATTCACGGGGCCATACGACTCGCTCAAAGCTGTCGCTGTCTTTTATTAAATGAGATTGGGAAGATGTTTCAGCATATACATGGCTCCAGCTACTCCCCTCCCCTTATTGATTGATATGTGGGGTTTAACGTCCCAAAACCACCATATGATTGTGAGAGACGCCGTAGCGGAGGGCTCCGGAAATTTCGACCACATGGGGTTCTTTAACGTGCACCCAAATCTGAGCACACGGGCCTACGATATTTCCGCTTCCATCGGAAATGCAGCCGCCGCAGCCGGGATTCGAACCCGCGACCTGCGGGTCAGCAGCCGGGTACCTTAGCCACTAGACCACCGCAGCGGGGCTACTCCCCTCTCCTAATGTAATAATATGCGTCACAAACTTATGAATAACAGTAGAGTATTCTAGAATTCACGCACAAAAATTTCTTTTCACGAGAAGTGTGTTCTCTTGTTATGAACCATGTTCACGCGTCAACAACAAGGTTCACACACGAGGCACAAAGAAAATTCGGCCCATTGCAGAAGAGTTATTCTCACTGCAGTGCTTTTACAATGCGATCACACAACATTCACCGCTTACTTGCCTACGCTTCAAATACATCTGTTTTGAAACATGGAAGGCTACGCGAAACGCGTGACTCATTTCGCAACTCCACAAAACGCTTCGTGTGCTGGCAACCAGTAAAACACCAGTAGATAAAAACGAATTTGGCTACTCCTGAGAGGATAAACGCGGCAGTTTCGCTTGGTGCTGTCCTGACGATTCTTGATTGTGGCGTCGGATCACGTTGCTTTGCGATGGGGAAAGCACGTTGGCCACGAACCACCTAATTATCGTCGGTACAATTGAATTCATCAGCAGCCTGACTACGTCCACTGCCTCACAAAGGCCTCTCCCATCTTCCGCCAGATAAATCGGTCATGTGCTTGCTGCTGCCAATTTATACCCGCAAACTTCTTAATATCATCTGCCCACCTGACCTTCTGTCTCCCCCTAACCCGCTTGCCTTCTCTGGGAATCTAGGTAGTTACCCTTAATGACCCGCAGCTATCCTGTCTAGACGCAACATGCCCGGCCCATGTCCATTTCCTCTACTTGATTTCAACTTTGATTTTCTTAACCCCTGTTTGTTCCCCAATCCACTCTGATCGCTTCTAAATCAATTAACTGGTGAAGAAGCGGAAACAGTTGTGCTCTGAGAGCGAACGTCAAGCCTCTTCGGCAAATCGCATCAGATTTACGCCGAAGAACCTGTACAGTGAGTCCAAGACTTAAGAAGGCAACTGCTCATGTGTAGCGAGCCTCTCAGAAAGATGCGGGCACTCTTTGGCTGCGTTGTTGCACTGCTACAGGCAAGATGTGAACAGTTTTCGAGGTAAATCTGCGCTCCAACTTATACTTCTATTCAGTTCCGCTGTCCGCCAAAAGCTGAATACGCATGTCGTTCACTTGAATACAGAACGCCGCTATGCCTAGGCCAATGTATCGTGAGATAGGTAAGTCGTAGTTTTAGTTGTAAGAAAAAGGGCATCTGTCTTTAAGTTCACCGATCCGTGTTATTAGGTTTTTAATAAACAAGGGCGTGTGCTTGGAAACACTCAATTGTTCGTGTTGGCAATACTTGGTATTCAAAGCAGATATATGCACGCACGCTGCACGCGTGCAGACTTACGTACAGAGTGCTTGAAGCCCACCCCACCCCAAATAATGCCAATTGTACGACCATGGTGAAAGTATTGTTACGGAGGTGATGAGTTAATTTACAATAAAAAGCCAGCACTCCACCGACACTGCCGAATAGCCACCGCTCCAGACCGTCCTGCTTCCTCTTTTTTTTGCGCTCTTTCAGCCCGCGTTACATTTTCCTCCGGGCAAGACGAAACTCACCGAGCGAGTAGAAGTGATCGGTTATTGGGCTTCAAACAAGCAATATGCACAATTTGCGTCTTACGCGAGCGCCGGTTCGGAGCTGTCACGTTCAAAACAGCGTAAGTGATGTCACTCAAGCACTGAGCAATGACGAATGGTCCTGAGTACTTGGAAAGAAGCCTCTGGCAAAGTCCCTTTCTTCGAACAGGCGTCCACATCCAGACAAAATCACCCGTAGCCAAAGTCACAGGCAGGTGTTTTGCGTCGTAACAGTCTTTCGCGCGAGCGTGGGCAGAAAACGTTCACAACCGAACAAGTCGACGAGCTTCTTCGGTGCGAAACAAAGTCTGCGCGACACTTGCGTTTTCGTTCATCGAGAAAGAAAGTATGGTGTCAAAGAAACTGGGGATGACGAGCATAGAGAAGAAAGAAAGGCGTATAACCCGTGACCTCGTGTTTCACGGTAATAAAGGCAAATGTATCAAAAGGTAAAACGGCATCCGAATACATCCACTTACAATGAAAGCATGTTGGTGATGGTACGATTGGTGCGCTCAGTGAGGCCGTTGGTCTGAGGGTGTCATGGCGTGGAATGCAGATACTGGCACCCGCAAAGCCGTAGCAACTCTTCGACAACGTCAGCGGTAAACTGCCGGCCGCGATTACTTATCACCACATGAGGGGCCCCGTGACGGAGTACAATCTACTGCAGAAGAAACCATGACACATCAGATGATGTGGTTGAAGCAACCGCCATCGTTTCAGTAAACCGCGTCACGTATTATACGCACACAATAATCCAGTGGCGGCTGGTGGTGGAAGACTTAAGGAAGGGGCCCAGGCAATCTATGCCGACTTTTTCGAATGGTGGTGTCGGTGGCTTAACCGGTTGCAGTGGGACGACCAATGGCGTAGTAGGCTGTTTGTGGCGTTCGTAGACATCACAACTCGCGACGTAGTGCTTGGTGGTGTTCCAGAGTTGAAGCCAGTAAAAAGTTGTCGGATACAACGAAGCATCTGGACAGCTCCAAGGTGACCAGACGTGATGTCGTCGGCATGGCTTGGAATACCGCAAGACGCAGGCATTGTGGTCCGACGAGGAGTAGTGTGGCACCATGGCTGGAGTAATTCTTGCTATATATTAGGGCGTCATGAATCACTAATCATTAGTTTCAGGGAAGGGTCAAGCTTTTACTCGTGACGAAAGACGTCCAAATTTGGGAAGTTGGAGGAGATTGGCACCAGGTAGTTATCGAAGTCATCGTCATCAGTATCCACAATCGAAGATGGAAAACTAGAAAAGCAGTCCGCATCTGCGTGACATCGACCGCTCTTGTAGGTCACGCAAAAATTATATTCTTGAAGCCGCGAGACCCAACGAGCAAACGGCCAGCTGGGCCGTGTAGTCCGACAAGCCAACAAACAGAATGATGGTCTGTGACGATCTTTAATTGCCGGCCGTACAAACAAGGTCTAAACTTTTGGACCGGGAAAATAACCACAAGACATTCCAGTTCTGTGATTGTATCATTCCTCTCAGCCTTAGTCAAAGTACAACTTGTATACGCCACGACGTGCTGGTGGCCGTCATGATACTGAACTAGCACGGTACCAACACTGATACTACTAGAATCTGTATGTAGTTCCATGAGTGCCTCCGGGTCGAAATGGCGCAAGGGGGGTTCGGAAGTAAGCAAATACTTCATATGCTCAAACGCAGCCTCACACTGAACGGTCCATCGGAATGGGGCGTTTTTTCGGAGCAAGCCTGTCAATGGAAGAGCAATCTGTGTGAAGTCTTTGATAAACTGGCGAAAATAAGAACACAGGCCCATGAAGCTATGAATATCTTTCACAGTCGTTGATTGCTTGAAGTTGTGGACAGCATCGGTCTTGTGCGGGTCTGGTCGTATACCGTCTATGTCGACTAGATATCCGAGCACAAGGGCTTGATGATCACCAAAAAACACCTTGCATTTAAAATGAGATCAGCTTGTTTGACGCAATCTAGAACAACGCTAAACCAATGGTTGTGCTCGTGGAATGCCTTGCCCAATATAATTACGTCGTCGAAGTAACACATACTTATCTCCCATTTGAGACTGAGTGGAATGCAGTCCATGAATCGCTCGAAGGTAGCTGGGGCATTACATAAGCCAAACGGCATAACGTTAAATTCAAATAACCAATCAGGCATGACAAAAGCAGTCTTGTTGCTATCAGATTGGTAGTGGTATTGGTATGCATTGGTATCTGCCAGTATCCAGACCTTATGTCGACGGACGAAAAGTATGCGGCCGAGTGCAGACAATCAACAGCATCATGGATGCGTGGTATCGGATACACGTCTGTCTTTGTGACGGCATTGAGATGGCAGAAGTCAACACAAAATCGCCAAGAGTTGTCTTTCTTACCAATATTACAGGAGCTGCCCAGAGACTGCTTGACTCCTGAATAACGCCTTCTGCAGAATGTCGTTAACCTGGTCGGCAATCACTTTCCTTTCTGATGGGGATACACGATAGAGTTTCTGGCGTATCGGTGCAGCATCTCCCGTGCTGTTGCGGTGGTGCATACGGGATCCCGGCAACATGAAAAAACGCTTGTCTTGAGCGAAATCAGACTCCCTCTATAGCGTGTAAGTACCTCCTTGAGGTCAGCTTGCTCGGAAGAAGGCAACGACTTGTTGATCATGTGTTTAATCTCGGTTGACTAGGTGGGTGCAGTTTGAATATTGGCTGGAGACTCTGAGACCATTATGAAATGCGGCCCGCTCCTCAAACGTTCTCAGTTTAAATCCAGCTGGTAGAACAACGGGCTCTGAAGCTGTGTTGAGCGCTCACAAAGAAGCATGTCTGTCTATGGCTGTAAGCACAGACCAAGGGACTAGCACATGCTTCTTGATGGCGTTTGTATGAACAGGCTCGACAAGTTCAGTGCAGGGTCCTGGGCGGACGCGAGAAGACCATACAGGAACAAACACTGCTGTCCGACCAGGCATCATAAGATCTTCAGACAATGAAAGCGCGTTGATGGGTAAAGTTGGCAAATCGTCAACTGTGGCAGTGGGCAAGAACTTTATAGAAGAATTTCTCCAGTTCCACAGTCAAGCGTAGCGCCACATTCACTAAGGAGGTCTATCCCTAAAATGACGTCATGAGTTGCGCGTGCCAGTACAGTGAATTCAACTCGAAAATTTTGTCCACCAATCGTGAGTACAAGTGTGCAAATACCAACAGAGCATAACGCTTCACCCCCAACTCCACAAAATGTTTTTTACGATCCCACGCGAAGATAACTTTGTGACCCAAGAAGCGATGCGGGAAACGAAGACTCATAACCGAAATAGCAGCACAAGTGTCTACAAGAGCAAGAGTATCTACACAGTCTATACACACACGAACTTTGTTCATCAACATCACAGCACAAGGAGGAATTGGCGAAACTGACCGTCCTGCGATCACACCTCTATCGGTCGCACCAGCCAGTTTCCCAGCTGATGCAGGGAAGGCGACCGATGACGCGGAGATGGCGACTGGCGGAAGCCTGTCGGAGGCAGCGTCAGGCTTCGCTCGGATGCGAGGGACTTGCTGCGCGATTCGTTAGGCCATCGCTGTCGGGGATGGGGGTCGGCCGGTTGAGAGGTCCAGGTTTCGTGCATACGAGCCAGGTACGTCGAAAAACTTGGCGGCACAGGCGGTCGGCTGAAACAAAAGCACGAAAGCCCTGGGAGACCGCATGTGTAACAAACGGTGACTTTTCGGCCAATATTAGCAGGAGCAGAGGTCGCAGAAGCACGTGGAGACGGGTCGTGCTCTGCAGGAACATTTTGTGACGGTAGATAGTAGTCTTCTCGCAGACGTCTAACTGACGACGGTCGGAAGTCCGCAGCGGCATGTCGAGATGATGACATCCGGTGGTGACCGTGACCCGTTAGTGAATACGGAAACCGCCGGGTGAAATGAGCAGGTCCTGTGCGTGGTCGTTTTTGAACGTGGGGCTCTCGCATTCAATAAGGAAGTAGTTCGGCGCACGCGGCAAATGAGCATTGGTGGTGAGCGACACCTGCTTGAAGCCGTGCGAGCTCTTCTGGAGCTACCCGACGTGCGTCTTCACAGGCAGCGACGCCTATACTCGCAACAGTGGAAACATTGTCCAGGTGCCCGAACTTGGGTAAGATTCTCCGGGCCTTCAAAGCCTCGAATGCGCGACACTGCTGCCTAAAAGCAGAAGAAGTGTTTAAGTTTTCTTTCGTTACGAGAAAATTGTACACGTTCTCGGCGATGCCTTGTAAGAAACGACCAACTTTATTTTCATCAGACATATTTGCGTCGACAATCCCCCAAAGCTTCAATACCTCTTCAATGTAGGTTGTGCACGTTTCGCCGGGCAACTGAGCCCTACATGAGAGTGTTTGCTCAGCTTTCTTTTTTATAAACCTCGTGTCCCCAAAGCAGGCCTTCAGTTCCTCAACAAATATATCCCAAGTGGTGAGCACATGTTCATGGTTCTCAAATCAAAGCAGAGCGGTCCCGGCAAGGAAGAATACGACGTTCACGAGCTTCGCCAGCGCGCCCCATTCGTAGTGGCGGCTCACTCCGTCGTAGTGTTTAGCCAAGCGTCCACGTTTTCATCAGTTTTACCTGAGAATATCCGTGGTTCAGGCACCCAGTAGTTAGGTTGTCGAAGTTGATGGCCACCTTGGCCCATGTCGTTGGCACTGGTGCATGCAGCAGCGTAGCGCGTCAACGGGCTTGCTGTGTCGTCGGTCCTGCTGATGTTGTCCGGGGGTAGGCCAGCTAAGCGTCTGCTTCTTCGAAGGTCTTCTGTGGAGTCCAGGATGGCAAATTACCCAGCACTGCTCCACTAAACCTGTTACGGAGGTGATGAGTTTGTTTACTGAAAAGCTGGTGCTCCACCGACACTGTCGAATAGCCACCACGCGATGATGATGATGTTGATGATGATGTTGATGATGATGATGCCTCCACTATGGCTCTTGGCCACTCAAGAGAATCGCCCAGGAATTAAGGATATGAAATTTAAGGCCTTTCAAATGACACGTAATTCTAACAGAAGGAGGATAAAGTACATGTAAATACAGAAAGAGTGCAATAATTCCTTTCCGGCATTTCGACCAGACAGGATAATATATATCTTGAATTAAAAAGGTAGTAATTTCGAACACGTTTAAAATAATGTTTACAATTTGCTTAATACGATAGTAAAAATACAAATAGAAATTCAGAGGCACTTTCTTTTTTGTTTCATGAAGGTAATTGGAAACGGCATCAAAGGCATTTCTGTGGCTGTAGCCCAGAGTCAAAGCACCAAAGGAGAGTATATTGTCAATGGTGAAGGGCAGTCCAAGGTTAGCAAATGGGATGACAAGGAGACGTTTTCTTAATAGTCTGTAACGGTAACATGACAAAACAATAATGCTCTATTGATTCCAGATCCGTACAAAAGCTGCATAGGGGAGATGTTTCCAGACCAGCCCTGTGTGACTATAGATTTAAAGGTGGCACACGATATCGTTATCTTGTTAGCATGACTTCCAGTTGTCTCTTATGACACCAGTCGGATAGACCATCCTGCTTACTTTTCTTTTGCGCTCTTTCAGCCCGCGTCACGGTGATAATAAATATAAGAAACTCATAACTACCCGAAGTGACGAGATGGCGGCTGACGAGGCCGTGTCGTGATCCCGGCCTTAATACAGACGGTAACGTGGTGGAGTGGTATCAGCTGCCTTGTCCAGCTAGGTCAAGCGCCAGACCGTTCTGTCATGCGCGTGGCTCGTACAGCAAGAGCCACCCGGCTTTCTCCGTTTTATTTGCGGCCGGCTGGCCACGAATGGCATGGTGCTACAAAAGGAAAATAATTTTTTTTTAATTTAAGTTTCTCGAATTTACAGCAATTGATTATTCAGTGCAATGATGATAAATTAATCACTCGGAAACAAGCCTCTCTCCACATAGGCTGCACTGCGCTGTCTCGGAAAGAAACTCGTTAAACTTAGGAGCGCCGGTCAGTCTAACGCTCCAAAAACTGGAAGAATCGCCTTTTGCAGTTCCTCTTAAATTTCTTGTGAGCTGACAAAACTTAAACTGTCACCGCGGTACATTTACTGAGAACGCAGTACCATCTGTAGACACCGCAGGGCAAACACAGGCATAAACATTGTACACTGCTTGATAATAAATATATTTTAGGGTTTCAATAGTACTATTTACGCTGAAGAAACGTACGTCAGTGACAAAAACGTAGCGAGCGATTTTTTTTCCAGTAAGGTACACTAGCCCTTTATGTATACACGTGCATGCGTGTGCGCACGTGCACATAAACAGGTAGGACGGAGAGAAGAATTCAAACAGGTTTATCTGAGGATGGGTCGCAGTACCACTTGAGCAATAAAAAAGCATACGAGAAAAACTACACTCTTACACATGACACAGCAAGTTTCGAAAAGCTATCGCTTATATTAACGAAACTATATTGTGTGCTTAAAGTTGCCCGAATACTGACAAAAATGCACACACGCCAAATAATGGCACACACCGGGGAGAATGCATTCATCGAAAGGAATGAACTACAACAACCCATCATAGTTTCTATCACCTTTTGTCAAATTAGTAAGTTTCGTATCTACGCCGTCCTCCGTCTCGCGTCGTCTGCATCCTTCGAGAAGTTATAGAACGATACGATGCCATCTTTATACCTAGATGCCACGCATTGTGGCACACAGCAATTGTATTCGGACATCGCTTTTTTTTCGGGATCGTCCATGCAGCACGGCGAAAATAAAGGAACTATTCGGCCGCTTCTGAATCCACGCAATGTGGTAGCATATCTTCTTTCAAGGTTTACCATGCTAGGGCTGTTTTCAGGCGTGGTGGCTAAGTGGCGAGTGCTCAGTTGAAATTGTGAGTACAGGGAAGCCAGGCAAGGCTTCCCTATACTCACAAGTACAGGGAAGTGGTGCCATCAAATTTCGAGGCTATAACCTTGTTGTCGGTTTCCTTTGAATTCAAGGACACCCCACTTAATTGGTAGGACACAGAAAACGTTCAGACTATATTTTGATCCCATCCATGATGTACCTACGTGCTCATTACCCTGATCGAAACCCGTCGCTAGCGGTTAAAGTACTGACAGCCCCATGGAATTGACAGCAAAAGTTGTAGTGACGCCTGTAGTGACGTGAGTGACCTGCGAACCTCTGCAACGTACGTGCCGAGGAAAGCATTGGTTGCTACATTATTCGAAGCAGCTTCAGCTAGCCATGGTAACTGTCGAGGCGTTTGTTTTGCGGCTATTAGTGTGGCTTGTGCTTGCGAGAGCAGACGATACTCAGCACGACATGCGTCGAATCTTTGTGTGGTTACGTGACCAAGCCACCTACCCTGCTCCGTTACTGCCCAAGTTGACGCCCGGTAACCAAAACGAAAGTGATCCACTTAATAACGTAGTATGAAAGTATTTAGTGAGAATACACGAGTCTTGGTGCACCCCGCCATGGTGGTCTAGTGGCTAAGGTACTCGGCTGGTGACCAACAGGTCGCGGGATCGAATCCTGGCGGTGGCGGCGGCTGCTTTTATATGGAGCCAAAAATGCTGCAGGCCCGTGTGCTCAGAGTTGGATACACGTTAAAAAACCTCAGGGGGTCAAAATTTGTGAAGCCCTCCACTACGGCTTCTCTCATAATCATATGGTGGTCTTGAGACGTTAACCTATAAATAAATAAATAAATAAATAAATAAATAAATAAATAGATCGAATCTTGGTGCGAGTATCAAACTTCTTAAAGCTACAAGAAACGCTTGCAGCCAATGACATGCAAGCCACAAATATGACGGCACCACCCTTTAAGCAATGCTGAATCCGATTTCCTAGCCTGCGCTAAGAATTGAAGAAAGTAAAAATAGCAAAGAAAGTATACAGTTCCTAATAATGACGTAGGAAAAACTGCTCTATTTCCAAGGGTGGTTGCTCTGTCCGGTAGCCTTTAGTTACCGCAGCATACTAGTGCAGTAGTGCTCTATGTAGCTTTCTGTGACAGTGATGAGAGGTATAAAATTCTGAAAATAGCGAACAAGGAAAATTGGCTTCTCTCGAAGTTCTTTGATTGAATGCAGGAGGTCCAGATTTTTGTTGTTAAACCATGCTGTAAAACCCAAGAGAGCATCACATAGTTTGTTTTTGATAGCACGGACATAATATTCGGTATTACCGCTGATCGCAATCGAGAATGAGTACGCAATGATGAACGGAACGCTTAGGCGTACACGACACGGCATGTTTTTTTTTGTTCAAATTACTAGCTACAGGCATTTTAGACAAAGAAGTGTTACAAGAACTTGGTAACGTGAATGGTTCAGTTGTTTAAAAATTATCGCAACATCTTGTTTCTCACGAGATAATCAAAATAAAACAGGTAGACAAGACATGTACATTCCTTCATCAGAGAAGCTGCAGAAATTGGTTGTAGATCATCGAGTGCTCCAGCTTGAATCGATGATAGTAGAGACAGTGATTGATTAGCTTATCCAAAGTACTGCCTGCGCAGTACTTTGGATAAGTTTTCAGCGAAGCCCTCGAAAACCATGTGTTGGCTGTCCAGCAGGGCAAGAGCTCGTAGGATGTTCCTCGAACGTTGTATCCCTGTCAGCCTAGCCCTGGCTTCAGCCACAACTATTGGACAAATAAAGTTCCTTAAAATCAACTCCAAAGTACTGTGTAATGACTGAATCATCCGCGCAAATGGTATTCCTGCAAGACTGACCATTAACTTGGTTTAGATAACAGCGCTAACTTTCCAAGTATGGTCCTAAAGGAGCTCATCCTACATTGAGAAATCACGAAGGCCAAACTTGAGAACGTGACATCGTGGCATCTGTTGCATTGGTTTGTACTTGGACGTACTAAATACTGCTATATCTTATCTGATCTAACCAACAATATCTCACGGCGTTCAATACCGCTTCCTGCAGCGACTCACAACGTGATAAAACTCATATAACGATCCAGATAAGGAAAGTACGAACGCTAAACCTACGATGTCTTGTTATCAACATATGTTCTCGTTTACCACGCCAAACTGAGTGCAGTTTCTTGTTCGGTGAACGCTCAGTAATGATGATCCGGCTGTCTATAACGGGCCAGATAAAGCGTTTTTTTTTGTGATTAATCAAGAAAGAAGGTCCCTGATAAAACGGCAGGAACTATTTCTGCTGTATGTTGTATGATTGTTAGCGTTATAACTATGAACGTTACGTACACCGTCTGCCCCTATTATTTATCTATATAATCTACAGTCGCGAAGAATAATGGTGCTCAGTTTTGTCTCTGGTAGGATGCTGCGCTCCGAGAGTAGACTGTTTCTGTTCTTCTATTAAGTCAATACTTCCAAAATAGTGGAGAAGGCAGTTGAAGAATTTTGTTTTTTTTTTCGTTCTTCTCATGAGAATGTATTTCTTCAACGACAGCATTTGTCTTTCGTAATGACGTCGTGGAACTGAGAACGAACGCCTCCACGATGAAGAAATTTAGAAATAGATATGAAGTATTTGTGCATTTATGATAAAAACTATGTCAAAAGAACAATTTGGGACGTGTTCTAGTCACGCGGATTACAACATGCATTTCATATGGGTCCCGACTACGCGGGTCACAACTACCTTCTAGAGAATGAAGGACTTCGCGGTGAGCTTGTGTGCTAAAGCGGAGAAGGCTGTTGTGAACACTCTCGAACACATGTTTTCTAACACACTCGCCACGAATGAATGAAGAACAGTAAACGTCACTTCTGAAAGCGGCCAAAGAAAATTCGCCGAAGGGGCGCAGCATGGTAAGATGTGTTCGAGGACGCGCACTGATATTTGCCCCTTGGTGGCTGGTCCCACTTCGATAGGTACAAAACACAAACAAAACACCCGTTTATATTTAGGCACGAATTGAATGACAGATGAAAAAAAAAAACAGACCTGGGGACTGTCATCCGCACAACAATGCATGTTGTACCAACCATGTCCGCAACGGATATCTGCCATTTCCACACCGGACAATGATGTGAACATCGGAAAGCTATTTTCACATCCGGCAACTAAGTTCACACTATTACTTGCATACGCTTACAGAGGAGCTCCGTTCGACCGAAGTAATGAATCTCATAAAATTATATTTATGTGACGACATTTTTTATGAGCGTTGCAACGATAACCAAGTGCTCTCTCTCAATTTAGGCCTACCGCAGTACTAGTGCAAATGTTACTAATTGTATATAAATCTAGAAATGACCACTTTATTCAGCAAAAGTGTTATTAGGGCTTCGGACAAATTTTTCATTTGAGACATCTCTACCTCGCTTCCTCAACCCCACGTTATAATTGTCTATTCAACGTAAAACAAATGGAAAACGCATCAATGTTGCTATTACGACACCAATAGATTTGCCTGAAGAATGCTTAGTTCATTCTAAAGAAGCTTAATTTTAGGAGTGGTAGCAAACAAAGTTTTTACGTTACACCTAGTATTTTAAGGAAAATTCGGGAAGAAAGGTGATGAATTTAGAAGTCTTAATTCTACATCGAAAACAGCTCGACCAATTTATGCTTTATCTCAAAGTTCACATCTCTGGCTGATAAATTCCATGGAAAAATTAACAGGTTAGCCAATTTCATCTGAGTTTTTAAAATGATTTGTGACAATATTGATACCAGCAAACCAATGATATTCGACAGATCGCTGTCGAATATGTTCACATCTCGAAGTGTTTGATAGTGGTGTACAATTGTCTTTTCTAGCATAGAATTTATAAATGCGTTCTAGCTTACTTTCAATTTGTTTCATTATGGTTTTTGAAACGTTATCGCGAAGTAGCTTTTCGTAATAATGTGGTGAATTTTACCAAGTGCTGAAGTTTAACAAGGCTTGAACAAAAGATATGTACTGCCTACCTTTGCTGACGTTTAAACTTTGATTTGAAATGTCAGTTTGGTGCAGTGTTTGTGAAGAACATAAGCTTCAGTGATACCTTGTATTTAGGTAGCATAACCCCTAGTCAGCGCTTTACTTTGTCCTTGCCAATATACAGCACATGTAAATACCGTGGTTTCGTTGTGCTGCACACAACTTACATCTAGACGACAAAGTAGGAGGACACGACAAAGGAGGTGTCACTAGTTTAGGTCCATGTGGCAGCCTTTCTTGTGTAACTCGGGGTACTGAGATTGGTCTGCATTGACTTTCCTATGACCTGGTGTTGTCAGTGATTTATATTTACTGCTAAAGTGCTGCAGCTATTAACGTAGTGAGTATTCTTAGTTGTGAGGCTAATACAACCTTTATTCGTGTTGAAAGTACTTCACTGTGCTGTATAGACCCGTACGCTCGCAGACAGCAATCCCTGCCGTAAACCAATCAAGGAACTGAGGTCTTTGTAAAGACTACACACACACACACACACACACACACACACACACACACACGCACACGCACACGCACACACACACACACACACACACAGTTTCGCACGCACAGTTTCGCACGCACAGTTTCGCACCCACATTTTCGCACGCACATCTTCGCACACGTGCAAGGACATGAACATGCACAAACTAAGCGCAAAAGTGGACCAACCTTGTTATTCTTGAGAAGTAACTCGTCTAGACGAATGTGCAACGGCCAAGCTAGCCGCTTTTACGTCAGAGTGGGCGAAGGGTGGGGAAAAATAAGCGTGAAAGTTGATTGTACATATCTTCATCTCAGTATTACCATCACAACAATGCAGTTGGTGATACATCCTCTCATTCTTCGTCTATAACTATCATTACCATCGTCGTCGGGCTTTCATCGTCCCTCTTCGCTGTTGGGTCTTCGTTCCAAATAAACATAAGCCCAACCAAGACCTCATAATTGAGACTAAGAAGACATACACACATGAAAAACAGAGAGGAGAGAAAAAAACAATCAAATAGAGGATTGAAGAAGAAGAGGATTGCCAACACTGAGCACAGCAGCAGCCAGGACTATAAGGGTCTCCATCAGCTTCGCTCTCTATTTAGCGTATCACCTCCAATGCAAGATTAGACTATTTTACGTAGTGGTTTGATTACCGCCATATTGGGCTTTCATTATTTAACAACTAAGCAGACAGTGTTACGACCAAGAGAGGCTTGCGCAAAAAGGCGCTTAGGTTGCTGCATTCGATGTTTTGAGGCTTTATTCCGATGGTTCGTTGTCCCATTCACGTCGTGATGTACAAAAATAAGAAGACATGGGCATCCGTCCGTACATACATGCTTCCGTCCGCACCTCCACCAACCGCCGGTCCTTCGGACACACGGATGGACAAAAGGATGAACAGACGCGTTGGCCCACTCATCATCATTCACTCCGTGGATATGCTGTGATTTTTTTTTCATAGGTGTGAGACAATAGGAATATTGGCAGCGTTTGAGCTGGTTATTCTGAAATCATAAACTGCAGCTGAAGTAACAGTGAACGACCAGAAGAAATATTGTAACGGGTGTACGAAGACGACGAACAGGATAGGGAAGAAAACATGGACAGACCCTGCAAGTTGGGCACCATGTTTTCTGCCACCGAATTTATTCTGTGCCTAACGATCAAACGTTTTCTCTCCGTAAGATCTTTGGTGGAAGGTGCTGGATACTCTTTTCCCGCACGACGAAGCGAACGTTGCGCCTTTCATGGCGACCGAAGTGAACAGTGCCGACCATTCACCGGCTACCGTGCCTTTTCCAATCAGCACGTCAACCCTTATTTTAGAGACCCTAATAGAGACTCAGCCACCAAGGGGCCCGGGTCGGTTGAGCGGTTTCACAACAGCTCAGCATTCGGACCTCAAATCTCCGTCAAAACTGTGAGTAATAAACTAAATTTCCTCGCATGGTTTTATGAGGCTTCGGAGCACTTCGAGGAGCACGGTTTAGCCACCCAAATCAGTTACAACTTGAGAAATTAACGACTCATACTTCGGGTAGGCCTAACAACAGCAGCCACTGGCTCCACTTCGATCAAATCAGGAATTCCGCAAGAAAAGCTACTACGCACCTGGAAAACCACCCTCGATGCTTCTTGGCACGTTGCGGAGCCTCGCCGCTACCGTCTTATATTGAATCTGCGGGAAAAAACGGTTTTTCTTCACCGAAAGTCAACTGTGAGTAACACGTGTATCCGCCCTATGGGGGCTGCCATGTTACCAGGGGACTTTAGCACCTGCCCTCTCGTGCTCAAAGAATGAATGAAAAGGCAAAAGATCACAACAAATATTGGTAACATTAATAAATCACGCAGAAGGAGGATTTCGCGCTCTGAGCTCAATCTTACCAGTTTCTGACCGGCGAAAACAAACACACAAGCAATATTTCCCACCTTATGACCATATGGGGGCCGCCATCTTGTGTGGGACCAAGCCACTTTGAGGACAACGAGTCTTATCTCGGCTTTTACACACCCCAGGACGACAAATCAGGTCTCAATTGAGTCGTTAAAATCCGGAGATAGCCGTAGAAAAAACCGCGAGCGCCCAATTCAACTGAGAGCGTCAAAAGAGACTTATTCAGAAGACATACTCAGTGTTGCCGGACTGCTATCACTGCTTGAGCTGGGTTTGGCGAAACAGCTTCCACAGCGAATTAAGCCCACCGGAACTGCTCCTCCACCTCTTAGTCAATAAGCACAGATTATTCCAACTGCGGGAGCGGGAGCGGCCGCGTCAGCAGCACGGGTAAGTGAGCTCTGCACATATCTACCTATAACATATCTACTAATAACTTTAGCAATTTTGGTCCTAGGAGGGTCAGAGTGGTGTCTATTTGTTCGTGAAGATACAAGGAGTTGAACCGCTACAAATACTGCTATTACAAACGAAAATTTCAAATTTTAGGAACAGAAAACTGTGTGAATCTGTGAAAACAACAGTCGGACCACGTGCCCGGTGCCGCGCAGTTCTCAACCGGAAAAGAAAATACGTGTTGATGGAACTACAATAAGAGGCCTGAGGTGTGGCCTCACCGGTAACCACCGCCGGGAACGCACTCCCTCACCAGAGAAGGATTGGCCACCCTGGTGCAGTATCCGGCCGCCACCTCCCACATGGATACGCCAAATAACTCACGGCCCTCAGTCCTCAGCATCTGCGAAGCAACTGACTACGGCGGCGGTCAGATCTGCAACGCAGCAGAGGGTGCTAAGAATCTCTGGACTACAGGCCGCCATTGGAACCTGAACTTAAGGTTCGAACGTAAGGTTCTAAAGATAAGGTTCTAACGTTTAACGCTAGAACCTTATCTAGTGAGGGAAGTCTAGCTGTACTATTCGAGAGCTAGAGGGTGTTAAATGGGATATAATAGGGCTAAGTGAGGTTGGAAGGACAGATGAGGCCTACACGGTGCTAGAGAATGGGCACGTCCTTTGCTATCGGGGCTTGGCAGACAGAAGAGAACTGGGAGTGGGGTTCCTAATTCACAGAAACATAGCTGGCAACATAGAGGAATATTATAGCATTAATGAAAGGGTGGTAGGTATTGTAATTAAACTGAATAAAAGATACAAGATGAAGGTAGTACAGGCTTACGCGCCTACATCCAGCCATGATGACACTTCAGTTGAAAGCTTCTATGAAGACGTGGAATCGGCAATGAGTAAGGTGAAAACACAGTATACTATAGTGATGGGCGACTTTAATGCAAAGGTAGGGAAGAAGCAGGTTGGAGACCAGGCAGTAGGAGATTATGGCATCGGCACTAGAAACGCCAGAGGAGAGCTACTAGTAGAATTCGCAAAACGTAATAATTTGCGGATTTTGAATACCTTCTACCGAAAACGAGAACACCGCAAGTGGACAAGGAGGAGCCCTAGTGGCGAAAATAAGAACGAAATAGACTTTATAATGACCGCACACCCAGGAATCGTGCAGGATGTGGAAGTGGTTGGCAAGGTACGATGCAGTGACCATAGAAAGGGACGGTCTTTAATTCGCCTAGACTTGAAGAAGGAACGACAGAAACTGATACGCAAGAAGCCAATAAATGAGCTAGCACTGAGAGGGAAAGTAGAGGAATTCAGAGTGTCGCTGCAGAACAGGTACTTGGCTCTTAGTGAGGAAACCAACCTTAGCGTAGATACAATGAATGATAATCTGACAAGTATCATTACGGAGTGTGCAGTGGAAGTTGGAGGCAGGGTAGTTAGACAGGACACTGGCAAGTTTTTTCAGGAAACGAAGAACCTAATTAAGAAGCGTCAAACTATGAAAGTGTCAAGTACAACAGACGAAATAGAACTGGCAGAGCTTTCGAAGTTGAATAATAGACGTAAAGTATGCGACGTAAGAAGGTATAACATGGAGAGAATTGAACACGCTCTGAAAAACGGAGGAAGCTTCAAAGCAGTGAAGAGGAAACTTGGGATACGCGAAAGTAGGATGTATGCACTAAAGGACAAAGAAGGCAAAATAACTACCAATGTGGATAGGAAAGTTAAAATAGCGGAGGAGTTTTACAGAGATCTGTACAGTAGCCGAGACAACCACGACCATAATACTATAAGAACTAGCAGTAACCCAGACGACACCCCACCAGTAATTATAGAAGAAGTCAGAAAAGCTTTGGAGAGCATGCAAAGAGGCAAAGCTGCTGGTGAGGATCAGGTAACATCAGATCTGCTGAAAGATGGAGGACAGATTGTGTTAGAAAAACTAGCCACCCTCTTTACGAGGTGTCTCCTGACGGGAACGGTACCAGAGTCTTGGAAGAACGCTAACATCATCTTAATACATAAGAAAGGAGATGACAAGGACTTGAAGAATCACAGGCCGATTAGCTTGCTCTCTGTAGTGTACAAGCTATATACAAAGGTAATTGCTAACAGAGTAAAGAAAACATTAGAATTCAATCAACTAAAGGAACAAGCAGATTTCGAACAGGCTACTCAACAAATGACCACATTCATACTATCAATCAGGTTATAGAGAAATGCTCAGAGTATAACCAACCACTATACATAGCCTTCATAGATTACGAGCAGGCGTTTGATTCAATAGAAATATCAGCCGTCATGCAGACACTGCGGAATCAGGGCGTAGATGAAGTATATATAAACATTCTGGAAGAAATCTACAGAGGAGCAACTGCTACCATAGTGCTTCATAAAGAAAGCGACAGAATACCAATCAAGAAGGGTGTAAGGCAGGGGACACAATCTCCCCAATGCTATTTACCGCGTGCTTACAAGAGGTTTTCAGAAGCCTAGAATGGCAACAGTTAGGGATAAGAGTTAATGGAGAATACCTTAGTAACCTGCGCTTCACCGATGACATTGCATTGCTGAGTAACTCAGGGGACGAATTGCAACTCATGATTACGGAGTTACACAGGGAGAGCAAAAAGGCGGGTCTTAAAATATATCTGCAGAAAACGAACGTAATGTACAACAACCTCGGAAAGGAACAGCGCTTCGAGATAGGTAATAGTGCACTTGAAGTTGTAAAAGACTATGTCTACTTAGGGCAGGTAATAACCGCAGAGCCTAACCACGAGATTGAAGTAACTAGAAGAATAAGAATGGGGTGGAGCACATTCGGCAAGCACTCTCAAATTATGACAGGTAGATTGCCACTATCCCTTAAGAGGAAGGTATATAACAGCTGTATCTTGCCGGTACTTAGCTACGGAGCAGAAAGCTGGAGACTCACAAAGAGGGTTCAGCTTAAATTGAGGACGACGCAGCGAGCAATGGAAAGAAAAATGGTAGGTGTAACCTTGAGAGACAAGAAGAGAGCGGAGTGGATTAGGGGACAAACGGGGGTTAAGGATATCAGAGTTGAAATAAAGAAGAGGAAATGATTGATTTGTGGGGTTTTACGTCCCAAAACCAGCATTTGATTATGAGAGACGCCGTAGTGGAGGGCTCCGGAAATTTTGACCACCTGGGGTTCTTTAACGTGCACCCAAATCTGAGTTCACGGGCCTACAACAGAAGAGGAAATGAACATGGGCCGGGCATGTAGCGCGTTGGCAGGATAACCGCTGGTCATTAAGGGTAACTAACTGGATTACCAGAGAAGGAAAGTGGGTTAGGGGGAGGCAGAAGGTTAGGTGGGCAGATGAACTTAAGAAGTTTGCGGGTATAAATTGGCAGCAGCAAGCACAGGACCGGGTTAACTGGCGGAACATGGGAGAGGCCTTTGTCCGGCAGTGGACGTAGCCAGGCTGATGATGATGATGATGAATACCGGCATCGATGAGGTTGACGTGGAAGTATGGCTGGAGTCATACGAGTAAGTGGACGTACGTACGTATGCAATGGGACCCGACGCTCATGCTGGCCAACGTCATTTTCTATATCTGTGGCACCGCAAAAGTCGGGTACAATGCACATGAGGAAGAGCTGACCAGCTGGAATTTATGCAAGCAAAAGCTTCGGCAGCTATTCGGTAGGCCTGTGAAAGGCCAGTGCGCCACCCAAAACGAGTTCCCGCATCGGGCTCAGACATGCACGGAATCTTACCTCACGTACATTCAAGACGTGCTCGCTTTGTGCCGCAAGGTTGACTAGCACATGTCCGAAGCCGATAAGGTTGGTCATGTCATTGGGCACAGTAAAAGATGCCTTTCGCCTTCTTGAGTTCGAGAATTCATTTATGCTACAGGATATCATTTTTTGAATGCCGGTGCTTTGCAGAAGCCCAGAGCCACCGTGTTCTCCACCGATTTGCCTTCTTTCAAAACCGGCTGCAACATCAACTTGCGAAGACCCTCGCCTGCCTTCTACGGAACACCAAGTGCTCGAAATTTCCGGAGTCCACCACTACGGCGTCTCTTATTATTGTATGGTGGTTTTGGGACGTTAAACCCCACATATCCATCAATCAATCATTATACGGAAAGTCTTTGTGATGTCGTCCGTGTTGTCCGCTGGAATAATCGAAGCCGTGGCTCCACTCGCGTTAACCTCCTCTAACTCCGACAGCTGTCACACCACCGTCTTCCTCATCCAGATCGCCCTGAAACAGGAATTGGTCAACGTTGGCTTGAACATCAACTGCTTCATTCATCGTCCGGACTACACCCCACGAAATCCACCGGTCACTGTCATGCCGAACCGACGTTCTTTTATTTTTTAAATGCGAAGCATTTCTTAGCAAACTCTGCGACTTTGGGCGTATCTATCTATCTATCTATCTATCTATCTATCTATCTATCTATCTATCTTTCTATCTATCTATCTATCTATCTTTTTATCTATCTATCTTTTTATCTATCTATTTACCTATCTATCTATCCATATATCTTGCCGCCTACGGCTTCTAGCTCTCCTGGCCGTTTAGGTAATGGAATAAATACCACACTTGGTGTGGCATAACATGACTGTATGAATAATATATTTGATTAGTCACAAAATGAAAATCATGACATGTATGTCATGATTTACATTTCATGGTCCTGCAGCCATTGCGGTGGTTTCGTTCACATGACATGTTGCAAAACTGGTATGGTACGGCACGATTGCATGGCGAACACAAGCGACAGACCCTATCATGTAAATCATCACATGCGTGTCACGTAACAACATGGCTACAGGATACGCTCATGATGCGCTCGCGGCTGTTTCGCTAGCGTCACATATATCAAATTTGGTATAACAGTACGTTAATGGATGATAAAGGAATGTGACGGGTGCAAAAATGATAATCATGAGATGCGTGTCATGTCACAACATGACTACATGCCACGTTTATGATGCGCTGGCGGTGGTTTCGCTAGCTTTACTTATACCAAATTTAGTATAATGGGACGTGAATAATGAAGAAGGTATGATACTGGTGCAAACAGGATAAACATGAGATGCGTGTCATGTAACAACATGACTACATGCTACGCTCATGACGCGCTCGTGGCCGTTTCTCTAGCTTCACATATACGAAACTTGGTATTACGTGACGCGAACGGACGACATAGGTAAACGACACATCCAAATATGATAATCACGACATGCGTGTCATGTAACAACATGATTACATGCCAAACTGATGATGCGCTCACGGCTCTCTCGCTAGCTTCACATATGCCAAATTTGGTATTACGTGACGCCAATGAATGACGAAGGTATGTGACTGGTGCAAAAATGATAATCATGAGATGCGTGTCATGTGAGAACATGACTACATGCTACAGTCAATGCATCAATACTTTCGGACATGACGTAAGAACATGACAACATGTAAGAACATGACAACATACCATGAAAATAGCTTGCTCGCGGTCGTTTCGCTAGGTCCAAATATACTAAATTTGGTATCACGTTACGTGAATAGATGACGAAGGTAAATGACACATCCAAACATAATAGTTATAATACGGAAGTCATGTAAGGCATCACTTACCTCCACCTTGTAACGTTGTGCTGATTTTAAAGTGGCATAATAACATTTCTCATTCGTGCTTCGCACATCATCGATTCCAACGTGGGATCTGCCAATTTTTTTGCCAGTTTTTGTGTTTATAATAGATCACGACCATGATTTGGCACGCCGACATGCCGATACCAAGAAACCAATGAAGAGAAGAGATGAACAAAATTACTGTACGCAACACAATAGCCGGCATACAAAAATGTCTTGTTGAAAGTAAAGATTAGCACAAAACATCTGCTAATATACGCTGCCTGTTATTATACACTGCGTGTGACAAAATATTTAGGGGCGAAGTGTGTCAGTCGTCCCCGATGTATGTAGTACGTAGCTACCTTCTTCCTGAATTCACCACTAAGTGATAGTAGTTTGTGGAGTAAACCATTTCACATGTTATAAAACAGACGGCGTCCGTGTAGTTTCATAATGAACAAGTGAAAAGATATGTTACACTTACTAATATAAGGGGCACTTGCATTTTAGAGGTGAAGCTCCCCATGCCCTGGGTCGTGCATCCGCGATGTAGTAGTAGTAGTACAAGGAGGAGGTAGTCACCTATTGTTTAGTCCTTGGAATGTCGGCTGGATGGCGGCACTTCTCTATGTATTGCCACGTTTCATTTCCCAAGTTTTTGTTATCGTCCCAAAACAACACACGATTCTCAGCGCAAACCGCGCCTGCAGTTTTCGAGAAGGTTCCGGACTGTAGTAGATCATTTCGATAAGAACACGCCCACTGTGCAAACGGTACAGATTCTTCTGGAACCTACGCCACCGCCAGCGATAACGCTAGAACATTCGACGGCAAGAGTATAAATGCCGACGCGCTTCGCCGCTTGTCAGTTGTTGATCGAAGGCCGATGCTCCGTTCGCCGCTATCAGTCCGAGACGGCTATCTGTGCGAGACTGCTGCTGTAATTGGACTTTCCTTTTACCGGGCACAGTTTCGCCCAAATAAACAGTTAAATCCCAACACGAAGTCCGGTCTTCGGCCACGTCACGACTCCGTGACATCTGGTGGAGGTGCTGCTTCGTTCATGTACCGGACGCCCCCGTCAAGCCGTGAACCCAGCCCACGTCGCGGAGAAGATACCGACGCCAATCAGGAGCAGCGAACAAGCCGCCGACAACAAGGGCTACCACCGGAGTACGGGCTTCTACAAGACAAGGCGCGGAAGACCAAGGCCATGACCGCGACTGCAGCGACAATGACAACCGCAGCGTCCCAGCTCACAATGGTCGTGCATCAACCCAGGGAACCACCAATTTTCCATGGGTCATCGTTCGAAGACCCGGAGTCCTGGCTAGAAACATACGACCGTGTGGCCGCCCTCAACCACTGGGACCATGACGAAAAGCTGCGTCGTGTGTTCTTCTATTTGGAAGACACCGCAAGGACCTGGCTCGAAAACCGGGAGTCCACGCTCCGAACGTGGGATGCTTTCTGCGGCGCATTCCTGCAAACAATCGCGAGCGTCGCTCGCAAAGAGAGGGCCGCTGCTTTATTAGAGACCCAGGTTCAGCTACGAAATGAAAATGTCGCCATTTTCACAGAAGAAATGACCCAACTACTCCGTCACGCTGACCCAGACATGCCTGAGGAGAAAAAAGTTCGTTTCCTCATGCGAGGGGTCAAACAGGAGCTCTTCGCGGGACTGATGAGAAACCCACCGAAAACCGTCCAAGAATTTGTAGCCGAAGCGACCACTATCGAAAATACTCTGGACATGCGCACCAGACAGTATAATCGTCGCCTGACTGCAGACTGCGCTGCTGCTCAAGCCAGTAACTCCGGAGAACTGTGTGAAATGATCCGAGCGATCGTGCGGGAAGAGCTGCGCAAGCTGTTGCCTTCGGCGCAGCCTCAAGTGGATTCAATCACCGACATTGTGCGAGAAGAAGTTCGGCAATCGCTTCAAATTCCCCACGCACCGCTGCCCGAGCCGGAAGCTATGAGCTACGCCGCTGCACTGCGCCACAATGCTCCTCCCCGTCCACGCCAAAACGCCGCCCCATCGCACTTCCGTCGACAGACGCCACCGCCGCCACCACCCCTACCGACGTCATACCATTCGCCAGCGGCCAAGCGCAGTGCACCGAGAAAGACTGACGTCTGGCGCACCCCTGACAGTCGCCCGCTCTGCTACCATTGCGGCGAGGCCGGACACACATACCGCCGTTGCCAGTACCGACAGATGGGACTGCGTGGCTTCGTCGTCAATGCACCGCGTCCACAGCCAGGAGAACGACCACGTGACATCGCCGACTACCTGACAGGAACTTGGTGGACACCACGAAGCCCTTCGCGTTCGCCGTCGCCCAGCCGCCGCACGTCACCACACCACCGGCAGTACTCTGGCCCTACGCTGGGCCGGTCTCCTAGCCCGTATCCGGGAAACTAAGGGCAGCAACCGGTGGAGGTGCGGTTGCTGTGCGACGAACTACCGAAGATCCTCCGACGACGACGACGCCGCGACGGAGCTTTCCGAACACAATGCCAACCAGGCAAAGCCCTGACGGCGAAAGCTCACTTACCGAAGGTGGCCTGACGACGCAACACGGAAGCAGCGGAAGAAGCCGACACAGCCGTGACCCGACGCCACGCCCTAACTGTAATGCGAGACGGCGAACTAGCGACCTCGACGTTCTTATCGACGGCCACAGTGTAACCACTCTCGTCGATACTGGAGCCGACTATTCTGTCATCAGCGGGTCGTTCGCCGCGAAGCTAAAGAAAGTTAGGACAGCTTGGAAAGGCCCTGAAATCCGCACAGCCGGAGGTCATCTCGTAACGCCTGCAGCAATCTGCACAGCGAGAGTCACCATAAACGGCCGTATTTATCCTACAGACTTCGTAGTCCTACAGCGTTGCTCGAGAGATGTCATCCTTGGCATGGACTTCTTATGCCTCCATGGTGCTGTCATCAACCTAAAAACAAAGTCGATAACGTTATCCACAGAAGAAGCGCTACCGCCGCGCACGCCGTCAGGACACCATGCCTTGAATGTGCTGGAAGAACAAGTCACCATTCCGCCTCGCTCAAGCGTCATTATTTCAGTCGGCGCTTTAAATCACCTGACTTGGAAGGCGTCGTTGAAGGCAGTCAGCATCTGTTGGTCACCCGAAATATTTGCGTCGCAAGAGGAATTGCAGAGCTGCGGGGAGGCAAAGCAATGGTTATGCTCACAAATTTCAGCAATGAGTACAAACATGTGAACAAAGGAACAACGGTCGCATACATCGAAGAAATTGTCGAAGCCACCAGTGCTTTCGCCCTCGCCGATTCTGCGGTACCTGCTCAGAGGAACCAAGCCATAGCTTTCGACGTCAATCCCAGACTTCCGAACGATAAGCAAGAACAGCTCAAGGCCCTGCTCCTGCAATACGAAGATTGCTTTTCGTCGTCATCGAAAATTCGGCAGACCCCAATAACAAAACATCGCATCATAACCGAAGAAAATGCCAGAGCACTCCGTCAGAGTCCGTACAGGGTTTCGACGCGAGAGCGTGAGGCCATGAAGAGACAAGTTGGCAAAATGCTGCGGGATGACATTATCCAGCCGTCCAAGAGTCCATGAGCATCCCCCGTGGTGTTAGTGAAGAAAAAGGTTGGGACCCTACGTTTCTGCGTCGATTATCGCCGCCTGAACAAAATCACAAGAAAGGACGTGTATCCTCTCCCACGAATAGACGACGCACTTGATCGGCTCCATAACGCCAAGTACTTTTCGTCAATGGACCTCAAGACTGGCTATTGGCAAATCAAAGTCGACCGAAGAGACCGAGAGAAGACGGCGTTTATAACACCGGATGGCCTCTTCGAGTTTAACGTGATGCCCTTCGGCCTTTGCTCAGCGCCTGCAACTTTTCAAAGCGTTATGGATACAGTACTGGCAGGATTGAAGTGGCAGACTTGCCTTGTGTACTTGGACGACGTCGTCGTGTTTTCCTCGAGTTTCGACGAGCATCTTCGGCGCCTTGAAGCTGTACTTCAAGCCATCAAGACTTCCGGACTCACACTGAAGCCAGAAAAGTGCAGATTTGCGTATGAGGAGCTCTTGTTTCTGGGGCACGTTATCAGCAAGTCTGGAGTTCGTCCCGATCCACGGAAAACAGCTGCCATCGCCGACTTCCCGCCACCCACTGACAAGAAAGCCGTGCGCCGATTTCTGGGCCTGTTCGCCTATTATAGGCGGTTCGTGAAAAACTTCGCCCGCATCGCCGATCCTCTCACTAACCTTACCAAGGCCGACGTGGAGTTCAAGTGGGAAACGCCACAGAAACACGCTTTCCAGGAGCTTAAACACCGCCTCCAGACGCCTCCGTTACTTGCCCATTTCGACGAATTCGCCGAGACAGAAATACATACTGACGCAAGCAGCGTAGGTCTTGGCACCGTTCTTGTGCAGAGGGCTGTCGGACTTGAAAGGGTTATTAGTTACGCCAGCCGATCGCTATCCAAAGCAGAAGCAAATTATTCCACAACAGAAAAGGAATGCATCGCCATCATCTGGGCTACGTCGAAATTTCGCCCCTACCTCTACGGCAGGCCCTTCAAAGTTGTGAGCGACCACCACGCCTTGTGTTGGCTAGCCACCTTGAAGGACCCTTCAGGTCACCTCGCACGATGGATTCTGAGACTTCAAGAATATGACATTACTGTCATTTACAAGTCCGGCAAAAAACACTCCGACGCCGACTGTCTCTCTCGTGTGCCTGTCGACCAACCGCTACCCGACGACCCGGTTGACGACTACTTCTTGGGAACGCTAACTACCGACGACTTCGCTGAACGACAGCGGGCCGACCCGGAACTTAAGGCCCTATTAGAATACCTCGAAGGCAGGACCGCCGAAGTCCCGAAAGTATTCAAGCGCGCGCTTGCGGCGTTCTTTCTACGAAACAGTCTTCTACAAAAGAAAAGCTTTTCACCGCTTCAAGCTAAGTACCTCCTTGTGGTGCCTTCAGCTCTGCGACCAGAACTCCTGCAGGCCCTGCACGACGATCTGACGGCAGGGCACCTCGGTGTTTCTCGCACGCTCGCGAGGATACAAGAAAGGTACTACTGGCCACGTCTTACCACCGACGTCACTCGCTATGTGAGGACATGCCGGGACTGTCAGCGACGCAAGACACTGCCGACAAGGCCAGCGGGACTTCTGCAGCCAATTGATCCACCTTGCCGACCTTTCCAGCTGATTGGTATGGACCTACTGGGGCCGTTCCCGACGTCGGCTTTTGGAAACAAGTGGATCGTGGTAGCTACCGACTACCTCACCCGCTACGCCGAGACAAAAGCCCTGCCAAAAGGCAGTGCATCCGAGGTAGCTAAGTTCTTCGTCGAAAATATCGTCCTACGTCACGGCGCCCCGGAGGTCGTTATCACCGACAGAGAAACGGCATTCACTGCCGACTTAACTCTAGCGATCTTGGCATACAGCCAAACAAACCACCACTGGACGACAGCGTACCACGCACAGACCAACGGCCTCACCGAGCGGCTTAACAAGACGATCGCCGACATGCTGTCAATGTACGTCGATGTCCAACACAAGACGTGGAACGTCATTCTTCTGTATGTGACCTTCGCATAGAACACGGCGGTGCAGGAGACAACGCAGATATCTCCATACAAATTGGTCTACGGAAGGAGCCCGGCAACGACGCTCGATGCCATGTTACCCAACGTCACCGACGAAGAAAACCTCAATGTGAGCGAGTACCTTCAACGTGCCGAAGAAGTCCGACAACTTGCGCGTCTCCATATCAAGAATCAACAGACGACCGATAGCCACCGTTACAACCTTCGACGACGCTTCGTGGAATACCAGCCCGGTGAACGTGTTTGGATGTGGACGCCGATACGCCGACGTGGACTAAGTGAAAAGCTTCTGCGACGGTACTTCGAACCGTACAGGGTGGTTCGACGTCTCGGCCCACTTGATTACGAGGTTGTCCCCGACGGCATCACGAACTGTCAACGACGCCGATCGCGACCTAAAGTCATCCATGTCGCGCGCCTCAAGCCGTTTCATGCACGTTAACAAACTGAAACTGTTTTTTGTATTATATTTGTATCGTAATTTATTCATTGTACTTTCTTTCATTATTATTGTACTTTCATCTTTAGTTAAAGCATCGGGACGATGCCTTTTTTCAGAGGGGGGCAATGCCACGTTCCATTTCCCAAGTTTTTGTTATCGTCCCGAAACACCACACGATTCTCAGCGCAAACCGCGCCTGCAGTTTTCAAGAAGGTTTCGGACTGTAGTAGATCATTTCGATAAGATCACGCCCACTGTGCAAACGGTACAGATTGTCCTGGAACCTACGCCACTGCCAGCGATAACGCTAGAACATTCCACGGCAAGAGTATAAATGCCGACGCGCTTCGCCGCTTGTCAGTTGTTGATCGAAGGCCGACGCTCCGTTCGCCGCTATCAGTCCGAGACTGCTATCTGTGCGAGACTGCTGCTGTAATCGGACTTTCCTTTTACCGGGCACAGGTTCGCCCAAGTAAACAGTTAAATCCCAACACGAAGTCTCCTGTCTTCGGCCACGTTACGACTCCGTGACAGTATAATATATGATGAAAAGATGAGAGATGGCGGAAGTTGGAGTGTTCAATACATGGATGGACGGACAGACTCATGGACGGACAGGAAAACAGATGCACGGAGGAACGCACGAACGCACAAATGGATGGAGGGATGAACACACAGATGGACGCACAGGTGGGTGCACGAATGAACGGATGGACGGACGGACACATGGACGGACGCATGGACGAACGCGTGGACGGACGCACGGTCGCACAGCCTGTCACACGGCTGGATGCACGGACGGACGCACGCACGGACAGACGGAAGCAAGAACTAATGGACGAACGAAAGCGTGGATGACCTGATGGACGCTTCGCTCCTCTCATCATTCAGTCCATGGCTATGCTGTGATTTTCTCCACTTGATCTTACATATTAATCAGAATCCGATTAAAAGCAGTAACCCAGTGTTTATTCAAAAAGCGTGCTCATTAGTGTGCCTATTCGGTGTATCTAAAGAGGAAAGATATTTTAAATATTCAAACAATAATCTTTTAAGCTTTTGCTGGATTAAATGGTGGGCTGTGCTAATTTCCATAAAATTTTGAAAAATATATGAGGTTCGCGCCGCCTAGACCGTCACGCAATGTGCATTTTCAAATGCCCTGTTCTTCCAACTTTATTCACATCTCTGTGCTTCCAATGTTTGCCAGCGCTTCGATAGGAACAGTTTCTTGTTTCATAGCTTCATTGTTCCAACGCAGTCGATTCTGCGAGGTAGTGCCTAAACATTTCAATATTGGTATTATATTGTAACGAACAAATACAGTGCCGGAAGCTGAAACAGCTATTTATTAATGGCGAACTTGTGCCCGTCAACTTAAATACACAAAGGTTGTGAGCTCACTGGTCAAAACCTCGTCAACTTCTCTTGCGTCTCGCCTTGAGCTGTCCTCGAAAAACCGCCAGCGTTCCTTGTACAGCGCGTGATGTGGTGACACCTGCAGCCAGCGTTGCATGGCGCGTTTATAGCTTGGCGCGTACCGCCAGCGTTCCTTGTCCAGCGCGTGATGTGGTGACACGTACAGCCAGCGCTGCATGGCGCGTTTATAGCTTGGCGCGTTTGGCTTGTCCGTTGGTGTGGCAGAATTCAAAGTAACAGGAAGCGGCGCAGGATTCGGCAGGTGCCTAACAACATGCGGCATTAGTCCCCCTCCTGAAACGCATCGTCCCGATGCGTACGCTGACGTCGAACAGTTTTGTAAAGGAGTATTTATCTGAGGTTTGAGCACATTTATCAGTTGTCTCGTTCGGTGCCTTTCGTAGTACTGTTTCATTCGTACTACATGTACGACTTCTGGGCGATTCCTGCGTCGGGTTGAGCACACTTGCCCTTCAGGAATTACTTCGTAGTTTAGCGTGCCTAACTGGCGAAGTACTTTGTAAGGGCCGAAATAGCGCCACATCAGTTTTTCCGATAGGCCAGGTGCGCGTATAGGCGTCCACACCCACACTTTGTCTCCGGGGTTGTACTGTACGTCTCTCCGCTTGAGATTATAGCGACTTGCATCGGAGCCTTGTTGCAAAATGATACGATGTCTTGCCAATTGCCGTGCCTCTTCTGCCCTTTCTATGTAGTCGCTGATGTGTGGGTCACTCTCATTCGAATCGTTGACAGGTAACATCGCGTCTAAGGTCGTTGTGACCGTCCGACCATACAAATGTTGAAATGGCGTGAAGTGTGTCGTTTCTTGTACTGCGGTATTATACGCAAATGTTGCATAAGGCAAAATACTGTCCCATGTCTGTTGCTCAAAGTCCACATACATAGAGATCATGTCGGCGAGAGTTCTATTGAGCCTTTCGGTTAATCCGTTTGTTTGCGGATGGTATGCTGTAGTCATTCTATGATCGGTGTGGGTGAGCTTCATAACAGACTGCATCAAACGGGCTGTAAATGCTGTTCCTTTGTCTGTAATGACAACCTGTTGTGCGCCATGTCGTAGTACAATCTGAGTGACGAAAAACTGGGCTACTTCGTTCGCCGTTCCTTCCGCGAGAGGTGATGTCTCAGCATATCGAGTCATGTAGTCTGTTGCTACAACAATCCAGCGCTTTCCCGATGAAAAGAGAGGAAATGGACCAAGCAAATCCATTCCCACTTGCTGAAATGGCCCTTCTAGTGGCTCTATTGGTTGCAACAGACCCGCTGGTTTCGATGGTGGTATTTTACATCTCTGGCAATCGCGGCATGACTTAACATAATGGTGCACCGAATCCCTTAATTTCAGCCAATAATACTTCCGGCGAAATCTGGCCAAAGTGCGGCTGCTACCTATATGGCCAGCCGATGGGTCGTCATGACACGCTTCTAAGATTTCTGCTCGCAGTGATGATGGTACAAGAAGCAGAAACGTCTCACCGGTGTTTACGAAGCTGCGCTTGTATAGGACGTCGTTCCGGAGGACATAGGATGTCAAACCGCGGACGAAAACTCGTGGTACCTCAATTTGGTGACCCTCCAAGTATTGGATAGGCGGGCGTAGTTCCGGGTCCTCTCGCTGAAGACGAGCCATCTCCGACACATTCAGAACTCCAAGAAATGGGATGTCTTGTTCTTGGTCAGATGATGGAGACTCAACAGGTGCGCCAGACAGGCAATCCGCGTCATTGTGCTAGAGACCAGACTTGTAGACCACAGTGATGTCGTGTTCCTGCAGACGCAGGCTCCATCTAGCAAGCCTTCCTGAAGGGTCCTTGATGTTTGCCAGCCAACACAATGAATGATGATCACTGATTGCTCGAAACGGTCTGCCGTAGAGGTATGGGCGAAACTTGCTGATGGCCCATATAACTGCAAGACACTCTTTCTCTGTCGCTGAGTAATTAGACTCAGCATTTGATAGAGTGCGGCTCACGTAAGCAATGACCTTTTCTTCTCCATTCTGCCACTGAACGAGGATGGCACCGAGGCCAACGTTACTCGCGTCGGTATGTATGTCTGTATCGGCCTCTTCGTCAAAATGGGCAAGTATTGAAGGAGACTGCAAACGGCGTCGCAATTCTGAGAAAGCCGCTTCTTGTTCGTCCCGCCAAGAGAATGGTACACTTTCTTTTGTTAGCCGTGTCAAAGGCTCAGCGACCTTAGCAAAGTTTTCAACAAAGCGTCTGTAGTAGGCACATAGTCCCAGGAATCGTCTGACGGCCTTTTTGTCTTGCGGTTTCGGAAAATTTTCAACTGCTGCAATCTTTTCCGGGTCGGGCCGGACGCCTTCCGCACTAACTATGTGCCCGAGGAACCGAAGCTGACGAAATACAAAGTGACACTTTTGCGGTTTGATGGTCAGTGCTGCCACCCGAATAGCATCCAGTACTATTCTCAGTCGGTGGATGTGCTGCTCGAAGGTGGAAGAAAAAAACCACTACATCGTCGAGGTAGACGAGACACGATTGCCACTTGAGTCCGGAGAGCGCAGTGTCCATCATCCTCTGGAAGGTAGCGGGAGCAGAGCACAAACCGAAAGGGAGCACTTTGAACTCTTATAGTCCGTCTGGGGTCACAAACGCCGTCTTCTCGCGATCTCGTTCATCCACCTCGATCTGCCAATATCCACTTTTTAAGTCCAATGATGAAAAGAAGTGAGAATTGCGTAACTTATCCAAGGCATCATCGATCCGTGGAAGTGGGTAAACATCACGCTTTGTGACTTGGTTCAGCTTTCTGTAGTCAACGCAAAACCGCAGAGTGTTGTCCTTCTTTTCGACTAGCACTACCGGTGATGCCCTCGGACTGTTGGATAGCTGGATTACATCATCGTTGAGCATTTCCTGCACTTGGTTCTTGATGGCTTCCCTTTCTTTTGGCGCTACTCGGTATGGGCGCTGATGCACAGGTCTCACGTGTTCTTCGACCACGATACGGTGCTTTGCGACGGGAGTACGCCCGACTTTCGACGAGGCGGAGAAGCACTCGGCGAACTCTCTGATGAGGTCAGCAATCTGTTGCTTCTGAGATGACGAGAGCTCTCTGTCAATGTCTACTGACTGAAGTACGTTATCCACTGTCTCTGAAGCTTTATCAAGAGTGCAAACATCTGAGACTTGCACGTACTCATGCAGCGAAGCTACGGATGTTCCCTTCGCAACTTGCTGCAGCTCATTTCGAAAGTTAGTTAATAGAACATACGCACATCCATCACGAAGGCTGATCAGGCCTCTTGCCACGCATAATCCTTTTTCTAGTAGCAGTTCGATGTTTCCGTCAGCTAATCTGTCACAGTCACGAAGAACTTCACTCTTCACAAGAACGGTCACACTGGAACGTGGCGGCACGGTTACATCTTCGTCCACAATGCGGAGAGGTAGAACGATTGGTTTCTCCGCATTGCAGAACGCGATGGCATTCTCCGCAGAAAACGAAACCTGGGACTCTTGCAAATCAATGACTGCATTGTTTGTTTGCAAAAAGTCCATGCCTATAATCAGTTCCCGGAAGCACTCAGGAAGCACAATAAAGCTGCCGACATACACAAATCCTCTTATTCCTATCCTTGCGGTGCATAACCTCACGGGACTAACTAAATGCCCTCCAGCGGTACGTATCTGAGGTCCGGTCCACTCAGTCATCACCTTCTTAAGCTTCTTTGTGAGAGCATTACTGACAACGGAATAGTCTGCACCAGTGTCCATTAGCGCAACGGCCTCGACGTCGTCGATCGTGACTAATATCTCGGAGGTAACGTCACTACTACTGCATATGACCGTCGTTGCGTAACTGCTACCGTCCTGTCGGGCTAACAATAGAGGGTCTTCAGTTGTCAGTGTATCAGCGGCCTCACCTCCAGAGGTCACTGGCTCTAGTTTTCCCGCCGCGGGCTAGGTGAACGTGATCTTCGGAGATTTGATGACGGACGAGGACTCGGCGACCGATAGCGCATCGGTGCTGTCGAACGCGACTCCCGTTGTTGCGTGTCTTGAGGTGAATAGCGTGAAGACAAGTATTCTTCGATTTCGTAGGGCCGTTCACCATTCCGTGGGCATGGTGCATTGACTGGAAAACCACGCAGTCCCGCTCGACGATACTGGCACGCCCGGTAAAGGTGACCTGCTTCTCCGGAGTGGTAGCAAAGGGGCCGCCGGTCTACAGTGCGCCATACATCGCTCTTACGTAGTCTTGCCTCCGGGATTGGTAGCGGCGTACTCGGAGAAAACGTCGGAGGCATCACAGCAGTCGCAGCCGTCCGATTCATGCGTCCGAGGTCCTGTCGTACAGCTTGCGCGTACGACAACTGAGGCGGAGGCTCCGGTTGTGCGCGCTGTAGTACCTGAGGTTGTGGTTGTAGAACCGCTTGCCGCACTTCTTCGCGCACAACGTCGGCAAGTGAAGACATCGCTGGATGAGCTTGAGTCATGTGTATTTTCTGCAGTTCTTCCCTTACGACAGTCCTCACCATTTCACGCAAGAGATCAATGTTACTTGTGAGGGTTGTCGACGCCGCGCTAACGGATGAGACGCTTATGTCCCTGTTGTATTGGCGCGCGCGCTGCTGCAGGGTCTTTTCTATCATGGTCGCCTCTGATCTGAACTCAGCGACCCGCAGGGCGCGGGTTCGAATCGCGGCTGCGGCGGCTGCATTTCCGATGGAGGCGGAAATGTTGTAGGCCCGTGTGCTCAGATTTGGGTGCACGTTAAAGAACCCCAGGTGGTCAAAATTTCCAGAGTCCTCCACTACGGCGTCTCTCATAATCATATAGTGGTTTTGGGACGTTAAACCCCACATATCAATCAATCAATCAATCCATCTGAACTCAGCAAGAGAGCGCGGTGGATTACGCACCAGGCCTACAAAAAGCTCCTCCTTCACTCCACGCATCAGGTGCCGCAACTTCTTTTCCTCAGCCATGTTCTGGTAGGCCCGGCGGAACAGTGGAGACATGTCTTCAGTGTACATGGCGACGCTCTCGTTGTTCCGTTGGTTTCGCGTCTGAAGAGCGGCCTCTGCCTTTTCTTTGCGGTCCGTGTTTGGGTACGTAGCAAGAAACTCTCTTCGAAAGTCCTCCCACGATAATAAGAACGCTTCGTGGTTTTCGAACCACGTACGTGCAGAATCTTGCAGTGCCACGTAGACGTAGCGAAGTTTCCGGTCTTCGTTTCAACCGTTCAGTCTGGCAACGCGTTCGAAACCGTCAAGCCAGTCCTCGGAATCCTCGAAAATATCACCGTGAAATACCTCTGGTATGTGGGGCGGGTCCATGACGATATGCGATGGAAATGAAGTCGCTTGGGTGGCCATTGCAGGGGCTCCGGAACTTACGTCCTCCGCTGGTCTCGAAGAATCGAAGAGGGCACCAAAATTGGACTGCTCACCTCGTAGGCGACGACTCGTTCGTTGGTGTACGGGAGTCAACAGCGCTGGCTCCAACCTTCGGGGTTCTAGGCTATGTTCCCTATGCTGAGGATGGGCTTGGAATCATACCCCGCACCTCCTCCAGTTTGTCACGAACAAATACAGTGCTGGAAGCTGAAACAGCTATTTATTAATGGCGAACTTGTGCCCATCAACTAAAATACACAAAGGTTGTGAGCTCACTGGTCAAAACCTCGTCAACTTCTCTTGCGTCTCGCCTTGAGCTGTCCTCGAAAAACCGCCAGCGTTCCTTGTCTAGCGCGTGATGTGGTGACACCTGCAGCCAGCGTTGCATGGCGCGTTTATAGCTTGGCGCGTGCCGCCAGCGTTCCTTGTCCAGCGCGTGATGTGGTGACACGTGCAGCCAGCGCTGCATGGCGCGTTTATAGCTTGGCGCGTTTGGCTTGTCCGTTGGTGTGGCAGAATTCAAAGTAACAGGAAGCGGCGCAGGACTTCGGCAGGTGCCTAACAACATGCGGCATTAGTCCCCCTCCTGAAACGCATCGTCCCGATGCGTACGCTGACGTCAAACAGTTTTGTGAAGGAGTATTTATCTGATGTTTGAGCACATTTATCAGTTGTCTCGTTCAGTGCCTTTCGTAGTACGGTTTCATTCGTACTACATGTACGACTTCTGGGCGATTCCTGCGTCGGGTTGAGCACACTTGCCCTTCAGGAATTACTTCGTAGTTTAGCGTGCCTAACTGGCGAAGTACTTTGTAAGGGCCGAAATAGCGCCACATCAGTTTTTCCGATAGGCCAGGTGCGCGTATGGGCGTCCACACCCACACTTTGTCTCCGGGGTTGTACTGTACGTCTCTCCGCTTCAGATTATGGCGACTTGCATCGGAGCCTTGTTGCAAAATGATACGATGTCTTGCCAATTGCCGTGCCTCTTCTGCCCTTTCTATGTAGTCGCTGATGTGTAGGTCACTCTCATTCGAATCGTTGACAGGTAACATCGCGTCTAAGGTCGTTGTGACCGTCCGACCATAAACAATTTGAAATGGCGTGAAGTGTGTCGTTTCTTGTACTGCGGTATTATACGCAAATGTTGCATAAGGCAAAATACTGTCCCATGTCTGTTGCTCAACGTCCACATACATCGAGATCATGTCGGCGAGAGTTCTATTGAGCCTTTCGGTTAATGCGTTTGTTTGCGGATGGTATGCTGTAGTCCTTCCTATGATCGGTGTGGGTGAGCTTCATAACAGACTGCATAAAACGGGCAGTAAATGCTGTTCCTTTGTCTGTAATGACAACTTGTGGTGCGCCATGTCGTAGTACAATCTGAGTGACGAAAAACTGGGCTACTTCGTTCGCCGTTCCTTTCGCGAGAGGTGATGTCTCAGCATATCGAGTCATGTAGTCTGTTGCTAAAACAATCCAGCGCTTTCCCGATGAAGAGAGAGGAAATGGACAAAGCAAATCCATTCCCACTTGCTGAAATGGCCCTTTTGGTGGCTCTATTGGTTGCAACAGACCCGCTGGTTTCGATGGTGGTATTTTACGTCTCTGGCAATCGCGTCATGACTTAACATAATGGTGCACCTAATCTCTTAATTTCGGCCAATAATACTTCCGGCGAATTCTGGCCAAAGTGCGGCTACTACCCATATGGCCAGCCGATGGGTCGTCATGACACGCTTCTAAGATTTCTGCTCGCAGTGATGATGGTACAAGAAGCAGAAACGTCTCACCGGTGTTTACGAAGCTGCGCTTGTATAGGACGTCGTTCCGGAGGACATAGGATGTCAAACCGCGGACGAAAACTCGTGGTACCTCAATTTGGTGACCCTTCAAGTATTGAATAAGCGGGCGTAGTTCCGGGTCCTCTCGCTGAAGACGAGCCATCTGCGACACATTCAGAACTCCAAGAAATTGGATGTATTGTTCTTGGTCAGATGATGGAGACTCAACAGGTGCGTGAGACAGGCAATCCGCGTCATTGTGCTAGAGACCAGACTTGTAGACCACAGTGATGTCGTGTTCCTGCAGACGCAGGCTTCATCTAGCAAGCCTTCCTGAAGGGTCCTTGATGTTTGCCAGCCAACACAATGAATGATGATCACTGATTGCTCGAAACGGTCTGCCGTAGAGGTATGGGCGAAACTTGCTGATGGCCCATATAACTGCGAGACACTCTTTCTCTGTCGCTGAGTAATTAGACTCAGCATTTGATAGAGTGCGGCTCGCGTAAGCAATGACCTTTTCTTCTCCATTCTGCCACTGAACGAGGATGGCACCGAGGCCAACGTTACTCGCTTCGGTATGTATGTCTGTATCGGCCTCTTCGTCAAAATGGGCAAGTAATGGAGGAGACTGCAAGCGGCGTCGCAACTCTGAGAAAGCCGCTTCTTGTTCGTCCCGCCAAGAGAATGGTACACTTTCTTTTGTTAGCCGTGTCAAAGGCTCAGCGACCTTAGCAAAGTTTTCAACAAAGCGTCTGTAGTAGGCACATAGTCCCAGGAATCGTCTGACGGCCTTTTTGTCTTGCGGTTTCAGAAAATTTTCAACTGCTGCAATCTTTTCCGGGTCGGGGCGGACACCTTCCGCACTAACTATGTGCCCGAGGAACCGAAGCTGACGAAATACAAAGTGACACTTTTGCGGTTTGATGGTCAGTGCTGCCACCCGAATGGCATCCAGTACTATTCTCAGTCGGTGGATGTGCTGCTCGAAGGTGGAAGAAAAAAACCACTACATCGTCGAGGTAGACGAGACACGATTGCCACTTGAGTCCGGAGAGCGCAGTGTCCATCATCCTCTGCAAGGTAGCGGGAGCAGAGCACAAACCGAAAGGGAGCACTTTGAACTCTTATAGTCCGTCTGGGGTCACAAACGCCGTCTTCTCGCGATCTCGATCATCCACCTCGATCTGCCAATATCCACTTTTTAAGTCCAATGATGAAAAGAAGTGAGAATTGCGTAACTTATCCAAGGCATCATCGATCCGTGGAAGTGGGTAAACATCACGCTTTGTGACTTGGTTCAGCTTTCTGTAGTCAACGCAAAACCGCAGAGTGTTGTCCTTCTTGTCGACTAGCACTACCGGTGATGCCCTCGGACTGTTGGATAGCTGGATTACATCATCGTTGAGCATTTCCTGCACTTGGTTCTTGATGGCTTCCCTTTCTTTTGGCGCTACTCGGTATGGGCGCTGATGCACAGGTCTCACGTGTTCGACCACGATACGATGCTTTGCGACGGGAGTACGCCCGACTTTCGACGAGGCGGAGAAGCACTCGGCGAACTCTCTGATGAGGTCAGCAATCTGTTGCTTCTGAGATGACGAGAGCTCTCTGTCAATGTCTACTGACTGAAGTACGTTATCCACTGTCTCTGAAGCTTTATCAAGAGTGCAAACATCTGAGACTTGCACGTACTCATGCAGCGAAGCTACGGATGTTCCCTTCGCAACTTGCTGCAGCTCATTTCGAAAGTTAGTTAATAGAACATACGCACATCCATCACGAAGGCTGATCAGGCCTCTTGCCACGCATAGTCCTTTTTCTAGTAGCAGTTTCATGTTTCCGTCAGCTAATCTGTCACAGTCACGAAGAACTTCACTCTTCACAAGAACGGTCACACTGGAACGTGGCGGCACGGTTACATCTTCGTCCACAATGCGGAGAGGTAGAACGATTGGTTTCTCCGCATTGCAGAACGCGATGGCATTCTCCGCAGAAAACGAAACCTGGGACTCTTGCAAATCAATGACGGCATTGTTTGTTTGCAAAAAGTCCATGCCTATAATCAGTTCCCGGAAGCACTCAGGAAGCACAATAAAGCTGCCGACATACACAAATCCTCTTATTCCTATCCTTGCGGTGCATAACCTCACGGGACTAACTAATTGCCCTCCAGCGGTACGTATCTGAGGTCCGGTCCACTCAGTCATCACCTTCTTAAGCTTCTTTGTGAGAGCATTACTGACAACGGAATAGTCTGCACCAGTGTCTATTAGCGCAACGGCCTCGACGTCGTCGATCGTGACTAATATCTCGGAGGTAACGTCACTACTACTGCACATGACCGTCGTTGCGTAACTGCTACCGTCCTGTCGGGCTAACAATAGAGGGTCTTCAGTTGTCAGTGTATCAGCGGCCTCACCTCCAGAGGTCGCTGGCTCTAGTTTTCCCACATGCAGGGTGGTAGGAACAGGCTGAAGTGGGAAGAGATAGAAGAACAGCTAAGGGAAGGGAGGCCGATGGTATACGGTTTTGTAGAAACACATCTCAGGGACATGGAACAACCTCCGAACAATCCGGACTACGCGTGGGAGTATTGTAATAGAACAGAAGGCAGCAGAAAGGGGGGTGGTATTGGGGCATTCATTCATAAAAGTACAGACTGGCAAAGGGTCAAGCAGGAGTGCAAGGAACATTTATGGCTAAAAGGAAAAGTGGCAGGTCAAATGACACTCCTCGGTTTCGTGTACTTGTGGACGGGAGCAAAGGCCAGAGAGGAAAACCAGGCAATGGTAGAGTGTATATCAAAGGACATTCAGGAGTTAGGAAGAGAGTGCGAGATAATTATACTAGGAGACATGAATGCGCACATAGAAGATATAGATGGGTATACCGACCCGACAGGCAAAATGATCATGGATATGTGTGAAAGGCTTGATTTGATCATTTGCAACAGTACCGAGAAGTGTGAAGGGCAAATAACATGGGAGGTAGGAAGGCTTCAGTCGACGATAGATTATGCACTGATGTCACATAGGATGTATGATAAGCTCAGGGAAATGCACATAGATGAAGGTGGCTCCAGAAGTCTGGGTAGTGATCACAAACGTATCAAGCTAAGTTTTGGAAGAGCAGTGAAAGTGGGAAGGAGACAAGATGAGCAACTACAGGAAAATTTTTATCCAGAAAGGCAAATTGAAATAGCCACTAAACAAATTGAGAAAGTAATCACGGAGGATAATAAGACAGTATGGACATACACGAATCTAATTAGACTCTTTGAGATAGAGCTTGCTAAGACGCGTGACAAGTCACTCCGGAAAAGAAGACACAAACCCAAAAGTTGGTGGGATGAGGAAGTTAAGAGAGCCATAGCAAAACGCCAGGAAGCCTCTAGGGAACACAGACATGCTAAGCAGCGGGGTGAACCGACAGATGATGTGGAAAGAAAATGGGCAACCTTTCTAAGCTGTAGAAGGCATGCATCCCTTCTGATCAATGAAAAGATTAGAAGGAAGGGAGCTCAGTGGCTGGCAGAAGTACATAAAAAAGATAGAAAGGCAGCTGCGAAATTTTGGAACCATCTAAACTCCCTAAGAAATGAGACGAGCCTAGAGCAGAACTTTATAACTACAGCCCAAGGTTCTAGGCTAGAAGGGGACGAAGCTATTGAATATATAAGAACAAGGGTGACAGAAAAATTTCAACAAAGAAGTACTTTATGCACCACAATAGACAAAGACGAATCAAGTGGTGCAATGGCTCCATTTTCACAACAAGAGTGGGAAAGGGCTGAGAAAAGAGTTCCTAGTAGTACATCAACTGGCCCAGATGGCATTCCAATTAGGCTGATAAAAACATTAGGTCCGAAGTCTAAGCAGGCTTTGAGAGAGGCAGTGAGTACAATAATAATCGATGGTGAAGTTCCCGATGGATGGAAACTTAGCAGGATGAGCATGATCTCTAAAGGAAAGGGGGACAAAGCTGACATAAACAACTACCGTCCTATAACAGTGACATCAGTGGTCTACAGGCTGGCGATGCAGATTATAAAGGAAAGACTGCAGGCGTGGATAGAGGATGAGGGGGTGTTGGGGGAACTGCAGAATGGGTTTCGGAAACACAGGAGGTTGGAAGACAATCTGTTCTCACTGACGCAGTGCATCGAAATAGCAGAAAAAGAACACAGGCCCCTGTGGCTAGCATTTTTGGATATCAAGGGAGCGTACGATAGCGTAGTTCAAGAGGAATTGTGGGGAATACTGGACACACTAGGCGTGGAACATGTAGTCACTAATCTTTTAAAGGGTGTCTATAAAGGTAACAAGGTAGTTATAAAGTGGGAAAAACAGGTATCCAAGCCTGCAGAGGTAAAACGGGGGCTTAGGCAGGGGTGCCCCCTGTCACCCTTATTATTCATGATGTACCTACAAGGATTAGAGGCAAAATTAGAGGGAAGTGGACTGGGCTTCAACCTCTCTTTAGTCAAACAAGGAAAACTTATTGATCAGGCACTACCAGCATTAATGTACGCAGATGATATAGTGCTAATGGCCAACAACAAGGAAGATTTGCAGAGATTGATGGACATCTGCGGTAATGAGGGAGATAGGTTAGATTTTAGATTCAGTAGGGAAAAATCAGCAGTCATGATTTTCAATGACAACGAAGGTAGTGAGCTTAGAATACAGGAGGTCACGCTAGAGATAACAGATAAATACAAATATCTGGGCGTATGGATAAGCAATGGGACCGAGTATCTGAGGGAACACGAAATATACGTGACGACTAAAGGTAACAGGAATGCAGCAGTCATGAAAAATAGGGCACTGTGGAATTACAATAGGTATGATGTTGTGAGAGGAATATGGAAAGGGGTCATGGTTCCTGGGCTGACGTTCAGCAATGCGGTCTTGTGCATGAGATCAGAAGTTCAAGCAAGATTAGAAATTAAGCAACGTGGAATAGGTAGGCTTGCTTTAGGAGCTCACGGGAATACACCAAATCAGGGAGTACAAGGTGATATGGGATGGACATCATTTGAAGGCAGGGAAGCTAGCAGCAAGATAAAATTTGAGAAGCGATTGAGAGAAATGGGGGAAGAGCGTTGGGCTAGGAAGGTTTTCAGCTACTTGTACATGAAGAATGTCGATACAAAATGGAGGAAGCGAACCAGGAAGTTGACTGGTAAATACTTAGAAAACAGCAGGTGGCCAAACCAAAAAGAACTATCGGTTAAGAAAAAAGTGAAGGAAACGGAGACTGACATGTGGAGAATGGGCATGATTAAGAAGTCCGCACTAGAGATCTATCGAACTTTTAAGCAGGAAATTGCCAAGGAAAGGATCTCTGATAATACTCGGGGTAGTTCTCTACTGTTTGAGGCCAGGACGGGAGTACTGCGAACCAAGACATATCGGGCCAAATACGAAGGGGTCGACACAGTATGCAGTGCGTGTGGAGAGGAAGAAGAAACTGCCGAACACTTGATAATTTTCTGTAAAGGGCTTCACCCTATAGTTCAGGATGATGGCGCAGAGTTTTTCAAAGCACTGGGATTTAGGGACAGCGAGGGCAAAATAGACTTTAAGCGGGTAGACTTAACTAGAAGAAGGTTATCTGATTGGTGGCTAAAGTCAAGGCACGAGTGAAAATTAAACCCTTCACTGCGAAGTACGAATCCTCAACTTCATTATTTAAAGGGAAAAAAATGATAAATGTAATGGTTAGTTCACTAAGTATTACGGCTAGGTGGCGTTAGCCGCCGCCCGATCTAAAGGGTACAGCCACATCCATCCATCCATCCATCCATCCGCCGCGGGCTAGGTGAACGTGATCTTCGGAGATTTGATGACGGACGAGGACTCGGCGACCGATAGCGCATCGGTGCTGTCGAACGCGACTCCCGTTGTTGCGTGTCTTGAGGTGAATAGCGTGAAGACAAGTATTCTTCGATTTCGTAGGGCCGTTCACCATCCCGTGGGCATGGTGCATTGACTGGAAAACCACGCAGTCCCGCTCGACGATACTGGCACGCCCGGTAACGGTGACCTGCTTCTCCGGAGTGGTAGCAAAGGGGCCGCCGGTCTACAGTGCGCCATACATCGCTCTTACGTAGTCTTGCCTCCGGGATTGGTAGCGGCGTACTCGGAGAAAACTTCGGAGGCATCACAGCAGTCGCAGCCGTCCGATTCGTGCGTCCGAGGTCCTGTCGTACAGCTTGCGCGTACGACAACTGAGGCGGAGGCTCCGGTTGTGCGCGCTGTAGTACCTGAGGTTGTGGTTGTAGAACCGCTTGCCACACTTCTTCGCGCACAACGTCGGCAAGTGAAGACATGGCTGGATGAGCTTGAGTCATGTGTATTTTCTGCAGTTCTTCCCTTACGACAGCCCTCACCATTTCACGCAAGAGATCAATGTTACTTGTGAGGGTTGTCGACGCCGCGCAAACGGATGAGACGCTTACGTCCCTGTTGTATCTGCGCGCGCGCTGCTGCAGGGTCTCTTCTATCATGGTCGCCTCTGATCTGAACTCAGCAAGAGAGCGCGGTGGATTACGCACCAGGCCTGCAAAAAGCTCCTCCTTCACTCCACGCATCAGGTGCCGCAACTTCTTTTCCTCAGCCATGTTCTGGTCAGCCCGGCGGAACAGTCGAGACATGTCTTCAATGTACATGGCGACGCTCTCGTTGTTCCGTTGGTTTCGCGTCTGAAGAGCGGCCTCTGCCTTTTCTTTGCGGTCCGTGTTTGGGTACGTAGCAAGAAACTCTCTTCGAAAGTCGTCCCACGATAATAAGGACGCTTCGCGGTTTTCGAACCACGTACGTGCAGAATCTTGCAGTGCCACGTAGGCGTAGCGAAGTTTCCGGTCTTCGTTTCAACCGTTCAGTCTGGCAACGCGTTCGAAACCGTCAAGCCAGTCCTCGGAATCCTCGAAAATATCACCGTGAAATACCTCTGGTATGTGGGGCGGGTCCATGACGATATGCGATGGAAATGAAGTCGCTTGGGTGGCCATTGCAGGGGCTCCGGAACTTACGTCCTCCGCTGGTCTCGAAGAATTGAAGAGGGCACCAAAATTGGGCTTCTCACCTCGTAGGCGACGACTCGTTCGTTTGTGTACGAGAGTCAACAGCGCTGGCTCCAACCTTCGGGGTTCTAGGCTATGTTCCCTATGCTGAGATGGGCTTGGAATCATACCCCGCACCTCCACCAGTTTGTAACGAACAAATACAGTGCCGGATGCTGAAACAGCTATTTATTAATGGCGAACTTGTGCCCGTCAACTAAAATACACAAAGGTTGTGAGCTCACTGGTCAAAACCTCGTCAACTTCTCTTGCGTCTCGCCTTGAGCTGTCCTCGAAAAACCGCCAGCGTTCCTTGTCCAGCGCGTGATGTGGTGACACCTGCAGCCAGCGTTGCATGGCGCTTTTATAGCTTGGCGCTTACTGCCAGCGTTCCTTGTCCAGCGCGTGATGTGGTGACACGTGCAGCCAGCGTTGCATGGCGCGTTTATAGCTTGGCGCGTTTGGCTTGTCCGTTGGTGTGGCAGAATTCAAAGTAACAGGAAGCGGCGCAGGACTTCGGCAGGTGCCTAACAACATGCGGCAATATTCATGTACGTCTCCTGGTCAAAATTTCTGAATACCGGCATTCCAGTGATCGATCGATTCACCAGAGTGGGCATATTTCTGACTCGTGTCAGGAATCAAGCACATCGCTTGGAGTAAAATGATGGCTCGCATTGAAAACTATCTACCATCGTTTGAACGAATGCAGAAAGCTGTTTTGTTTTATAAAGCACAAAACTAAGTAGCGCAAAGAAGGTATAAGCCAGCTTCGACATGGCGGCACCATGTCAGACGGAGGTACGGAGCTAGACGGCCACCGTTTTTCTTTTTCAGTATTCTGCTTCTTTCTCCCTGTCTTTTTCTCTGTTTTCTGCGTTTGTTCTGTTTTTTACCTATTTTTGCTTCTACCTTTCTTTCTGTTTTTATATCTTTGACTTTCTCTTTTGTTCTCAATCCTGCTCTTTCGCCTCCTGCTTTTCGTTCTCTTTACCGTCAAGTTTCTCTTTCTCTTCCTTACTCTACTTTCTCAATACAATAGCAGTGTATAATACACATGCTCTGCTATGTTCTCCATGTTGGGGTACCTAGATAAGAGAGTAGTTGCGACGCTCTTCATCGGATTGTGGGTATGCGGGTTCGGATCCAACTTCGCCATGGAGTGCTTTTCGCGAAGAATATTTCTTCTGTTTCTGTTAGCTTGTATCGATTTATTTTTCTTCCTCCCCTCCCAATCTGTACTCGTTATCTCGCGGATAAAAGTTAATGCATCCAATGCCTGACCGACCGGCGCACGTCTTCTGGGAGTAAATCCCAAAGATGAAGAAAAGAATGATAAAGAACAAGAGGGCCATAACCATACGCGTGTCGTTAAATAATGATGACGATTTCTCTTAATCCATCAAAAACTAATGATTGCTCTACTTAACCAGCTCCACAGTTAAAACGGACAGCATTAAGTTGATTAAGACAGACATCGGCTTATTTTATACGTCAGTTCATTATCCTGTTTGCTTCAGTTTTGCACCGCTTCGTGTACCTCACCCTGTTATATACAAAGAGTGTTCAGCATAAACAAGACGAAGAAAATTCCACACGACGAGCTTTTATAACCAGCAACAAAGAGTACGTTTGCACACGATGCGAAAATGGTGACGTGTTTTGCGCCGGAACCCCAACATTTTGCTAATTTATTGACAGTTACCTGCTCTGTCATCTGTCAATAAAATGTATTTTTCTTTCGTCGAAGGTGACCCTTCGCCGCTGTGCTTACGCTGCATGTGCATAAATTCAAAATGAGGGGTAATCAAATCATTCAGCATCATGATTCATTGGGAATCGGGATGGTAAAATCACCTTGGCATATGTGCAAGAAACTGACGTTATTATGCCCAATTTTTTTACTGTCTCCTTCGTAACGCGTGCCGAATCCTCACCATGCAGGCAAAAGCCTTCTTTTTTTACACACAATAAACGAGAACAATAAAATCAACGTAATTAGCGCTCGTGGTCTGAAAGCGCAGCAGCAGATGAAGAGGATTAAGAAGACTAGAAGGAGGACGAAGAAGAGAGCGCATGGTTGTTCATGAAGGTGAACATTTTTGTTCCCTCGTCACACATACATGCTCATTAAAAACAGCTTCGCTGTTACAAAAGGGATGATACCTGTTTAAACACGCTTGTACATAACTTTTTTATAATGCCATTCGTGGCAGTGTATCATTGATGTATTGCTTTGCCACGCGCGCTTCCTCTCAGTGTTTATCGTGCTCATAGTTTTACCTTTTATTTTTTGCTTTAGGTGTGCCCGACATATGCTGCTTGGAGCAATAACTATTTGGTTGCTAGTCAGCATCATTGTACGTTCTCTTGGTGGCTCTTTCATTCAGAATGCAGCAAAATGAGTGAAAGTAATTAGCAATGGTGTCTCATTCCAACAAGCATCCATATTTCCCACCGACAGAGTTTACAGTGGCTTAGGCTGAAGGTTTAAGCTGATGAATAAACATGAGGACATCACAAGGAGGATGAGTTAAATATAGAGATTTCGTAATGGCTGTTTATTAATTCCTTTGGGCTCTATAGTAAAAGTTCATATTCTGTGTCAAAAATTTATGATACTCAGTCAGCCATGCTGCATGCGCCCACAAGCCCTGGCATTAAAACGAAGGCCGACTCAAATATAGGTTGAACTTTTGAAAACTTACAAGCCATAAAAAGAACAACCTAATAAAAATATTTCGTTATTACTCCCACTGCTTAGAATTACTAATCTGTCTGAAAAACAACAGCGACGAGGCTTTTAAAGGACACCGGATATCTCAGTCAAGGAAATGGCTCTAGCTAAATACAAACTCCAGTGCGTGCTTCTCAGGACTTTGTTTTGAAATATTATTATGCTGCTGGTCGCTAAAGTTAAAACAATCGAGCTGGTCGTTTGGGCCGTTTAGAACTCGGCAGATGAGCAAAGTTTGAAGAGCAGACAAAAGGGAAGTTCCGTTTATTGTTGAGTGTAGGATTCAATGAAAATAACAAAAAAAACAAATCAATGCAGGTGAAAAGTTGTGTGCATAAAACAAGCAGCCTGTTGTGTTGTTGAAGAATACAGAAATGATGTGTCGAGGAGACTGGTTTCCATACGAAAGAACACTATTAAGGTGCAAAGTGGCGCACCTAACAGCGGCAGTGGCAATGGCAGCAACAACGAAAAATGCCCAGTGCGTCTCAAACTGGAATGTGTCTTGCAGCGCTCCCGTGTGAGCGCACATGAGTTCATTGTTGATCAGGCTGCTGCATTTTTTGAAGATATGAAAAGTCCTTGAACAGAGAGTTGTCGCTTTAGCAAACCTATCGACGGTTAGCCTTGTTTTTTTTTCTAAGGCAACAACAAAGACATGTTTCTATGTCAAAAAGTTGCCTCCAGCGAATAGAGCTTTGCAAAAGTAATCGTGGTATACATCTTTTCACTGGAGGAAAAAAACACCGCCATGATGGGCTGCGCGCGGGAGTACAAAGGCCAAGGGCGCTGCCTTGTCAGTGCATATTTGAGGGGTCAAGCCAATTCGCGCAGCGCAAAGAGGACTGTGGCGCCGCCCAGGGAGGCGTTCTTGAAAAGGTCTATACGTCGAATGGCTTTTTTCTTAAGCGAGCATTGCCTCCCAAGTTGACTACCACAAAAGCTTTTTTAGAATCCTCAAAATACGAGCGGAATTGCACCGATTAGTCGCACCCTCAAATGTTTTTTCTCTCCTTTCATGCGCGTGAGAGCTCTGAAAGCTACGCCCTGTGGTGGATGACAAAAGTGCATGAATATGAGTTCTTTCTGCAGTGCGCATCATGATCTTGAACTATTTTTTTATTTACACGAAAGCTTTTTATGCTGGGGTCCACCAACACTTTAGTGACGTATTTCCCTCGCGGATATGACGCTCGTAAATTCAATGCCACCGAATTAGAAGGAATACTGTAGGGACATTTCCCCACACCTGGCATCGAGCGTCCGGCTCTTTAACCCGCGACAAGCGCCCAGTGCTGTACTGACTGAGCTATTGTGGTAGACGCGAGGCTCCGTTTATTCGCACCTTGTATCTCTCACATATAATATCCCACTCAGGGTTCTCAGTTGGCGATCGGGGTGGTACTGCTGTTTATGAGCGGAGGCGAGAAGTAATGCGGCATGATACGTACTATTGACGCTTTTAAATCTCATGGCGTCTGAGACTGTGCGCTGGCTCGCCACCTCGGAGGCTATGGTTAGAGCTTCTATAGCAGCAAACAATACTAGCCACACCAGCATCGGAAAGTCACCGCAGACGCAAAAACGTTATTTGCATCTCGCTTCACTTAGCGCGTGACCGCTCATTCTCGAAGTATTGCAGCTTCCACATGTTGTGTAGGGTATAGGGTAAAAAGAGACAGGAGACGAAACGAGACGTTTGAACCTTGCCGGCCCCTGTAGCTAACACAAAGCGATTTTTCTTCGTTTCTCTTTTCCTGCGATAAGTGCTGGTCCTTGTCTAAATCTTCTTGTGCAAATGTCGATGATTGCTCGCAGCATTCGCAGAGAAAAAAAAAATACGCGGCTGGTGTCAGTGTGTTCGTGACAAGTCAAAAAGGAGCAAAATTGTTCCCGACCGAATTTTTGGATCCATGCATAAAGGTACCTCTGTGTCAGTACAGCAATGTATGCATTTAGTTTGTTATTTTGAAGTACGAGCTAAATAACAACAAAAGTTTAGTACGTTTTTGGTGCCCGGAGGTATAGCAGAATATTTTTAATAATTTTGACGTGTGAGAGGCGCAACACACGACAGGAAGGCATCCAATTGCTTTAGGGAGTGTCTTATTAAGTTATTCATCAACTTATACTCATTATATATATATATATATATATATATGTATATATATATATATATATATATATATATATTTATATATATATATATATATATATATATATATATATATATATATATATATATATGTATATATATATATATATATATATATATATATATATATATATATATATATATATATATATATATATATATATATATATATATATATATATATATATATATATATATATATATATATATATATATATATATTGGCCCCGCCGCGGTGGTTTAGTGGCTAAGGTACTCGGCTGCCGACCCGCACGTCGCGGTTTCGAATCCCGGCTGCGGCGGCTGCATTTCCGATGGAGGCGGAAATGTTGTAGGCCTGTGTGCTTAAATTTAGGTGCACGTTAAAAAACCCCAGGCGGTCAAAATTTCCGGAGCCCTCCACTACGGCGTCTCTCATAATCATATGGTGGTTTTGGGACGTTAAACCTCGCATACCTATCAATCACTCATTATATATCATTTATTTGTTAAAGAAGATTTGAAAATACGAGATAATATCTTTTAGAGATTCCTGGGAGGAAAGCTATATAAAAAGCACTGATTGCCGTTTAGGAGATGACTCCCTCTATTCGTGCTGCATCGAGGTTTTACAGTGTTCCTACGGATGCTCTGTAGGGACGCATGAAAAATGGCGGAATCTTCAAGTCAGGTCGCTCCGAACACCCTTCGGCACTGAGTTTTAACAATGTTTCTCTAATACTCTAAATAAAAAAAAGCACTGAAAAATCTGAGTCTAGCACAGTTTTAAATTCTTTGCCTGACAAACACAGCGGAAGAATTTAAAAGGCATAAAACGCCTGAGAAGCTCTGCATCAAAACAGCAAAAATACGTGCAGAAGATAGGTAAAAACGTGTATAGCCTCCATTTGCTCAATGATTCGATGAGGGGCAAGCGTTCAACGGAAGACAACACTAGTACAACGAAGAACTTACCGTGTTTTATCTGCAAGGAATTTCGGAGCCACACAACACCACGTTCTGCCTAGATTCAATGCGTAGAGTCCAAGTACTCGGCTCTTTATAACTACGTAAGGGCCCACAGTGTAAATTTCAATTTTTATACTCAAAAACTGTAGCAATGATTTTTTTTCAGATTGTCTCATTTTGCCCAACGGGGCGTCTCCTTTCTCCTCCCAGGTGAAAGAAAAATGAGACACCTGGGGCATTTACTGGGAAATCTGGGGCATATCCTTTGTAGCACATACCATGTGCCCAAAGAAAAGTTTATGCATCGATGTTTAATAGCAAGGAGCGAAATAAAAATAGGTATCCACTGTTTTCAAAGCTTTGTCGCGCATTTATCTCATCATATTCTACCTAAGTGGATGAACACATTCGGCAAGCACTGTGAAATCATTACTGGTAGATTCTCATTATCCCTCAACAAGAAGGCACATAACAGATGCGTCATACCGGTACTTACCTAGAGAGCAGAAATTCGGAGGCTTACAAAGACGGTCCAGCTTGAATTAAGGAGGACGCAGCGAGCGATAGAAACAAGAACTAATAATGCAACCTTAGGAGACAAGATGAGAGCAGAGGGGATCAGGGAAGAAACCTGGCTTGAAGCTACCATAGTTGAAATCAAGAAGAAGAAATGGACATGGACCGGGCATGTAACGCGTAAGCAAGATAACAGCTGGTCATTAATGATAAGTGACTGGATTTCTAGAGAAGACAAGTGGGTTAGGAAGAGACAAAAAGTGAAGTTGGCAGATGAGATTAGAAGTTTGCGGATATAAAATGGCAGCAGAAAGCACAGGACTGTGTTGACTGGCAGATCATGTGAGAGGCCTTTGACCTGCAGTGGACGCAGTCAAGCTGATGATGATAATAATGAGCCTACCTAGGTTGTTCTCCGCTGATAATAAAACTGTTGCAGTAGGCGCTGCAGCAATTCAACAATGTCGACGGGCGAATGTCATGCTTGGAGAAGCAAAACAGGCCAGACAGAGGCCAGACAGACTTCGAATACTCGCGCACATTCACGGCTCAAGCTACGAACTTCTGCCTCGCGTGTTGCTGAAGCGCAGTGTCTTTGTGTGTGCACAGGCACAGAAAATATGAAGCACGATGTACGCTCCCTGCTACTATAGGGCGCGCACATGTTGTCATGTGTCTCCTTATTTGACGACGCTTTCAAAAAAGTGAATTTTAATTACCCGTGTTTTGTTATGTGCTTACTGATGCCTTCTTTGCACCAATTCACGATGCGCTGTGCCCTGGTATAGGTTAACAACTTCAGCTAGAACAGCGATAATGATGACGTGTGTTAGTCATCGCGATAGAGGTGCGCTCATAGGCGTAAACGAGGGTACATCCATGTCAAGAAATGCTACAGCTTACAAGCCCACATAGGCGTTGTACACACTTTTATAATCACAACTCATTAAGCACCACTTCTGTGAAGAAAGTTTTAAATGTCGATTCATATGACAGATGGATCGGTCATGTTTTTTTCCTTCGAACGCGCGCATTCATTTCAGTGCGATGTAAGCACGCACGCATGGCATGTGGCGGTATCTCGCGGCGGCCAACAAAACTATGCCGCTTACGGTGCGGAAATAAGGTAAAGGCTGTTGAGTAGCTTTTACATGGGGCAGTAATTTGGCTACATGGTCTCACTTGTAGAGAGAAGGAATTATTTATAGGGGACTAAGAATTCATTGCGACACACAGGTCGCATGCTGGGCTATAACCGTCGGCACATGTGTTCTCAGGTACCACGAATGCCCATCGGCAGCGTTTTCATGCTTTACTCAAAGAGTTTAGCGGGGTCTCCTCAAGAAGTTTTAACATTTTGAGGTTTCTATCTTCTCCTGAAATACTTCGTTGATTGCATTTCTCAAAACGATATTTGACGCGATGGTAACTCAGTTTACTTATAACGTAGATAACAGGAGAAAGCAAGTATGTAGGTGAGTAGTTGGGACGTTAAACCCCATATATCGATCAATAAACAATCAGATCCCATCTATTTGGTGCGCTATACAATATACAGTCAAGGTTTTTATAGCATTCCTTCTTGTCTTAGATTCTTAATGCAGGTTTAATCTGAGGCTGCAGGCTGCACTAAATCTTCCGCTGCCCAAGATTCAAGAACAGTACATTACCTTGTTATTTTAACTTGTTTCATCGTGCTATTTTGTAGCTTTTTTCTCTTTTTTTACCTGCTCATTTTCTGTTTTGGGTAACGCTTGCTATTCATCATTCTTTTGCTGTAGAAGTTATAGATGTGGAGTAGCTCCCTTCAGGAAGGTAGTTGCAACGGAACACAACCCGACTATCCGAAACATTTTTATACGGAACTGAAGACAAATACACCTTTTTCCCCCCCGTTCAACTTGAGCCTGATATGTTGTACTGCACAGTAATAGAGCTCTTTTAGATATAGCGGATGGCGGCTGCAGGACACTCAAGAGAGTTTGAATAAACAATGTAATACCATTAAGTAAGGCTGTTGAATTACTACAAACACAAGTTAATTTCGTAATGTATTGTTCAGAACACGCCTTGTACGTCGATAAGGTTCAAGCACTGCGCTTCGCAGAGTTCGTTGAACACTTCTTTATGAAAGCAAATACAAGTATTACACGAAACTTCGCAAGGAGAAGACTGACTGTGTATTTTAACAGGAAATAGCTAAAACGACATAGCTACTTTTGGTACACGTCGCTCTAGCTATCCATATTTCTGGAAAAACTCAGCCTTTATATTTACTGCATGGTTCACTCAGGCACCAGATAGTATTCGTAAGCTCGCAATGTCTCAAATGAAACTGCTTTAAATAGGCCAAAGGACGATGGATTAGCAGCTGTACTCCAGCGTACATTTAAAAATCTCTCTTATGACAGACAGGCAAAAATTTCTAATTGCTCCATTCATTGCAAGAATCTTTCCGGAAATAAACGAGCAAGTAGACTAACACGCAAACCAAGAAAAAAAACAAATAAAGAAGCAAGCAAGCAGGTAGGCAGACAAGTACTGGTGTGCTACAGTTAGGCTAGTGATGTTGCTCCTACGTGAATTTTTTTTTACTACGAACTTTGTGAAAATTTGACGTCTATTTCTCGAATGATGTAGGGAACACTATGACAAAAGCTGTACAAAAGATGCTTCAGAACATGGCAGCAGTAAGAATACGCATGCAGGGCTGTCAATAAAGAAGCAATTAATGTTGCACTCATACATCTATAGGAAAGAAAGTAGCCGATCGAGGCTTGTCAGGGCAAAGCTTGTTCGTGATCACTGCTGCTTCCAGCTTACGAGGTGGCAGGAAATGAAAGGCCCGTACGAGGAAGAAAACCCCACCTAAGTACGCGAAGGCAACTCGGGCTTGAAAAACTGTTTCGTACTTGCGCGGGTGTTGAGCCCCACTCGTTTTGATCTGTGTACGTCTGTATACCTCTCGCGAATACAAGATCAGGAAGAAAAAAAAAGTAGCCGACGCGCACTGTCGTCTACACGAGGACAAGAAACGCGTTTTCGCAAACAAGAAAAGAACGTGGTAGTAAGAGAACTTGGTCTGGGCGTAATGAAACGTGCAGTGAGTGGCATTAAGCAAATAATTCCCCTTCTACAAGCACGTCCTTTTACGGAAGTAAAGCGCCTGTTCGGAAATGAACGCAAGTGGTGCGCACCGGAAAAAGTGGCAGCATCAAGGAAACCTAGACCGAAAAAGTATTGAAAGTGGCAAACGCGGTAGGATTACTCTTTTTTTTCTTACCATTCGTATGCTTAAGTGTAAAACGTGAGAGTTGTGAAGCAGAAACGGCGGTACTGATGCATAATGGTGAGTGATAACTCTTGCCCTTGCCAAGTGTACAACACTTATGCAGTAAATATGGCCACCTACAATAAGGCATCGAAATGTATGATGCACAAATTTCTTATGCTTCTTCGTGCTCGTATATTTTGGTCAGTTAGCGGAAATGCAGGTGTGTATAGAGAAGACACTCGTACAAAACCTGTGCAGTGGTGCCCAGTTCTAAATGATAGCTTTGCTCTGTTACACCGCCATGCATGCTGCGGTAGAAATAAACAATTTTCAAGAAAGTAAAACCAGAGTCGTTCAATACATTTACTGGTAATGAAGCTTCGGCGTAACACTATCGGAGAGCTTTGTGTGCTGAAAGCGGCGGCCGCGGGGCGGCGCTGCCTCCTCACCGGGGACACCGTGGCATGCCCTCGCGCGTTTTTCATCGTATGTTTCGTGTTGTGCGTGTTGTGCCTGAAGATAAAAAAAAGATGCCGCGTACATACCTGGGTGTCGATCCAGTTACGAGAGAACTGACAGAAAAGTGTACGTCCTGGCTGTCCAGAAAGCAAACGGTGGGTCCACAACAAGAAACTGGTGGTTTCACATTTGATCCCTCGTAATTGCGTGTGTGCGAAAAGCGCTTCAGTGAGAGTGGGATATTTCGCTTGAACCAGTAGCTAATCGGACGAGCTGTTGTGAAGACACTACGCGATGTTCCGAAACTTTTGCTGGACGCTACGCCGAGGACGGCCTCCCGGTTTATTTGTGTAGTGCAAAAAGGTCTAGAGCTCGACCGCCTACCAAGCGTTGCCGGGAATCGTCCGCTCAGCTGGGAACTGTCGAGGCTGTGTCGACACAGTGCACGCCCTTTTGACACGGCTGCCATGAATAATGACGCAGCTAATGAAGATGAGCATGCTGGCTGCCTGTTCCTCGTTGGATGCAAGTAGTAATAGAACTCAATGAGTGTAATGATCGCCATTTTCTTTTATACAGGCGCTGAGATAACCGAAAATATTGGAGTAAAATGCCCAGGTACTCGGCTGCTGGCCCGCAGGTTGTGGAATCGAATCCCGGCTGCGGCTGCTGCATTTTCAGTGGAAGCGAAAACGTGGTAGGCCCGTGTGCTCAGGTTGCGGTGCATGTTAAATAACCCAGGTGGTCGAAATTTCTGGAGTCCTCCACAACGGCGTCTCTCATAATCATATGGTGGTTTCGCGACCTCAAACCCCACATATATATCAACATATCATAGGCAAAATACCACATTGACGCAGCTACAAGCAGCTCCTCATAGCTTGAAAAATTCAATGCACACAGAGAATTCAGCTGCTTCGGACACTGACTTCAGCGCTACTAATCAATGCTTGATGAGGCATGAAAGGATGCACAAAAATTACACTCCACAAAAACCTCTCCACGGTGCTAAAGCGTGAAAAGTTAATTTTGGAAAATAATGGATCATCAGCGCGACAAAATCATTTTTGGCGTCACATATTGACGTCGCCGGTGTGGGACAAAGTCGGCTTATTTTTGCGTTTGCTGATGCATCTAAGACTTTCGTCTTTACAATAAAAACAATAAAGAAAGACAGGCGAACCACGGCATGAGTAAGCTATGCAGAAAAGTAAAGAACTGCGAACTACGCTGCATCAACAGCCAGTATTTAAACACGCTACAGCACCGTAGTGATAAATCAACACAAAACAAAACCTGAAAACCACGAGAAAGCCACATCAAGTATTGCTTGATCTTCGTGAACTGCTAAATTAAAGCGCTGATTCTTTCAAACTGAGTGCTGGTTCGATAAATACGACTATGTTTTAAGATATATATTCGTGCAGAAACACTGAATGAATATATAGCCTGAGAGACTGGATATGTCTTATCAAGAACTACCACCACTGCACTTCCGAGACACGTTAAGATTCGTCACAGTTCTTAAAGAACTCTAGATGATCCAGATTTTTCCACAAGATGCTTCAGGAAAAGAAAGAAGCATGTTTTTAAAGTGGTAGCATACCTACAAGTGGGAGCAACACGCGTTGGCTAGGTTGGCAACGAATTGCTAGCTTTAAGGCCACATTCGACGCTCAATTTCATTGTAGCAGAGCTTCCCCAAATTTCCTTGAACATTTAATACATCTTTAGAGTGATGTTACCTTCAAGTAAATTTATGAATTTTTCGCATTTCCAACGCGTGCCTTGAAATTGCAGCGCCAGGGCCGCTACGATGCCCCGGCGCGGACGAAAGCACCCCTAGCAGTCGCTCCTGTCTCTATAACAAACTATCGCCGAAGTTTTATGACCAGCAAAAGTATTGAAGGACTCTGGTAAAACTAAATAAGTTGAATGATAGGTTCACTTAACTTGTTCTCGGAAAGAACGACTCCGTTAGTTAGCAGTGATTTGATTTATTCACATGTCATGGTTTAGTCAAGGACGTCGACACACCTGCACGCTTCAACTACGGTCCAGGACAATGGAGCCAACGTGTTGCACTACAAGACTACAGACACACTACACTCCGTGCTATCGACGCGCTAGGCTTTGCTAGGTGCAACTGCACCTAGCAAAGCCTAGCGCGTCGATAGCACCGAGTGACCTTGGTTGCACCTATAGGTGCAACCGAGCACCAGAGACCTTGTTTGCACCTAGGTGCAACCAAGGCCTCTGGTGGTGGCGGGACAAAAGACGCCCCTTATGTCATGGCCTCTGCGATTAGCTCCGACATCGTGCCGTTGAACAGGGTATTGCCGCTCCTTTCCGCGCCTAATGTTCTTCGCCCCAATACATTGTGTCTGTTCCTTTTCATGCAAGCATATATTGCATTGTTAAAAACCGTTACTTTCAATGCACATATTCGAGAGAGAAAGAGAGAGAGAGAGAATAGAATATTTAATAAATAAGTCGCTATAGTTGATGCACCTTCTAGTCCGGAAGACCATTGGCTCTTGCCGCCGTCCGGGCTCCTTTGACCAGAGCCCGTTGCCGCACTGAGTCAGAGCCGGACAGGGTCATCTCCCACTCGACTATTGTAAGATTTTATTGACCTATATAGTGGGAATATTTACGCACCCTCAGACCATATCAAATAAAGTGGATCTGTTGGAATTCTGGAGAGAGCTGGTCGTCCCATTGAAAAAGAACGAACTCCATAACGAGTCTAATCAGTTTAGAGCATTTGACTGGCTTCCTTCAAGCTCATTTAAGAATATAAACGCCCGTCAGGATGCGTGTCACGTCATTCTGCGTTCACGCTCCGCTGTATTGATTCCCGCTGGCTATTGGAGTGAGAGAGCATTTTCTTCTTGGGAATCAAGATGTACCCATTATTTATCTCGTGAGGGGCCGTCATTAAGCCACATGGCAGCGTGCCTCTCTCGGAGCGTTGTCTGGGGAGCAGTGGTCGTACAGGTCTTGACTGATATGTGGGGTTTAACGTCCCAAAATCAACATATGATTATGAGAGACAGGTCTTACACTACACGACCAACATGAAGAAGTAGATGCTACTACATCGCTTTCGTCGCTATGTCGGGGAGATGAAAGGCTTCGACCGCTCTACAGAATAGACACACAGAGGAAAAGAAAACTACAAGGTAGGAACGAGAGAAATGGCCCCCACCTTGCTAATGCGTTGGTGTCTTTTGTATCGGCGTCTGATGCAGTGCCGGCTGAGGGTAGCGCGTACATCTGCCAACCCAACTCACGGGGCTCACGTCCCTGGAGGTTTCAGCAATGGAAGAGCGCGGGGGGGAGTTCACCGTGTTGTCACAGGATGCTTGTTTCTTCGTTCCTTTCTCTTGAGTGCCTGTTACTAAGCGGGGCCTGGGAAACAAAAAGAAGCAAGTAGGTAAACAGACGAAGGCACCACTCATTTAGTGCACACAAATGAGCACTGATACTTCCCAGCCAAGCAGCTCAGTGGACTATGCTTTTGATTGTTAGCACGTTTCGTAATTGAATGAATGCCGAGAAACCGTGAGACACCTCAAATCAAAGTGTGTATGCAAGCCGTCGTGGTTTCTCCAAAGCCACCACATTAACAAGTAAGAGAGAGTGAGGAATAATTTATATGAATGGAGTGTCAAAGAATACAATTTAGCTGGTAATCGGAGGCTTTTAACGCCGTCTTAAACGACGTTGTCTGCGAGCCCGTTTGCAGCAGGTTGTAAGAGATTTAGCAGATTCACTTTTTTGTGTTTCTTTTTCCTTCGGTGGTGGCACAGTGTCCGCGAACCGTAAAAGGGCTCTGGAATTGTCTACAAACTCTCGATTTGAACAGATAGAGTAAAACTGCAGTGCCATATATCTGGAGCAGTCTGCCTATAGAGAAGCCTGTTAAAAATAATATCACAATATCTAGGCTTTAACATAAATACATGTGAGCAAGTGGCGTAACATCAATGTGTATTTTGCATGACGCGGAAAAGCCTGAAAAGTTTTCATGTTAAATTATTTTCAAAGCTCAGACCATTCCATTAGTCTGAAAGGTTAGTCAAAAAGTCAGCCTAAAGATTTTGATGCGAGTCAGAGTAGTCAGAATTAGGTACGATGAAGGGCGATATAATAATAAGAAACTAAACAATGGCCCTTGCAGTGTTATAATAGACACACATACGAAGCCGGAATTTTCAAATGAAAATTTGACACACACACACACGCGCGTACACAAACGGGCATGCACACACGCGCGTACACGCTAAGACACAGACACCTGCATGCATGCATAAAGACACATACCTATACGGAGTGTCCCACGTAGTTTTAGCTAGCGTTTAAAAATATGCTGGAACACGTAATTACGACGCGACAAAGTGCATGTTGCTCACCGTTGCCTGAAGTGAGTAAGACTATTTTTGTGTTCTCAAATATTGTTTAAATAGATATGCTTATTAGTGAACTTTTCAAGAAACGAAGATAGATAAATATTTCCAATGAGGAAGTTGTAGATCAGTTTGCAGAACGTCCGATTAGACAGTTTTGGACTTTATATCTGTTAGGTATTAGTGTTTTTCGGCTAACTACAAACGTCCGCAAAATACAAAAAATACCACGTGACAAACCCGCTCGTTTGCCAGTGCGCACAATAATTCTAGTGTTCCCTAACGTTCCGCGCACGAACGACCATATCATTTGCCCCATTGTGCTGTCTTGGCAGGGCCGCAACGGTGGTGGTGGCTTTACGATGAACACGTTTTGCCATCGGCCACAAAAATAATCACCGCTGTGATTGCTTATCGCTGTCATGGACCGTTGAGAGGGAAGCGTGCCGTTCATACGTGGAACGTTCGAGAGCACTAGAATCATCGTGCCCACTGACGCGCGAGCGGGTTTGTCACGTGGTATGTTTCGTATTTCACGGGCATTTGGAATTAGCAGCAAAACAATAATGCTTAACAGAGATAAAGTTCAGAACTATCTATTTGGACGTTTTGCAAGCCAACCTACGACTTTCTCATTGAAATTTTTTATCCATCTTTGTTCCTTCAAAAGCTAGTTAATTAAACAGATCTAATTAAACAATATTTGAGAACACAAAAATAGTCTGACAACTTCAAGGCAGCGCTGAGCAACATGCATTTGGTCGCGTCGTAATTGCGTGTTCCGGCATATTTTTAAACTCTGGCTAAAGGTTCGTGGGACACCCTGTATGCACAGCGTGTGTTATACTGTCTCCCCTTGTTATCATGTTCATTACATAAAAGAACATTCACTTGGACTTTGAAAAGCATTCATTTAAATCTGCAGTTGCCTACCGAAAGTTCACGCGAGGCCGTCAACCAGTCACGCACATTTCAATTGCCTTTCAGTACTGATTCGCGAATCCCTCAACAGCTCAGTGTGCTGGCGACACTGGTCACAGAAACAAAGACGGCTACGCTTGACAGGGGCAACGTGGCACTTTCGCTTGGCGCTGTGCTGAGGTTTCTTCAATGTGGTGTCGGATCGCGTTCTTTCATCCAAGCCAAATGGGTGCTGGCCGCGAGCCACCTCATTCTCGTCGGCATAAGGGGTTTCAGTGGCGAAACAGCGGAAATAGTTACGCTGTGCGCGCAAACATCGAGCCTTTTCGGCAAACCGCATCACAATTACTTCGAGTTGAAGAAGCTGTTTAACGAACCCCAGGTTGTAGAAGTCAGCCGTTAATGTGCAGCGGGCCTCTCCGAAAAGTGCTAGCACTTCTTCGCTGCGGTGCTACACTGTTATACAGGCACGGCCTTAGCACTTTTTGAGGTAACTACACTGCGACTCGTGTTGCGGATGGCATATATTCCACCGAGTTTCATGGTCCCGTCAAAATCTGAATACGCATGTCTTGCACTTTATTACAGGAAGGAGCTATGCCTGGGCCGGCGTATCTTGAAATAAGGCAAATCGTGATTTCGATTATAATATGAGTGCTCGTTTCTTTTCGTTCGCCGATACATGTTACTATAGGTTTCTAATAATTAAGGTTGTGTGCTTCCGAACACTCGCATATTCGCGTTGGCAGTAGTTCATATTCAAAGCAGATGCATGCGCGCACGCTGCACATGCACGGACATGATATGCCATACATACACGCAAGCTACGCCCACGTGACCTTCGCGCTCGCGTTTGCGTGCGCACACGTGTGAAATGAATCATGTTCGGAGGGAGGATTCCAGCAGCTTAATTGGAGACGGGGGTACCACGACCACGTTCGCAGAAAATAAGCATATGCGAAACAAATTCGCACACTCGAAGTGCGACAAATTTTCTAAGACGCTTGCTCACGAAGCTAAACTTCGCGCTTAGAGAAGCCGGAATATTGATAACAATGCACATACGCCAAAAAATACTGTACCCATGAAGTTGAGATGAGTTGCCACGAGTGAATTTGTTAGAACAAACTACCATAGTGTTCGTCACCTTCTTTCTAATGCGTAAGTTTTTGATTTTGGCCGTTTTCCGTCGCTTGTCATCTGCATCGTACGGAAAGGGATAGAATAATACGTTGCCATCTTTCCACCGCGATGCCAGGCATTGCGGCACACTACAGTGGTCTTTGGACATCGTTTTATTCTTTTTCAGACCCGCGCGAGTGGCAAGGCGATGAAACTTTATGCAGCTGCGCATCAACGCGTGCAACATGGTAACACGACTCCTTTCACGGTTGATCCTCTACTAGCGCCGTGCCCTCCACTACGGCGTCTCTCATAATCATATGGTGGTTTTGGGACGTTAAACCCCACATATCAATCAATCTACTAGCGCTATTTCCATACGTGGTCGTAAGGTGACTAGCGCTCAGTTAAAATAGCGAATAGCGTGACACTTTCGTTGAATTCTGAATAGTAGAATACTCTGTACTCAGTGGTATTACACCAAATTTATGTGCAAATGCTCAAAGTTTAGATGAAAACGTTCATCGCCCACTGACTGTTTAATTTCAATACCACGTATTCTTGCAATCACGCACTGTACAAATAAACTTTTCCGCAGAATATCTCGGAGCACTGACTTCCTAGAGAATGGTTACACGTGTAACAGTGCAGAAACGGGACTGCCGCCAACTTTTCAATGCAAATATGTCCCCTTGCTGCCGTCACTGAAAAACTAAGTATTAAACTTCAATTACTGGGACCACTGGCTTCAAAAATAATTGTTTCACTTTGCGTCTTCATAGATATTTGAGCTATCGGCAAAGACGGTTTTCATGTTCTTCTAACTGCTGAATTTTGAGAAAGCCATAAAACTTTACTATAATGCCTTGTATACTGAGCGCCAGTGCTGCTCTTTTTGCTTTTCACTCCACTCATTCACAGCAATGTGTTTCCTGTCACAAAAAGGGTGGCTTATCCACGAGTTCTTTCTGCTCGCGGGTTGCCCTGAAAGGACTCCGTGCTTTTCCTATTTCTTTATTGTGGCAGGCAAAGCTGGCGTCAGGTTCGCTACGACATTATTTATTGCGGGGTGTGGTCAATAGCAGCGTCGTGTCGGGGTGGCACAGTGCGAGGCACAGAAGGGCTCTTTGCTATAGTTCTCTCCTGCTGTACACATCTCATATTTATGTCCATCGACAAGCCCACTGTAGATACATGTGTGTGTGCATTCCCCCACTTTCCGCGCCATGGCTTTGTTACTTTTTGACCACGACATACGGCTGTTTATAAGAGCCGAGCACGCAAGTGATTTATCAGGCAGGTCTTTTCTCCAGCCGTACGCACATAGTGAAGAAATGGTGAGATGTAACTGTGAGAGAAACAAGCTAACAAAAACTGAGCACAGTTAGGATGAGAGCATTGTCTGTCATCTTGTTGCGTGCTGCTTAAAGAAGCTTCATTTTCTTGCGCAAGCTGTTTACATTCGCATGTGTATGGTCACATCATTCCAGGTAGCCGTAAACATGGTCCGATAGCCAATAGCCCTATTGTAGCGGGCATGGGACTTGGGCTTTTAAGCAGCGCCTCTCTCTGATCTCTTGTGCATGGGTAATGGGCTATGCTTTGTGTGTTGAAAGAAACAGTAATATTTGCTAATATTAATTTCGCATGTGTTTTGGTGCATTGGTCAATTGAAAACGTTTCAGTTTATTAAAATGCTCATTATTACAAAAGTCATGTGCTTGTACGTATGCTGGTGGAACCTGCGTCTGGCTAGGACAACGCTGTAGATGCGATCGAAAGTTTAGCTCATTAAGGGTGCAAACACTTTGTTTTCTTGCAGTTATGGCTTTAAAAGCTAGGATGTAACAAGTTCAATGATTGGGTACCTAGTTTACCTCAAGCGTTACAGTTTGGTAAAGCAAAGTGATGGACTGAGTGATTCATTGATTCATAGAATATTGGATATAAAATTTATTTTTCGCTTTTTCGTGGGGACCTATTTCAACTTATCGAGCAATAATAGTTACTTTTGTGTTCATCACGCTTGCCCATATTTTGATTGTAGTCCACTGGTAGTGGGTTTCTCGATAATTTCGAGTATAGTTGACTGTTGAAGCCAAAGTTACGTCAAGAATCATCAAGTGTCTTTAACTATGCTCTGGCGAACCCGAATTCAACCGAATGAAGCACTATCCTGGAGAAAGTGTTCAAAATTAAATATTTGATTTCGTTCATAGTCGTGCGTATTTTCGATGTATACACTAATCAAAGTGATTTTTAAACTCCCGTTTGCATTTCAGTGACGTTTATTTAATATAATTTAAAATACTCTATAAAATTCGAACACTTCATTGAATTTTCGCTTCAGCTGGGCTTCTTCACGAAAGTAGAGTCGCTTTCATGGGTATTTTTTTTTTGGGGGGGGGGGATTATTATTCGCCTGTAAGCTCGGTAGAATCTCGCAACGCTAAACATTGTTGAATCCTCAAGTTTGGGTAATTCGCATTGCGCAAAGGTTGTCTGCTAAGACAATACTTTGCCACTCACGCCTGTGTAAGACACGTACCTTTGTCTAGTATGTTGTGCGTTGACACTAAAAATCTCTTCGATACCATAACTGCCAAAAAAATGGGCTATGAGAGCAAATTTTGCCTCAATGTGCTGGTTTGCCCCCGACGCATATTTCCCTACAATGCATAATTAAACCCAGCAGCAGCCCTTAAATGTTCTGATTGCCTTCGAATGCTCGAAGTGTCTAGAAACTATCCGTTGACGAAATAAAACCTAAGTTTTACCGCTATAGGCCAAAGCAATGGATGCGATTGCAAGAAAATGTAATGTTAGACGAGGTAAAATATATGACTCAGGCTTGGCTACACTGACACTTCTCGACTTGAAGCATGAGTACCACAGCCCACACACAGAATATTTCAGCGGTCTTAAAGTGGCGGCGGACCCCGTTTCGCCACAGTACAAAATCGTGACACAAGTTTCAATTTAAATTCAGAATGTTCGTCCTAGATTTATTTTTATCCTCATATTAGAAATGTTGGTGAGGTACACAGACATGAGAGCCCTAAACCATGTTTTCATGAGACACCACATGGGGCCACCATGTGTTGAAGCCTAACCGTGAAACGCTGTATTTCAAAATCGGAATGTATACATTTTACTCATTTTGGAGGTCGGTTTTGTTGGATAACATCGGGGCCTTGAATCATCTTCAGAAATGACGCTTACATATATGGCATATCTATTGTTTTCTTCAACGGTATTGTTTGCTAACAATGTGTGCCCACTCCTCCCCTCCCCCTCATCCTTCGCTCTTAGATTATTGCCTGAACCGCCGGCCCTTGAGGAAGTGAATTCTGCGGCTGCGGCCCACAGCCTGAAACGAGTTTGAGTCCCCTGGATTCGATAGTCAGATCCGCCCCTTTGATCCTTTCAGGCACCGCTTGAATATGCTGCAAATAAGACTGTCAATGATTACAAAATACGGCCACGTCATCCAGGTAGGGCGCCACCAAATAGTCTAGTTGGCTGGCAGCTATTTTGGATACCACAGCGCCTAACTCTAGAAAGCACAGGTGTAAGAAAATACGGCCGCTCTATGGAAAGATGCTCTTTTCGCACTATGTCATTGAAAGCGGAGCACATAAAATGGTGTACGAACGGACCACTGGTGCATGTAGAAATATCTCACGTGACAGTGACCATGACCGCGGTTTCAGAATCAAAATTCACATTTGCTGCTCAAGCGAGCCTTCACCCGCTTCCCTTCTCCTCTCCATGCTCGCCTCGCCATCCTCTCTGTTTGAGAATTTCATGGCAAGTTTAACACGTGGAGGGTTGTTATCACATGCGCTATCCAAGCGACAGACATTGGCCGGTTCGTTTGGTCTCTGATTCAGCCGCGTTCATCGGCACCACTCTCCGACGTTCGACCGCGCCTAGAAAAACCATGAGTGGAAGCAGCATACAAACTAGAATATTATACAGACCGTGATGGTGATAACGACACAAACGACGAAAATACGTCGAGAGTGTCTGCATAAATGTAAATGGAATAAAAAATTGGCATATCCCACGTACAGTCGGAATCGATCATATAGGAAGCACGAATGAGAAATGTTGATATGTCGCTTTAAAATTAGCACAACGTTGCAGAGGCGGAGGTAAATGAGGCCGCACATGACTTCCGCGTCAAGATTATCATGTTTAGATGTCTCGCTTAGCTTCGTCATATATTCATGTCACGTGATACCAAATTTAGTACATGTGGAGCTAGCGGAACAGCCAAGAGCACGTTATGTGCGTGGTATGTTTTCGTGTTCTTGCATGGCACGCGTGTTAGGATCATCATGTTTGCACCAGTCATAACATATTTGCACAGCGCAAGACTACAAGTAGTTACGCCCTAACTACTCGTAGTCTTACGCTGTGCAAATACGTTGATTCCCAATTACAAACGATCCCAAGCATCTGTCTTAACCAGTCATATATTTCGTCATGAATTGATATCATGTAACACGGAGTTTGGTATATGTGGAGCTAGCAAAACGGCGACGAGCACATCATGAAAATCCCAATATACTTCAATGTAGCGTTGACGCGCGCGCACGCTGGGCACAGCAACGGTACGTTAGCAAAACGCGAGCACTCTATTGTCTGACGCCAGGCGCAACCAGCGTCCGACGGCGTGGCCCGACGGCCACTGGTCATCGGGCTGCTGTGACGCACGCGCTTAAACGCGCATGCGTCTAAGCAATGCAGTGCGGTGCCCGCCTGCGAGTATATGACAGGACCGGCGCCTGGATTGGCAATACCGGCGTGACGCGACATAATGAATGCCGGCGAGCACGCGCACCGCGTCACGTCGAAATGTATTGGCTTCTTGACTGCGGCATTTAGCCCAGTTCTCACATGACACGCATCTCATAATTATCATGTTTACACCAGTCACATACCTTCGTCATCCATTGGCGTCACGTAATACCAAATTTGGCATATGTGAAGCTGGCGAAATGGACGTGAGCGCATCATCAGTGTGGCATGTTGTAATGTTACATTACACGCTTGTCGTGATAATGATGTTTGGATGTGTCATTTACGTCTTTCGCCCGTTCGCGTCACGTAATACCGAGTTTAGTACGTTTGAAGCTAGCGAAATTGCCGCGAGCGCATCATGAGCGTAGCATGTGTCATGCTTGTACACGAGACACATCTCACGTTTGTCATGTTTGAACCAATCATATACCTTCGTCATGCATTCACGTCCCGTAATACCAAGTTTGGTATATGTGAACCTGGCGAAATGACCGTGAGCGCACCATGAGCGTGACCTGTAGTCATGCCTCATGACTTACATGACATGCATGTCATGATTTCCAGGTTAGGGTTTGTCACTTGTGTTCGCCATGCAGTCCTGTCATAACATACCAGTTTTGCAACATGTCATGTGAACGAAACCACTGCAAGAGCTGCAGCACCATGAAAATTAAATTATGACATTCATGACATACATGCCATTATATTAATGTTTTGAGTAGTCAAATATGTTCGTTGTGTTGAGTTGTCCTCGTTGTGTTGAGAACGCTGTTATGCACGATGCGTTCACTCCTTAACGGAATGGCAATCACATTTGCTCGAAATGCACTGAAGGTTCTGTATGGGCTGTCTCTGCCAACCTCTGTTAACACCGTAAATTCCAGTCTCCTTCACTTAGTAAGATAATCGCAGATGAACCAGACACTGAAACTGTGCAATGTCTGGGATTTTGCAAGTATGCAAGGAGAGTGCTACTATGAGTGAGGACGTATAAATTGTTGCCTCTCTTCCTGTATGTTATTTTTGCCCCTGCACTCGATTAGAATTAGTCACGTGCGCATGCTCAATCGTACTTTATTTCTTTGGCGTTTCTATCTCTGTTGGGAATTTCCCAATTTTCGGAGTTTGTATAGTGTATACGTGTAAAAATAACACATTTTTTCTGAAGCATAATTTACCTCTTATTTCAAATACGTGAAGCAAAGAAGTCTATAGGTTTTATTGACTTGTATTTTTGTTTTACAGAGTGATAATGAGACCTAACAAACAGCATTACCAAGCAAAACACATGGAATGGTATTAGTAGTAAATGTAACGTCAATGTGAACAGAGGAAAGTGCACGGAAACATACCTTCCTTTGGGCAGTGGCCATACCGAAGACCTTGGAATACCGCGAGCCGGTGCTCTACCTAATGAGCTACAACGGCCCCTACTCCCCGTCCACTTCATAGGGTATATAAGTGCATCTAAACGTGGGAGCGTCCGTCAGCGCCGGCAATAGCCATGACGGGGACTGTGGAACACTCTCTTTCTGAAAGCATGAAGTCTGCCAACAGGAGACCCTCGCTATGAATGAAGGAATGTAGAAATGTTTAGGGCTAGTTTTTTTTTTTTTGTAATTAGACACAATAATATTGCGAACAGAGAAAATTGCCAAGGAAAGTATAGAGCTTGTTATTAGTAGTACAATTAATGCTTTTCATGTGCTACTTCATGACAGGGTACCCACTGCATCATACCTCAACATTTTGCGAAGTACCGGAGTGTGCCTTATGCGCAGAAAGGCATGAGGCGCACTTACGTAGCCGCGCACTTTGTTGATGCTGTGTCTACTGTCGATGATGCTGAATTATGGTTCACACCGTTGTACATCAACAGCTTCGAACCAATCACTTGTTATATTCCGAAGCGTGACTCACTGGAGTGATTTATTGTATGCTTCTGTCACGCAGTAGCACCCGGTCGACGTTTTTCCTCACATGCATGACGGTGCTGGTCTTTTTTTTTTTAATGAGAATCAACCAGTGCAACAGATCTTAAATAGAACCCTCGATTGTCAAGCATTTATGGTGCTTGGGTAAGGTTCCAGCATCGGATGTACCTTCATTGTGTTATTGATTTTTGTTAAGGCGGAAGGCTCAGCTGTCCCATGAAATACGAAAATTAAACGTCAGTGCCAGCATGAGCGATGCGAAAAAATCATGTGACCAGGTTACTTATCAGCAAAATTTGTGACGTAATCAAGGCATCACTATGACGCTGTTTACAGTTGTTTGCGTCATTGCTCATTACGTCATCACATTACGTCTTTGCTTGGTCAAACGTAAGCCAATGGCAGAGGCAGTGCAAGAACACGTAAGATTCAGAAATGTTTCGGATGGGGGCATGAGAGGATCAGTACATTGAGTATAAAATATCAACATTGCGCTTGCCTTTGAGCCGTCTTAGGTGAATGCATGTACGTCCTTTGAGGCTTTTCTAAGCATTCATCGGGACTTTTCGCTCTCAGACAATGGCGTTTTTTTTTTCGTGCAACCAACACTGTCAACGCCGATACTGACATCGCTTTTTCAATTGAATGAAGTTTAGTGTATCTATACAGTAGAGTTGCGTAGTTTACCAGGCAGTGTTGCTGCACTAAGCAGATTGAGGGGAGGTTTGCCATCCCATAAAAGGTTTTTGTGGCAAGGCCAGTTTGACGCTTTCACATTGAAAAACCGATGACAAACTAACTACTCCACTCACCGGTGTAGGCAGCCGGGAGAGCGAAACTCGCTTTTTCAACATATTTCCCGGCGATGTAAAAGCCAAACCTGAAATGAATCTGTCGTCGCACGTTCCTTATTTCACGCAGACTGCATCTTGCACGATGAAGGAGTCGTTCTTAGCGCAGACGTAACTAACGCAAGTGTAATTTAAGTTCCACCTCTGCCATAGACGAGTGTCTGCTGTCTTGAATGCAAGGTAAGAGAGCGGAGCCACGGAAACGCCCTATTTCTCAAGGCGTTACTATTGATACAGGTCGTTGATTTCTTTAAAATTTGTGATGTGACGATTTCAAAGTGTAGCGCATATCGACTGACCAACTCACAGTCCAGACAACACTTCTTCTTGTCTGAACATGTCAAAATAGCACTCTTTTTTTGCTTCGTTTGTTGCAACCTCTTCGACAATCCGCAGCCACTGGTGTGCCTTGAATATAATAAAAAAACTGCATAAGTTTTGTGCAAAATATGACGGAAATAAGTCGAATGAAAAGCTAGCAAATAATTTATTTTGCTTAATAATTGAGGTGAAGAAATAAAAACAATATTCCTGTACTCTTCGTTTGCTAGATACGATCCAAAGCTAAAACGTCACATAAAGATGCGGTAATCAAACTTCTATTGGCAGCTGCAAACGTCCGCTCTAATATTGCCACGTTAAGCGTCTAACGAATGCCAATAGACTGGGCGGCCATTGTCAACGATTTACTGAAATGCAGCGCCGTTTCCTCAATCGGGAGTCGGTCGGAACGAAACTGCTTAAGATTAAATGCTATGGACGCAGCATTCGGATCTAAATAATCTCCGTTGTTCCTGCTCTCAAGACGTGAGCGTTCAAGATCATGATACGGGGTGCACAGTGCATACGTTTAATGGTTAATTGCGCAGCGCAAGGCTTTATTGAGACGGACACTTCGAGAATCTAAGCTGATGATATTAACGGAGTGGCAGCGAGAGATAAGGGACCGGGGAATAAGCGTGCCCTGATTGCAGAATCGTGACATTATCGAAGGATTATCGGTTTTATCTGACTGATGGATGCGTACCGTTAAACGTTCAGAAGACAGTTTAGTTAACTCAAGGTGGGTCATGCTTGATCACTTCTGCTGCACAAACCATAAGTCTTGTCAGTTCACAGTGGCCCCATCTTCGATCACTTGCAGATAATAATTCGCATTCAATTTGGTGTTGATCCGCCTGTCTAAACAAATATGGAAACGTAAACGAAAGATAACCATCGCAGTGGTGCTGTTTGTCAACGATATTAAAAACATAGCTGTAGAAACACTTTTTTGCGACACGTTTTTTCTCTCTTTGTCTTTGGTTTTGTCATATAGAGAATATTTTAATAAGTGACAGGCAGGGGAGGTGTATTTCGTGATGTGAATAGGTATTTTACTAATCCAAGTTGAATATATATTTAATTATTTATTGCAGGTGAAATTCTTGTCAAACCCTCACGTAGACGTTTGTTCATCTGTCTCCCCATTAGACTGATAAGTACTTTCTTTTGACTCGGAAGGTTGCCAGTTGATAGATTAGAGCGGAACACTGGCCTACCACTTCCAACAAACTGACGAGAAGACTTCTATTGAACGGTGTGTTGGCGTGGAGTACAAGAAGTGGGGGTCTGTTTAAGAAAGCTTAACCTCACCCCCCCTCCAAATGAATACATTTTGTGCATTTATATGTGCGTGCACACACAAAATGCGTACATGAACACACTCAAAGGTCGGACACCTCTTCGCTATTTGTCTATGCTCCTAAAGACTTAATTTTTTATAAATACAAAGCGTTTCTTCGCGACATTCATCGACTTCGAGCGTATCTATTTATCTATCTATCTATCTATCTACTATCTACTATCTATCTATCTATCTATCTATCCATCTGTCTATCTGTCTATCTATCCATCTATCTATCTATCTATCTATCCATCAATCTATTCACCAATCTATCTATTTATCTATCTATCTATCTATCTATCTATCTATCTATCTATCTATCTATCTATCTATCTATCTGTCTGTCTGTCTGTCTGTCTGCCTGCCTGCCTGCCTGCCTGCCTGTCTGTCTGTCTGTCTGTCTGTCTGTCTGTCTGTCTGTCTGTCTGTCTGTCTGTCTATCTATCTATCTATCTATCTATCTATCTATCTATCTATCTATCTATCTATCTATCTATCTATCTATCTATCTATCTATCTATCTATCTGTCTGTCTGTCCGTCTGTCTGTCTGTCTGTCTGTCTGTCTGTCTGTCTGTCTGTCTGTCTGTCTGTCTGGAACTTTTAGGCTCCTGGTCGTTTCGATAATGGTGAATCACTAAGACGAAGGTGAATGACTCGTTCAAACGGTATAAGTATGACATGCGTGTTATTTAAAACATGGCTGCATGCTACGGTCATGGTGGGCTCGCGGCCGTTCTGGTAGCTCCACATTAACCAAATTTGGTGTCAAGTGACGTGAATAGACAATAAAGGTAAATGACACGTTCAAACTTGATAATCATCATATGCGTGTCATGGAAAAAGCTGGCAGATCCCACCTACAGTGAGAATTGACAATATGTGAAGCGCGAATGAGGAAGGTTGATATGCCACTTTAAAATCACCAAAAACGTTACGAGCCGGAGTTAAATTTTGCCTTACAAGACTTGCATGTCAAGACTATCATGTTAGAACGTGTCATTTACCTTCGTCATGTAGACGCGCCACCTGATACCAAATTCGGTATATGTGGAACTAGTGAAATGGTTACGAGCGTGCTAAGGGCATAGCATGTAGTCAAGTTTTACAAGACACGCGTGTCATGTTATTATGCTTCACCTGTTATATACCTTCAACATCCATTCACGTCCTGTAATACGAGGTTTGTTATATTGCCACGTTCCTTTTTTTTTCTCAAGCTTTGTTACTGCCCCAATACACTACACAATTGTCAGCACAAACCGCGCGCCCCGCCGCGGTGGTCTAGTGGCTAAAGTACTCGGCTGCTGACCCGCAGGTCGCGGGTTCAAATCCCGGCTGCGGCGGCTGCATTTCCGATGGAGGCGGAAATGTTGTAGGCCAGTGTGCTCAGATTTGGGTGCACGTTAAAGAACCCCAGGTGGTCTAAATTTCCGGAGCCCTCCACTACGGCGTCTCTCATAATCTTATAGTGGTTTTGGGACGTTAAACTGCACATATCAATCAATGACTCAAGCACAAACCACGCCTGCAGTTTTCGAGAAGCTTCAGGACTTTAATAGATCATTTCGATAAGATAACGCCAAGTCCGCGAACTGTACAAATTATTCTGCAACCTACGTCACAACTAGAGATAAGGCTAGCGCGTTCGATGGAAAGTACATAAATACCGACACGCTTCGCCACTGGTCAGTTGATCGACGGCCGACACTGCATGCACCGCTATCAGTGCAAGTGTGGTACCGTAACCCGGCTTTCCGTTTAGCGGGCACAGGCTCGCCCAAATAAACAGTTTGATCTGACCACTCCGTCCCCTGCCTTCGATCACGTCACGACACCGTGACAATGTGCGAAGCTAGAGAAACGGCGGCGAGCGCATCAAGAGTAACCCAATATACTCCAACGTAATGTTGCCGCGCGCGCACGCTGGGCTCCGCGACCCTACACTAGCACAATGCGAGCTACAGCGCGACTAGCGTCCGCCGGCGCAACCCCATGGCCACCGGCGCGAAATGTCGCATGCTGCATTTCGCAGCGGCTACGTTACCGAAACAGCACTACGTCGGCCTTTCTTTGTAGAAGAGGTACGCCGAACATGCTCAAACGCGCATGCGACAAAGCAACGCAGCGCGGCGCACGATCTACGCCTGGCGTGGCATTGCCGGCGTGCAAGCGATGAAACGAACGCAGGCGCGCACGCGCGCCGGGTCACGTGGACGAGTATTTGCACCTTCACTGTGGCATGTAGTCCTGTTCTTACAGGGCACGCCTCTCATGATTATTATGTTTGCACTAGTCACACACCTTCATCATCCATTCACGTGACCTAATACGGAATTTGGCATATGTGAAGCTAGCGAAACGGCCGCGAGCACATCATGCGTGTGGCGGGTAGTCATGTTGTTACATGTCAAGCATGTCATGATGTTTATGTTAGGGTCTTTCGTTTGTGTTCGCCATGCAGTCATATCATACCGCACCAGTTTTGCAACATGTCATGTTAACGCAACCACCGCAAGAGCAGCAAGACGATCGAACGTAAAGCATGACATCCATGACATACATTTCATGATTTTCATGTTATGACTAGTCCCTTACGCTGGTCGTACAGTCAAGTTATGCCAAATCAAGTCAAGTTAGTTTGGTGTTGATACCATTACCGGAACGGCCAGGTGAGCTAAAAGTCGTATGCAGCTAGATAGATAGTTAGATAAGATAGATAGATAGATAGATAGATAGATAGATAGATAGATATATAGATATATAGATAGATAGATAGATAGATAGATAGATAGATAGATAGATAGATAGATAGATAGATAGATAGATAGATAGATAGATAGATAGATAGATAGATAGATAGATACGCTAAAGTCACCGAAGTTCGCCAAGAAATGCTTCGCATTTAAAGAATGTGTACATGCTACGCTCACAGCGCGCTCGCGGCCGTTTTTCTACACCTATATATACCAAACTGATATCACTTGACGTAAATAGACAACTAAGGTAAATGACACGTCTGAATATGATAATCATGGTATGTTCGTAATGTACGGCATAATTTACATCGGCCTCGTAACGTTGTGCTCATTTTAAAGTGACACCACAAGTTTTAAAGTTAAACCCCGCAAATCAATCAACTTTTCTCATTCGCGCTTCGCATATCATCGATTACCACAGTGCGTGGGACCTGCCAATTTTTTACACCTCTTTGGTGCGGGTGGGTGGATGGGTAAACAGACAGAGACGGATGGACGGGCAGACAAATGGACAAACGGAAGCAAGAACGTACGCACAGATGAATGTAAGAACGAATGGACAGACGGCGCATGGACAGACGTATGGACGGACGCACGCAAGGACAGACGCAAGCACGAATGAACAGACAGACGCTTCGCCCCATTCTGCATCATATACTTCGTGGGTATGCCGTGTTTTTTTTTCTTGTAATGTACAAGAGGAAGCATCATCGGAATGAAAGTTTTATTACGTGAATACGCTGTCATGGACTGTACTCGAAGTCATTTGATAAAGAGACGTAAGACAGACCCAATATATGGTGTTTTAGAAGTTTTAGGCGTCATTTGCCCGCAGTCTTTATTTTATCTACAGGTGTAAGTAGGTATTTAAGCTTATCAAGAGTGGTGGTTACGGGGCATATACTATAGGAGCACTGTAATGGTATGTTGGGTCTAACTGAACTCCGTTAACGCTGTGCGCTGTTGCAATACTTAACTGAAAGTGAGTCATATTTGTCACCGTATATGCGCCCGTAACGAGATCAGAAACGAACTGGTTTATAAAGGTGTCAGAAATTTTTTGATGGAGCCGATATCATATGTGCTTGTCGGAAATTTCAACTGCGTGTTCGATGCACGTTAAAGAACCCCAGGTGGTCAAAATTCCTGGAGCCCTCCACTACGGCGTCTCTCATAATAAAATAGTGGTTTTGACACGTTAAACCTTACAAATCAATCAATCAACTGCGTGTTCGATACTACACAGGACGTGAGGGGTCCCAGCCAAGGCACCAACAATGTTTACGCCAGAGAACTACAGCAATCAGTTAAAAATCTCAAGCTAGGATATGAGTGGTTAGCTCTACATGGAGTCAGGGTCATTGCAATCTGCGTTTGTGGCATTCACCAAAGCCGAATCGATAGAGTTTATGTACCCGACGACTTTTTACTGAACCTACAAACATATGAGGTGATCCAGCTTTGCACCAAGTGAGCAGAAACTCAGAGATCATGCTCCATCAATCTTTACCTTTAACTTGAGCACAACAACGAGAATACACAAACCTTGGGGTATAGATCCAACTATTATTCATGATGACAAAAGCATTTCTGTGCTTCAAACTGAGCTGGCGGCCTCACTGGCAGAAATGGGTTGCATAACTCCGACTATATCGGACCACTTGACATCTCGCTGGCGCCTCATAGCTCAGCAGGCAAGGCCAGGTCGACACATATGGCCCCTCTTATCTCAGCGGATATACTCGATTTTTCTGGTGGCATAAAGAGGGGTTGTAGCCCGGCTTCTGAGAGGTTCCTGGTGCCTGCTTTGGTAAGTGACAATCGGCATAGCTGCGCTGTTCGTTGAGCTTCAAAGATGTTGCTGTGTTATGCAGTCCGAGCTGTAAGAGCCGCACCGTGTTTGTCCTTTTCGGAAGATTCAAGACCCACTTTAGCGCCATCCTGATAAGAGCGTCAATCTTATTAACTTCCTTTTTTGTCAGTTTTAGGAAAGGCGAGGCGTAAATAATGTGGCTGAGGAGGAACGCATGGAAGGCTTTCATGAGATTATCCTCCTTCAGCCCCTCTCTCTTGTTGGCTACTCTAGAGATGACCCTACTGAAGCTGTGAGCGCTCTCCTCGAGACGTCTGAGTGCCTCGGTGTTGTTGTTGCTGTACTTTCTCAATGTCATGCCTCGAACCTTAACTGATCAACAACTGTGAATTTGTTTTCCACTTCTCGATCGTAGACTAATAGGCTGTCCATAAATCTCCGGCCCCCGCCTCGGCAAACGCTTGTGCAGGAAGAGTTCTGACTTATCAGGAGATAGCTCCATCCTCGTGCTCCATCCTTGTCACGGAGGAAGTCCTCCGTGACATCGAGTGCTCGTTGTATATTTCCCTCCAGCTTCCCAAGAGAGTACTCCGCGGACCATATGATGATATCGTCCACGTATATTGCATGGCCAATGCCCAGAACGTCGGCGAGCTGCTGAGACAGGTTGTATTTTTCAATGTTGAATAAAAGCGGGGACAACAATAATCCTTGCGGTGTACCGACATTACCCAGTGTGTACTCTTTGCTCTTGATTGGGCCGATGCTAAGTGTAGCTTTCCGATCTTCCAAAAAAGGCTTGACAAAGTTGTAAAATTTTTCACCGAGGCTCAACATGGAAACCTCATTAAGAATGTGCTCGTGCTTCAGTGTGTCGAAGGCCTTCCTCAGATCAAGCGCCAAAAACCACTGATGTCTAGAGGCGTGTTGTCGGGTATGGCCCTCTTGATGAGAAGCATAGCGTCTTGTGTAGATAGGTATTTCCGGAAGCCCACCATATTATGGTGAAAGAGACCTTCGTCTTCAATTTGTCTGCTAAGTCGATTACGAAAGACATGTTCCACCAATTTCCCAAGGCATGATGTAAATGATATCGGGCGCAAGTTTTCTTGTCCCAGAGGCTTTCCCAATTTGCGTATGAGTACGACCTTAGCCTCGGCACTAGAAACGCCAGAGGAGAGCTATTAGCAGAATTCGCAGAACGCAATATTTTGCGGATTTTGAATACTTTCTACCGAAAGCGAGAAAACTGCAAGTGGACATGGAGGAGCCCTAATGGCGAAAATAAGAACGAAATAGACTTTTTAATGACTGCACACCCAGGAATCGTGCAGGATGCGGAAGTGGTTGGCAAGGTACGATGCAGTGACCATAGAATGGTACGGTCTCGAATTCGCCTAGACTTGAAGAAGGATCGACAGAAACTGATACGCAAGAAGCCAATCAATGAGCTATCACTGAGAGGGAAAGTACAAGAATTCAGAGTGTCGCTGCAGAACGGGTACTCGGCTCTTAGTGAGGAAACCAACCTTAGCGTAGATACAATGAATGATAATCTAACGAGAATCATTACGGATGTGTGCAGTGGAAATTGGAGGCAGGGTAGTTAGACAGGACACTGGCAAGCTTTCCCAGGAAACGAAGAACCTAATTAGGAAGCGTCAAAGCATGAAAGTGTCAAGTACAACAAACAAAATAGAACTGGCAGAGCTTTCAAAGTTGAATAATAGGCATAAAGTATGCGATGTAAGAAAGCATAACATGGAGAGAATCGAACACGCTCTGAAAAACGGAGGAAGCGTCAAAGCAGTGAAGAGGAAACTTGGGATAGGCAAAAGTCGGATGTATGCACTAAAGGACAAAGAAGGCAAACTAACTACCAATATGGATAGGATAGCTGAAATAGCGGAGGAGTTTTACAGAGATCTGTGCAGTAGCCGAGACAACCACGGCTTTAATACTATAAGAACTAGCAGTAACCCAGATGACACCCCACCAGTAATGATAGAGAAGTCAGAAAAGCTTTGGAGAGCATGCAAAGAGGCAAAGTTGCTGGTGAGGATCAGGTAACATTAGATATGCTGAAAGATGAAGGACAGATTGTGTTAGAAAAACTAGCCACCCTGTTTACGAGGTGTCTCCTGACGGGAAGGGTACCAGAGTCTTGGAAGAACGCTAACATCATCTTAATACATAAGAAAGGAGATGACAAGGACTTCAAGAAATACAGGCCGATCAGCTTGCTCTCGGTAGTATACAAGCTATTTACAAAGGTAATTGCTAACAGAGTAAAGAAAACATTAGAATTCAATCAACCAAAGGAAAGCAGGATTTTGAACAGGCTACTCAACAATTCACCACATTCATGCCATCAATCAGATAATAGAGAAATGCTCAGAATATAGCCAACCACTATACATAGCCTTCATAGATTACGAGAAGGCGTTTGATTCAGTAGAAATATCAGCCGTCATGCAGACACTGCGGAATCAGGGCGTAAATGAAGTATATAAAATCTTTCTGGAAGAAATCTACAGGGGATCAACTGCTACCACAGTGCTTCATAAAGAAAGCAACAGAATACCAATCAAGAAGGGTGTAAAACAGGGGGACACAATCTCCCCAATGCTATTTACCGCGTGCTTACAGGAGGTTTTCAGAAGCCTAGAATGGGAACAGTTAGGGATAAGAGTTAATGGAGAATATCTTAGTAATCTGCGCTTCGCCGATGCCATTGCATTGCTGAGTAACTCAGGGGACGAATTGCAACTCATGATTACGGATTTAGACAAGAAGAGCTGAAAGGTGGGTCTTAAAATTAATCTGCAGAAAACGAAAGTAATGTACAACAACCTCGGAAAGGAGCAGCGCTTCGAGATAGGTAATAGTGCACTTGAAGTTGTAAAAGACTATGTCTACTTAGGGCAGGTAATAACCGCAGAGCCTAACCACGAGATTGAAGTAACTAGAAGAATAAAATTGGGGTGGAGTACATTCGCCAAGCACTCTCAAATTATGACAGGTAGATTGCCGCTATCCCTCAAGAGGAAGGTATATAACAGCTGTATTTTGCCGGTACTTAGCTACGGAGCAGAAACCTGGAGACTTACAAAGAGGGTTCAGCTTAAATTGAGGATGACGCAGCGAGCAATGGAAAGAAAAATGGTAGGTGTTACCTTAAGAGACAAGAAGAGAGTAGAGTGGATTAGGGGACAAACGGGGGTTAAGGATATCATAGTTGAAATAAAGAAGAAGAGATGGACATGGGCCGGGCATGTAGCGCGTAGACAGGATAACCGCTGGTCATTAAGGGTAACTAACTGGATTCCCAGAGAAGGGAAGCGGGTTAGGGGGAGACAGAAGGTTAGGTGGGCAGACGAGATTAAGAAGTTTGCGGGTATAAATTGGCAGCAGCAAGCACAGGACCGGCTTAACTGGCGGAACATGGGAGAGGCCTTTGTCCTGCAGTGGACGTAGTCAGGCTGATGATGATGATGACGACCTTAGCCGCTCTCCACCTCTGCCAGACATTGCCATCGGACCATACTTGGTTGATCTTTTCTGTAAGGACTTCATCGCTGCGTTGTCAAGGTTTCTAAGAAGCTTGTTTGAGATTCCGTCTGGGCCGGGCGCCGACCGTCCGTTGAGGTCCCGCAAGCATGAACGATCTCCGCAACTTTGAATGGTCGAGCCAAAGCTGTCGGTGGGGTTCCCTGATATTCAGATGCGGGGTTGTCCCACGGTATAGATTTTTCTTCAAGTGGTAGGTATATGTCCACCAATTTGTTTGCAAAGGTTTGTAGATCGCAGCCTTCCGATGTTTTTATGTAGACGAGTCTTTCGATTTCCAACCGAGCGCTGCTTTTGCATGATTTGGTGCTCTCAGTAAGCAGATTCTTGACTAGAGACCATTTTCTTCCTTTGCGCAATTCGCCGTCTGCTTCGTTGCAGACCTCATCCCATTGCTGTGCAGCGAGTTTATTATCATGTTGTTCGATGTCCTTGTTGAGTTGGGATATCTTGGCTCTGAGCCGCTGGTTCAGCTTTTGTTTCTTCCATCTGTCACGAAGTGCGTTCTTGGCCTCCAAGAGATGTGCTAGCCTAGAGTCCATTGCAGGTACCTCCAACTCCATGGAGATTTCTTTGGTTGCTTTGTTAAGCGCCTCTTTCAGATTACTCACGAGGTTGTTGAATGTTTTTCGAGGCCTGTATTCATTCTTTCTGATTTGCCGAAACACATCTCAATAAATGTCCGTGTAGTTTCTTAACGGTGGTTGAGTAATGTGTACGTTTATTTCCGTGATGAAATGGTCGCTACCCAAGTTCCCCTGTAGGTTGTCCCACGAACCTTCTACGTTGCGCAGGACGGTCAAGTCGGGAGTGGTATAACGTTGGACAGAATTGCCTTCGCGTGTCGTAAGACGAGGGTTCGTGATGAGTTTTAGACCAAGCGTATCTGCACACGCAGCAAGTTTGGTTCCTTTGGCATCATTTTTTGAGTACCCCATGATTTATTATGCGCGTTGAAGTCTCCTGCAATCATGAGAGGCTTATTTTTGGCCTATTTTGTAGCCACCAGGAAGAGGATGTTGAAGTTTTGAAGTCTGTCCTTCAGTGGGCTATAGACGCTTAAAATGAAAATGTTGGCTTTGCTAGCACGACCGGGGATGATTTCTACCAGCTGCGATTCCAGGCCTTGCTTGTATGCGAGGGTGGTCTTCTCCACACAGGTGATATCTTTGCGGACAAGGGTAGCTATACCCCTAGCAAGTTCGAAGTCGGGGCACAGGGTCGTCTTGGTTACCCTGTACTCCGGGAAAGTTAGGTATCGTGGTGACTCAGTGACTCCGCTTTCTTGCAGAATAATAACAAGTGGCTTTTCTTTGCATGATCTAATGAGCTGTGCTAGACTGTTTTTTCTCTTGGGAAATGAATTACAATTCCCCTGCCAAACTTTAAAAAGCTGCGGTGAACTATCCATGATGTGGTTGTGCGAGTGTTACGACCCCGCTGGCACAATCCACATCAGCTTTGTGCTATTCAGTTGGTTCATGTGGCGGTATCACTGGTCTCGGAGAGGACCCAAGTGCTGCTGCTGCAGAAGCTGATGCTTGTTTGGCTGTTTTCGGTAGTGCCACTATTTTTTAGGCGATCCAGCCTAGAGTTGATTTGTGCGATTGCCTCTTGTAGCTATTTTATCATGGTGCTGATGGTGCTCAACGTGTTAGTACGGCTCTTGCGGTGTCGACTCGTGGAATTACCCTCACCAGCTGAGACGTTGGAGGGGGCCTCGCTGATGTCTGACATGAAGTCACTAAACACATCCTCGCCTTCGTCCGACATAGGTGCCACTGCTCTGCGCTTGTGTGTGTTTCTCTTTGTGCTTACGAGATTGGGGGTCGCTGATAAGGTGTGGGGGTTTGCGCAGTGCTGTTTTGAGGGTCGCGAACTCTCTTGGTCATTAGTGTCATGAATTCTTCTAGTTTATGTTTTATTTCTCTGTTTTCGTGCTCTAGGGCAAGGATGTGCTTTGCATATTCATTATGCTTTGGTTGTGCCTTACCTCCAAACGGGGTTGAGGGCATGGGCTCAAGTCTCGCTCCGTTGGTGTTGTTGCCGCTGCTGCTGCTACCACTCCGCACCTTGTCAGCCCAGGTCAGCTTGGCCTCGGACTGAGAGCGGCTCCTGGATCAGCTACCGGCAGATCCCCGGGGACCGCGTCGGTGACGCGAGCGCCCTCGAGAGCACCCTCGCTCTCGCGAGCGAGAAGCCTCCGTAGAGCAGAAACGCGCCCTGGAGCTAGAATTCGCCCTGGAAAGGGAGCTTTGCCACGTGGCAGCATCAGATGTCCATTGCTTCGTGACACTCCCAGCAGCCTCCGCTTGGTCATCCAGCAATTTGGAGCGTCTGTCCCTATAGTGTTTTCTCACTATGTGTGGAACGTGCTATCTTCTCTTGCATGAACGCTCACGCATGACCTGATCTCCTCCGCAAAGTTTGCATTTGGGGGCACAACTGTGCGTCTCTCGGGTAGATTCTGAAATCTTCATCCCGCAGTTGTGGCACCAGTTGGTCACCAGGAACAACCATCTGGTACACAATGAAGGGCGCCGACGAGCAAGAGCCGAGGCCATCATGAGGGTGATCGGGCAGCTCAAGCTTAGCTGCCCTCTTTGTCGATGCAACCCAATACTGGAAGAAGGATGCGTATGTCGTCACTGTTGGTATTAAGAAAGGATGCCTAGTAAAGGCTGCCACGATGATCACCAGATTTACTCACGAAGCTGAGGGACTCGCAATCGCGGTTGCTCTTCACGAACGAGAATGGATGTCACCATTTTTTCGGACTCAAGAACAGCCATCCGGTTATTCTCATCCAGCTTCGTCTCTACTATGGGTGCTCACATGACGAATAAGGTACATAATCAGAAAAATGAAGTGAAAGTTCCATTGACACATATTGCATGGTTCCCGGCCCATATGGGATATCTCTCGTCTTACCGGACAGGCAATCCGAACGGGAGAACTCACCAGATAGCGCGCAAATCAGCTGCCCATGGCGGTGAGCGGCCGTCTCAGAAAGGTAGCGAACGGGGATGTATGAACCTCAAGGATCCATTGATTACATTTCGCGAGATCACCACAACTTATTAACTAGGGCGCAGTGTTTTTTTTTTCTTTTCCGCCCCCTAAAGTGAATAAAGTACAAACAGTTACACTTCGGCAACTACAGATGCAAACGTACTTCACACCAACCATACTACACAGACTCGACCCAGATTTCTCACCCCACTGCCCGTACTGTCATCACGAGTACTGTAATTTCGAACACATGCTCTATTTGTGCCCCTTTAACTCGGGGTCACAACTACCAGACCAAACCTCCTGGGAGGCTGCCACGCGCAGCACAGAACTCGAGAACCAACTCCTGACCATCTAGAGGGCCCGAGACATCGCCGAGAGACTCCAACTTTCGGCACCACCCTGGGTGGAGCCACCTGGCTGAGCTAGCAGGCCTCCGGTCCCGTCCAGTGTCTGCCGCTTTTGGACCAAAATAAAGTTATCATTCACTCACTCACTCACTCACTCACTCAGCAGGCAGGAAAAGCACGCCACGCTCGCCTCACGGCAAAAATGAATGAGATTCTCCGATGCATTCAAATTATAGAAAGAGGTGTGTCAACTACTTTCGCTATTCTCGAATGCGTTGAAACACAAAAACATCAAATATCAAAATCTTTTAAAGCAGAGGTCGCAGGCTACAAGGCTCGCAAGAGAAATGCACTTATTGACAGATGAACTTCAGAACTTGACATATGCGCAAAAAAACTGTAATTGTGGATGCCAGCCTTAATACATTGATGAGGCGCTGAAAGAGGATGGTGCCATATGAGACGGATGGAGTTCAAGAAGTTTTTCCAGAATACTTTGCACAACTGTTTACTGCAGACCATGACACACAAGATGACGAGTTTAGTGCCAAACTATCAGCTTTTTGCCAAGAGGAAGGAGGAGGAAGAAAGTTTAAGCGGAAAGACAGGGAGGTTAGCCAGTTCTTAGACTGGCTGGCTACCCTGTGCTGGGGAAAGGGGTGAGAGGAATGAAAGATGTTAAAAAGAAATGTTGCGAAGAGAGGGAGAAATTACGAAAAAAATGCGACAGAGGAAAGGCAACATCAAAGAGTATAAGACACTAAAGTCTGTCTCTGAGGCCAGTTGTCCGCAAAAAGCGCAGCAAAGCTTTAAAAGCCTTCTGGGCTGAGGATGGGCTCGGCCATTGGCCCAGAATCCTTTGTTCCGACAAAGGCCGATTGTCTAGTCTATCCAGAGCTGCAGTGAGTTCTTGTCTTTGCACATTGAAATGTGTGCACTCACACAGAAGGTGCGCGATGGTTTTTTCGCAACTGAAGTATGTGCATGTAGGAGAGCTGGCCATCCCAATGCGATAAGATTGTGCGTTCGTGAAGGCCTTTCCAAGCCACAGGCGGCATAGAAGAGTCACCTCAGCTCGAGATATCCTTGGGGGAAGACGAAGCTCTTATGCAGGCGCGCGTTTGTGAAGTCTTTTGTGTTCCACTGTACCAGTGTGACGTCACCTGCAAGCGAACGAAGTCTTGTAGCTGCGTCGGTTCTTGAGAAAGGGATGGCTGTGTATTGGGTACCATCGTGTGCAGATCTAGCGGTCTCATCTGCGCGGTCATTGCCATATATACCGCAATGACCTGGTATCCACTGATACACTATGCTGTGTTGTTTTTCGGTTGCTTGGTAATGGAGAAGCCTTATTTCAGCTACTAACTGTTCATTAGGTCCATGGCGAAAGGGTGATATAAGAGTCCGAGAAGATCGACCAAATTCCCGAAGGTTCTTTCACTCCAGAGCTGCTCGAATGGCTGCAAGTTCTGCAAGCTGCTTTCAGAATGGCTGCAAGCTGCTTTCACTCCAGAGCTGCTCGAATGGCTGCAAGTTCTGCAGCTGTTGACGACGTCAAATGCGATGTCATGAATTTATTTGTGATGTGCCTCGCGGGAATAACCACCGCCCCTGCAGAGCTTACTGAAGACACCGAGCCATCCGTGTAAATGTAAAGGCGTCCGTTGTGCTTCTCTTGCAGAAAAAGTAATGTGGCCTGTTTCAGGGCTAGATGCGACGACTTTTTCTTATTTTAGATGCCAGGAATTGTAAGAAGAGCTTTGAGTGGGTGTAGGCACCATAATGGTATCGGTGGCTGTGCTGCATGCGGGAAGTCCAATGGAAGCACTGCGCAATGCTGAGCTACAGTTGCGCTGAACGCTGAGTGGGGCCTGGAAGTTCGAAGTGAGGCGAGGTGATGAGATGGAAGCCGAGCGAAATGTCTTATGTGCATTCTCAAAGCGTCTATGCGGATGTATGCGTTGACTGGATAATCACGCGCAGTGATGACTGTCGCTGCTGTAGACGCGCATCTCGGGAGACCAAGGCATATTCTCAGGGCTTGGGCTTGGATCGACTGGAGGACGCGCAAGTTTGTTCTTCGGATCCCGCAAAGCACGGGTAAGCTGTATCACATATAACCGAGGAACAGAACAGTGTAGAGTTGGAGCATTGCTCGTACCGATGCACCCCGCGTTTTTCCAGCAAGAAACTTCAGTACGTGGGTGATCATGGTGAGTTTAGTTTTCATGTGGGCGATGTGAGGGCTCCAGGAGAGGTCGCGATCAACTATGACTCCGAGGAATCGGTGGGTCTTCACGTAGCTTATCATGTGTCCGTTGATTTTAATAACATATGGGCCCATAGCCTTACGCGTGAATGCTATAAGCGAGCATTTCTCTGATGACAGCTCTAGTCCCCGTTCTTCCAGGTACTTTGTCGCTATTTTAGCCGCTTTCTGAAGCCGGGCACGCAAATGAAGGCGTTTTACGCCTGACGCCCAGATGCAGATGTCATCTGCATATAATTATAGATGAACAGATTCTGGAAGTGCATCAACCAGGCCGAGTAGCGCTAGACTGAAAAGTGTGGGGCTAAGAACTTCGCCTTGAGGCACGCCTCGACGGTTGCAATGGTGCGTTGTTGTGCCATTCTCCGTCTGTACAAAGAAAGTTTTGTCTTTCAGATAGCTGTGGGCCTATTGGTAAACCCGACCCCCTAATCCAACATTTTCCATGACATACAGAATGGCTTCATGCGATACGTTATCGTATGCACCTTTCACGTCCAAGAACGACGCCGCAGATAAGAATTTCAGTCTTTTTTGATGCTGGACAGATGAGACCAGGTCTATAACGTTATCAATTGCGGACCGCCCACGCCGAAAGCCCGTCATAGCATGAGGGTATACCTCGTGGCGCTGCAGGTACCACTCTAGGCGAGTCAAAATCATCCTCTCCATCACTTTCCCGAAACAGCTGGTAAGCGCGATGGGGCGATAAGAGGTCAAGTGCAGAGAAGATTTACCTGGTTTAAGCGCAGGGACGAGGCGGCTGGATTTCCATGAATGAGGAATAAATCCGCTGCTCCACGAGTCGTTCACGGATAGAAGGGCCCGTCGAGCTGCTTCTTCGAGGTTGCAAAGAGCCATGTACGTGATCCCATCCGGACGAGCCGATGAAGATCGTTTGCATGCCGTCAAGGCCACTTGTAGTTCCTCTAGAGAGAAAAACGTGTCCATTCTTGAATCTCTGGAAACTGGAGCGTTTTCTAGGTGGCGCGTGGTGCACGCGGACACATGACCGGCAACTTTCATGCAGAAATCTTCTGCTACTTCAATTTCGGTGTGTCCTTGGTGGAGAGAAAGACACTTGAAGGGGCGATGTTGATGTGGCAATGTTCGTAGGCCACGGACAATCCTCCATGTCTGCGTCAAAGGCTTGTGTGGATCCAACGATTCGCACAGATGTTTCCAGCAAAAAGATTGAAGTGAAATGATTCGCTGCTGAATTTTTTTCTGTAAGCGCCTTGCCTCCCTCAAGTCGTGAATGGACTTAGCGCGCCTATATCTTCTTCTTGCGCGACGACGGATCGCTCTGAGCTGTTCCAATTCCGCTTGATATTGACAACAATCTGTAGCATGTTGAATATGATTGGTCGCTTCTTGAGTAGCACCTCTAATCATATCCTCGAGGGTGTCAAGAGGAGGCGTTTTATTTTCTTGACACCTTTTTTCCGTCAGTGACCTGAACTTTGTCCAGTCGATGCGAGTCAAAGTGTCGTAGTTTCGCAATTTTTCCAGGCCCTTGATCTTCAAATAAGTTGGTGTGTGGTCACTTCCATGAGTTTCATAGTCTGCGAACCACTTGACCTTTCCATTTAGGCTTCGTGACACAAATGTCAAGTCAAGGCAGCTGCTGTAAATCGTTTCCCGTAGAAACGTTGGGCTTCCGTCGTTTACACAAAGCAGCTGCTGCTCCAGAGCAAAGGAGAATACTTGCCTTCCGCGACTGTCTGTCTTCTGACTTCCCCATAGTGGGTGGTGAGCGTTGAAATCTTCAGTGATGATACATGGTCCAGGTGTGGCTGTTAACAGTGCACGTAGTCTTTCAGGTTCAAAACGGTTTGAAGGTGATATATATGCGCCTACAAGCGTGAAATTGAGGTCTCTACGTTTAACTTTCAAGCAGACATACTGGTTGTCATTGTGAGGTGCTACACGGTGCTCGATATAGGTAAGGTCGCATCTGATATATACAATGACTTTACTCTTTTCGTTGCAGGTAGCGCACTTGAAGGCTTCGTACCTGGATAGTCGTATTGCATTGTGTAGCCTTGGCTCACAGATAACAATAATTGGAAACTGGTTTTTAAACACAAATTGTCGGATATCAGAGATGCGGGGCTTGAAGCCTCGGGCATTTCACTGAAATATCGAAGCTCCTTTGACCTCTTTACGAAAGGCTTGCAGAGGCGCAGCCATGGTGCCTTTCCAGACTTGATAGCACCGGCTTCAGCGCATCCACTAACTGAAGTGCACTCTTTGCAGCCGGACTGCCAATGCTAGTGAGGAGCATACGAATGGTATTCATAAGGGCCTTTACTATGGCTACGATTTCTTTGTCGTGACTATCACCGCATTCTCGTTCCGAAATGATTGTAGACGAGCGATGCGGTGGCTCTAACGGTGGAACTATCATTGGCAGCGCTGGTCATGATTCAGGCGAGCCGGTGATGCTCTTGTCTTGCTTGGAGGATTTGTTGTCGGCATGTCTGGACGCTTGAGGTGGTATGCCGGCGGTCGTTTGGTGAGGTTCAATCCTTGCTTCAGCACTGGGGGCCTCAGGGGCCTCCGGCGACGAGACCGCTGGCGTCGTACTTGGGCAGCGGCCTCCCTGTGAGTTGAGCCATCCCGGACCATTTGCCTTAACACCTGCATTTCCTTTTTCATGATTGGGCAATCTTTTGACGATGCTTCGTGAGGGCCGTGACAGTTTCGACATTTTCGAAGTTCTGCCTGGCAAGCGTCTGCGCTATGTGATTCTGAGCATAGCGAGCACACAGCCAGGTTTGTACAAACAGCACTGACATGTCCCAATCTATAATATTTCCGGCATTGAAGGGGCTTTGGTACAAAGGGTCGCACTGTGTGTCGAAAATGGCCGACCTTAACTTGCGATGGAAGGCTGTCACCCTTGAACACGAGCTTCACGCAGCGTGATTTGCCAAGGCGACGAGCTTGCAGTATAGTAAGTTCTTCAGACACCGGTTTGATGAGAGCAGCAAAGTCACTTTCGCTGATGGAAATGTCGACGTCGTAACTGACGCCTGCCGTAGAGTCACGGCCATCAGGTATATATGAGCGAACATTGATGTTATCCAACATCTTGACGTTGCTCAGCTCTTCCAATGTGCTTCGTTGAGTGACGTATACGGCGAGGTTTGCCATTGACAAGGTTTGCCATTGCTAGGCTCGGAAGAAGGCTTAGTATTATATGCAGAAACTGATAAAGAAAAAATATGGTATGCCCTAAAATCAATGAATACATCCATGTCACCAGGCCCAGACGGAATACTCACGGGATTTCATCTGGCCGGATATCTTCGATATCTTGGGAGATGTGATCACCGATCTCGTGAATATTTTGTTGCGTGATGGCCAGAAACCGCAGTCCTTCTGCGAATGAAGGTTTATTCTATTGCGGAAAGAGGGTATGGAGCAATCAGATCCGAAATCGTGGAGGCCTATTACCCTGCTAAACACAGGCTGTAAGTTAGTAGCCACGCCACTCTCACGGCCTCTGCAGCCTTTTCTGGAAGAGATTTTGTCACCCTTGCAGTCATGTGCAGTACCAGAACGTTTCATCTTCGTACCTCTTACAATCATCAGAGACCTCTTCGCATATGCCGAAGAAAAAGAGATCTCAGGAGTATTTATTTCTCTTGATCAGGCCAAAGCACTTGATAGAGTGGAACACCGGAATCTTTTCGCTATTTTGCACATCTTTGGCCTCCCAGAGCAGTATTTGCGACTGGTAGAAATACTTTATCAGGACCTATCAAACTATCTCTATTTCAACAATGAAGTGACCAGAAGCTTCGCAAATCGAAAAGGAGTGAGACAAGGCTGTCCGTTGTACCCGGAGTTATTCATCTTGTCTCTGGGCCCTTTCATAAGAAAGATTGCAAACTGCGAGCGTATAGTAGATTTCCCGATGCCAGGCAAGGAAACCTTCGATTTGTCGCAAACGCCGATGATATTTTAGTATTTTTTTGTAACTTGTCTAGCTACAGTACATTCCTTGACATTGTGAAGAAGAAGTTTTGCTCAGTATTCCTATTTGTCTGGTGCTCTTTTAAACACCACCATAAGGAAGGCATTGCGCTTTGGAGGCTTCAGAGAACAATTGCCAGGCGATGTAGAATACTTTCAAGCTGTTAAGGTGATAGGCATTAACATTGAAGAAGGCATTTACTTTGAATAAGGAGATTTTAACCCGTCCCTAAATGTAAAAGCAACAGTCATCAAGACGCAGGCATGTGCTTTTGCGTTTTACAATGCACATGTTGCCCTTCTACCTCGCTGTGTAACAGGATGCCTAGTCTCCATTGCGGGAGCCATTCTTCCCAGTTTTTATGGGAGGAAAACCAGCAAAAGTACAAAGAAATTTTTACAGCTACCCACAAACCGTGAAGGCTTGGGACTCCCATACATACAACATTCATGAGAGCGCTGGCTGCAAAAACTACACAGAAGCTCCTCGATGACGAAAAATACCCCGGGTTCAGGCTCTTGATGTGCTGGATCAGTAAACCAAAGGGAACTTTCACAGCAAATTTACACATTAGACCACGAGCGGAAATTCCGCTTAAGTTTTAGAGAGATGCCAGTGGCCTAAAACAAACAGTGGAATCCATAGGTTCATGAAGCCTGCAAGATGTTTCATCACAGGAAATAAGCGAAATGCTGACAAGTACCACACTGAGCAAAGAGGAAGAAAAGGCATCCTGGCCAGGGAAATAGAAACAATGGCGTTGCAATCGAATACCTAACCAGGTGCACCCATTTGGCTGGTTGAGATGATGGAGGGCATTGCCTATGCCTAACCGGTTAGCACGTTGGGGAATCGTTCGAAATGACCACTGTCCAAACTGCGGCAAAAGAGAGACGGCCCAACATGCTCTGTTTCACTGCTCGGTGGCGAGGGGCGTCTGGCCCATGGTAAAACGCCTCTTTGGCTTTCGCACGGCGCGCATGGAAACAGAACGAGGGCTGTTTGCAAGACTGTTGTTTACAGTAACCTTGTACGTGCGGTGGCGGCGACGCTGTCTAGCGGAAGTACGGCACAAGCCTCATAGAGGCGCCTAACCCGCACTCCAGAAAATACGGTTCAGTGTGTCCAATTACCTCGATCAGCAGCTAGAAACGCACGACGAAGAGGCTTTCCTTCGATGGCACACACGTTTTTTCAGAGTAAAGGAGGGACAGCTGAACTTCCCAGTTGTTCCGTACCAGTCATGCGCCCTCTCTAGCACGCATGCATATGTGGTATTCTTTCGAGTGTGATTAACTTGATTCACTTTAATTTTTATTAGACTTGTAACATTTGAATACCCAGTGATCAATTAGATTTTAGTGCTTATTTGTAAGATATATACACTGTATTTACTTGCTTTCGATGTTTCATTTGTGTATGTAAAAGTTGTGTATGCAATAAACTTCCCTTTCTCAGTTCCTAAAGGTGTGGATCAGTCCGTGTTTTGTGTGTAGACACATGACTGCCTATTGTTCTACCTTTGAAAACTACCAGCTACTTCGTCCTTGCAAACATCCCACTACGCCCCATCACTGATCCACCACTTCACTGACCATAAAGCAACTACTGTTGAGAAGCAGCCAGTAATAAATGCGAGTGGGTCGTCTATTTTTATCCAGGTGTGCGTTAAAGAACCAAAGGGTAATTTACTGTGCCCAAGCCTTGTTGGTGGCCCCGCCGCGGTGGTTTCGTAGCTAAGGTACTCGTCTACTGACCTGCAGGTTGCGGGATCGAATCCCAGCAGCGGCGGCTGCATTTTTAATGGAGGCGGAAATATTGTAGGCCCGTGTGCTTAGATTTGGATGCACGTTAAAGAACTCCAGTAGATCGAGATTTCCGGAGCCCCTCACTACGGCGTCTCTCTAAATCATATCGCCGTTTTGGGACGTTAAACCCCTAAAATCAACGAACCTTGTTGGTGCGTAACCACCTATAGTTCCACCTTTGCAAAGTGTTCACTACTTCGACCTTGTAAACAGCCCACTTCACCGACCATGAACCCATCATAACGAAGAGAGAACGGAAGTGATATATAGCTACCAGTGACGAAAAATAAAATTCCTTCTTTAAATATATACTGGGTTGGTCACGTCTATGATGTAGTGGGCGATATTCACGCATGGTTATCAGTTTAGCGACTAAACACTCCAGCTCTTCACCCCACTCATAATCATTACTCCCTGGGTATGCTGTGATTTTAAATGTGAAGTACTAAGTGCGAAGCATTTCTTAGCGAACATAGGCGACTTTAAGCGTATCTATCTATCTATCTATCTATCTATCTATCTATCTATCTATCTATCTATCTATCTATCTATCTATCTATCGGTCTATCTATCTATCTATCTATCTATCTATCTATCTATCTATCCATCTATCTATCTATGTATCTATCTATCTATGTATGTATCTATCTATGTATCTATCTATCTATCTATCTATCTATCTATCTATCTATCAAAGTTTGATGAGAAAACATTTGGCAGATCCAACGTACCTGGGAATCAACGTAATGCGAAGCATACAGAGAGAAGGTGAAGAGGCTCGAATTTTATTTGTGGAGCGGCACACCATGAAATGACGCTCAACATATGAAAAAATTTTGCACGCACAGTCTTATAATATGTCTTATAATAGTCTTATAGCCTTATAATATGTCTATTTCATAAAAACTGACGCAAAGCGTGTTTTGCGCTCCGCAGAGGGTCTGAAAACACGGCGGAGAACGAGGTTCACAGCGGCCATTGTAAGCACAAGTTTTTACTATCTTTACAACAACACCGCAGGGTTCCTTTGCGGCGACTGCGGAAGTGGCACATTAACTTCGTTTATTTTTTTCGCTCCCATCAGCGTGCACCCAAAGGCGAGTGGGGACGAGCAGGCTCGCAATTAAAAAAAGACGTGTGCGCATTGCGCACTCTCTAGCTTCACAAGCTGCTCAGAGAAGACGCCTCGACGCTGTTTGCATTGCGGCGCTGTTTGCACCTGTGTGCATGTGCGCATAATTTTCTCATTGTATGTCTTGTATAGGGGTGACCCGAATCTTGGTCAAGCGAAAATTACGACTTCTCTTCATCCTCTCTTTATCAGAAATCTTGATATGGCAAGAAATGTTTGCTGATTGTTTTTTTTGTTGTGCACATTCCTGTGTCAACTTAACCAATTACGCTTGTTAGTTAGAGCTGCTTCTGTCTCCTCTCGTCTTCGCCTATTTACAGCGTGACTCATTGTTCAAAAAGACAGAGTTCATTCTTACATAAAAGCCGAGAGTTCAAAATGAGTAGGTGCCACCACGGCCCATTCAAGAGGCTTGTTTTATCCCCCGACGATTGACTCACACTATTAATTCAGCGAGATGCTTGAAAGTGCTAAACAATATTCTAACTCCTGCTTTAGGCATGACGTTCATGAAATTGCGGGGCACTTCATGAACGCAAGAGATACAAAATTTCTGAACCTCCAACTCTGCAAGTTGTTTCTTTTTTATGGTTCATCACAGGTTCCCAGTTTCTAGCTTTTCACAAGGTTGATTGATGATATTGATTGATATGGGGAGTCTAACGTCCGAAAACCACTATATGTATTTGAGAGACGCCGTAGTGGAGGGCTCCGTAAATTTAGACCACCTGCTCTTTCTGTTCAATTCACTGGCCAGCGCTACACACACATTTTGCAGGATGTTGGGAACGTATGCAACTAGTCTTAGTACACTGTTAGCGCTGCTAGAATTTTTGTCGCTTGGCACGACGTACCAGATAGCTGAAATCAACACACGACAAATAAAGGCTTCACGCGTTGAAATTACGCCATCCCTACAATTACTCCTCGCTAGAATCGCGTTGAATGTAAGGAAGCTGCGATGTTTTTTAAAGCAATGTATGGATAAAACTGCTGCGCGATGCGGAGAGAAGACATTCGTTCGACCTGTCGCTTGATTTTACATTTTAATCCACCCCCGCACGTGTTATAGCAATACGGTGAATAAAAAGCAAGTTTTCGTGGAACTATCATTTCCAGTGGCTAGCAAGCACGCCAAAGTCCCATTACGATTGAGGTCCCAGGAGAGCTGGCAGGTTTTTGAGCAGTGAGAAAAGAGCAAAGGTTCATTACGCTGTGCCAAGCAAGTCTCACATGGGCTCTAATTCGACTAGGCTGTGGGTCACGTCTTTGTGCTGAAGATGCGTACAGGCGATTAAACGTGAAAAAAAGGAAGAAAACATGAAAAATGGAATAGCCATTTTGGGCGTTCAAGTGGACTTAACTTTGCGCAGTTCTGTGCCATTAGTACAGCCTGGTGAACTAATCCCACGTTCGAGTTGAGAATATTCCTGTACTGCCGCTGGCTCTCTTATTCCAAACTAGTTGTCATGCCTGGGGATGGGACAGACAGTATATATGGCTTACACACTAGCACATACAAGTCAACAAGGAAATGTTCATAAAATATAAATGAACATAAAAGCAATAACTGCGTGTTCTCTACCATCCACAAGGCTGCTTTCCGGAACACTGGTTGACAGAGGGAGCGAAACACTTTTACTTAACCTGCTCTGGGCATTATGATTGTAACTGTGTGAGCGTTTAGGCAAGTGATAATAAAAAATACAGCAATTACTCAAATCACGAAGTACTTCCGAAAAAAGCTTTGACTTGGAAACTTCTTAAAAACTTCTAATGAAAACTTCTTGGTTGGCAACGTGACGTCGCAGGAACTAAGCCTTCACATTGGTTAGTGAAATGTAACTCGCACTGCTGAATAGGGATCATTCAACGTGCATATTTGCATCACAACACCAGCCATTTGCATCATATATCATAACGCATATATTTGCAATGCGGCTGAATGTTCCCTTCTCGAACATAAAAGGCAGGAGAACACTTGGAACACTAAAGCTCAGAAATAATTTTCTCAAAAGAAACACTGAAATTGGTGGGGAATCAGCATATTAAAGAAAAAAACGTGTCTGCGGGCTTATGCTGTGTTTACAATCGACATGCAAGAAATATGGAAATGTATGCTGTTTTGTGGATTGTCCCTCTTGGAATCGCTGTACAAACATAAATGGGGGTGCGGTGGCACCTCATATTTAGGCTGTTTTAAATTAAGCATGCTACAAGGAATGTAACCAAGTCAGTCGATCAACTACCGAGATACGTAAGAATGCGATATAACCAATGTGTCGTGGAGTTAGATGAGGAAAAAGTGGCGTAACCGACTCATGCATAGCTGTTCTTTGAAACGCCAACACAGACGCATATATATATATATATATATATATATATATATATATATATATATATATATATATATATATATATATATATATATATATATATATATATATATATATATATATATATATATATACTCACAGGCGCTTTACTCATTAGAAAGCGGTGAACTTGCTTATTTTGCTTGAAACATTGATGCTGCCGATGTTCTGAAAACGGTTGATAAATTATTTTGTGCTCCATCGTTTTGTGCAAAAATATATGACCCAGTTCATTCATCTATTTCATCTTCGTCTTTCCAGCTTTGCGAGAACTGCCCAACCATTAGGCCTGGGCGTAATCAGTTCATGACTGTAATGAAAAACGAAATAAAATTGTTTTTTTTTGCGGGGGCTCAAATGCCTTCTTGGGGAGTACATTGCCGTAAAGATCTTGATATATAACTTGAGGCATATATCTTTTGAAATGTTTCGAAATAGAGCATGATCGAAGCTCGAAACGCCGAGAATAGAACCGTGTGCATGATCAAATGCTCAGTTGACAGCCCGATGCTGCTTATAGATGAGGTATACCTCTTGAGGCACACAGTCTTGAAAACGCCTAGGCAACTATAGGATATCGAAAGGCTTCAAGGAAAATTTCTTAAGCTTCGAAATTCAAAGACGTCGTTCAACTCCTCTTGCCTCTTTTGGCCCATCAATACAACAAAAACATGAAGGAAGCACTCTACCCTCTCGCATTTACTTTCCGCAATATCAACGCTGGGTAGCTTTGTATCGCTTTACCATCTATCTGGAATATGGTGTGCCTAAATATTGCGATAGCATGCGGGAATAGGTTAATACCTGTGCCTTTGAAAGTTTTTCGCTGTTATCGCTGTTGCTGTTGTGCCGTCGAGACTTCGACTTGACATGCCTGTTTGCAGGTGTGAAAAATGGCACACGCATCAACAGATCCCATGATATTCGGATCAACGCTGTGTCTTTATATATGCAAGCAGAGGCATCGCTGCGTGAGTGTGCTCGTTTTTTCCGGTGTTTTCGTAAAGCATTATCCGAAAATTCTTTAGAAAGTAGGCAGACAGTGTATGACAGGTTAGTTTCTTTTTTTCTCCCCATTCTCTTCTCGTACACTTTGTTTAAAGTTATCCATGAAAGGAAATGGCACATGCCCTCCAGAAAGGCAAATATCATAACAGATCGTGACATTCTCTTTCGACTATTTGCTCGTCAGGCGCATAATTCTATATTTGCGAAACAGACTGTTTATTAGCAGTTGTCAATATATCACAACTAAAAGAGTATTGTTTAAGAACAACGAATGCAGAAAAGTGTGGGGTGAGGTGTCCCAGCTGTTTTGCTGCGTTTGTAGCAGTGCAAATCTGCAACGATACACTATAACAAAACACAGAAAGCCTCCGATCTTATTCCCCCTTCGGTGCATTCTGACCGTTGATCGAAGCACTTTTGAATCGGCTACTGGCGTAACCGCAACGTGCTGACTCACAATCGCCACCAGAGGAAACTGGTGGCAGTATCAGAACTCTGTGTAACTTACACGACGAAGACGCAAAACAAATGAACGACGGCTACAAAGTGGTTCAGTGCAGTAATGACTGGAACGTTGATGCTTTATAACCGGAAATATTTGTGATGAGACCCATGGTTTGGTGGCGTATGCAGAAAATTATTTCCGCTTGCAAGTGCGGTAAGTTTGGAAGTTTCAAAACTGGTAAGAGGGATAAGAAATAGTATCATGCTCGTTTTGCTTTGTAATCGCTAAGAAAGGTGAATGAGTTGAACTAAGTGTTAACACTGCCTTCATATTTTTAAATCATTCCTTATTATTTTTACATATCGAAGGTGGATGCGAGATAGTATACCATGTGTATTTCATCGCGTGAATGCTTTTCGTAAAGATTCATTCCTACAGTGGTTACATGGTTCTCAGTAGCTATATGCTTATGCGAGTTAACGAGTCTACAACATTTAAGTTGCGAATGTTATGTTGAGTGCTGATAACGGCACATGTCCAAGCTATTTTTGAGGGTGACGAATGCAGGCATTGAACAAATTAGGAATAGGATTTCAGAGGTATACAGCCACGGCACACTTTTCTATTCACATCTGCGAATGCATATAGGAATTCTACGGGACCAGAAAACCAAACTCTGTGCCATATGTCATCAATTATGAAGGCCAAATCGCCTGGCGCAAGTTTTACGTCACAAACAAAATCTTGTTGTTGCGTGCATACCAAAGTCCCTTGCTTCTCTTTTCTCGAGAGCGTATTGAAACCGTTTCTGCGCGAGCTTGCAGGATACCGAATGGTGGTACCTCGGGCGCCCCTTTGATATTCGCTATGTCTGCAACATTGTGGATGAGCACACTGAAGGGGAGTATAGGGATCCTTGGCCATGGAGTGAAGCTCTTTTTTTTTTGCCTGCTTGTTTTCTGTATCCTCCCCTGAGCTTGTATTGAGGGAAGCTTCAATTGCACTGCAGACCTTTGGGCACATCAGAATCTAAAAGCTGCGTCAGAGATGTTTACCTTTAACAAAACCAGGTTAATATTTACACTCATTTTAGCCCTTCCCTAATCCACTCACAGTGGTGCTACAGCGCACTATTTAATAGACGGTCTACACACGGTCGCACGAAAATGTATGATTCATATAGGTTAATACTTACGGTCGTATGTTGGTGGTTTTTTGATACTGCAGTAACGTATTTATTTGGTACATCGCTGGTAACGTCATTATAAACAAAATGTTAGCTATTTTGCTGTAATAAAAATTCAGCAGATCCCACGTACCTGGGAATCGACGTTATGCGAAGCATGTGGAGGGAACGTGACCGTGTTGCAATTGTTTATTGAGCGATACGTCATGAAATGACGCTACATATATGTACAAATGTTGCACGCACAGGCATGCGTTGAAAAGATGATGCTATTACCATAACCAGATGTTTGCACTTGCGCAACGATGTCAACTAGAACATGCGTATTAGCAACACCAGAAGCTTCTAATAACGCGTTCGATGCTCTAACCACTGAGCTACCACAGCTGCCTAACACCAGAAGCTGATATGGAGCGTTGATGCGCGCGAAGATGCTGACCCTGGACACTGCTACATAAATCAACTTCAGCGCATGGCACCTAACCCCAATCGACGTTAATTCGACGAAATGGCTGTATCGAAGGGGCACATATGTAATGTTTAAAAAATTGGGTAGGAAGCACTTCAACCACTATTGACGTTTAACGAAGATTGGTGTCTATTTGAAAAGTAGTTACTAGACCTGGCACAGCTCTGTGCTAGAATGGTTATCCCGGCTCCGGCGGCTGCATTTCCGATGGAGGCGGAAATGTTGTAGGCCTGTGTGCTCAGATTAGGTGCACGTTAAAGAACCCCAGGTGGTCGAAATTTCCGGAGCCTTACACTTCGGCGTCTCCCATAATTATATGGTGGTTTTGAGACGTTAAACCCCGTATATCAGTCAATATGTGTTATAATACTTGACTGCCACGCAGAATACATGGGTTTTATTCCAGCTGGGACCCTGAATTTTTTTTTATTTGCATTCGTCGGGGGTAAACGCTACGTACGTCAGGTTTTTCTTTACGATGTTATTTATTCTATGCTTTCGTTGGGTCGACGCTACCAATGTCGGGTATTGCTCAACGCTCACGCGTTAAAATTGCGCATGTGTGTTCGCGTCGTTCCTGGGTAGATATCGAGTGTCAATCCCATGTGGCACGTACCCGCATACTAGCGCCACATACGCCGTCCCCGAGTACGCGCTACTGTTTGGCGAGAAGTGTTTGACGACGTACGCGACGGGATTGTGACATTATTCAATTCTTAACCAGCGCGTCATATTCTTCACGCCATCTTACCCTCTCATGCTAATTTTAGTTCTTGCCAAGTTAAGGGGGTGACCATGAGAACGCCCAAACGTAAGTGGCAATATAGATAGATAGATAGATAGATTATAGGATGGATCGATCCATATATATATATATATATATATATATATATATATATATATATATATATATATAAGCTCAAAGTCGCTGAAGATCGCTAAGAAAGGCTTCGCATTCAATAAATCTTGCTGAACCACATTAATACGTATTAGGGTCTCTCAGACGCTAGTCTGGTTGAACTTCTTGATTTCCTTCCTTTACCTTTTTCTTCTCCTCTCAGCATCGTAAGAAATGTCTGGTGATGATGTCCAAAAGTTTTTCCTGCACCACTACAGGTGGCGTGTTTCTCGTTCTCTGAGTGAACTTGAAGAACCTGAACAATCGCTTCGTTGATGTCCCCGCATTTAGTGATATTACAAATGATGTTGTCAAAGCCAAAGGCGTGCATTTGACCTGACATTTTCGAGGAGCCCCGTGTGATAAATCGTTTGAACGCAATTCTGTTGAGCAGTAATTTTGAGCTCACAAATACTTAGTTCCCTGAAGTTAACTGATTGTTGCGTGCAGCATCCAAGCACCGGCCACGTTTACAAAATGCTTGTACCACAGCAGTTGTGGTTTGTTGCTGCGTTCGAACAAGTCCCTCGCTTTTTGAGATACGTGGGATGCCTCAGCCGATTGTCTCTTAGGTGCTATTATGAACAAATAAGATTTCATTTCATTTTATTTCATTTTATTACCTTAAAGGTCCACAGGGGGACATTACATAAGGGGTGGGGTTACAAAAAGCATACAAAAAAAGCCATGAATTAGCTTGAAAAATGGCTTGTGACGCTCTGCATAAATGTTGATGGACAGGTGATTGCTGCAATATGGTGGGGGTGGTCATTCCAGTCTTTTGCTGCACGAAGAAAAAAATGAGGCAGCAAAAGTAACGGTGCGGGAACGTTGACGGGCAACTTGAAATACATTCTTTGTCAACAAAAAAAACGGTACACAATCACACTCAAACAATGCTTGGACAAGTTTGTTGATTTATTTTATAATGCATTCTTGCATTCAAGAAGCTTCAAATTAGGGCACCGGCCATTTTTCCCTATATATGTGTGTGTGCAGGACAAAGGTATTAATACACAACAATTTTACGTGGGACGAACTTTGTCACGTGTTTTATTTGGCAGTATGCGTTTCTTCCCGGCACCTCTAGCTTTCTTTGAACTGTGGCTCCCACATTGTCCACTTAAATGGGAGCAAGTACCAGCATGTTAATGCCGCAGCTGGCACCTATTTTCAGAAAGTTGTGGTAAAGAGAATGCACGTAGGACATTACCACTGCCTTTTGAATTCGATCACTTATGTGTCTGCGTTGCTCTATACCGGGTTCTTATGGTGTCAATATTATTAGTTATCTATCATCACATTCTACATGGACCAAGCCCAATGTCTTCAGAGGCTAAGGTGCTCGACTGGTGATGCGAAAGTCATGAGTTCGATCCCAGCCATGGCGGTCGCATTTCGGTGGAGACAACAAGGTAGAAGCCCGTGTACAGAGTGATGTCAAGAAACGGTAAAGCAGCCAATGTGGTCGACATTTTCAGAGCCGTCCACAATAGCACTCTAATAATCATACGTGGTTTTGGGACGTAGGCGAAATTCTAGATATTATTATTGCTCTTGGTCCTTCACCTTTCCCAGGTGGTCAAAATTTCCGGAGCCCTCCACTACGGCGTCTCTAATAATCATATGGTGGTTTTGGGACGTTAAACCACACAAATCAATCAATCCTTCACCTTTCTTTTTTTTACATCGTTGTGCATCTCTTCATCTTCTACTTTCTTTCATCTTTCTTTTTTTATTTTTCTCTACAGTGTACTCCCTCTTCTTTCGCTCAAATCCTTCACATCGCTCCTCCTCAACCTCAGTCTTTTCCGGTCGACTTGCTACACTACACTATGCCTGGCTATGTTATGCTATAGCTGCTGGACGAGCACGTAAACGACACTGTACAAGGATATGACAAGCTTTGAGATATCTCCCATCGTCTTTTTTCATTCCTTCTAGCTTAATGTCACTCATTATCACCCTCATTTGCCTTTCCTACTGTTTTGATATACTGTTTTACGCGTGGATTGCTACGTTAGGAGCTGCTTGGTACATACCCGCATTCTGTACTGCAAACACGCCAAGTTTCGCACTGACTGTGGACAACCAGAATCACTGCAAGCTTAAACAGCTCCGCTGTTATAACTCTCCAGAATTTCTGAAACGAGCGAAGGTGGTAATAGGAAGCATCGTGCTCGCATATTTTAGGCTAAGCATCGAATTAGTATAAAAATATAAGTTAAACATATAGAGAGCTCAGACAGTGGCTGTAGGCACTCATCGTGAAAAAAAGCGTGCGTACGTGAGCACAAAAGCTCAACATGAACACATATGTTTTATGTCTGCCTCCTTTTCCGCCACAGCGCCGCTCTTCAGCTGACATTCAACATCTGCGTCGTCCGTTTATTCTTGTGCTTGAATCCGCTTGGATTATCTTTTTTTACTTTATATATATATATATATATATATATATATATATATATATATATATATATATATATATATATATATATATATATATATATATATATATATATATATATTGCCACGGGCATGGAACGAAGTTTAGCCATGCCAATGCGAGTATGTGCCATGGTGTGAAAGAAGAAGAGGACGGTTGGTGTGCTCGTGCTCTAACGTTCGTTTCGGCTCGACGTCCAGTGCTGCTCCTGTGAACAGACGTTGTGGTCGTTCTGTAATCACGTGACATTTTATGGTGGAGGTGCTGGGTATTGTTGTATGCACTGCAATCAGCAGCAAGGTCCCGACACTAGTCGCGACTTGGAAGAACCAGCTGACCTACGGCGTAGCAGGCGACAACTAGGCCTACCTCCTGAATTCGGACCATTTCCACAACTCGGCAGTACTATGGCCAGTGCGGGAACGCGAGCTCAAGAAACATCAATGCTGCCTCCTCGATGGTTCTTTAACGTCTCGCGAACTCCGAAGCCGTTCAATGGTGACCCTTACGAGGACGTCGACGACTGGCTTGACGACTACAACCGTTGCGGCAGCGTCAGCGAGTGGAACGAGTAGCGAAAGCTTCGGTATGTCTACTTATATCTCGAGGACTCTGCGCGCACTTGGTTCGAAAACCATGAAGCCACTATGACAACCTGGCCAGAGTTTTGCAACCAGTTGCGAAATACCTTCCGAAGCTCTGACCGAAAAGATCAAGCGGAATGACTCCTCAATTCCCGAAACCAGCGTCCGAACGAGAGTGTTGCCATGTTCGTTGAGGACATGTCGTGGCTGTTCAGGCGAGCCGACTCCTCGATGACGGAAGAGAAGAAGGTGCGCCTCCTAATGCAGGGAGTAAAAGAGCAGCTTTTCGTGGGACTAGTGCGGAACCCTCCCAGCACCGTAGAAGATATACTCCGCGAAGCCACGACAATAGAGAAAATGCTAAGGCAGCGTTCGTACCAGTATGAGCATCCTGGCAGTCTTTCGTCAGTGTCGTCGGCCCTGCCAACACCTGACGTCACGACTGTAAAAGACCTGACGGAGCTCGTGCGCAGTATTGTGCGCGAGGAGCTGCAAAAGCTGCACGTGGTGTCTTCTCCGACCCATGTTGCTGCACTAACGGATGTCGTTCGCGAAGAGGTCCGGCAGCTGGTGCACCCCATGACGACTCTGCGTGCAGCCGAAGTCCAACCCATGACGGCCCCGCGTCCAGCCGAAGCTCCGCTATTAACGTACGCGAAAACACTACGTACTCCTGCACTGGGTGTTGGCTATCCGTCCCGTCCGTCCACCCTGCAGACGGCACCGTCGTTCTACTCGGGACTACCGCAGTACGGCAACTCACCCCTTACACGGAAATCCAGCGTATGGCGTGCTCCCGACAGCCGGCCTCTATGTTATCGCTGTGATGAACCAGGTCACATCTACCGTGAGTGCGCCTACAGGCAAATGGGTCTTCCTGGCTTTAGTCCGGATGCTCGTCGACCCAGAGATGGTGAGCGGCCCCGTGCTATCACCGAATACTTGGCAAGCCAACGATCCTCAACCCTTCCGTGTCACCAATCCCGCTCACCATCTCCACGGCGTTCCACGTCACCTGGCCAACAATCAACCTTTGCGGACGTCTTTGCAGGAAGTTCGCCTAGATCCACAAGCCCGCGCCGGGGAAACTAAGAACAGCGACCTCTGGGGGTGAGGCCACTGTTGATCGACCGTTACAAGACCCTCCCCCGATCTGCCTGCCGACATCCGACGACATTTTTTCACCGACGTGTGCCATCGACGACAAACGTGTTTCTGCTCGTATCTCTGTCCTTGTCGACAACCACCCGCTGACCGCTCTGGTAGATACGGTTGCCAATTATTCTGTTATAAGCGCTGACCTCGCTGCACAGCTAAGAAAGGTAACGACACCTTGGGGACATGGAACCAACCTCCGGACTGCGGGAGGTCACCTATTGACATCGCTAGGAATGTGCACTGCCCGCCTCCGAATTCGTGAGTCGACGTACATTGTTTCCTTCGTTGTATTGCGTGAATGCTCCCAAAACCTGATTCTCGGAATGGATTTTCTCCGCGAGCATGGAGCCATTATTAACCTTCGTGACCTGCTCATAACGTTATCTAATGGCCATACAGCCCTACGAAAGGATGCAGTTGCGCCGACCACAACACTTCGAATTGCTGACGACACCATCGCAATTCCGCCGCGAGCCAGTATGTTTGTGAATGTGGAGAGCGACTGGGACAACAAGAGTAGTGGCATCGCGGAAACTAACCTCTCGGTGCTCTTGGCTCAGCAGATTTGTGTCGCGCGTGCTATCGTCCAACTGAGACATCGGAGGACTCAGCTTCTGATCATGAATTTCGGCGTCCAGTACCAACACTTGGCAAAGCGAACAGCGATCGCTAACTTTAAAGCCATTGATGACGAAGAATGTTCCACTATCGCTCTGATTGCCACTGCTGCCGAAGGTAAAACTGCATTAGCCAGTACAGTTGACGTAAATTGCCAGCTATCCTGTGCGCAGCAACAGCAGATACGCATGATTTTACATACGTATAGTGATTGCTTTGCGTCCACCTCCAAAATCAAGCAGACCCCAACCGTGAAGCACCGCATTATAACGGACCCTACCAAACGGCCTGTACAACACGCCTACCACGTGTCGCAAAAAGAACAAGAGGCAATACGTTTTCAAGTGAAACAGATGCTCAACGACGACGTCATCCAATCCTCGAACAGTCCATGGGCGTCACCCGTCGTACTTGTTAAAAAGAAAGACGGCACTCTTCGATTTTGCGTCGATTACCGGAAGCTCAACAAAGTGACGAAGAGAGACGTCTACCCTCTCCCACGCATAGATGATTCACTGGATCGACTTCGACATGCCCGATATTTTTCCTCAATAGATTTACGCAGCGGCTACTGGCAGATTGAGTTCGATGAACGTGACAGGAAAAAAAAACAGCATTCATAAGTCCCGATGGCCTCTACGAATTCAAAGTGTTACCATTTGGATTGTGCTCTGCACCGGAAACGTTCCAAAGGATGATGGACACCGTCCTGTCCGGTCTGAAGTGGGAATCCTGCCTCGTGTATTTAGACGACGTCGTTGTTTTTTCCAAAACATTTGAGCAACATTTACAACGACTTCAGTCCGTCTTCGTCGCTATTCGATCCGCAGGCCTATCGCTAAAACCGGAGGCGTGTCATTTCGGCTACGAAGAACTAAAGTTCCTCGGCCACCTTATCAGTCACGATGGCATTAGAATAGACCCAGAAAAGACCATGGCCGTTGCTGCATTTCCCCCACCTTCGAACAGACAGAATTTGCGCCGGCTTTTGGGTCTCTGCGCCTACTACAGGCACTTTGTCCAGAGTTTTGCCAACACCGCTGAACCCCTTACACACTTAACGAAGGAGGATACTCCTTTTGTGTCGGGTCCAGAGCAGAGAGCCGCTTTTTCCACGCGGCAGCAGTACCTTCAGAGTGAACCCTTACTAGGGCACTTTGACGAAGATGCCGACACCAAACTTCACACTGACGCAAGCAACATCAGTCTTGGTGCAGTGCTCGTCCAGCGGCAAGACGGCGCTGAGCGTCCCATCGCTTATGCTAGCTGCATTCTGTCATCTGCGGAAACTAACTACTCGACCACGGAGAAGGAATGTCTTGCTGTTATTTGGGCGATAACAAAGTTCCGACCATATCTGTATGGCCGTCCATTCAAAGTAGCTACGGACCATCATGCCCTCTGTTGGCTGGCCAATCTCAAGGACCCTTCAGGGCACCTCGCAAGGTGGAGCTTACGCCTTCAAGAATTTGATGTTACAATCGTCTACAAGTCGGGCCGCAGGCACACTGATGCTGATTGCTGTCGCGCGCTCCCCTCGCTACGACGTCGAGTGACGATGATAGCGATGGCCATTTTCTTTGTGCAGTCAGTGAATCTGACTTGGCCCAAAACAGCGGAATAATTCAGAGATCCGACAACTTATCAAATACCTTCAAGGTCGCAGCTCGAGTCCACCATCGGCATTCGCACGTTCAGAGTCATTATGTCTCCGCAACGACATCGTCTACAAAAAAACTTCGAACCTTATGCGACTGAGTACCTCCTAGTCGTTCCAACAGGCCTACGTGCTGAAATTTTATCTGCCTGCCACGACGAGCCTTCCTCCGGCTACCTAGGATTCGCACGTACCCTTCCCTGGATTCGGACTCGCTACTACTGGCCAAAGCTCATACAGGATGTCAAGCATTACGTTAAAACGTGCAATCATTGCCAGCACCGTAAAGCCCCACCTGTGCGCCCTGCTGGTTTATTGCAACCTGTTGCACACCCGTCACAACCGTTTGAACGAATCGGCATGGACTTGCTTGGGCCCTTCCCGAAGTCACATGATGGCAACCGCTGTATCGTAGTCGCTACTGACTATTTAACGAGGTACTGCGAAACGACAGCCCTACAACGAGGCACCACCAATGAGGTTGCGTATTTTTTCATCAACAACATCGTCCTCCGCCATGGAGCGCCAACAGTTCTTATCACTGACCGTGGAACAGCCTTTACAGCCCAATTGATGCAAGACGTCACGAGACCTAGTGCAACAGCTCATCGCAAAACAACCGCATACCATCCACAAACCAACGGTCTGACGGAGAAATTGAACAAGACGCCCGCTGACATGCTATCTATGTTCGTGGACCGTGATCACAAAAACTGGGATGCAATTTTGCCATACGTAACGTTCGCTTACAACACTGCGGTTCAAGAGACTACGGGTTTCACTCCCTTCCGGTTGCTTCACGGCCGAGAAGCAATTACGATGCTTGACGCCTTGCTGTTGCCTGACACGACCGATATTACTACTGATGACGACATTATCAAGCTCGCCGACGCGGCCTGCCAGCTTGCACTTTAGCGGATCCGAAAACAACAACAAATCGACTCACAGAGGTACAACTCCCGTCATCGCCATGTTATTTACCAACCCGGTGATCTGGTCTGGCTGTGGATCCCCGTTCGCCAAAGGGCCGCTCGGAAAAGTTACTTCACCGCTACTTCGGTCCTTATAGAGTACTACGGCGCCTCACAGATGTCATTTACGAAATTCTGCTTGAAGACACAGCTCAGCGATCTCGATGTTTCCAGAAGGCCGACATTGTTCATGTGTCATGGATGAAGCCACACTACCCCCGAGCGACCTGACACTGCTTCATCATGCGTCTTTGTGCGTGTACGCGATTACTTTAACTTTTAATCGGCATTGATCCTCGGGGTGGTACTTTTTTTCTCGAAGGGGGGGGGGGGGGGGGTAATGCCACAGGCATGGAACGAGGTTTAGCCATGCCAATGCGAGTATGTGCCATGGTGTGAAAGAAGAAGAGGACGGTTGGTGTGCTCGTGCTCTAACGTTCGGTTCGGCTCGACGTCTAGTGCTGCTCCTGTGAACAGACGTTGTGGTCGTTGTGTAATCACGTGACAATATATATATATATATATATATATATATATATATATATTTGTTTGCTTTTTATTGACTCAAGCGAAGCTGTTTCGTCATTCTTTCCTTCCGCACAACTGATCCTTACCCACCACTGATATCTTACTGAGCAGACGGCGCCCCATAAAGGCCTTTTTTTAACACAGTGCACCAAGGACGTAGCTAGAGTTTTTCTTTGCAGCGAAAATTTGTGTATTTTGGGAGGGGGCAGAGCTCAAAGATCCGTTAAGTATGGTCGTGGGTGCTTGTAGGAGTGTATATGCAAATACACGTACACAGCCTCACCCTCTTTCCCTATTGCTTTGGCTATTTGTTACTATGGTATACTGTAAGCAATGTGCTCTTACGGTATCCTGAGTTGACCTGTCAAGCATGAATAGGAACATCAGTAGCAATGCGCAAATTCTTAGCTGCAAAACAAAAAAAAACAGTGCTAAAACCCGTGCAGTTGCTAGGAGGTGCCTCGAAGGAAAAGTTCTTTTTACCTCAATACTAAAGATTTCTTTGGATTCTCGGATGCAGTGAGGCGTGTGATATTTCAAGGCTTCACGCACAGGGCACTGAGCTTTCTATTCCGAACTTCGAGGCGAGAGTAACAGCCGGTGGATGTTCTTTATAGCTGACGGTGCTGAAAATTTGTTTTCGTATCTTTCTGCTACGGTATCTCCAAATGAGAGGACGACTCTCGAATAATCTTGCGTTTCTGAAGCTCTGCGTTGTTCGATGCACCCGTCACGGGTAAACTCCTGCAGTTCACCGCACAAAAGCATATTTGGGGGTTCGCTTGCTTCTCGGGCAAGTATTTGTTCTTCTGCTTGGGGGGAACGGTAACCTTTAAGGTCGATGTTACACCTTATTGTATAGATGGTAAGGTGCCAAATTTAACGAAGTATAGAAAACAGCTGGCTCAATGACTATGCCACTGGAAAACTTTATTAAAATGTCTGTAGCTTTTGCCCTCCTTTGAAAGTGGGAAAGTTTGACTAGTAATGCGCTCGGAGGAAATTGTTTTCTCAGGCGCGCTGAGGTGCGATGCTTGCATCCTTCAAAGTGCAGAGGAAAATGAACCCTTCGCGGGAGTTTGCCTAACGCAGCTGAAGAGGCGGTACCACTAGGTCAGCAAGTTCGCTCAAAGAGCGAGTTAAGTTTTTCAGCGCCCTTATTTGCAACTTGAACTAGTAGAAACAGAGTAATTTATGACGGTGCATAGTTTCCTTAGTCTGTTTATTCTTAGTCTGTTAATTTCACTGCGAACATTTATTGTCTTCATCGCACGCATACTTGGCGGAGTTTGTGCAATGTCAGTTAGGTGAGTGATATTAGAAACTTTAGTAAACAGCAATTCTTTTTTCTTTCACGTCGGGATAATTCAGTGAATACCGAAAAGAAAGAGCTTTAGTGAAGAAGCATGGTCTTATTGAAAAGCATAGGAGATCGACAAAAACGCCTCCTTGAACGACCTTGATTCTTCTTCCTTGATGACCTTGTTTTCGGAGTGTAAAGTAGGGGACGCCAGATGTTTCTCCAGGCTAAAAAAATAGAAAACAAAGAAAGCACACATTTCAAGTAGTAACAAAATGTTCATCCATTATTACGAGTTTTTGTAACATTTTTCTCCGTATCGGGGCATAAAAGAAGTACAGGAAGTTTAATGTGTCTCTTATCCATTGTCATTACAACAATCAACCACGCAAGCCATCCAGTATATGGTTAGATTATCATTCATTTTATGTCGACGTCCAACTTTAGCTAATGACCCATGGATAAGTAATGTAGCTATCACAGTTCACTCTAATAAATAAATCAATACTAAGTGAATTTGCTTTTGGTATATTCAAGTAAAGAACTTTCACTAGCTTACTCACTTCTAGCTCAATCAACCCTCATTGTTAGCATATACATGCAGAGTCATGCTTACGCTCAAAGTCATGCTTGCGCCATAATTTGTTATCACTTGTTAAAGTAGTGAAGTAGCCAAAACGCGTGTTTAGAGTGATACTAAAGAGCAAAACGTTTTTTCGCCTATTAGTAAAATACAATTTTGCAATCCTGAAAGCACCACTCTTATCGCAACATTGCTCTTACTTACTAATTACATTACTAATCAAGAAAATGCGCGAAATGAAAATTTGGGTGACCACTGTCAGATTGCCGCACAAAACATGGTGACGTAGTAGAATTTGAAGGCGTCTAGTGGGTCTTACATAGCTTGTACTTAATGAAATTAAAGTTCGTTGTTTTTTCTGAGTGCCTTAGATCTAGCATACAAAGTTTCAAAAAAATTCATTGAGCCAATATGGGGGAAACGCGAAAAAAATGCATCTCAAAGTTTCTTACGTAATGCACGGAGATGTACAGAATTTTGAAATGGAGCTTCAACTTTGATATTTCCTTCCTACTAATGAACCTATTATCACAGATCTTATGGAGCTTGAGTGCTCAGAGTGCGGTCCAGCAATATATACCAAGGCATTGTTTTTATTCAGTGCCCGTGTAAGCCATTAATGGCAACTTCGTTGCTACTCCATGTGTTTATGTGGCATAATCAGGTAGATGAATTTTGCCTCAGTCATTTTTAATGAGTGAGTACCTTTAAATTACCTACCCATTACGCTGTTCACACTATGAGACTACACTTCAGCCACGCAATAATACAAGTGTTAATGCGACTCCTCGTCCCACACGGCACATGTATAGTGTCGTTTTCCGCAGTAGTTTTAAGCACTGACGTGGCTCTGTCATAAAACCCTTCACTAACACACTGAATATCTAGGCTGAATTTCGTCTCGAACCCCAGCTATTTTTTTCTCATTGTACGCGGGGGAGTTTCCGTGGCGCACGGCGTGGTTTCAATGCCCGCAATTAATGTGGCACTACAAGCATTCGCCTTGAAGAAAAGCAGAATGCATTAAGGAGAAAAAAATACGCACAGAGCTAAGAAAGAATGTGAGGCAGTACCGGCGTTTCGTATATGGCATTGTGCAGATTGAAAGTCTGCCTCTGCAAAAGCTGTGGTGGACCTATATGAAAACGTTGGAATGGCATCTAGCTGTGACTCCATTGAATAAAAGAATGTTAGCGCAACTATAACGTTTCCTGCAGCAAATGCTAAGAGAGTGCTCCTAATGTGCAAGAAAACACACGCGATTGCATTAAAAAAGTGAAACCACTGGGCGTATGCAACAATAAGTACTCACCATAGAATCTTTAGGTCTATAGTATAATGAGTACGCACAGAAGAATCTTTATGAAAGTGAAACGTTCGGACATTTCTCGCAGAGAGAGAGGCAGGGCGATAGAAGAGTGCTACAAGGAAGTTAACCTGATTTGCTTATCGTTTGGCTCTCTCCACTTGGAGGAGAAAGGTGATAAGAAAAGCAGTCATAAGAAGCAGGCCCGAACACACGCATGCATAATAAGATATTAAAAGGGAGGGACAACGTCAGTTTAGTCTGTCTTACAGGCCACTAAGCCCACCCTGATGTAGTGTATCTACAGGGAAGGCAGCCAGCGAATGCGGAAACATACTTAGGTACAGCAGTCTGTCTTTGCAAATTCGATCTTAGGTGCTTAACGAAAAACGAAGTTGGTGGGAATATTTACTTACGGCAGAACTGCAGACGATAAAAGAGGGCATATATTAGTGTAATGATGAATATATTGAAACCAACCACAACTCGATCAATTGCGTCTATTCTCTGGCTCCTTTCGACAATACCACCGACGAGCTTCGAAGTGACGTCTCGCGGCGAGCACTCATCAACCACCTGCAGACATCGCCCAAGGATGGCTCTGTGTGCCAATTCGATCTCCAGGATGGTGTCCTGTGCTGTCGTAACTTCCATCCAGACGGGCCCGAACTTCTTAGAGCAAAACCAATACAATTACGTCGAATGGTTCTTCTTGAAGTTCATATGCGCTCCCACAGCCGGACGTCTAGTAGTATCGCGCACGTATGACCGTATTAGCCGTCGCTTCTGTTGGCTGAGTCTCCTTTGTTCAGTCTGACGCTATGCCCTCCATTCTTTTTACTCTATGGTCGCGAGCCGTCATCTCCAACCGACACCAATCGACACCATTCTCCCCTACTGGCCCGACTCATCCAAGGGTACGCCAGTTTTCAAAGCTGCTCGATATGCGGAAGAATGTCGGCAATTAGCTCGCACCCTTACAACACGAGAACAAGGGCAACAGAAATTTTGTCACGACGACGAACGGTCCCACTACCACTTTTCGAACTGTCCCACTACCACTTTTCGCCCAACTTTCTTGTTCAGCTGTGGGTGCCTCCCATTGCTGCTCGAAGTACCTCTAGAAAGTTTGGTAGCAGGTACCGTTGACCTTATTACGTCATAGAGCAAACTTCCGCCGTCAACTACCTCATCAAACCCATCACGTCCACTGTGCACCGGCGTCGCCGAGGCCGCAAAATTGTACGCGTGGATCGCCTCAAACCGTATCGCAAACCACTTGTCCTCACGACACCTTAGAACACCTACTTGACTCCGTCTTCAGCGAGGGGGAAATATGTAATGAAAAAGTAGAGGGTCTTGCAAACCTTGTCAGTCACATCATCAGATCTAAAACGCGGCGCTCGGACTGGACATTGTCGCTGTTCTCGCTGGCTATGCCTACGCTTCTGTCCTGTCTCAAATAACAGTTCTTGTTACGCTGTGCCAGTTCATTATTATACCGATAATGCGGTAAACAGACATGAGTGCTCTTAACGTCGGAGCGTCAAGAAAAAAGATGACATCGACAGCGCCAGCGGATGAATGCGCAAAATAAATGTCAGGATTCCAGCAGGAATTCAACCACAGCATTCCACCACAGATCAACGCCATGTCTCGGAACTACTTTTAAATATGTGCGTAGAACGTAGCTTGCGGTTGCAGTGGAGGCTATTTATTTTTATGAGCATCACATATGTACTCCTATGAAGGTCTACATATACGGGCCCCGGCAATAAAGTCCTTCAATAAAGCCCTTCGGTGTCTAGTTAGAAAAGTCTTGAAGGGCCTCTTTAGGTGAAAAGTAAAATCAAATTATGAACAATTCAATTTATAATAGCGTACCAGGATCAGTTTACTGACGGGACAGGTATACAACATTGACGTGAACAAACGGTAAAACTAATTAACAGAAAAACTGATGCGAAAATCAGGCAGCACAGAGATTTCCTGCACTAGCACAATACTTCACGCCAAAGAGCAGCTCTCCCATCATCCCAGGGGGGCGGAGATTGCCGAGAGGGAGGTGGGGGTGAGTAAGCGATTGACGTCTTCTAGCATTGCTATAAAATGCTGATGCAGGTGTGCATTGCAACATGTTCACAAGATAGAGCAACATTTTGATAAAAAGACATACCAAGTTTATCTAGGCAAAGTTCATTTTAAATATTTATGAACATTCATAACTTCAGTAGCTCACGGCCATGCAGAATTTCCTACCTTGGTAGATTACATCCACGGAGAGAGAGGAAAAGGGGCAAAACGAGCGCAGCCTTGCCCTCATGCGATGTATATTGCAGGGGCATCGTATGCTGGTTTACTTCTCTTACGCACTATTTGTCAAGACAAATGAAGCACAGCTGAAGACTACGTGAAGTGGACGGCACAGTGAAATAAACTAGCCTGCATGCATCAGCGGGAAAAGTTGCCGCGAGACAGGGATAATCGAAGAACACCAGGAAATGGTTCCCTCCTACAGTAAAGATAAATAGTTCGGTAATGACACTGTCGATGATAGTTGAGGACGGTAAGCCTTGAGTGAACCTAGGAAACAAAAACGAAATAGGTAAATGGGCCCGGCAACACTTTTTTAGCACAGTCGAAAACCGCCGCCAATAGATATTCGAGGCTCTTAAGAACCAGCGAACCAAATGTTATGGCACAATTCGTTGCCTAGAGTTCGTGATTACTCCTAAAATATGGAAAACAATGTTCCCTCTTCTTTTAACAAGTGACGCCATATACCCAAGTGTGCGCACCATATACCGCAATTCACCGCAATTGGCTGATTTCCCCCCTTTATTGTGTCTTCTTCATGTTATTGTCGTCTTAGACAAAACCATTTCATTACCAACGCCTCTTTTGTCTTGAACATATATACTAGTGTTTGTTTTCTTTGAAAAATTGGCCCCGTATCTGCATGTTACACTGCAAATGTCGTCGCAAGACGATAGTCATGAGTCTGGAGAGAGTGAACAAAACGTTTATTTGATGTTCTGCACAAGAAAATCGGTGAGTGGTATTCTGGAAGCGCTGCGTTAGAGTCTTAATATATGTAGCGAAGGTGAACGAACGCATCGAGACACAGTAGACACGAGCGCTATCTGGCAGTTATCTTCGAAAACGAATGAAGGCGTGCGCGCCTGTCATGGAGGCGTTAATGTGTAGAACGCAAAGCGGCGGGCAGGTACCACCACCGTGTCGTGTTAGCAAAGCGTTGGAAACGCTTGCCTTTTTGCGGACCGCGTTGCACTGTCATTAACGGTCCTTAGAATTCGTCAGAGTGCGTTGAAGATGCAGCGGAGGCGAACGAGCGCATCAAGTCGCATCACACGTGAGACATGAGCACTATCTGGGAGTTATCCTGGAAAATGAAGCGCGCGGCGTGCGCGCCCGTATCTGAGGTGAGAAAGTGTAGAACGCAAGACGACGGGTAGGTGCCACCACCGTGTCGTCTGAGCAAAGCGTTGGAAAAGCTTGCCTTTTCGTACAAGCATTGCCTGGTCAGCGCAGCGTGATAAACGCTGCGGTCCCTATAATTACTTAAGTATGCCTTTTTTGCTAAGAGACACACAGAATATCGACGTGTTGTTATGGTGCCTCAGATATGCGCGATAGTTGCTTTTGAATTGACACTCGCATGAACGCTGAACCTTGAGCAATATTGGTGGGCGCTGCGGATGGGGTCGACCATTTGGAGTATCGCTTGGCCACTGTAGTGCCGTGTAGGGTGCCGTTAAGGGCGGACAAACAGACAGACCAAAATTTTTGCACTGAAGGTCGCCAAGAAAGAATACCATCTTAAAAAAAAAGTAAGTGCTCAAGGTCATGACGCACGTTCGACGTAACTCCTTCCCGCGTGTTATTCCTCCATGCTTAGCTTGCATTGCGCTCGCAGGGACGAGAGAAGAGATAAACAGCATGCTACATATCTCTGCAGGTACGTTGGCACTTTACGGATTTTGATAATTCATGTGGGGGTTGGTTTCCTCTTTGATTTTATAAAGTGTGTTCTTAGACAGAATAATTTTTATTCAAAAATACACATGTGAATTCGCTACGTGTATAGAATAATGAGTAGTGGTGAGGTCCATGGATCCAGCGGTAAAAGTCGGGTAGTCGGCGTGGCCTGAGGCCTGTTGCATAGAGTTGGCGATGACGGCTTAGTTGTAAAGCCGTGAAAGTCTACAATAAGTGAGTGGCAGTTACATTGCGGATCAGGGCGTCGTCAAGTGTGTGCAATGTACCACACTGCCCGCGGCAATAAACTCCTATAATAAATGCAATCACTGTTTATTCGTGAGGTGTTGCAGGGCCCCTTGAGATGTGAGGTGAAAGGAGATGAATGAGCAATTTAATTTATTCTTGTGGTGTGTGGTTTCACACCACTTGATTTTATTTGTTGCCAATTTTGCGGTGGCACTGAAGCATATGCTCGGATGTCGAAGTCTCCTGGGCATTTTTGGTTGAAGTGTAATATTTCCATCCGCCTGTTCTTCAAATAATGGCTTCGTGGTTATATATGGCATGTTGGCATTCATTCTGAGTGCACGGTGGCTTTCGTTAAAAGTTAGCTTAAACAATAGTTTGCTCTATCATTAAAATATAAATCTATTCGGCGACTACTGTCGACAAATGCAGCCACCCCTACAAAACGGCGGAGGCTTTGAGAATAAACGTTTGATTCTTTACACACAAAATACAGCAGAAAGAACAATAGCTAAAGTTTCTGTTCTTCAAGAGTGAGATTCCACGCTATTATCCACTTTCCGCTCCGTTAATGAAATGGTCGCTTTGCTCGCTTGAATGTGCCTGAGACAACCTGTGCGAAATACCCTTCCTATTGAATCGCGAATTTACGCTCCATTGTGAAACTTTACTGTGTTACGCAAGCATCAGCGAAACGCTTCGTCACTCACGCGTAATACGACACGTCGTGTTTTAGGCACTCTCTCATGGATCAGACGAAAGTGATTATCTGACGCAAAGTACAGACTGATTGGTCTGAAAATAAAATAACGTTCACGCAAAAAAGGCGAATGACACCATTCGAAGCAAATATATAGTTATCAAAGCCAAATATGTCAGATGGTATGCCCAATAGCATCAGTTCTACATAAAGCGTTATTTGTTCTTCTATCAGTCGGTGAGTCGGTTTGCAAATGGTATCCCAGAAACAATACGAAAAATGAAAAAGAAAGGCAATGACACTGAGTATAAAGACCGTATAGATAAGACCGTAATAAAAGCAGGCAAGGTTAACACAGAAGTAATTTTGATATTAACCAAGAAACACATGAGTAACGTTCCCGGTGAATTACACAGCTGTGGTGAGATCGGTGTATTAGAAACAAGGCAAGGGTGATTGGCACTTAGTTTTAGAATGAAGAAATATCGGCGATGGCAAAATTCACGCAAGACAGCAAAATACAGATTTCACCATGCCAATTCATATAAGGAAAATGGTTAAAAACCCAGGTACTTTGTTTGTTTTATCTCCAATTGTCCCACCGTAATTATTTGTTATTGCAATTTAGTCCAACTTATGAGTCTTTTGAACGTGACGACTTACAAATAAGGTCTACTACTTTATTTTTTATCGATGACGCCTTAACTGTTGAATTTTTTAATAATAGATACGAGATCGTAGTCCTTTTTTTTCATTTATACGTAAATAGCTTCGTCGACAGCAACTATATTGAAAGAAATTGCGCATTATTTCTGTCGTATCGAAAACAAATGTATAGACAGGCTGTGGTGGTGACAAGGGGGCGGTACTCCAGAATAGTTTCGAGAACCTGGAGGAAATGCAGATTTTTTTTTCACATGTACAATTGAGCTTGCCGCTACCAAAATTCTATTTCACGACTTCTTGTATGGCAGCGCGACACCATAGCCTCTAAAATACCACCACTCTCTCGAGCTAGAGGAAAACTAAACCCGATAATTTTCTAAATTAGAAAAAATAAGCGTTCACAAAGACGTACATAAATAATTTTTTCAAGGGCATGGCTCACTTGATTGATCAATCGATGGATTGATCGGTCGACTGAATAATTGATCGAGTGCAATCTGTAAAGGTTTCGTCAGAGGTATTAACCTAGGTTATCACCTGTTTTGCTACTCGAAGTGTCCTGGAATCACTATTAGAATGTGGTGGCACATACCCGCAAAATATGGGCACAGTCTCACGCACATACACACACATAAACAGCATCCCCAGGCGAAGGCTGGTCCCGTGGCGGAAACATGGATTAAACTGTCTCGAATATTTTGCCCCAGTATCAGGGCCTGCGTAGTAAGACCTATATATCTATATGTATGTGACGTAAGAAAGCAGGAATGGTTAGGACAAGTAGATGAGGAAGAAGTGAGAATGGCATAAACATGGCGTATGAGCCAGGCCTCGTCTCCCATTCATCATCCCCCCGAAAGAAGTCGCGTCAGATGAACAGAAACGAAAACTGAACATACGCGGCTTAGAAGTGCACATTTCCAAAAAGGGGAATCGTTCCATGTCCCAGGAAAGTTCCGTAAACACACTATAGCCTGGCCCGTGGCTTGTTGCGAGCTTCGCGGCCGTACATGAGGAGTCGACACCATCGAAACGACGACAGCGCACCTGGCCGCGTAGGTAAACGAAACCGAACGAAGCCTTTTTTTTTGACAATTTTATTTGTAAGCCTCCGGAACGGTAAGCATCAAAAACCGTTACTCATTTAATTTCAGACATTCAGAAGCATGCAAAGTGCGAAAGCATAGAAAATCGGAAAGTGATGCACTTCAGTTGGCAGTGCGGACCAGGAAACTAACAGTCTCGCCGCGCTGCTCGTGAAAGGCACGTAGTTATGTTGATACCAATTACAGAAAGTTTACCGAATACTGTCAGCAAGTCGATGCGAAGTCTTGAGCTACAAAAAATTGCGCATGTATGTGGTATGCCTTTACTTACTGCAGCGAAGGTTTCGTGCAGTGTGATGAATATATCAGCCAGCGCTGGATAGCTTCTGTGCTCCGGGCATCTGCGTTGGGGTTATGCGTAGTACGTATACCTTCTTTGCACATGGACGCTGATGCATGCATATATATTGTTCACTGCTGTGCGTGCTAAAATGTTACTTACGTGGCCTTTCTTTTGTGTAAACATCGATCGATTGAGTTGCAATAAAATTATTTATTGTTGCAAGCTTGTGTGACCATCGTTGTCATTTCGCTCGGCCTGTATGCGGCAGCACAACATACTAATGTAAGTATGCAAGATACTTATGAGCTTATGTTGCCCAGTGTTTGTGCAATGTACTATGTGGAAACGATAGAAATTGAGAGAGGGGGGCTGCTACAACGAGTGGGGGTCAGCCATGACGCAGAAGCAGACGATGACGACGTCGTCTGCTATGCAGAAGGCCAGCCGCCATATCGAAACACCCTGGTGCTTTTGAAACCTATTTATATCATACGCAATTATAAATTATAAAATCAATATTTTTAGTTATATTTTATTCAAAAATATATTTATGTGTAGAAGGCAACAAAACGTTTTTCACTTATTAGTAAAATAGTCATTTTGCAATTTCTTTACGATTCCCTACAAAACCCAGACGGCGCTACCGTCGCTTCCAAATTGCTGTCCCCATTGGCTCTACGGACGTGTCACTCCACTGCTATAGCTTCACAGGAGAGTGCAGCAGTCCGGTAAGTGCTGGATTTTTGGTGGGCGAGGCTGACTGTTGCGTACTGGCCAACAGAAGTACGGCTTGAAGGCAGAAAATGGTGATGACACAGCAATCCTTGCGAGGAATAAACGAGTGTGGAACGCCTTGGTGCACTCATGGCTCGAGTTTCTCACACGTCATGTTCTTTGTCGTAAAAGGTACGCACGGGGAACTGCCAGTTTGCGTAATTTTTGGCTAACGGGGCAATGCCCGCTTCTTTCTGAAAAACAGGGTGTGCTTTTACGCCGTTTGTGTTGTTTTGTCTCCTGTTGTTTCAATCGCTTTCATCATAGGCTCCGTCTTGATCTCTGCTGGAGAAAACTTGTGTGATGTTTCTTTTCGCGAAAATGTCGTGAATCCAATGTACTCTTTTTTCCGAGAGAGATATATTGAATTTATCGACGCTTCACTTGAATCTCTTGCAAATGGCCTTCCTTGAGCTGCGAGCGGTCTTTCGGTGACTGTGGTTGTCCACGACGGATAGCACGTCGCTTAACCTGGTTGATTTTCTTGTGCTGGCCTTGCTGTGTTTGCGAAAAATTCTTAGGTGGCAGCCCTTCTGGAAAAAGGCAATGTTTTTCTTGGCAACTTGACGTAGTGCTCTCTTGGTAGCTGTTGCAATGCTTCTCGTGCAGTGAATTTGGCAGAACAGACTTCACTGGAGGAACATCACTGGCACCTGCGACACCGTTCATTACGGAGGCTTCTGGCACCCGGCACCCTGTGCGAGATGGTGCTTCCGAGCCTTCTGTGTTTGGATTTTCAGGCGGCTTCGCACTTGACAGTGACACCTCAACAGGCGTGGTTTGGTCAGATTTCAGTTTTGAATGCCCGTCTTTCCGTGCAATAACGAGCTGAGCTGTTCTGACGAATGAATATGGATAGAAGCCGCAGGGCATGGCTGAGTATCCTCCGAGTTCCGCAGCTCTATCCCGACCGTAGTGGGCGTGTGAGGCGTGAGGTGAGCATTGTGAGGGACAAAAGAGCCGAGCGATAGAAAACCAGGAGGTGCGCCAAGTGTGTGAGATGGAAAGCAAGCTGGTCCAATGTGTGAAGACTGATTTTTACTCTTCGAATTGTCATGGCGTTGTTCGGTATTTTCCCCATGCGTCAGCAGGTCTACCATGAACAAGGCGTCCTTATGACACGAAGAGTGACCGTTAGTAGCCTTTTAAAAATTGTGTCGTAGAAAACCAGGTGGTGGACCATGAATGCGAGACGAAGTCTGAAGCGCATCAGTAGGGTGAGCGACGTCTCGTGTCATATGTTGGTGCGACGACTTTGGAAATGCCAACTTTCGGGAAGAGAAACCTGGTGGAAAACTATGTCCCTTGAGTAAAGATCGTGTACTGTGACGGCCGAGTGAGATTGTCGCCAGACGGTTGATAATGAGGAAGCCCTTGTCGTAGTTGTTAAAACAGGCAATCATCTCTTTGATTTTTCACCACGATTCGTTGTTATCGAATATGTGGGTAAGGTCAAATTTGAGTGCCTTACGAATCACATAGTCGCTGAAGCTTTAAAAATCTCCCGTTCCGACCAGGATGAAGCGGCGGCGTAGAGCTCGAATAGGTTGAACCAGTCCTGTACGGGTCCGTCGTCCATTGATCCAGTGTACATGAGGATGTCAAGATCAGCTGATGGTGCTGTCATGATGCTGGTCAGGGTGTAGAGTTTTGATGCACTTGTGCGGTCCACGTTTGGTCACTGCGTCTTGTTGAGGTGTTCGATGATGATGGCCGGTTGATGAAGTGCTGCGAGGTAGGTCTTCATCCCGTCGACTCATGTGTTAATGTGATGAATGGGAGACGAGGCCCCTGGCTCATACGCCATCTTTATTCCATTATAACTTCTTGCTCATCACCTTGCCTTAACCAGCCTTGCCTTTTTACGTCACCACACACACACACACACACACACACACACTACTGTTTATATATATATATATATATATATATATATATATATATATATATATATATATATATATCGACTATCTCCGATGATGCTGAAAAATTGTGAAGGAATGTGTGAAGGTGAGAAGTAGTTAATAAATTATTACATTTCGCAAAAAAAAAATGCCTGTTGCCCGGTGGGCGCTTCAAACTTTGGGCACCACCGAATAAATCTGTGTCGCGCGAACTATTTATATAATATTACTGGTTTCAGAAATTAACACGAAACTATTTGTTCCCTAAATTCAAGGCACTACACTTTTATCACTATGATACTTTATTCATTTTCATTTAACTTGCTTTTTCACCTTGGTCAAAAAGTGCAATATGCTGCAAGTTAAGCGTTCTGTATAAGGAACACAATTTTTTGTGAGTAATATATTTACATTTTATGTTGTATATGTTCTTGTATTACTTGAATAAACTACTTCGGGAGTAAATGGAGCAAAAAAATTGCCAGAGTATTATGACAAGGTTGGTCGACTGATATTGTGGTTTATCTTCGCAGTATAGCGGTCCAGGTAAACATATAGCTTATGTATTGTTGAATAGTATGATTTTTCAGTAAAACATGCAGGAGAGGGTTTCAGAAGAGTAGAATTTGTTTTAAGGCAGAAAAATATTTTTAATCTGAACAACCAACCACAAGTTAGTAGGAAGCTTGCCATTGTCTCACCTTCACTGCATAGCACGTCAGCGCGAAGTTCCTGCGGCGGCTTTTCGGCAGCGAGTAATGCATGTCATGCAACCAACGCTTGTTGCTTGTTTGAGCGTGTTTTGAAAAAGTGTCTTATCATTTGGACTATTTGGTACTCTGCTATGGGAGTGCAGAAAGCCGTCCCATCGAATCGACAAAATGAAATCAGAAGGTTACTTATGAGTAATACTCATACACAGAACGCAAAAAAAAAACAAAAAAACACCATTCCGGCGCGGAACGCGCAGCACAGTCACACCGAAAGCTTGAGGAGCGGCGGGTCGCAGCCTTTCCTAAAAACTCTTCCGGTAACTGCTACAAGCACACTGCTGGATTCCCACTACGCCATAATCATAATTTTTGTGTAATAGGGCAGCAATCACTATACCACCCTTCGTCATTCTCTGGAGAAGCGTGGTATCCGCTACACACTTGCTAGGAGTTTGCGGAATTTTTTATGCAGAGGCTGATGGCGACGAAAAATTATGCCTGAAGTTGGTATGCACCGCAGTTTATAGGTGATTAAAAACAGGTTTTCTAAAAAGGGAAGCATTGGATATCCCACTCGTTACGCAATTCGCATTGTGGGACGCCTGGCTGTTTTTATTTTTTCATGATCTAAAACACTGTATTATTTATATTGACGCGATTCCTTTCCAGACACCAAGTCGCCTAAGGCCAGTTTAGAAACAACTTCCAAGCCCTGGCGTAGGTCAGTGGTAGCATACTGGACTAGCACCCGGTGGACCCGGGTTCGAATTTTGGTATTTTTTTTATTTACCAAGTTTTTTTCCGTTTCAATACCGGTTACGGGCAGTGGCGGCGGTGGCGGACAGCTACGGCGCCGCGTATGACCCGTGTTCTTATCTCATAACAGCTTTCTCTGTAAAAGTGGCAATAGTGCTAGTTCCATCGAACGGTGTCTTCCTACTCGACCATTACAGCAGAGGTTATTTCATCCGCTTCTCAGTCCCAGGGGCAGAATAATAATCCAGTCGATGGTCTGCAAGACAGTATTGGGTTAGTTGTGTTTGGCTTGTGATAATAAATGCACATGCTCTTAAGCATATACAATTACATAAGTAGAGTATAGTGTACCAAAGCAGTTTTTATGGTGCTTTAGGTATATACTCAAATGCGTTGTCGCTTACGACTGGTATGCATGATTAAATGATGTATTCTAGGTGTACACATTGGAGATTTGTTATCGTGCCCATGAAAAAGACACTTCTGTGACCATTTCAGGGGAAACTATGACACTTCATATCCTCTTTCCAAATGGTTTGAAGGTGGTAAAAATGTTTTAAGTAAAAGTCCGTCTGGTAATAGTGACGTGCTCGTAACACTTTCTACATCGTAGGAACATTAAAAAAACTTGAATTACAAGTTTATATGACGACCGAAAATGACAAAATGATATATATATATATATATATATATATATATATATATATATATATATATATATATATATATATATATATATATATATATATATATATATATATATATATATATATATATATATATATATATATATATATATAAATATATATATATATATGATAACGTCTGGGTTGAGACAGCGTTCATTCTGCCCAAAGACTCAGCAGCGAACGGAGAGTCTGAGACAGCGCGGCGCTCACACTCGACGATTATGATAATGCATATATGAGAAGGAGCGCATAACGCATTCTCACAATATATATATATATATATATATATATATATATATATATATATATATATATATATATGTGTGTATATATATATATATATCTTTATATATATATATATAAATATTATATATATATATATATATATATATATATATATATATATATATATATAGTGATTCATAAAGTTTCTTTACGACAATTTATGTTATCCTCAAGAACACCACATTTTGCTGATCCCCTTCTCCAACGTTCAGGCTTTTCTTTCATGAGCTCACAAAATATGTAATCAATTTTTAAATGAGCTGCACAAGTGATCCTTCTTTTTAGTTGGCGTGCTGCATGCTAGGTGACGCGTGAAATTTCTACTGCCAAAGAACGCAAAAAAAATGCTCGAACATAGCTTGAACACCGCGATAAATGAGAAACTTCCTCTGTCTTTTGCATACTTCCATCTGCACGTAACACACCAGCGTGTTCCCGACTCTAGGATTGATGGTGGTCGTAACTCTGAAGTCACAGGAAGGAAACTCAGAGGCAGCTATATGTGAGTGCAGTCTGGTCTCGTATAAAGGAACAAGAAGGGAAAGAAAGGAAGCGGTGGCTTCGTTGGGAGCTTCTTCTTAGGAATGCTTCTATTCTGAATTTCTTGCTCCACGTCGCACGCCTCCTCTTCGCGATATTGCTTCCGCTCTGAAATCGTGTCAGGACGCGTTGCCTCTGAAGAAGTTCTCCCTGGAGTGCACACACAAACTGAATAGACTGAATAGGCGTTATGAGCTACACAGTGTGGATTTATTGAGCTAGATGGGTTGGTGTGCGCAAGTTTCAGGTATCTCGGGAACACCAAGAAAGCTTTTCCGGGTCAAGTACCATGTTGTTAGCGTCTGTGTAGATCAAGGCCAGCGGACAACTGAAACTGCTGTATGGGAAAGAGCTCTCGTATGACGGGCGTTCTTGAAGAATATTACATCGCTCGCACGCAAGCACACCGTCGTAGATTCTAGTCAACATGGCCTGAAGGTTGTTCGAAAGACACAAATAGACCCTTTATCTTCCATGTGTGACGTCTGTTGATTATCAATTTTATTCTTCAAAGATTATTACGCACAAAGTCTGATCCCGATCCTCTGGCGCATAGAGAAAAAAATAACAGGTGCCAGATGTCGTGCAAAAATCAATGGCTATTCACATGTGCATGTGAGGTGACTTGCCCCTTTCTGCTACCATATGGCGCTGCGATGTGTCGTCATTCAACTTTGGTCTCTTCGTCCCGAGAAGTTTTGGTCTGACATAACGGAAGCGGCCACCTTTGTTGCGCTGCAGGCGCGAAAAGTTTTGACATCACCTACTAAATGTGACGATGAGCATCGGAGACTACGTTCCACTTTTGTTACATAAAAAAATGTAGGCGAAAATTTTGACCGCATGGAACTTTTCCTCAGAAGTAACAACTGGTGGGCGCGGCAAGATATGCGTATTTTCAGCAGCCGGTCTAGGTGGCGCGCACCGTATCGTCACAGGGATTAGTACGCGCTGAACGTGCTGTGATCCCGCCGTGGACGAGGCTGACAGCACGAAGGTTGCTTCCTGTAGGGCAGTGCGGCGTCGTTTCGTTAGAGCAGCGTTGATTGCTTGATTGATATGTGTGGTTTAACGTTCGAAAACCACCATATGATTATGAAAGACGCCAATGTGGAGAGCTCCGGAAATTTCGACCACGTGGGGTTGTTTAACGTGAAGCATACGTGTCTACAACCTTTCCGCCTCCATGAAAAATGCAGCCGCCGCAGCCGGGATTTGATCCCGCGACCTGCGGGTGAGCAGCCGAGTACCTTAACCACTAGACAACCGCAGTGTGGCGATAATAATTTCTGTTAACAACCTTTGGTGGATGTCGGAAGCAAACACATCAAGAATGAAATTATAGGCAATGGTGAGAGTTTCACTCCAGACAGTCGACAGTGTGTGTGCCTACAGACAGGGAGCAAAATGAAAGGATTGCAAATAGATGAAGATATCAAAGTGACTCCATGTCGTCGCTGTCTTCGCCAACAGTACACACTGAAGACTACGTAGAGGTGCACAGCCCGGCAGACTACGTAGCTTAGCCTCCCTTACCTTTCAACCTTTCGATTGGTAAGGTTGTTATTCTCGCACATGAGACAGTGCGTATGCGATAGGCACAACCACGCACTTGAGCTCTCGTGATGGGAAGTTTGCTGTGAAGTAAATAAGGCTTGCCGGATAATACTATATATAGCACTCCAGCAACTGCTCTACATACCCTGAATAGAGGAAACAGAGCTGCAAAGAGTAGCCTACTCGACTTCAAGGCGTTTGGCGTACCGCAGTGGCCTGGCTGACTCTTTTCTCCACATTGAGGTAACAAGGTGCAAATGAGCATGTCGATTAGTGCAAAAGGAAGAAGGAGCACCGAAACGCATTAGCGCAGTTATTTCTCTCGGCTTCTTTATACGGCGTAACGAATGAGTCGAAGCGACTTTGAGGTTACTCTCGCTTCCCAATCGACGCTCCTCGAAGGCGTAGAGAGAGCAACGGCCACAGCCAACGCATAAAGGTGCAAGCCGCTTCGACTCTCAGCGTGGGGGAAAATGACGTGCCGCGGTGCGCGTATTTTATAAATAGACCTCTACGCCGGCACCATCCACGTCAGCCCGCCTCTGACGACCGCTGGTGCTTCCTGTAAACAAAACGGCAAGTGGGTGCGTCAGGCACATGCGACACACACACAAAAAAAGAAAAGAGCCCGAAATGCGTGACATGAAGGGGCACTCATTCTTACTTAGAAAAACCAGGTTAGCGCTTAAAACTTCTAGTGATAAGTTCGAGGGCCCGCTATATTTCCGGTAGCCAACTCTAGCTGCTTCAAGTCAGCTCCATACACGAGTATGAAATTAGGTAGACTTGTGTATATAACCTCAATGACGCGCCAATGTACTACCTATATATGGAATGTTCCTCTTTTTCTGCATGCATATCTGGTAGAGTTGGCCTCACCAATAACTGCACTTATTTCTCATTGGATGTTTTCTTCATATAAAAAACAAAGAGAGCGAAAGAGAAGAGGAGAAGGAGTAGGAGGAAGGGAAGAAATGAAAGGCAGGGAGGTCAACCAGACGCACGTCCGGTTTGCTACCCTGCACTGGGGGAAGGCGTGAGGGGATTAAAGGAGAAGAGAGAGAAGAGAATATGCAGGAAACTAAACAAGTTGCATGTTCGGTTAGCTACACCGCACTGAAAAAAGGAATGAAGGGTTGAAAAGAGAGATAGAAAAAAAGTCAGAGACGAGATCATGCACACACTTGCGAGAGTATTGAGCGGGACAGGGTAAACAAAAATTTCGAAAACAAAATTGTTTTCTTCTCTTTGTGCAATTTGAATTCGGCAGCCTTTTCTGAACCAAAATCGATCGAGTGTTTGTCCTAACGCGACTTTTTTTCTGCCTAAAAGTCCCATATTTCGAAACCTCTGCGGCGGCCTGCTTCACCCCCCTGAGATACGCTTCACCTGGGCACAGGTGGTCAGCTAAAAATGCGCCAAAATAAAAGACACTAACTTTCTGACAAGTTTGGTGGGATTGATATTTGGTCTAGCAACAAGCGGTTTATCCACCTTCTCAACGTTTTTCGCAGGTAAAAAGTTAATTGCGAGCGTTTTTTTATATGCATGCACATGTTGCGCACGTTGTTCGCAAAGTTACAAAGTATTATGGTTTAGCCATCACAAGAAATAGAGGCAGCTTATAAGACATGCAAAAGGCTGTCTGGGCCACGTATTTCCACAGGGCATTAACAGATACCAATCCAACCCACGGCCTTTGCCCGAAGTGCGCTTAAACTTGGTGCAAATTCAACAAAGCCCAGTTCGTTGATGAACCATGCGTTCACAAAAAACACCTTTCGGCATCTGTTCTTGAGGCTGTTAAGCCTATTTATGAGCAACTCGCTAATTCCGAATTACTTTCGTAATTCCTCGATGGGAAAACTCGTAACCCTAACGAGTCGTTCAACTAGTCGCGTAGGAGCGTGCTTCAAGAAACGTGTTTATCGCACACATACTACTGAAAATATGCAGTCTTGACGTTGTATGCATCTTTAGTAACGGCAAAATAGCTGGTATGAATGTGCTTAAATTGTTTGGAATTTTGCCAGGTCGCTACACAGTGCAGAGCCTACGCGCACTTGACCTGCGTAGACAGTACTTCGCTGACAGAGCTGCGATGCAAGCGACAAAGGAGGCCCGCCAGGCCAGACGCCTAAACTCAAAAAGAAAAAAAAAGTAACATTGGTGATCACTATATGGCTAGTGCCTAATAAAAATGTCCTTATTTTGTTGTATTTTTGAAATAAAGCGTACTTTCCACTTTTAGCGTGATTATCTCAAAACGTGCTTTTTTGTACTTATGTACGTTTTTCTCAGCAACCATGAACAGTACCTAGAAACATAAATTTCAGCCATTATTTAGAGAACCTGCTACTGAATATATTGAAGCAGAATTATTTTTTTTTGTGAGGAAGTACTTTCTTTCACACGATATCTAACACCGATTTACGGGTGATAATTAGGTACTGCAAGTGAAAAAAAATTACAAACATTAGCATTACATGTTTCAGAGATATTTCTGCTTCGATGAAAACAGGAATGACTTATGATCACAATGATAGTAAAATATTTATCATAACCTTTAAGGTCACGATAAAGTTGAAATAAAATACAGGGTGGGTATAGGGCTTACCCTGTTACTTAAAAATTCCAGGCTGTTGCAAAGACCGCTAGAGATTGAACATTTTTGTACAACTTTAATTGCCTTCTATGCCATCGAGGCATACGCACATGCCAATCGTGTGGGAATCCAGGCAGCCTGAAATGATCACGAGTCCAATCACGTCGTGAAAGCCATCGAGTGTACACCGGTGTGCTTATCTCCTTGCAGGATTTATAGGCTGCATTGCCAAAGAGTATAAAAAGTCTTACAATGATTTATTTTATACAACTCACAGGACATTACAGAAGCCGGACTTCAAGCATGAGAAATTAAGTATGACCAGAACACTGACCATATTATCGTTCTTACAGTTAAAGTGTCTGGTCATACTTTGCGAGGATAAATGACATTTTGGCAAGTAAAAAAAAAATAATCTGGATGCTTTACCGAGAGCAGCTCAAAGTACAGCACTCGATGGTGGCACCTGTCAAGAAGATTGCAGTGCATATTGTATGTACTGCACGACGCGAATAATCTCTCACACATCTGTTGCGCTAAAATTTTACTGCTGCTTGATATTTGTCAAACATGAAGGCATGAAACTATGAACGCGAGAGCACAGTTTGTCAACCCTCGATGGTAGCAGTAGAAAAACATACGTACAAACCTAGCTGTGTTGGTAGTCAAGATATATACATATATAGGTGTTTCGTTTTTCAGAAAGACGAAATATCTTATGTTATGCCTTGCAGCCACATTTTGAATTATTTAAACTAGGAAGGGAGAAAACATCTTTCTTACAAATGTTTTTGCTGATTCAGTGAAGTCCTATTTTGCATGTTTGTTTTTCAAAAATATTAAATGAAGCTGCCTGAATTTCGCCACATTTGGATTCGTTGCGGATTTCTCTTCTGGGTCAAAATACGCACTGCTGCTAATAATTTCGAAACCACGTACACCACCTGGGCCGTTGTCACCTCCAGAATACCCTCCCCTCATGAAAAGGTGCTGAAGCCGCTTAAAACAGAGCCCTGACACGTCCGTGATGCCGTTACCGATCGGTGGTATTCTGTAAGCTGGCGCAAAGTTTTCTTCAAAACACTCCTTGAAACGATGGGTGGACAAAAATATTTACAGACGACAGTCTTTTCCACAGTATGCGTCAATCCATATATACCGGGTGAATGCCAACTTCGCAAATAAGCCGTTTTTCTATCCGTGGCGAGGCGTGTAGCTATTCAGCAAGTTTTTAAAGATATGATTCATGGCATTCAGTGACATTTGGAGAAGTTCTGAGCTCTAATGAAGTTTCCGCCCAACCAGCGGGATCATTTGTCACCACTGCTGGTAACCCGAGCTTCCCGTTAGTTTGCAGTGCTTAAGCTTGTCTAGACCAAAAGCAAATGGCCCCCAATGCTGCTCTCGTCAACGATATGCGTACGCTGCTGGGCACTATGATCGATTGTGTTGTACTTCGCCTTATCTAGGACAGATCCATGTTGCATGATTTTTCTCTTCTTTAAATAATTGTTTTAGTTTGTACTCACAGTCATGTTTGTGTGTTTGGCGCAAAGCAACACCCTACGTGCAATAAAGACGACGAAAACTTCTGCGAATTTTTTAGCTTCTTCGTTCAGGCGACATCAGGAGTATCGAGCTAAACTTACTCTCGTGCAGTCTCTGCACTTCACTTCAGAGACGCCCTAGACATGAGACTAATCAGAAATGCATGCGCGCACTGCTTCAAATACTTTGTTTCTTCCGCTCTATTTGCTTTATCATTTAGGACTGCTACAGCTCACGTCACATACTGTGCAACCGTTCAGTATCGCAAGGAGCAGACGTACCCTTAGAGTAATCTAGGTCTTGTTATAGCCACACGGGCCTTGGTACAAAACACCTCCGCACGGGCTCGTAATGTACGGGTCGCCGTCGATATCGCAGCGAACGACCAGCAGAAGTTGTAGAGGAAACGGGATTGTGCAACTGGCATCACCGATGAAAAGCTCAGAACACACTCCGAGTCTGAACCTGTTTGCGAAGAGATCGATTGGCGCCATGCACTTTCAATTTTGTCGTGAAAAGGAGGGAAAAAAAAAAAGACTGCTTCCTCATAGGCGTTCATGGCAGCGTGCCTAATGGCTGAAACCTTTCTTCAGGAGCGCAACTCAGAGAGCTCGATGAAGTTTGTACACGAAAAAAAAAAAACCTGAACGTGCCAACACATTGCTGACATAGAAGAGGTGGCAGTAAATATCTGGAGGTGTGCACCCAACTGTTTTGGTTTGCCTAGTGGTCACTTGTATGCGCAACTCTTTCAACACGTCGTGTTGTCTCACTCCTCAAATGCCACGCACTTATTTCAGTTTCGATTTCAGTTTATTTCAGCTATTAGTACAGAAAAAGGAACAGTATACAAAGTATATATACAGGAGGAGGTCCGAAAGCACAAGGCTGCAGGGGGACCTCCTGTTCAAAATGGGATTACAAAATTTACTCAATTAGCAGTAGCATTGGAAACAGAGAGATGAGTAAATTGATAAAACCAACACTAACTAAGAAACAAGTAAAAAGGAGAGTGGAATAAACAATAAAACAAGATAAAAACATCTAGTAGTTTATCAAGTACGAATACAATTGTTTTTTAAATGTGCCAATAGTCGAGCATTGCTTGATGTGAGATGGCAATGAATTCCATAATGATAATGCTGAGAAATATCCAGTGTGGCGACCAAAATTAGTGCGGATAGTAGGAAGTAGAAAATTTCCATTTGAAGCGAATCTAGTTCGGTTTAAGTTAGACAAAGCATTAGGATAAAAGACGCTTGATGGGACAAGATGGTGCAAGGATTTCAACAGCATGATAATGAGGTGATATTTAAATAAACTAACAGTAGAAAGTATTTCGAAGTTACGAAGTAATGATGATGCACTAGAACGATATGAACTGAAAGTCATTAGTCTGATGGCTTGGTTTTGAATGTGCTGTATGGGAGATAAGTAGGTGAGGTATGTATTTCCCCAAGTGGTGATCCAATAATTAATATGGCTGTGAATAAAAGCATAATAAAACTTGATTAGAGTTGAAATGTTAAAGTAGTAACGTGCTCTGATTAGAATCCTCACACCAAATGATAGTTTTTTGCGCAAATGAATAACATGATTAGAGTATTTTAGGTTGCTGTCGAGAACGATTCCTAAGAAAGAGCATTTATTGTCAGGGTTAATGAGTGAGCCATTTAGTTTAATAGAAATTTGGAAGGGAAGAACTTTGTTAGCTGAGTGGAATATCATGAACTTAGTTTTCTTAGGGTTAATCCTGAGGGAATTCATGAGACACCAGCTTAAGATGTTATTTAGATCTTTTTGTAACTTTAGCGTTAAGAGTCAATTGATTTACCAGTGGCAAGTATTGTAGTGTCATCGGCATAAAGAAAAGGCAGAGAGTTAGTAACTGAGAGGGGAAGGTCATTCATGTAAATTAAAAATAAAAGTGGGCCAAGAATGGACCCTTGAGGGAGACCCTGATTAGTAGTAAGAAAGTCTGATAAAGTAGAGCGAACATAAACAGCCTGCTGTCTATTACAGAGGTAACTTTTAATGAGTGTAAGGGCAGGTCCAACAATACCAATGGCCGTGAGTTTGGTTTCCAGGATGCTGTGATTAAGTGAGTCGAAAGCTTTGGTTAGGTCAATGAACAATGCTTCAGCTAATTCACCAGAATCAATAGCTTTTTTATTCTTATCAGTGAAAGTTAACAATGCAAGATTAGTCGAGAAAGCAGGTCGAAAACCAAACTGACTAGGAGTTAAAATGGAAAACTCAGACAAGTAATTACTTATACGTTTCTCAATACACTTTTCTATTATTTTACTAAAAGATAGGATAGCTATGGGGCGATAATTAGATATGGAAGTTATCTCACCTTTTTTGAACACTGGTATTATTTTGGCCTGTTTTAGTTGAGATGGGAATGTACCTGTCTTGAATATTAGATGTATAATGCGCGATAGAGGGACGGCAATATGGTTGGCAATTAGCTTAATGTAGTACGAGTGAATTCCGTCCAGTCCAGGAGAAGTTACTTTAAGATTATGAATAATGCTGATAATTTCGTTAGGGTCTGTTGCGAAGAGGTAGAAAGATTGTGAAGAGCGGACCTGAGATCTATTGGACGATGGGGGTGTACTAGAAGCTTGTTTACATTCAAATGAGTTGAATTCATTCGCAATGTCAATTGGCTGATCTAAGACACGGTCAGCAATTTGGAGCTCAGTGATAGTTAATTCGGACGTGTTCTTGTTTAGAAAGGAGTTAACAATTTTCCATTGTTCTTTAGAGTTGTTGCCAGCACGCGCTATTTTTTCTTCGTAATAACTTTTTCTAGCTGCTTTTAAGAGTCTATTGAGAGTATTAGAATAAAGGGTGTAACGATGTTTTAGATTCATATTAAAAGGACGGCGTTTGACTTTTTTGTAGAGGTTTTCTTTTTTACGCATGCCTGTCAACACTGTTCGTTATCCAGGGATTATGGGGTGCTGAGTATATTCTTTTACATTTTACTGCCGTGACGCTATCATGAATGCATTTGCATATGCGAGACGAAAAAAAATCAAAAGCTAAGTTGGCATCAGTGCATGTTTCAATGAAAGACCAGTCGAGATTTGTTACGCGGTTCACATACTCTTCTTTGTTTAGAATTGATTTATAAAATCTTAAATCGCGATTATGCTTGAAGTTTTTACATGAAAAGAAAACAGGGTAATGGTCAGTAATATTTACTTTAAGAACACCACTGTGTTCAGGTGAAAGAAAGTTAGACAGAACATGGTCAATGAGTGTGCTACTACAGCCAGGAATGCATCTAGTTGGAAGTGTGATTAAGGACTCGTAACCAAAACCTTGGTAACAATTTGCATATTCAATGCGATTGGAAGTATCTTCAAGTAACTCAATGTTTAAGTCACCCACAATAACAACATTTTTACGTTCACATGATACTGTTTCAAGGACAGCATAGAGACTTGAAAAGAACTCAGAAATTGATGATGAAGGCGACCGATAGATATGATTGATTTGTGGGGTTTAACGTCCCAAAACCACCATTTAATTATGAGAGACGCCGTAGTGGAGGGCTCCGGAAATTTTGACCACCTGTGGTTCTTTAACGTGCACCCAAATCTGAGTACACGGGCCTACAACATTTCCGCCTCCATCGGAAATGCAGCCACCGCAGCCGCGAATCGAACCCGCGACCTACGGGTCAGCAGCCGAGTACCTTAGCCACTAGACCACCGCGGCGGGGCCCGACCGATAGATAGTTCCAATGATAAGTTTACCAGTGGATGAAGGCTTGTTCTATCCAAACAGATTCGCAGCTATCGACGACAATATGAAGGTCAGATCTGCGTTTATAGGGCAAAGTAGATGAGATAAAGATGGCTGCGCCGCCATGACTACTTGATGCACGATTGCAGTATTCTGACAAGTAACCTTGTAAGCCAAACAAGTTTTGATCCTCTAGTGTAAGCCAAGTTTCCGAGATGCAGACGAGGGAAAAGGAACTTTTAAATGAGTGTAAAAGAGCGTTTATTTCATCATGATTTTTTCTTAGACTACGCGCGTTAATGTGAATTCCTGAAATGGCAGAGTTATTCAAGAAGGAATCTAAGTTATTGATACTAAAATAAGACGACATGATGACGCGCAGAGTTTCCTAGATAGATAAGTGACCAGATCTATCGAAAGATAGAAAGGTCAGCTTCAGTGCGAATCCGATACACCCTACTTTCGTTTGACTGCCTCGCCTTAATATGGCAATTATCCGTCCAAAGGAACGCCCAACCCTTCTCTCTCTTGAGGGAAAGAGCTTTCGCAAACAACCTTTTGTTTTCTACGGTGAGATGGTCATTTACATACAGAGGATAATGATGAGGGCCTGGGAATACGAGATCATTCGTGTGCAGTTTGGCCTTGCGAGCCTTGCTTAAAAATTCTTGCTTCTTATCGCGAGAACAGAAGCGCGCGATCATGTTCTTGTTTTTTTTTTTGAGTCATTCTGAGTGGGGACGCGATGAATGACGTCGATGTCAGAATCAAGAATAGTGCAGTTGATTTTAGTAGCCACAGTTTAACTATGGCTGTGCAATCTTCCCCTTGAGAGCACGGAATTCCCTTTAGTTCTACGTTGTCAAGCCTCGAGTATTGTTCCAGTTCTGACCCACGGTTGGTTAAAATTTCATTTTGTTTCTTTAGGGACTTATTAGAGGCAACTAACGTGGCGTTCTCGGAGCGTAGCTTCTCAACAAGCACATTGAGACCGCTGACGCCTGACACGAGGCTCTGTACTTCAGCCTTCAACTTTGACGTCTCTGGTATTAGTGCCAGAAGTTTTGATTTGCATTCTTCAATGAGTTTAGAGGCTATTTCTCCCAGTTTATTCTCAGTCCAGGCCTCAAGCTGTTTAATGCGCTTCGCCAACTCGACATTTGAGGGCATGTTTGTAGGCAATCAAAACAATGAGCAAGGTTGTACAGTGCGGTAGTACTTGCAGAACTAAATCACTTACAGCGCTAAATCACTCACAGCAGCAGTCACGGCAACGCACGATGCCCAAAACAACAAGAAGGCCACTGACCTGCGGAAGCGTTGAAAAACCTTTAGAATAGATGCCGACACGTAGAGCCGTAACTGCTGCTGCAAAGTGACGCTGGGTGAGACGGGCCTCCGCTTTATGCCGGAACACGAGCAGGTGATCAGCGCAGTAGATCCACGCAGATGATCCCTTATCCACCAAGGATAGCCGACGCTGATATTCGTGTAGAATGCAAGAACACAGATGGCTCAGTCAGGTGGGGAAGCAGGCGTCAAAAAGTTGAAATGGTCGCTAGCACAGGACCACCGAATCCGTGGCAACCGTCGTCCAACAGCACACTTGATTTTTTTGGAATCGTCCAAAAGCCGGCGGAAGCGTTGAAAAACCTTTAGAATAGATGCCGATACGTAGAGCCGTAACTGCTGCTGCAAAGTGGTGTAGCTAGAGGGTTTTTTTTTTCAAAACAACCTCCGCCACCATGCGGAAACATCTATATGTGTTTTGTGTATACAGAAAAAGACAACAGATATAGTTGGAAGGCGTTTACTCTAAAAGAACGTAGGTGAGCAAAAACGTACATACGGAAGTGATCAAAACAACTGATACGCTGGATAATCTGGTAGCCAATGTTTGGGTTGCTCTTATCTGTTTTTTTTGTGCCTGTCTCGGCACGCAAACCCTCTTGAAACATATGTGTAAACACACTCACACGTACAAACACACTTACGAGCATACACAAATTGCCCCTCCCCTGAAAAATGATTGCCGGCAATGCCCCTCATCATAGACGGAGAGTACGGTAGAGGGGCTGAGTAAGCAGAGCCCCCCCCCCCCCCACCTGTCCCTTGTCCAAGATAATAAGGGCTTTGCCTAGGCTCTCATTCACTCTCAATCGACTGTTGACCTGCAGTGAACTGTTGACCTGTCGTCTTGCAGGTATTTGACAGTGGATTATTCATGGCCACTCCTTTTCTTTTCAGGCTATTAATATTCCTACTATGAGGCGGTGAAGAGTAGGGAGTTTGGGGCCATGGTCGCACTATGAGTAAAGTGACAAGATGAAAAAGATTCCAGTATTAAGGACGATAATCTTTCTTGGGCTACTTCAACTCAAAAATTTTGGTCTGCCTGTCTTTCTGTCTGACTGTCTGTCTGTACAATTGTCTGTTTTTCTGCCGTAACGGCACCAAGCGATACACCAGAAGGCCAAGCCCATCCGCAGCGCCCACCAAATTGCTCAAGTTTCAGCGTTCATACTTGTGCGATGGTAAGTTAAAAAACAATTATTGCGCATACCTCAGGCACGATAAAAACATGTTAATGTTTTGTATGTGTGGCTTTATACTAGAGAAGGCACACATAAGCAATTCTAAGGACCGTTATTGACAGTGCAACGCGGTCCGCAAAAAGGCAAGCGTTTCCAATGCTTTGCTAACACGACACGGTGGTGGTACCTGCCCGCCGCTTTGCGTTCCACACATTAACGCCTCCGTGACAGGCGCGCACGCCTTCATTCGTTTTCGAAGATAACTGCCAGATAGCGCTCGTGTCTACTGTGTCTCGATGCGTTCGTTCACCTTCGCTACATAGATTAAGACTCTAACGCAGCGCTTCCAGAATACAATTCACAGATTTTCTCGCGGAGAACATCAAATAAACGTTTTGTTCCCTCTCTTCACACGCTTTCGACGACATTTGCAGTGAAACATGCAGATACGGGGCCGAATGTGTGCATAACTCTTGTGCAAAGTATGGGATTTACGCGTGTGCATAAAAAAAACACGAATTTCTTTGAATAAAAACATCAGTCTATTGCCTCCTTAACACTTTTGACCTCTTACTTCTTTTCTATATATATATATATATATATATATATATATATATATATATATAATTGTCGTTAGACTGACTACGCCCACTGCAAGACAAAGACCCCTCTCATGACTCGTGAGTCAACTTGGTCCTGTGCTTGTTGCGGCCAATTTATAACCGCGAACTTGCTATTCTCTTCGGCCCACCACCTATATTGACCGGCGGTATATTATGATTCTTATGACCAATGGTATATATATATATATATATATATATATATATATATATATATATATATATATATATATATATATATATATATATATAATAATGCCAAGTAATGCATAGGGGAAGTTATTAGAACCAATGTAATGTAAATGGGAAGAAGGAAAAGTGGGTCAAGAAATAATTTTCCGTGAGCAGGAATTGAACCTACGACCTTCAAATAATGCGTTCGATGCTCTAACCACTGAGCTGTCACGGCGGCTATTCCCCCAGCCACTTTATTGGGTTTATGTGTGAATTTAAACGTGGGAGTGTCCGTCAGCGCCCCCTGTAGCCATGGCGGCGAGTCTGGCACAATCTTTTTATGAGCCTGTATGGCGTCACGTAGCACGTGAATTTATTACGAGCTGGCAGCTGACCTATAGCCCCTCGTATACAACCTATTGGCACCAAGTCCGCCAGTACGAGACCCTCGTTAATGAATACGGGAAAGAAGTGTAAACCTAAGGTCTCGTTTCTCCGTGTTTTGACACGATTAGAATGAGATCTAACAGACAATAATGCCAAGGAATGTATAGGGGAAGTTATTAGAACCAGTGTAATGTAAATAAGAAGAAAGAATTGTGGCTGAAGAAATAACTTGCTGGGAGCAGGGCTCGAACCTACGACCTTCGAATAACGCGTTCGATGCTCTAACCACTGAGCTATCACGGCGGTTATTCCGCCAGCCACTTTATTGGGTTTATGTGTGAGTTTAAACTGTGGGAGTGTAAGTCAGAACCACCTGTATATATATATATATATGTATATATATATATATATATATATATATATATATATATATATATATATATATATATATATATATATATATATATATATATATAATCCCAGAGAGGGTGAGGCACCCGACATGCTTTTCCTTTTCACTATATATACTCATACCCCCCTTATATATATATCTATATATATATATATATATACTCATACCCCCCTTATATATATATATATATATATATATATATATATATATATATATATATATATATATATATATATATATATATATATATATATATATATGTATAAGGGGGGTATGAGTATATATAGTGAAAAGGAAAAGCATGTCGGGTGCCTCACCCTCTCTGGGATTATGAAAGCCCTCCGCTATATTTCTCACTGAGGCCACAAACTGCGGTGTTCCGCTGTCAAACCTTAGGCTTATAGCAGGAAGAGACCAACAGACTATGTTAACCACCGAAGAAAGTTGATCGTGAAAGTCTCTTTTTAATCTGCAGTATAGCAGTGATCTAAGGCAAATGACAGTAGACGAATGGAACACCCTGTTCGCTCAAGAAGCCGCCCATTTATTTTGCGCTTTGCGCGGGCTACGTTCTATACTCATTCAAGGGTATATGATCTACGAGTGTGAGCTGGCATGAACTTTGGCTGCGGATAGTTTTAACCGTAAGACTTACGTGTTTATAGATGTCTTGCAGAAGGCAGATCACCAAAACGCCTTTGTCTCTTATCGGAAGTCATTAGGGCTTATCAAATTTCAGTAGATGCTTCGATATTGACTGAAAAAGACAAGATATTGACATACCTGAGATGTATACCTTAACACACAATTTTTCTCTTAAATCTATTGTACACAAGAACACAATCAGCAGCAGTACTTTCTAGTGTTCTACAAACATATGCAGCATTGTTTGTACACGTTCACAAGTAGAGTGATCGAAGTCGACATGGTTCCGTTGGCAGCCGAGAGCTTCCGATGAGTTTTTTTTTTTGCTTGTTGATCGTACTTAATTCTTTTTTGATGTCCTTTACTGACGGTAGTGCGTTACAAAAGGCTTGGTGGACCTCGGCATAAAACGATATTGTGTTAAAATAAAGTTCGTTAACCGCAAGTGGGCAACATCTTCTGGGCATCTTATTTCATAGCGCGAATTGTATTTGGCCCTTGTAACTGCTATAACAAAGTATTCGCTATCAGCATTTGTGGTTGTGCGGCGGTGCCTACAGTGTGTATGTGCGATAATAACATTGTATCAGTCGCCGCCAGCGATTCACTGAGGATCAGATAAACTACATGCCAAACGACGGGCGTTGTCATGTGTGGATAGCGGCGGGATGGCAGTGAGCACGTCCGGGCTATGGGAAAGAGTGGTGGGGAGGAAGAAAAGAGGTATGCCAAAGCGCTTCAAGGAGTAGCTGTAATCTATCTTGGAAGTATTAGTTCATGTGTTGGTGAGGAATAACCTATCTTGCCCTATCTTTTGGAATTTTCTAATGGGGACTGCAAACGTTTAGGGACCCCAAAAATAATGCCGACAGAGTCAGTGTTTATGCGCAATACTCAGACAACGTTTCGGTTTTCCATCGAGCACGCTATTCCAAAATAGCAAGGAGCCATGAAGCTTGCCCCGAAAAACATGGCGATGCCCACCGAAACGATGGCTGTTGACCTAGAGCTATCTGTTCTCATTTATGAATAACTGAAGGTGTGACAAATAATAAATGCTGGTTCCGCCAATCACATTGTTCCACTTCCTTACACAGTATGTTGCCGCAACAAGCCCATATTTCTGAATATTGATTCTCAGAGAGCTCATAAGCCGAACGTCACTGGAGACTCGCAGTTCGATTGTACTGGCTAATGACGGCAAGTATATTGGACTTACCGATTGGATGTTGATTACAAGATAATTTATTACAGCTACATAATAGAAATCTCACTTTTAGGGATAGCAGGTAATGGATGCGAATTCTCGTGTCAAGCGTTAACTATATATGGTAGTGCATCCTTCGGGCCGGCCTCCAGCGACATCCCCAGCTGTCTCCAGCGACAACCACCGTACCTCCGTATCGTGGATGGTACAGCTGACATATCCTAAAGACATGAGAGGCAAAAACAAATTCGAGATAAGCGAAGCATGTAGAAAAATGACTTCAACTCCACTAACGTAAAACGATTGAACGGGCGAAGCATGCCATGTTTTAGGAGATATTTTTTTATGAGACACCAGTGGTGCCGAGCTTGACCAGTCATGTAGGGTATGGCATTCCTGCTTCACGGACGTGTTCGGAAAAATACTTCAAAATCACCTTAAGTGTGTTATAATTCCACTGACGTCGTCGGCTTTTTGTTGAGCTAACCGTTGCCTTTCTCATGGTTAATGGACCGGTGGGAAGTAGTGGTATTTAAGGAATTTCCGCGGCGCATACCAGTGCATGATGAACCAAAACACACCGTAACGACCATGGACGCCGATAAGTCGAGGTCCTGAAGTGCTTCGCTCCTAAAAGCAGCCTTTGTCCAACAATGTAGCAAATTGGGATAATTGGTACATGCCCGTCAGAATCAGCGCAAAAAAAAGGAACACTAGAACACAAGGAAGTGCATTTGTTTGTGCTTCCATGCTCCCTTTTTTAGTGCTGATTTTGATGAGTATGCCCAACAAGATTGCTGCTTGTGCTAGTTGGCATTACAACATTAGCGAGTAAATATATTTGCAGGGCCCTTTCTACCTTCGAACCTTCGGTACACTAAGAGTAGCTGAGCTTTATAAAAGATTTTGTGGTTTTTCTTCTTGTGAAAGGCGTTCAATTTCTTCATGTTGCACTGTTAGTTGCGCCAGTGTTGTGAAAGGCTAATATTCGCGCTCATCAACTGTCATGTAGATGTGTTAGCCTTACCCGCATGACATCTTGCTTCTTAAACTAATGAGTGTGCGAGCCTTTATTATAATTTATGGTGTTTATGAAAATGCATTATATTCGCTTCACTACCGGTAGAAAATATGACTACTTTTCTTGTTCGTTGAACCAATTGATAGCTTTCTCAAAAGTCTTGCAAGATAAAAATATGTGCCTGTATATAATTAGCACTTTCGAAACTTAAAAATACTAAAACTTGAGTTGTGCATATTTCAAATAATATGTGTGTTTACTTCATTATTTGCAAATGACCATTTTCAGTCGCACGCTGCTACATATAGTTATACGCCAAAAAGTGTTTTGTTGGGATCCATTAGCATTATTGTTCGGCCTCAAGACGTGCTTCTGAGTGTTTAACAATTTCCTTTCGCATGAAACTTAAAAACTTCTTTTTCCTCTCGTGTTGTTGCATTTGCAAACCTACACTGTGGACATGAATCTGAATAGACAATTAGGCAAATTCTTTTCGGCTGTAATACTGTCTCGTTCATGGCGGATCTCCATGGCTTGCTACGCTGATGACACAGATCTAGTTTTCAAAATTTGAGAAAGTCGATGTAGACAGAAATTTGAAAGAAAGCATCAGAGGACAGTTCCTTCAATTGTGTGTGTGTGTGTGTGTTTTGAATTGCTGGCACTATCACAATACGATAATCATCGGGGACCTTGCAAACGACAGCTCAAGTTGACGACGTGCGACAATGTTAAGGACTAAACAGGGATTGTACTTCAAAAGGAAACGATTCTGACCCAGCACCTTTATCTCCGGTCAGAAGTGACAATGCTTGACTTTGAGCTTCTTATTTCCTGCCGTCAAATAACCTACAACCCTCCTATAACGTCGTCACATAAACGAGAAAGATCTAATTTCTTTATCGTCTATTTTGTTGTTTGTATGACTTGAATTTAAATGCGCTGCCACACATAGTCCTCTTTTTCGCAACGCCGGTGAAGCGAGAAACAGACGTACTTTTCTGTTGTCCCTTCAGATCAGAACAGTTCTTTCGGTTCGTGTTTTTGAGATTCCCCGCTAGAAGGTTTTCACGAAACTCGGCAGGCTCAAACTGGGTTGTTTCTTTTTGTTATTTTTTGCGTTATTTAATAGTGAAGCGGCGTGTCGCAACAGCGTGTCTTGTTGTAGACCGTGCTAGGAAGACGACGAGATCAAAAAAATGTTCCCAGTGGGAAACAACACGCGGGAAACAGGTTGCACGCTGCACGTTTCAGCCCAAACAATGAACGTTGCGGATGTTCGTTGCAAGCCTCACTTCACTTTTTCCTTGCAATATTTAGTAGATTTTTGACTGGAAACGTGGAGTCTTGAAATAATGCAACCGAGGTCCCTATCAGTTTGTCGTTGTAGATTCGTTTACTTTGTCTTAAAAAGAGTAGAAAGAAGCGCACGGTAGTCACCACTTTTTAACGAGAATTTCATTTTGAAATTTCTGGTGTTCTTTACTTTGCCAAACGTAAGGCACCGATAGTGCCGATATATTATGCAAAACTTAAACCACATGCTCCTATGAAATTAGTTATTCCTGTTGGCAAATGAAAGCTTGATTTAATGCGGCATGTATACGTGCCGAAAAAGCGAAACGATTCTCAAGCACTCTAATCTGGGAAAGTGTGGGTTATATTTCCACCTTTGTGTTTTTGTAGCGTGCTCTTAAGTTTCAAAGAGTGTTCTTGCAGTACTCCTTCTTCTAAGTGCACCACTGGTGGTCGGTAACCGGCGTCTTTATATTTGTGGCATCCACGCGCTCCGCAGTAGATCACCTCTGACTGAAGCTTGTTGTCAAAATAGACTAATGCTTGTATATAATAGTAGTTATAAAATACATGATCACATTACGTCAGCAGGTCAGGCTCTACGTCACCACTTGGTCAGATGGCTTTTGGTACCGTCGTTTGTTAACGCCTGCTGTTGTGCATCGTGGGTCATACAATTAATTTGTATATATATGCATATATATATGTATATATATATTATATATATATATATATATATATATATATATATATATATATATATATATATATAATCAATGCTCGCCTCAGCAATCGTATACTTGTGGGTTCTTGGCAGCTTGGTTGGACATAGATTCTTGAGACTGGGATGGTCAGAAAACAAAATGTTCCCCCTATTTTCCATTCGCTCTCCTCACCACGTGACATGGGCACGTACCCTATTTCCCAGAATCACCAGGATTTATGGTATATAACTCATGCTTATTTCTCTTGTAAGTCCAGTAATGGCAAACTGTGCACGACAGCAGGCAAAAACGAAGAGCCGCACCCTATAAAGTGGGATGGGACGAGCAGTCCGAAAAGAAGTAGGGGGTGACAAAGAAAATTTATCTCCGCAGAGCTATTTAGGTACTCCAGTTGTAACTTGTCATCTGCTTACTTATATTTTGTATTATTTCTTGCTGTCTTAAATGCCAGTAAGCCAACTCCCGTGAACACCTCCACTTGAGCGCCACTTTTAGGCACCCATTTGTGCGTTGAGCAGCGTCACCGTCGGCGTTACTCCTAGAGCAAACGAGGACGTAAGAGAGTGATTGCAGAGTGCAGCAGAGAACGAAAAAGGGCAATACAATGAGAGCGTGAAGAGAAGGGAACGAGAGAGGCGAAATGAAAGGTTCAGCAGTGGCCACCCGTGGTGCCACAGCAGTTCTTGCTTTTTGGTAATTCCAAACAGATTGTTTTCACTGTATTTCCAAGAAGATATGAACTCGGTGCAGGAAATATAGATGCGAAGCAGTTCTTTGCTTACTGTGGGTACTTTGAGTATCTATCTATCTATCTATCTATCTATCTATCTATCTGTCTGTCTGTCTGTCTGTCTGTCTGTCTATCTGTATGTATGTATGTATGTATGTACGTACGTATGTATGTATGTGTGTATGTATGTATGTATGTATGTACGTATGTATGTATGTATGTATGTATGTATGTATGTATGTATGTATGTATGTATGTATGTATGTATGTATGTATGTATGTATGTATGTATGTATGTATGTATGTATGTATGTATGCGTCTAGGTGCGTACGTGATCACCCTCTTACTTTGGAGTTTTGAGGTACGAGAGACGAGATGGTGGCGGTGAGCCCGTGCCGACGGGACAGAGTTTATTCGGGAGGCAGGCGCAGGTGGAGTCGCCGCTGCAGCGTCCAGCCAGAGCATGAGCTAGGCCGTTCTGAAATTCCTTTTGGATGGCGCATCACGATCCACGCGGCTCACTTCTTCATCAGCACGGCAGCTGGCCAAGACTGGCGTGGCGCTACATAGCTCTTCCCTTAGCGGATTGCAAGATTTCAAAAGTATATACAAAAGAAAAACCAAGTGAGAGTGAATTTATGTACATGAATGGCAGACATAAACGTTCGTAAAGAAGTCCGAGTCATGATCTTAAAGGAGCACTGACATCAAATTTCAAGATCAAGATGTGCCCACCATTCGATCCCTTGGTATGCATAGGTCTCCCTTGCCAAATTCAAATGGCATCTGTCGCGTGGAAGTTACTCTAATTCGATATCAAACAGCGTAGAAAAGCTGAGGGGAAGAAAAAAAATTGCCCGCAGCTTCCCTCGGGGGAACACTGAGGAGGATGCGGAGCATATAGTTGGTTAATGGGGTGTTAAAGTGCGACTTACTTGGGTCGATGGCTAAATTGGTTAACGTGGTTGTGAAATGGGGTGTTAAATTGCGACTTACTTGGGTCGATGGCTAAATTGGTTAACGTGGTTGTAGGAGGGGGTGTTAAATGAGTGAACACGTACACACGTATGCGAAAGGACGGCGCTGGTCGAAGGGACGTCGATCATTGTGTTTGTGGATTCGTTGGAATTCATTTCACCGCGACCTTGGACGTCGACGCGCCGTACAAACCAACCGACGAGCGGCAACTGGGCGAGCGAGCGCCGACCTTGAGTGACAGACGTTCGCGAAGCTAGGGCTTCGTGGCCACGCCGAGACTCATTCGCGTCTGACCAGCGGTATGACCAACGTCTTCGTCCCGGCCCCGCCCCACAGAGGCGCGCAGCTCCCGTTCAGCAATCTGCTCCACCCCGTTCGGTTAGGCGACCCTACACAGCCCAGCGCTCTCAGCAGTGGTTCGGCGAGCGACCCCTACCCATCTGCTACAACTGTGGCGCCGAAGGCCACATTGCCAGGTACTGTAACTACCGGCAGCCGCCGAGGTACGACTGGCCACCGAGATCCCACCTGTCCGACTTTGCACAAGCACCAACGTTCCCTGGAAGCGCATCTTACGAGACACCAAGGCCGCTGCGAAACCGTTCTCCAGCCTCTGACCGCAGTCTGACACCCCCGCCAGCCCCTCGCTCCAATCGGTCGCCGTCTCCTAGGCGCCGCTACCCTTCGCCGCCTCCGGAAAACTAGGCAGCGCGGCCGCTGGGGGTGAGGTCGCTGGTGATTCGCTGCAAGAAGAGATACCTCCACCGGTGCTTATGTTTAAAAACAAAGTGCAAGTTTTTGTTGATGGTGTACATACGATGGCTTTGGTGGACACTGGAGCCGCCGTGTCGATCATGAGTGCTGCGTTCAAAGCTCGTTTGGGAAGAAAGGTGACCTTTTTGTTGGAGAAAGCGATAACGTTCTGTGGCGTGGGCGGCAACTCGTTGTGTCCGATTGGTGTTTGTACCGCGGCAGTGTTACTGAGTGATCAAGTGTTTGTGACAGAATTCACGGTTCTTCCGCGGAGCACTCATGACATCATTCTAGGCATAGATTTCTTGCGAATGTGCGGAGCCACTGTAGACTGTCGAAATGGCGAAGTTATCATAAGTGACGCTGTTCCTCATGGACTTATCGAGAATTCGGGTACGGAAAGCGGTGCGCTCCGAGTCTATGAAGATACCGTTATCCCGGCCTTCTGTGCTGTGCGCGTTCCAGTAGCTTCTTCGCATATTAACGACAATAAGACCAGTTTCGATGCGCTAGTGGAGCCTTTCCATCTAAGTTGTATAAAGAAGAACACGTTGGTACCCCACAGCATAGTTTCAGTGAGTGAAGGTCGTTCAGACCTTTGGACAACGAATTATTCAAACGAACCGGTGCTGCTACCAGGAGGACTTAAGCTAGCGTCGTTTAAAGAATACTCGCCAACAACAGTAGCTGTCCTCAGTGACGTTCGACGGGATGAACAAGTGACCGCCTGCTCAGACAGTTCGAAAGTTTTACCTATGGTTGATAAGGCGCTGACTGCCGACAAGCGCAGAATGCTTGTGGACGTTTTGTTAAAGTACTTGCAAGTTTTTGATTTCTCCCAGAGTGACCATACGCCTTCCATTCCTCCATTTCGTATACGCCATAGGATAAATACACAAACAGCACAGCCAATCCGACAAAAACCGTACCGAGTATCGCCGTCCGAGCGCAAGATAATAGACAATCAAGTGCGTGAAATGCTCCAAAAGGGCATCATTCAAGAATCATCGAGCCCTTGGGCAGCTCCTGTGATCCTTGTGAAAAAGAAAGACGGTACCTGGAGATTTTGTGTCGACTATCGCCGTTTGAACTCCATCACGAAGAAAGATGTTTATCCTCTTCCACGAATTGATGACGCCTTGGACTGTCTCCATTCGGCGTCATACTTCTCGTCTATCGATTTACGTTCAGGCTACTGGCAGATTCCCATGCATCCAGCGGACAAGGAAAAGACTGCTTTCATAACTCCAGACGGACTTTATGAATTTAACGTGATGCCGTTTGGATTATGTAATGCTCCTGCCACATTCGAAAGGTTCATGGATACCATTCTGCGTGGCCTAAAATGGAACGTCTGTATGTGCTACCTAGATGACATCGTGATCTTTGGGCGCACATTTCGTGAGCACAACGAACGCGTGGACATTGTTCTGGAATGCATTAGAAACGCTGGCCTTGTTCTTAATTCGAAGAAGTGTCATTTCGGCGAGCGACAAACCTTAGTACTTGGGCACCTTGTGAACAAAGATGGGATCAGGCCTGACCCGAGCAAGACAGCAGCTGTGAAAGCGTGCAAACCACCTCGCTCAACGAAAGAGCTTCGCAGCTTCCTAGGCCTGTGCTCGTACTTTCGCCGATTTATTCCCGCATTCGCCGACGTTGCCTTCCCCTTGACCAGTCTGCTACGTCAAGGTACTAGCTTTGAATGGACACATGACTGTGAGACGTCTTTCAACCAACTCAAGTTCTTACTCACATCGCAGCCCATTCTCCGACACTTCGACCCTTCGGCGCCGACCGAAGTTCATACTGACGCCAGTGGCATTGGCATAGGTGCAGTTCTAGTACAACGACACAGTGGAAAGGAACATGTCATTGCGTATGCCAGCAGAACTTTAAGTAAACCAGAACGGAATTACACAGTGACTGAGCAAGAATGTTTGGCACTCGTCTTCGCTGTACAGCGATTCCGTTCATACCTGTACGGTCGTCCCTTCCAAGTGATCACAGACCATCATTCCTTGTGCTGGCTTGTAAGCCTCCGAGACCCATCTGGCCGCCTGGCACGCTGGGCCCTCCGCTTGCAAGAGTATGACTTCACGGTGTCATACAAGAGTGGCAGGAAGCACGCTGACGCTGACTGCCTTTCGCGGATGCCGCTTACTACAACACTTTGCGATGCCGACAATTTCGATCACCTAATTGCGTCAGTGACTCCAGTATTCCCGGACAAGACCACCTTTGAAAATGAACAGCGGAAGGATGTCAGCTTGGAGCCATTATTTGCTGAAGCACGAGCGTCCACTTTGGCCGGACGCTTTTGCGTTCGTGAAGGATTACTTTACAAGAGGACCTTCTCGGCCACGGGTTCCCGCTTCTTGCTGGTGGTGCCGCACACACTCCGTTCCTCCATTCTGCGCGCCATGCACGACGACGCAACTTCGGGTCACCTGGGAATGACGCGAACACTCCTTCGTACACAGGAGCGATTTTACTGGCCACGCATGCGCCAGTCAGTTGAGCAGTACGTGGCCAGTTGCACTCAATGCCAGACGCACAAATCAGTCACGACTGCTCCGGCTGGACTTCTACAGCCTGTGACGCCTCCCAGCACTCCCTTTGAGCAAGTTGGCATTGACCTCGTGGGCCCTTTTCCACGCTCGGCAAAAGGCAACCGTTGGATTGTAGTGTGCGCCGATTACCTGACCCGCTACTGCGAAACGGCCGCCCTGCCATCTGCGACTGCTGGCGAAGTATCCTCCTTTCTCCTGCACTCTATCATACTGCGCCACGGACCTCCTCGCGTCATAATAAGCGACCGCGGCCGTCAGTTTACGGCAGACGTTGTTGAGGAACTGCTCCGTATGTGTGGCTCGGAACTTCGTCATTCGACACCTTACCATCCACAGACGAATGGCCTTACTGAACGAACGAACCGGACACTGGTGAATATGCTTTCAATGTACGTGGCGTCCAATCACAAGAACTGGGACGACGTCTTACCGTTCATCACGTATGCCTTCAACACTGCCCAACACGAAACCACCGGCCACAGCCCTTTCTTCCTTCTTTACGTTCGACCCCCTCGTTATACCCTGGACACTATCTTTTCGTTTTATGACAATGACGATCCTTCATTAGCTGAAACACTATGCCTTGCAGAAGAAACTCGGCGTCTTGCCCGCCTGCGTACTATAGCATCGCAAGACCGCTCAAAGCTCCGCTACGACAGCAAGCACCGCCACGTCACATATGAACCGGGAGACCTTGTAATGGTGTGGAAGCCTATCCGCAAGCGTGGCTTGTCCACAAAACTTCTCGCCCACTACACTGGCCCATTCGTTGTCCTTGAGCGCCTCAGTGCAGTAGATTATAAAATAGCACGACTGACAGCTAGTGGGAGACGATCAACCAAGACCGAGGTTACCCATGTGGCTCGCCTCAAAGCTTTTAGACTGCGGGACGATGCATGAAACGCGCGGTGCGCTTCGTCTGCGAAGGGGGAAATATTACGACGTGTATGTGCCGGATTGATAAGAGGGAATAGAAGTGTGGACTTGGGAAGAAGAAGATCTCTCGGCAGTTTTATCCGGTGCGGCCTCGCCATCCCAGCTTCCGTTCAATAAACCCCCGTACCCCTACTTCAGGCGTAACAATATATACCGCGCGACGGCGCATGCACTGTCAGCTGTTGAATGTTCTCGAAGGAGAAGCGCGCGCGCGGCACAGATGGCGACGGCGCAACGGCGCATGCGCTGTCAGCTGTCGAATGTTCTCGAAGGAGAAGCGCGCGCGGCACAGATGGTGGGCGACGGCGCGACGGCGCATGCGCGCGCGTCAGCTGTCGAATGTTCGAGAAGCGGTGCGGACGGCGCGGACGGCGAGGACGGCGCACTACAAGGCGCGAGTATAAGATGCTTCCGCATCTAAAACGGCAGCATAACCACGGGGTGAATGATAAAGAGTGGGGTGAAGCATTCGTCCGTCCATGCATCCGTCTGTGTGACCCTCCGTGCGCCCATCCACCCATCCGTGCGTGCGTCTGTGCGTGCGTCCATCCCTGCGTCTGTCCATCCGTCCGTGCAGCCATCCGTGCATTCGTCTATGCATCTGTCTGTGTGTCCGTTCGTCCATCTAGTCAACACTCCAAGTACCATCATCTCGCATATTTTCATCATATATTCCGCATATAGAAGAGCCGCCATCCAGCGGACATTCCAAGAACTAAATGAGAGGTGGCACACGCACACTTTCTTACGGCTTGCGCTTCGTGTCTACTTCCCACCTTTAACCACCTCGAGTGCATGGTATTTACTAGTTCACTTTATTTATGGCATTGCGGCTCAACGCTCGCTAAACCTTTCTAAAACCAAGGAGAATACGCCCAGTGAGTATAACGTAGCAACCCTTTCTTGTGAGATACTGTTTAATGTACATGCCAAAAACTGCTAATGGGGAATGGGATACAGGAGAATTCGGCTTTTAGTGACGCGCACGCTGCGAAAGTTTATTGTTCAACAACGTACAGGAGAAATCTCCCACCGGCACCACCTTGCAGGTCAAAGCGCAAGACATGTGACGTACTACTACGAGGAATGAACGGGTGCCGCTTTAAGGAGCTTCCCCCCTAAAACAAAAAATGACTGCCCTGCGACATCGACACTAGTGCTACGTCTTTGTTGTGATACATTCTACAAATAGCATCCTGAGTGATGTTACGATAGCAAAAATGACGTCGATCATCTGAGTGTGTTTGGAGCTGACTTCCGGCCATGTTCTCATTGTTGGCTCTCTCTGTTGTGTTGAAGCGTGCATGCCATGCATCGGGTCTTATCGACTGATTTGACGTGTGCTCCACAGCTTGAGTACGATGATTCAGAGTGACAATACGTGCCAGAATGTCGTGGAACCACTGCGCAGTGAGAACCTGCACGCCGAAAAGCGGTAAAAACGTAAATTGCGTGGGGTTTCATGCCTTTCCAAACCACGAACCTCAACGCATCCAGTGGGTTGACTTGGTACGCGTCGATGGACAGATGGACTGGACGCCTGTGAAGAACAGCCACATTTGCTCGCTTCACTTTGCACCGAGTGGCTACAGGGTAAATACTGTGTTGTCAAACCAGTTGGGTTTTACTGGCAATACTGCGCCCCTTCCCAAGGCCAGGGCTAAAGAGAGAGGGGAAGAACGGGTTGGCACTACGCAACCTAACCGGCGGAAAACGCGCGGAGGGGCTTCAGTCTACATTATCAGAGACCCAGCTAGGCTGACTGCACATGCACTCCTAGCAGACAAAATGCCAGTCTGCGTGACGTCACCATTTTTCGTAGAAGCAGCGTCAGCTGTGCAGCAGCCTCAAGGTGAGCGTGAGGCTGCGCTGACAGCGCTACAATTTGGCAGGCTTTCGGCCCATTTTGAACCAGGTTCGATAGCGGATATAATAACTATATTTGAGGTATTTATTCCTACCTCAGATGCGTTTTAGGTCATTAATCACTACAAGGGGTAGATGCAAAAATCTTGACTCGACTTAATTTCATGTCAGTGTTCCTTTCAATGGCAAATCCGTGTCGTAGCTCCAGTGGGCGGCACTGAGAGCAGCGGAGTGGACGAGGGTTTCGAAGGATCCACACTGCTGGTAGTAGAAATGGTGGTCGTCCGTTTGAGCGGGCGACGAAAAGTCTCGTGCCCACAATGAAGGCGTAACTTTAGGCGATGACCTGACGCTGAATGGCGCGTTGCGTGGCATCCCTGTGTCAGGCGTGCGGACACAAGCGGACATTGGCTGGAATGTGGTGTAATAATTTTCTCATGACGCGTACCATAGGTGGTGGGCAGCAAAAAAAAAATGGTGGGGCGGTGTTGGAAATGTGGCGTTGGTGGTGCTGGTGCTGCGCACAATGTCGTAGGCGCAATGCCAATCACATATGTGTAGCACTGATACCTGTCTGCCTTTCGCATTTGACAACGTGCCATGGGGTGCCTTAGTCGTACTTACGCCTTCTTGCCGCGAACGTCCGCACTCTGGAGTACTTTGGAAGGGCGTGTGGAAAGCTGCCCGTGCGCTTCACTCTGGGTACAATGACGCGGCCGTCTTTAAGGCACAGCCGGGAGACATGCGAGGGCGTGGTCGGGTGTAGGGGTATTCAAAGTCGGGGCGCTTGCATTTCTGGGGCTGTTAAGGAGAATGGTGCGAGGAAGCAGTGCAGGCTCTGTGATAGGACTTGGTCTTGAACCAGTTCAGTGTTCTTGCTATTCTCTCGAAGGTTCAGTGACGAGCACCACGCGCGCAGTGCACCATGCTCATTGACTGCTTGCGTGGCTGTCATAGCACACGCGCGTAGTTGCAATTCTGGCTGGCCCGGTGCGTTGTACATGGTTGTCACCGTCCTAGTAGTAAGCTCGGCGGTTGTTTCCGAGAAGTCACCAGGCGGATCAGCTGGTTCGTCTGTCATCGGTGAATCGGGAGTTGGTGCAGCAAGACAGGATTCTGCGATTAATCTGATGGTGTGTGATGCCGTAACCAGCGTCAAATCTGCCGCGAAAGGGGGTGGAAGTGGCACTGGTGGCAAAGCAAAGACCTCGGAGACAAGAACCGGAGACCCCGGGGTGGCAGGCTTTTCAGTCGACGGGCCGCGTGAAGCACCAGGGTGATCTCCATCACCTGCATAGCCTGGTGTTGATGTCAGGGTGATAGTCTGGACAGACCATGGTGCGGGAGGCTTACGTGAAGATGAGCCACGCATCGCAGTGTTGCTCTTGAGAAGTTGATGTTTAATGCCGTATTACTGGAGCACGGCATCGGGCAGATGATCATAAGGACAAGAGCTCCACGCGAGGTACGTGAGGTGGCGTTTCAGGTCCCAAGAAAGATGGTAATCCAGTACCTCAAACATGAATTCTTGGAGCCAGATGCCGTTAAGCTCCAAGGCTGCCTCGAACTCTTGGAACCATGACTCGATGCAGGAGGTGCGGAATGGAGGTAAAGGCAGGTAGAAGTGTGGCTGCAAGGCGTGAGCTGGCTGAAACGTGGCCACGAAGCTCAGAGGCAGCGGTGCCACGCCGGTCGCTTGTCCGTACGTCCGTGGTCACCACTTCTTGAGGTACGAAAGACGAGAAGGTGGTGACGTGCCCGTGCTGAAGTCACAGTGTTTATTCGGGAAGCAGGCACAAGCGGAGTCACCACTGCGGCGTCCAGTCAGGCCAAGAGTTAGGCCGTTACTAAATTCCTTGATTGCTTGCTTGCTTGTTCCTTTCTTTTGCGGGTCTCACCCACTAAGGGGGATTGACCAAGAAGCCGGTGGTTAATGCAAGTCAATACCTATGGATTTTCTAGACTAGGGGAATATGATTACTGTGTTTTGACTGTGAAATTAATTTGGCGCAATGTAAAAAAAGAAAAAGAAAGAAAAAAAGGGGAGAGAGAAATAATAGAATTTGTTGAATATCTGAGCTGGAATCATTATATGAAATTCTCCTGAAAGTTGAATCTTTGCAGTGTATCAGCTAAATAATAAGTGGTAGTGTGGCTAGGAAAATTCGAGAGCTGATCGCTGACTCATCAAGGTAATCTTCTTGTGTTATATATGAATTCGCAGTGAGCCCCGCAGATGTTCCTGTCGCTATGTCCCAATGAAATGGCCCCAAAAGACAAAATATTGGGAGTATTAGGTGATATTCCTAATTTTCTGAATAAAATTTCGAAGCAGTTTTTTCTTTGATTTTTGAAACGATGACATGTGATAAGAAAATGGTCGATATGTTCAGGTTCGTTACAGCTTGAGCACAGAGGGGATGGCACCAGACCAGACCTGTTTAAGTAGTAATTAAGAAGTGGTACACGGCAACGTAATTTTGTTATCAAGACTTCCAATTTACGCGTGGGACACCGTTTATTATCCTTGTGGCTCACGCATCACGAGGCACTCGGCTCACTTCTTCATCAGCGCGGCAGCTGTCCAAGACTGGCGGGGTGCTACAGAGTAAACCATAATTAGTACAGGAGGGTAGGTGGTTTGACGAATATTACTCGCTGGCCGTTACATGTGTAACGTCACAATCCCGTCAGGTACATAACCAAACACTTTCCGCCAGTACGGACCACAGGTATTCGAGTATGTGCCACAGTTTATTGACAGTTATATCCGACGAGGGACGGCGAAAACAGACATAGATAATTTCAACGCGTGAGCTTTAAGATAAAGGTCACACCGGCAGCGTTCACCCCACGAATGCAAACAACATATGTCAGTAAATGCCAGAGTACCAGCAAGAACCGAACCTCAGCATCCTGCGGGAGAACATAGTATATTCTACCACTGAGCCACACCAAGTCTCGGAGCAACTTTTCAAATAGACCTTATTGTTCTCCGAAAGTCAGTTGAGGACCCCACCACGGTGGTCTATAGGCTAATGTACTCAGCTGATGACCCGCAGGTCGCGTGGTCGAATCCCGGCGTCGGCGGCTGCATTTGCGATGGAGGCGGAAATGTTGTAGGCCCGTGTGCTCAGATTTGGGTGCACGTTGAAAAAACCGAGGTGGTCAAAATTTCCGGAGTCCTCCACTACAGCGTCTCTTATATGGCGGTTTTGGGGCATAAAACCTCACAAATCAATCAATGAGTCAATTGATTTTATAGTGCGGGCTATCCAATTTTATAAGTATTACATATGCACTCCTGTCACAAAGCCGTCACAACACATTAATGGTGTTATCACAAGTCAACTTGAGCGTTATCAGCTGAAGTTGATTTATGCAGACGTGATCAGGGCTACCATCCTTGTGAGCACCAACAATTCAAATCAGTATACCGCTCCTGGTGTTTCTAATATATATTTTGCTGTTTGCATCGTTATGCAATTGTAAACAACTGGTTATAAAAACATATGCAGCTGTAACGTATGTCCGTGCGTGCGTTTCCAGATATTTGTAGCGCCACTCCTTAACGTTTTGCTGAATAAAAAAACTACAGCACAGTCACCTTGCATTCGCATGCTTCGCATAACATTGATTCCCAAAGTACGTGGGACCTGAAAAAATTATTTATTTTATTTGCATAATTGTCAATTTTTTGATCATGGGAAACACGATAATTTTTTGCTCGCAGCCATTGACGCTGGCGCCAGAATTTATGCGAAACGATCTCTTTCAAACGCTATCGCGTTAATCAGAGTACCTAATTAGGTTCTATACGGCCCTGCCCCGCCGCGGTGGTCTAGTGGCTACAGTACTCGGCTGCTGACCCGCAGGTCGCGGGATCGAATCCCGGCTGCGGCTGCTGAATTTCCGATGGTGGCGAAAGTGTTGTACGCCCGTGTGCTCAGATTTGTGTGCACGTTAAAGAACCACAGCTGCATTGGTGAACACCTTCACCAATGCAGGCACGGGGGAATAGAATAAAAAATGAACAGAGAGGAGTAAGGAGGGCTCACCGAGAGCAGAAGCAGAATCGTTTTACTTTCCGTGGCGAGCAGGTAATGAAACTGCGCGCTGAGGCCGAGAGCGTCGTTGAAGAAGATATGAACAAGGGAATTCCGACGACGATCTTTCTAGCCGATAGGAAAGGTAATATCCTCGAGTGTTTCGCAGAGCAGGCTGAGAAGACGGTAGCTGTTGGCTAGCTGCTACCTTGCAGAGGCTGATATAGGGCACTCGCACAGCAGGTGAGATAGCGCTCCAACTCCACCACAGTGAACGCAAGCTGATGCAACAGGTACCCGCAGCCTTAGTTCACGTTCATAGAGAGCCAATCGGATAATAAAAAAAGAGGTAGCGCTCTCACCGGTAGAATCGAGTTTTGTGGAGGAAAGTAGGAAGGCGACCACTTATAATTATGATAATTATGAGATGCCTGTCATATGAGAACATGACTACATACCACAGTCAAGACATTAATAAACTTTGACGTGACGTGGTGCGCGTGCTCACCGGCATTCAATTCGTCACGTCACGCCGGTGTTGCCACGCCAGGCACCAGTCCGAGCTGCATTGCTTTAACGCATGGGCGTTTCAGCGCGTCCGAAATCCCTCCGTCACGAAAAGATGGAGACGCAGTGTTGTCTGGGTAAGGCATTGGCGCTAAACGCAGCATGTCGCATATCGCGCTGGTTGCCGTCGGGCCGCACCGACGGACGCTTGTCACGCCGGTCGCGCCTAGCGTGAGACTATAGAGTACTCGCGTTTTGCTAACATAGTGTTGCTGTGCCCAGTGTGTACGCGCGTCAATGCTAAATTGGAGTATATTACGCCCTTCATGTTGCGCTCGCATCCGTTTTGCTAACTGCACATATAGCGAATTCGGCGTTACGTGACGTCAATGAATGACAAAAGTATGACTGGTGCAAACGTGATAATGCTGACAAGCGTGCATTTAAGAAAGTGACAACATACCACGCTCATAGCGTGCTCGCGTCCTTTTCGCTAGCTCCACATATAAGAAATTTGGTATGACGTGACGTGAACAGATGACGAAGGTAAACAACACATCCAAACATGATAATCATGACACGTAGGTGATGTACGGCATCACTTACCTCCACCTCGTAACATTGTGCTGATTATTAAGTGACATATCAACCTTCCTCATTAGTGCTTGGCATATCAGGCTTGAGCCACTCTGTGCCAAGTCGCTGTGCAAATCTCGTTCTACGTTCTGCTGCAATACACCAAGAGTTGGTGGCCAGGGTAGCGATCCTTTTTTTTCAGGCTGATAAAGATGTAGGCTTCGGTTTATTCGAAATCCATACGAGGAGGCTTATATCGCAAAGGCGCAAAAATCAGAAAGACGTCGTCACACTGTCTCTTCTCTTGCCCTTGTGTCTTTGTGCTGTAAATCTAGTGCCTTTTTTAGCCGCCAGTTGCCATCGTGGGAGGCGATGCGGGAACACACTAGGAACGTTTTCTCAACGCCCATTGTCATTGTCTTTACCTGGTGCACATAGTTGCGAGCTGTGAGGCCTTCGTTACCTCTGGCGGGTCTATGTGTGGATAACTGCTGGTGAGTTCCACCAGTGATCCACTGTGTGACAGTGCTAACAACTTTTTCTATTTTCCCGCGAAGTTCACATTCCTTTCGCTTCATTTTAATTCATTTTCATGCAGGCGTGCTGTGTGGAACTTCAGCTTGTAAGTTTCAAACAATTGCTGACATGGATGTAGGCAGAAATGTATTTCGGAGTGGTGAGGTAGGAACGGGGCGGGCTGGCAGGTGTTGCCGAGTGTTCTTCTGTTTTTTGGATATCATGGCAAAATAAACTTGGGGGGGGGGGGGGGGAGGGGGTGCAAGGGCCTGGTGTACACCTGCTCCTGACTACGTCACTAATTGCGTTTTGAGAATAAATGCACTCATGTAGCTCAATCCCGAGCCACCTTGTAACCGCCACAAGCCTAATGCAAAGGATGGCCTAACAAGTTCGGAGAAATTGTTCAAGGCGAAAATGAAATGAAAAATGATCAAGAAACCAGCAAGGTTCACTCCCGAAATTAATTGTTCAGGAAATCCGTTTTCATCTCGGCTCAGATCTTGCGCAGCGGCCTTCCACTACTCCGCACGTTACGTCGAAGAATCACATCACTAATGGGACAGGTGATTTTTAAGACATTGCACGTGTGATGAATGACCGGGCTCTGCGATGCTGCCGAATACGCGGCGCCCGTGCGTGATTGTTCTTACAAGGCTGGGTGATGATAGCCCGCCAAAACAGATTCAGGTTCTCGCACGGTCATTACCTGGGTAGGCGGATGAGTAATGATGCACGTCCCTGAAAGGGAAGCTTCGTGATGACATATTTTCCGTAGACTGTCTCCGCTGGCTTCTACACGAGAAGTGATGCGTCTCCTGAAACGTCACCTGCGGCTTCCTTCTTGCCCAGCTGTGGGATAAAGGAATTGAAATATGGCAGGAGTAATCGAGGTTAACCAAAGAAACATATATTTGCTAACGCTCTAAGGGGGGGGGGAAGCTATTTCGAGTCTTTCATCAGAGTGCTGACAAGCCACTTTTATATCGTTCCCTTTAAATAAACACGTATATAGGGTGCAGATACAGAAGAGCAATGGTTATCAAATGAGAGTCCCTGAGCTCCAGGGGTTGCGCGAAGCCATTTTTAGCGGTCCACAATATGCGTGGTGGGAAAAAATAACGTGCACCCCTTAATTGAAATCATTAGAACTTGTCTTTATAATAGTCGCTCAGCGTTTATTGTGCATTGTTTCAGCAACAGTAACAAATTTCGAAGTCCTGTTAAGAACGGCAAGTAGCTTGAAACTTCCGGCGTCCACCTCAAGTGGAGAGCACGCACGTAATAAGCACACACAGGACGGGCATGGACTGGCATTTGTCACAGCGCGACACTTATAGCGCGCTGTTCAAACAGAAAGAAAGATGCACAGAACGTGCACTTAAATATACCCTGGACACGTGCGAACACTTGTCGCAATTCTTCGGGCGTCGTGTGTCGGCTGTGCGCTCCTTTCGTGAACGTGGCCGCGGCAGCGTTCAAAGTGACCTCCGTCGTCTTCCGAATTACGAGTATGAAAAGCATGCGTGCAGGAGAGACCACTCTCTGTGAAGGCTGCGCTTCTTCGAGGCGACGACCTTTAGAGCGTGCCCAACGCGAGTTCGTTGCGCCATTTGCCACGAATAACTAAAACGCGCTAATTCTTAGAAGCTCTAAAAACTGCCGAACAGTGTATGGTCTATATGATTGGCTTCGCGTTAGCATTCCCGACAAGCCCTGCTCCGTGGCGTAGTGGATAGCGCCGCGCGCTGGGAATTGAGAGGTTGCTTGTTCGATTCCGCACGACAAAAGGTTGCTTTCTGTTTCTTTTTCTCTGCAATATTTTAGTGTATATTTCTCATCGCCGATTCTGTGAAGAAAGTACGTCAGCAGAGCCATGGTGGACCCTCGTACGAAACACTTTCGTTTTAGATGGACAGTACGTACCGTGACCATGGCTTGGTATGATTTTAGTGCGCTTCACCAAATAACACAATTGCCTTGCGGTGGAGCTGACTAGGCTGTCTTCCTCGTTTCTGGCACACACGCGAGCGCGTAGTTTTCCTAGGCTTGTATATTTGAAGAGCAAATATAGCTAAAGACAGGATGAATCAGGCTGCTGAGCACTCATCTAACTGACATACTGCTTAGTTTGAATTAGCGTGGCACTTTGTGTTGATTATTCTTTCCCAGCGAGAAATTAAGGCACCTGTCTTACGCTGCATTTTGCTTTAGTTCAATGCGTCTCCCCCTTTCCCTTTTTTATTCACTGCACGGGAGCCCTCATTATTTTCACCAGGTGACAACAGAGCCGGCTCCGATATACCTATGGCTGAGAGTCACTGCAGTAGAGACACGGAAAGCCGTGGGGCGAGGTTCCTCCAAAAAACAGTTAGTGTGCGTCTTTAAAGGGTTAACAAAGAAGCTCCAGCTTTTTGTTTGTTACAAGTCTCAAACAAGCTCGCTAATTCACGCGAAAGGCCGATTGGCGATTACCGCAGCGCGACGGGCCATGCAGGCACTCCATTTCGAAAGCGACTCCTGCTTCTTACCCATGAGACGCATTACGCAGCACCGACTAAGTCGATAGGTCATTCGAGCTACGAAGTGGTGCTTTGGGCCTGTAGGGATGCTTTCGCCGTGCACTCCGCGTTCCCATGCTGCCCTTAGCCGTTTTGGTAGAGCCCCGACACTTGGCAGACAAGAGGTATCACTAGAATGACAACCTTGGAGACACCTCTTTATCCACGGCCGTTGGATAAAGAGGTGTCTCGCGAGTTTGCGTCTAAGGGAATTTGGCATGCGCCCTCACATATATCCTTACTTCACACAGCTCGCACCATGCTTCCGCACCGTGGCTCTTTGACACGAATGATACGTAGACGAAGCCTTGATCAGTCACTGGCTGTGCATCGATGGCGTAACTGCAGGCAACCTATGACATTGCTAAAGTCGGCGTAGTCAAGCTAAAGGGCTACGCATTCCCCTTTTTACTGCCAGGGGGGCTAGAAAGGCCGAGCGAGAAGCCTAAACTAGTTGAAGCTGGTTGTTTAAACACCAGGTAACTTCTTTATTACCGCACTAAACCACGAAATTCTTTCGTCAGCACGTTCAAATCTTACACATTCAAATGCATTTCTTGCACCGGAAGGTTTTTTATTGGCCCTGTTAAAAACAATGCACATTGCGCGCGCTATAGAAGAAGAGCGAGGAATGGCGCGTCGCACGTGTGGCTTTTCAATGCGCAGCGTTTCTTAGTATCTATCTATCTATCTATCTATCTATCTATCTATCTATCTATCTATCTAGCCGCCTACGACTTTTAGTTCTCCTGGCCGTTTGGATAATGGTATCAACACGAAACTTAGTATCCCACAAGATCACTGTATGGCGAGCATATTAGACTAGTCATCACATGAAAATAATGAAACGTATGCCACAAATGTCATGATTTACATTTCATGATCTTGCTGCTGTTGCGGTGCTTTCGTTCACAGGACATGTTGCAAAGCTGGTATGGTATGACGTGATTGCATGGCAAACACAAACAGCAGACCCTTACATGAAAATCACGACATGCGTGTCATGTAACAACATGCCTACATGCCGTGCTTATGATGCGCTCTCGGTCACTTCGCAAGCGTCACATACTAAATCTGGTATTGCAGTACGTGAGTGGATGACGAAGGTATCTGACTGGTGCAAACTTGATAATCATGACATTCGTGTCATGTAACAACATGACTACATGCCATGCTTATAATGCGCTGGTGGCCATTTCGCTAGCTTCCCTTATACGAAATTTGGTATTACGGAGCTTGAATGAATGACGAAGGTATGAGACCGGTGCAAACATGATAAATATGAGATGCGTGTCATGCAACAACACCACTACATGCTAAGCTCATTATGTGCGCGCGGCCGTTTCGCTAGGTTCACAGATAACAAATTCGGTATTACGTGACGCGAATGGACGACAGAGGTAAATGACACATCCAAACATGATAGTCACGACATGCTTGTCATGTAACAAGATGACTACATGCCACACTCACGATGCCCTCACAGCCATTTTGCTAGCTTCACATATGCCAAATTCAGTATTTTGTGCCGTCAGTGAATGATAAAGGTATGTGACTGATGCTAACATGATAGTCATAAGTTGCGTGTCAGGTGAGAACATGATTATTTATTTATTCATATACCCTAAAGGCCCATTTGGGCATTACATAGGGGGGGGGGGGGGTAGTTACAATACAGCAGGGTTATGTGCAAAACAGAAATATTTACACAGAACACAAAAAATAATAAAAAGGTAAATGCAGAAACAAATTTCGCACCAAAGAAGACATAGTAATGTAGCACTCAGTATGGCAGGAAACGATGTGTGTGATAGCTGATGTAATATTGGCACTAGACTAAACAAAAGAAAGCCACAAATTGTTACGGCCATACATTCCACATCTCCATTATTCTGCGGACAAACGTGTCGTGATCACGCACAGTTACATCACTTGCCACATTACATGCCACATTCAAGGGGACATTACACTTCGATGTGACCCTACCACGTGCGAGCCGGCGTTGTCATTGAGCCAATCGTGCATACCAGCAATGATAAAGTGGTCTTCGCCTTGGATATCAAAGAGGCTTTTGATAACGTCACCCACGAAATCATTTTTACGCATCTGTCCCAAACAGACTGTCGGCATATTTCTTTCAGGTACGTTCGTCAATTCCTGACGGAACGGCAGACGCACCTCCACATCCCAGACACGGAGCATGGCCCATATTCTCTGGGTACTCGAGAAACACCACAGAGAGCGGTCCTCTCTACCCTTCTGTTTAACCTCGCCATGGCTCATCTCCCCCCACTGCTGAAGGATATCCCCGGTGTACTCCATGCTATGTACGCCGATGATATCACGCTGTAGGCAACCCAGGATTCCCTTGGCAGCATCGAGGCCAGCCTGCAACAAGCAGCGTCAGTCGTGGAGGACTTCGCCCGTCGCTGCGGCCTCGAATTCTTTCCAACGAAATCTGAGTTTGTACACATTCGCTCCAAACCCAAAGACACGACAGAAATCGTGATTTCGTTGTGCACCGGGCCAATTCCGGAACGCGAAGAAATCGGCGTCTTAGGGCTTTTTGTACACAACAGAAGAAAAGCTGACACAACCCCGCGCAAGCTACGTACGGTCGGAGATCAAGTAGGCCGCATGGTTCGCCGGATCTCTAACAAGTGAGGGAGTCTCAGAAGCCGCGACATTCTGCGCCTCGCCAATGCTTTCGTCACCAGTCGGATTCTGTATTCGACACCCTACCTACGTTTGCGTCAATGTGATGTAAACACACTCGAATGCATTCTCCGCGACTTATACAAGCGCGCCCTTGACCTCCCGATCTCGACGTCTAACCAACGCCTTGCAGATTTGGGTATGACCAACACGTACGGGGAACTCAAAGAGGCCCATCTCAACAACCAGTACCTGCGGCTTACCAAGCCGCATGCTGGGACATGTCTTTTACACCGCCTCCATATATCCTACACCTATCAGGCGCAAGAGCGGACCACGATCCCTGAGGACTGGCGTAGGGCGCTGAATATTCAGCCTCTGCCCCAAAACATGGTTAGGGATACTCACGAATTAAGGCGAACTCCGCGGGTTACAGCCTTGCAAGAACGCTATGGGTCCTGTTTTGGAGAATTCTACACGGACGCGTCTGGCCTCACCACGCGGGGTGGTACACGGCAGGCGTAGTCCATCAAAAAGTTCCCGTTAAAGGACTCGCTTTTCGAGCCCCAGAAATTACTCCCGCGGAGGAAGTCACCATAGCTCTCGCCGCAGCGGACCCCGCATCTAAAAACATTATTGCCGATTCGCGGAGAGAGAGCTTGTCGAAAGCTTACAAAAGGTCGCATCACCAGTCGCGCCACTCGAATCATGAAGGGGTGTTATTATCTAGACGCCCAAACACACGTTTAGTGATCTGGATGCCAGCTCACGCAAGACTAGTTGGAAACGAGGCTGCCGATGCCTCAGCACACGCACTTGATTACCGGGAACCTCCTCGTTTTCCATCGCCTGACGATTCAGAACCTAATCCGGTCACCTCTTTTCGCGAACTTACAATCATGTACAGATCGAACGGGCTCCGAATTCCGCCCCCGGCGACGGGCCTAAATAAGGCGGACGAGCGCTTGCTGTTACGCCTTTACACCAACACAGTATTGTGCTCGGCAATACTTAGGCATTTAAATCCGGCTTTTTCAGGGGAATGCCCATACTGTGATCATCCGCTTGAGGATACTTTCCGCATGGTGTGGGCATGCCCATCTAACCCGGCGGTCCCCCTAATAACTTCCCCTTCACCCCCTACCCGAAAGTGCTGGGAGGCTGCCCTGCTTGGCTGCTCGGCCTAGGAGGGTCCAAGAGCCTTCGTGGCCAAGGCGCGTGCCGCCGCGGAAGCCATAAGGGTCCCGGACGAGGGACTCCTCCTAGAGTTTGTACAGGGTCGGGCTTTAAGGCCGCCCCTATCTCTCTTACTTGCAAATAAATCTTTTTAGGGACGAAGCTCCCTATAGCGGCACCCGTTCGTCCCCCGTATTATGTAACAAGTATAACATTTTGACCTCCAAGGTGGTGCCGGTGAGAGACTTCTTCTGTGCGTTGTTGAACAATAAAAAATAGTGCTCAATGTACATGTCAATGGCTGCCAATGGAGAATGAGAGAAAGGAGCATTCGGCTTTTAGTTAACGCGCAGGCTGCGATCACCATTAGCAGCCATTGGCATGTACATTGAGCACTATCTGACAAGAAAGGGTTGCTACGTTATACTCGCTGGGTGTAACCTCCTTAGCTTTAGAAAGGTTTACCGAGTGTTGAGCCGCAGTGCCATGAATACAATGAACTTGTATATACCATGAATGAACTCGAGGTGGTTAAAAATGGGAAGTAGATACGAAGCGCACGCCGTAAGAAAGTAAAAGCCGAATTCTCCGCCTCTCATTTCCCATTATCAGCCATTGGCATGTACATTGAGCACTATCTGACTGAAAAAGTTTACTACGTCATACTCGCTGGGCGTAACCTCCTTGGTTTTCGAAAGGTTTAGCGAGCGTTCGGCCGCAGTGCCATGAATACAGTGAACTAGTATATACCATGAACTCGAGGTTGGTTAAAGGTGGGAAGTGGACCCGAAGCGCAAGCCGTAAAAAAGTGTGCGTGTGCCACCTCTCGTTTAGTCCTTGGAATGTCCGCTGAATGGCAGTGCTTCTATATGGGGAATATATGATGAAAAGATGCGAGATGGTGGGACTTGGAGTGTTGAATAGATGGACGAACGGACACATGGACAGATGCATGGATGGACGCATGAACGGACGCAGGGGCGGCTGCATGGACGAACGCAGGGACGGACGCACGAACAGACGCACGCACGGACGGGCTGATGGACGCATGGACGGTTACACTGACGGTCGCATAGACGGACGGAAGCAAGAACGAATGGACGGATGAATTCTTCGCCCCACTCTCCATTATTCACTCCGTAGATATGCTGCCATTTTTTTCACCACCACCACCACCACCACCACCGCGCCGCACTGCGTTGCTGTGACACATGAGCGCTTCAAGGCGTCCGGCATCCCTCTGTCTCGAAAGGAGGCAGACGCAGTGCGGTCATGGTAACGATCAGAGCCAAATGCAGCTTGTCGCATTTCGCACCGGTTGCCGTCGGGCCGCGCCGACGGACGCTGGTCGCACCGGTCACGCCTGACATCATACTATACAGTGCTCGCGTTTTGTTAACGTAGCGTTGCTGTTCGCAGCGTGCGCGCGCGTCAAAGTTACGTTGGAATATATTGGGCCCTTCATGATGCACACGAATTCCGTTTCACAAGGTCCACATATACGAAATTTGGTGTTACGAGACGTCAATGGATGATGAACGTATATGACTGATGGAAACATGATAATGATGAGACGCGTGTGATGTAACAACATGACAACATACCACGCTCATAGCGTGCTCACTGCCGTTTCGCCAGCTCCATATACTGAATCTGGCGTCGCGTGACGTGAATAGGTGACGAAGGTGAACGACACATCCAAAAATTATAATCATGACACGGAAGTCGTGTACGGCATAATTTACCTCCACCTCGTAAGGTCGTGCTGATTTAAAAGTGAAAATATCAACATTTCTCATTCGTGCTTCGCATATGATTGATACCCACTGTACGTGGGATCTCCCAATTTTTAAAGACAATAGTCTTTCTTGGGGACCTTCGACGCGAAAATTTTGGTCTGTCTGTCTGTCTGTCTGTCTGTCCACGCTTAACGCGAACCGGGTATTCTAAACAGCACCAGCCGATACCCCAAACGGCCGACCCCATCCACAGCGCCCACCAATGTTGCTCAAGATTCAGCATTCATACTTGTGCCATTGTCAATTAATAAGCAAATATTGCATATATCTGAGGCACTATAACAACACGTATCTATATTCTGCTTCGTGTTTTTAATAGAAACTGCATACATCAATAATTCTAAGGACCGTAGCATTTATCACGCGCTGAACATGCAACGCTTGTATGAAAAGGCGAGCGTTTCCAACGCTTCGCTAAGACGACAGTAGGTGGCACCTACCTGCCGCCTTGCGTTCTACACTTTATCCCCACTGAGACAGGTGCGCACGCCCGTCTCAGAGCCACGCGCTTCGTTTTCCAAGAAAACTGCAAGATGGCGCTCATGTCTCTCGTGTTACGTGACTTGATGCGCTTGTTCGCCACCGCTGCAGCCTCGAGGCACTCTAAGGCCGTGTTCACACTGAGCATTCCGGCCGCCGAAAGTGCTCCGAATCCGATTCGGCGGCGGCGAGATCCGCCGAAAGGGCCCTCTCCGCGCCAGTCGCTCTCGGACCGATTTTTGCGGCGTCTGCCGCTGAATCGGTCACCGCGGACCAATAGGAGCGCTAGGCAAGGAATTTTGAAAAATGGCGGCCAATCCCTACTCACTTGTTTTGCTGCAGTGCACGTAACTGAATGTTGAAACCAACGGGAGTTTAACCTACTCTGTGCCTACTTCGCGTCCGTATTTCGTGGAAGAGGTGACCGAGCTTGCTGTTCGCGTGACCGAGCTTGTTGTGGTCTTGCAGAGCAAAACGAACCCACCAACCCCGCTGGCATCGGTGGTTTTTCTGCTTTTCGTGCATTACAAGACAGCCACTTGCCAGCAAAGTAAGCAGCACTGTCTTTTCTTGCTTCTTCCGTACGAGAATCGTCGAAGTATACACCACCGGATATCGTAGTAGCATTTGCGATCCGCGACAACAAACGGGCGACAGCGCATCCATCCCGCGTTCGCCCCGTAGTAGAAGGCATATTCGGCGGCGCGGGGCGCGTCAAGTGCGAACAACGCTGCGTTTCGGCGGCAGGAGAATTTCGGTCGCTGTAAAAAGCGGATCTCTCAGTGTGAACTAGGCATAACGCAGCACCCCCAGAATAACATTGACCAATTTTCTTGCGCAGAACATCAAATAAATGCTATGTTCACTCTCTCCACACGCAAGACTATTGTCGTTTGACGACATTTGCACATTATTATGCGTATACAGGGCCAATTTTTTGTGTAGGTTAAGCGCCAAAATAAACGGCGTCGTCGAGACACTCTGTTCTTCATCTCTAGGCGTACTTGTCATTTGAACTCGGTTATCTACAATAGAAATGTTCTGGCTTTACAGGCCCTTTGAAAGCATGTGTCAGGACTCCCTTTTTTTATTGCGATAGCAAGTATATGGGCACTCTCGGCTGGATTTTGCCGCCGGCATCGTTGTTGACCTCGGCGTCACCGTGTAATTACACGTATCTGTAAATATGAAAATGCAAGAAAGAAAAAAATTGCCCGCAGCTTCCCTCGGGGGAACACTGAGGAGGATGCGGAGCATATAATTGGTTAACGGGGTGTTAATTGGGCGTGGCATACTGCTTGGCGCACCACGCCGCTACCTCGGCGCGCTTGCGCTCGCGGGCAGCATCGGGATCGGCCTCTCGTCGCCGACGCTTGCACTCGGCTTCCCGTTTTCGAAAGTCCGGGTCCTCTTGTCGACGCTTACGTTTCAAAGCGGCCGAATCCGGTGCTGCTGCTCGACACTGACGTCTGTCAGCGGCTTCACGTTCTCTAAGTTGAGAATCTTCCGCTCGACGCCGACGTTTACGTTCGGCGTCACGAGCTCTTCTCCGCGCTGCCTTGTCTTCGGACGACGACTTGGTTGCGGTTCCGCCAACACTTTGGCCGGCGCTGGTCGAAGGGACGTCGATCATTGCGACCTCGGACGTCGACGCGCCGTACAAACCAACCGACGAGCGGCAACTGAGCGAGCGAGCACCGACCTTGAGTATATATACAGTGCGACGGCGCATGCACTGTCAGCTGTCGAATGTTCGAGAAGGGGGAGAAGCGCAACGGCGCATGCGCGCGCGTCAGCTGCCGATGTTCTCGAAGCGCGACGGCGCATGCGCGCGCGTCAGCTGCCGATGTTCTCGAAGCGTGACGGCGCATGCGTGCTACATTATACAGCTAGCGAATGTTCGTGAAGAGGAGAAGCGCACGTGGTGTGTAGAGGAGGAAGGGTGCACAGATGGTGGAGGAGTGAAGCGCGCGCGGTGTGTAGAGGAGGAAGGGATGCACAGATGGTGGAAGAAGGAGGAGGAAGCTTGCGGACGGCGCCGCGCTACAAGCCTCGAGTATTAGATGCTCCGCATCTAAAAAAAAAACGAGGAAAACATTGCCGTGCGCGGAATCGAACGTGAAACTTCTGCGTCGTGAAAACGAGACATTAACCACTGAGCCACCCTCGAGCACGTCCACCACTGTTCAAATGCTGAAAAGTTATTTATATCTACCACTTACCGCTACTCAAGAGCATCTCGGGGGGAATTGTGTTTTCAGCATTATCAGCAAGATGGCGCAATGAGCACGCGTTGCCACATCGCGCAGCGCACCCCCTCAAATCTCCTACGCGTATATCGCCCGGCTTAGAGAAGGGTAGTGACGCTCCCTCGCGCGCCCTTATCTCGTGGTGGCGAGGTGGTGGTGCTGGTGGTGAGTGGTTGTAAGGAAGAGGAAAAAGGCACCTAATTTCTGTCAGCCTAAGGGGCGACATGGTGCAGTGCCTTATAGGGGTGGGGGGAAGGAGGGATAAAAAGAATAGAAGTAAATAGATGAAGAAATAGACAAGGCAAATGACGGAAAGTAGAAGAGGTAGGAAAGTGGGGATCCGGTCGAAGCAGTCCAAGGGCGGGGCACCACAATGCGAGAGCTGCACGGCGGCAGAAGACCGCGGAGGGCGAACCAGTCGGTGGGAGCTACGCTGTCGTCGGAGATCGCGAGGGCACGACCGTCCAGCTTGAAACCCTCCGAGCGAATCCGGTGGCGAGGAGGGGAGGATCATACGTCTTGGCTGCCCTCGGGGTTTACCCTGAACAGTTCTGCTGTAATTACCGGGCGCAAAAAGGTCACTGCAATCATTGAAGTCTCTATTTATGAAAATCACGCGATTTTCAAACACAGCCAAATAACAAACGAGATGCTTATTCGCGTGCGTACGCACCTGTGAGTACGTTTTATGCGTCATTTGTGCGTGAGAAACGCGGGGAACGTTTTGATCTGCTTTCCATCGTGCGCGTGACCTTTCAAGTTTATTGCTATCGCATTCATTGTTTCACCTTTGCGGCAAAGCTGTGACTTTTTGCATGTGTCTTCTAATGGAAGAAAGGAAAAGTGCAATAGACAGATGATATCAGCGGCAGCGAAAAAAATAGAAAGCACACAGAACTTCCGGAGAGGAGCGATGTCTACAGAGGGCACAGTAAACGTTTCGTTCTCTCTAGTTTTGCGTTGTGCAGAAATAAAAATTGAAGGTAGGACCACAGGTCGTGCGCTCAAACCCTGAGTTATAATCCTCGTCAAATACTTTCCTGCTTTGTGGAAGATGAAACTCATGTCTATACACTATCCCTAACATTCCCTTTAGCAGTCTGAAGGCTACATGGTTACTTAGCCAAAAAGAAGGAAGATTAGGTACTCCACATGTATTTATCCACGTCGCGTCGTCTGCTCAGCATCTTTATGGTGTCGGCTTGCAGTAAAGCGAAAAGACAGCGAAAACAACATAGTTGCACCAGTCACAGCTGGTGCCCTCAGCTTTGAATTTTATTCGTCATCGTGGGCTCTGTGACTCGTAAGTTACAAACTGATGCTTGTATTTGCTTTGGAATAATGTGCTGATGCTTCGACATTGATGTATTCGTGACCGTTTCTCTGTAATTCTAGAATCAAATATCAAAGTTTTGGCTCATTAGAATGATCAGGCGCGGCTGAACAACAGCACACCTCACAAATCAAGACAAATTGGACTTTATGCTCTGTCCTAAGCCTGTGATAGCAAAAAACGATATGGGGATTCACTATTGAGTCGTTGCTGCCACCGCAAGAGACGAATAGCAAGTGCAAGTTCAGGTCAGAAAGGGCGTGGTCGCATCTGCATGAACGCTCTCATGTTGATATGTAACCACATTTTTACCACCGTTTCTTGATACTGCGATTAAAATAATAAACATACTAAGAAGAAAAGAACAAACACGTCCGGCATAGATGTGAAGTATTACGTGGCAGAAAACCGCAACTATGTCTAAACACTGTCAATTGAAGGTTAATCAAGAAGTATGTTTTGCTACGGAAGCGTGTGCCTTGCCTAAACCCCGTAGCCTTGGTAGGGATGATACCTAAGACACAGAGTGCAGACGGTGGCTTCTGCCAAATGCATACGGGACTGAGGATCCGACTGGCTTTTTATACTGGTTAGACTCGGTGGGCTACCTGAAAAAAAAATGAAGCTAGAACGCAACTTTACTGAGAATCACAAGTGCTACGTGATGTAGTCCAGCTGCAACCTAACTAATTGTAGAGTTAGATGATACTTGCCATATGTGTGCAACTACCTTCAGAGCTCTTTCAAGTAACCCCTGGTTACAAGTTTTCAGCTGTGGCAGAACATGCCGTTCAAATTAACTCTATTTTGGTGGCCTAGAGACCCCTGACATTGCGTTTGCGAGCTTTGTGCGCTTGATGTTTGTCTACTTAGGCCGCCTAACATTATCGTATACGAAAAGAAAAAAACTAAGTACAGACTGTGCTTCACATCGGCCCGGACAAACATTGGTACTTTTTGACTAGGTTGACGCAGCACCTTTCATCGGCGCGTGCCCTCGTCTAAAGCGGTCAAAAAAGCAAAAATAAAAACAAAAAGTTACCAGAATGTCAATGTTGAACGAGCGCTTGCGTAAGCACCTTTTGTATTTTAAGCTACCACCACAGCAGTGCGCCAGACCGGCTGGCAAGGAGTTTCTAAGCGATGACATTTATTTACGAATAGTCCAAATCCTCTTTCGCTAAGAGGCAGTAATTCTTTGGCCTTTGAACGAATGTTACCCCCGATTCCCGCCAGAGAAACACGCGCAAAGCCACGAATTCTCTATGAACTCGCAGCAAGCTTATCCGTTCTGTTAAATCATGCAGGTGGGGAAAAAGTGCACTTTTGAAATTTTCAGTTCGTGCCTTACTGCCCCAGGTTTAACTGGCAGAGGCGAGCCAGTGGCGCGAAGTGTTCAGTAAAATCTTCGTTTATTTCGCAAATACAGTTCCTCGCTTCGAAATGCGAGCATTTTCAGAAACGTAACTCGCGTACCTCAACCCCGCCAGATTCGGTGCATCACTTGGCCTGCGAAGACGGCAGAGAAATGCCGCGCTTACACTTAACTTATCATATCAGTGCTGTGGCTCAAAGCTATCGCACGAAATATTTCAAGTCAGAAAAAAAAATGTTTGAAATGAACGTTATAGACTCGCAGTTGTGATGAATGTGCAATAAGGATTGGTTGGAAGAGAAAACAAGAGAATTACAAAATACCCGTAATGGTCCGATTCGACTAATGGTGTCCATAGACCCCCACGTTAATTTTTTTTCAGGTACTCTCCTGGCCTTTGGTGCATACGCTTAACATCACTAGAAAGCGAGAGCTGTCTCATTTTTCTGCTCATCCGGTGTAATGATCTTTCCCACGCTTCTCTCCGAATGCTTTCTGCGTATCACCTGGCTTTTCATCCATTGCGTCCGTGCATTATCAGCCTGCCTTTGACGAATCTACGATGTCACGCAACGACGCCACGTTTGAGGTGTTATCGTGACTTCATAATGGCGCCACAGGGACACTGCGACACGTGCCATCATAAGGTGATTACATAACGTGACTATGATTTCTTTTCTGTCACTCGTGTTTGACGTCGATGCCACGGGACTATATGCTCGACGCCTTCGTGCGTTTGATGAGACCCTTTCAGCATCCCGATGACTCCGGTAAGGCACACCACAATGCCATCAACTTGCTGTGCAGGCAAGCAGCTCTTGGATTCAATCGAAGAACTATACAAAGACCTGATCTACGAGAACGTTGTTGTGACACCTTCAACCTGATGAAGGCGGGACAGGGATGTCACCGTGCGCGGAACAGGAGCAGTCGTCGTACTGAAAAATTGATGCGGTGTTCTGCTGCGCTGTTGTCAAGAGGTTGTTGATTGAATGATATGCGTTGTTTGGCATTCCAAAACCACCATATGATTATGAAGGACGCCTTAGTGGGGACCTCCGAAAATTTCGACTATCTGGGGTTGTTTAACGGCTCCCCTGGGGCTCTGTAGCACCAAAATCTCAACATACGGGCCTACAGCATTTTCGCTTTCATCGAAAATGCAGCCATTGCAACCGGGATTCAATCCAGTGACCTGCGGGTCAGCAGCCACGTACCTTAGCCACAAGGACACATTGACGGGGCGTCAAGGGGACGGTCTTATGCCAGATGGCTGCTTGTCGGTTAGAGTCTCGTTTCTGACTGTGATGGTGGTAACAGCGCGGGATCTCCGATTAGAATACACTTGAGAAGCACGGTCTGCTGGGTGAGTTGGTAGCTGATCCTATCTCAATAGTGAAGTCTTTTTCTGCTCATCTAACAGGTGCTTCAGCGGGTCTTCATGTAAACAATTTTACAAGTCTATTACAACAAATTCTCAGTTGTTATTAGACGCTCTGTTTAGTTGTAATCCTTTTGTGCTTCATTTTTTCGCAAACCACCGTAAAACTAAGATATATTACGTTAGGTTAATCGTTTGGATCTGCACGTGACAATTTACTTCCTAATTAAGCCACTACATTTGATAAGAGGCTTAGGTGAATTACACGAGACGTCTTATGTGGAAGCTATTACAGAAAAAATTAGAGCTTGAAATAAAATGACATTACGCGTAGGTGGCTGGAAGATGTTAGTTAAAGGTGGGCGCAACCTTGCAAGATGAGCAAGCAACTACCCGTTCTTGCTGCCTCTTTTTCAGAAGATACAAGCAACATGTATATTCTGAAAAATATAAAATATCACACCTGGTACACTTCAACGCATTCGCGCTAAATAAAAAAAAACGTTGACTGGAATAAAGCGTACAAGCCAAAACAACACATGAAGCATACGAATAATTCATTGTTTTATTCATGAAAATATATCATGAACGCTTTCCCATACTTACAATAAAAAATTGAAGCGATCTCGTAAACCTTGGATTATGAATCATTCCCTCAAATAATTAGGAAGAAAAACAAGTTGTTTGAAAATGTTTAAGTTCATGTTACCCCAAAGGCTGGGAGGCGTTCAGACAACAAAAAAATCAAACTACCTATTTTCTTCGTAATGCTAAAAAACGTATTTGCATAATTTTTTAAATCACCACAATTCTAAACTAGCAATTGTGCTAAAAAATGTGCCCTTGAATTGTTCCACTTCTGATGAGGAAGTCGTCACTTTAACAATAAATGATCAACCTTTGTATGGTGATGATTGGGCTGAAGCATTAAATGAATTATTTACCACAATAAATACCAATTGTCACCACTCAAAAGCTGCGAACGCTATTAGAAAAATGACAGTAGTCTTTACCTGAAACCTACAAGTTCATCTGACGTGCAAACTCTCTTCACTTCGTTTAAAAATAGCTCGGCTCAGGGGATCGACGACTTACAAGTAAGGTCGATAAAGTACACGGCAGATTTAACTGCACAGTTTTTTGCCCATATTAACAACTTAGCTTTTTCTGCGGGCACAATATCACAAAAATGCAATTTTCGAAAGTCAACGTCATTTTCAAAGGCAGAGACAAAGCCAGCCTCATCAATTGTCGTCCTATTTCCATACTCCCAGTGTTCTCTAAACGACTGTAAAAGTTGTTGCACGCTAAAATTTACAACTTCGTGAACAACTTTGACTTTATGAATACATGTCAGTATGAACTCCACAATGGTATGACCAATGAACTCGTTTTATTAACCCAAAAAGAAATATTTGTGCAGGTGTTTCAAAAGCAGCAGTTTGGTATTGGTGTATACTTGCATATTCGAAAGCGTTCTACTGGTTACACCATGACTCAGTACTAGAAAAACTGGATAGTTATGGAATGGGAGGTATACCACTCTCGCTATCGACTTATGACCTGCAGCACCGCACGCAATGTGTGCGGATAGGTGATAACATATCGTCTAAAAAAACTTCGAGCACAACATAACCACATAACCTCAATTGTAGTACTAGGGCTACGCCTGTTATATTTATGCGTAATAGATATTGCTAAAATTAGTTCCCAACAAAAGTACGTTCTCTATGCAGATAATTTAGCCTTTTAAATGCGAAGCATTTCTTAGCGAACTTTGGCGACTTTGAGCGTATCTATCTATCTATCTATCTATCTATCTATCTATCTATCTATCTATCCATCTATCTATCTATCTATCTATCTATCTATCTATCTATCTATCTATCTATCTATCTATCTATCTATCTATCTATCTATCTATCTAGCCGCCTGCGACCTTTACCTCTCCTGGCCATTTCGATAATGGTATCGATACCAAACTTGGTATGGTGTAACATGACTGTGTAAAGAACATATTTGACTAGTCATAACATGAAAATCATAACATGTATGTCATGAATGTCATGATTTACATTTCATAGTCCTGCAGCTCTTGCGGTGGTTTCGTTCTCATGGCATATTGCAAAACTGGTATGGTAAGACATTAATGCATGGCGAACACAAGCGACAGACCCTAACATAAAAATCATGACATGCGTGTCCTTTAACAACAAGAATACATGCCACGCTCATGATGCGCTCGCGGCCGTTTCGCTAGCGTCACATATACCAAATTTTGTATTACAGTATCTGAATGTATGACCAAGGTATGTGACTGGTGCAAACATGATAATCATAAGATGTGTGTCATGTTACAACATGACTACATAAAACGCTCATGATGCGCTGGCAGCCGTTTCACTAGCCTCACGTATTTAACGTTTGGTATTACGGGACGTGAATGGGTGAAAAAGGTATGTGACTGATGCAAAGATGATAAATATGAGAAGCATGTCATGTAACAACATGACTACGTGCTACGCTCATTAAGCGCTCACGGCCATTTCGCTAGCTTCACATGTACCAAACTCGGTTTTACGGGACGCGAACGGACGACAAAAGTAAGTGACACATACGAACATTATAATCACGACATGCGTGTCATGTAACAACATGACTACATGCCACACTCATGATGCGCTCGCAGCCGTTTCGCTAGCTTCACATATGCCAAATTTGGTATAACGTGACGCCAATGGATGATGAAGGTATGTGACTGATGCAAACATAATAGTTATATGAGATGTGAGTCATGTGAGAACACGACCACATGCCACAGTCGCCCCGCCGCGGTTGTCTAGTGGCTAAGGTACTCGGCTGCTGACCCGCAGGGCGCGGGTTCGAATCCCGGCTGCGGCGGCTGCATTTCCGATGTAGGCGGAAATGTTGTAGGCCCGTGTGCTCAGATTTGGGTGCACGTTAAAGAACCCCAGGTGGTCTAAATTTCCGGAGCCCTCCACTACGGCGTCTCTCATAATCATATAGTGGTTTTGGGACGTTAAACCCCACATATCAATCAATCAATCACATGCCACAGTCAAGGCGCCAATACGTTTCCACATGATGTGGTGCGCGTGCTCGCCGGCGTTCATTTCGTCGCCTCACGCCGGCGTTGCTACGCCAGGCGCCAGTCCTGCCATATACTCGCAGGCGCGCGCCGCGCTACGTTGCTTTGACGCATGCGCGTTTCAGCGCGTCCAGCGTCCTTCCGTCGCGATAAGAGGGAGACGCAGTGTTGTCTGGGTAACGCCTTTGCCTAGAGTAATGTTACTCTATGGCATCAGGAAATGCAGCATGTCGCGTTTCACGCCGGTCTCCGTCAGGCCACGCCGACGGACGCTGGTCGCGCCTGACGTCAGACTATAGAGAGTGCTCGCGTTTTGCTAACGTAGCATCGCTTTGCCCAGCATGCGCGCGCGTTAAAGCTACATGGGAGTATATTGGGCCCTTCATTATGCGTTCGCGGCCGTTTTGCAAGCTTCACATATACCAAATTTGGTGTTACGTGACGTCCGTGGATGACGAAATATATCACTGGTGCAAAGATGATAATCCTGACACGCGTGTCATGTACGAAAATGACATCCCACGCTCATAGCGGGCTCGCGGCCGTTTTGCTAGCTCCACATATACTAAGTTTGGTATCTTGTGACGTGGATAGATGACGAAGGTAAACGACAGAACAAATCATGATAATAATGACACGAAAGCAATGAACGGCATTATTTACCTTTACCTCATAACGTTGTGCTGATTTTAAAGTGACATATCAACATTTCTCATTCATCCTTCGCAAATCATCGATTCCCGCGGTACGCGGGACCTGCAATTTTCTTTTTTTACTAACAGAGAGCTCGAAACTGTCCAGTCAGTTTTCAATAGGCGCCTTGAAAGTTTAATTTAGGCACAAAGAGTGTTCTTACTTTTGTAGATTTTATTTTCACTAAAACATAAGCAGTACTTTTCTCACCAAAACATTCTCGACGCGAAATGACACACGCAATCATTCTTGGTCAGTCAGCTATTGATAATGCGCAGTGCATAAAAATAATGGGTGTATGCTTCCATTGCAATATGTTCCATATGTTCCATTACCATATATGACCAAACAACTCTACTTGTCGTGGCGCCATGGCCAAACTATGTACACTTCTAGCGTCACATATAGGCATTAGAATTCATATTATTTTATTTAAAAATTTTATTTATGTATTTTATTTACTGCTTTCTAGTCTGCGTCATAACCACTTCATTCAATATATAAACCCTGCACACACCTGAAAAAAGAAGGTGATTCAAAAAAGAGCCGGCGTACTATACGATGCTCATACGAAGGAATTGTTCATCAGGTTACATTTTACGTCCATGCTGAGTGTTTACTCGTGCACCCTGTCTACTAGATACAGTGTTCAAGAAATAATGAACAAATATTAATTGCCCTAGCCTAATAAAAGCAGAACACTCCTGCATGATCCGCGTGAGAACGACCTCCGGCAAGTACCATTTAAAAAATAAACAAGTTTCTAAAAAAACATCTAGTATCTAAAAAAAACATCTACGGTGAGTAAAGCCTTCGATATATCATTCGTGTTTTGTTAAATATGTTCTCCCAACAAACAATAAAAATAAGAAAACTTATCTGAGCAAGTGATTTGCAAAAAAAAATTATAAATAATGGCGTCAAATGCTTCATTTCATGTCACTTTTTTTTACCTGCTTGTGTTACTGGTGTAACACTGACGGATAACTTAAAAAATATAGAGCAAATTTCACAAACTGTTTTTTTTTTCAGTGTTTCAAAGCTATATTTGCATTTTTTTCTTTTTTTTTGATGTGTGTACCGATCATTGCAGCTACATTTAATTTATACATGCCGATTGTCTGCGATTTCTGGGATAATAAATATTCTCCTGCACATTTGTGTATTATCTCTCTTTTCTGTAAGCCTTGTATAGGAGGCCTGAATTTTTGTCGAGTGGTTATCGCCATTTTTTGTTTGCATCTTCCTTCATTTTATATGAAAATTTACCGAAATTGAGTTTAAACATGAACCTTTTGAAGTGACAGCGTAGGCAGCGCGCAGGGTGGCGGGACAGTTCACATGCCGACTGCCCAAGAGGTATCTGGCCTCATTCTCATGACATCAGAATTGTGTTAATTGTTGCTGATAGCTGGCTAGGTCTGCATCGTTAACGAAAAATAAAAAGCAGTTGATACACCTGTTTTTTTAATGGTAGCTTAGAGCGAGAAGGCTATGTTTGAACGCATCGTGAAATGAAAGTTTTAGGTTCTTAAGTTCCTTTTACGGAAATGAAAAATATTCTCTATGGCGGCACGTGGTTGACGATTTCTTCGGCGTCCATAATATATGATTACAAAGTGACTGATACAACTATTACCTTATGCTGTCGTAAAGAAACAAGTTTTATGCGATCAATACTTCTCTATACATCCGACTTGATTCCAGTTGGAAACTGCATTTTGCGTAGACGCCACTGGCTCTACTCGTCATTTTGATAAGGTTTGATGCTTCACAGTAATCTCTGCCTTGATTGCTTTTTACCTATTGCAGGCGCCTTTGCACCACTCATGGCTCCTTGATAATTATGTTTTCAAATATCCTTGCATACTTACGTTCGTAGAATACCCGCGGAATAAATCTGTTTGAACCGTGTTAATAACCACACGTTCGCGTCGCTTTCGGCTATCTTTATTTCTCTCTGCTGTTCAAAAGTTGCGCGGTCATCCATCAGGTGGCCCATAATGTGCAGCATTGGATGTTATAGTTCTTAGGAAACGTTCGCCCAGTTTAACAGAACATCGGAGGAAAGAAATCATGCAGCGGGGGATCTGTTTTTCTTTCTGATCTACGCCGGAAGGAAACAGCCTGAACTGCCTTCCTTGCATCTTGGCTATGCTTGGCGGCCTTTCTTGTCTGTCTTTTTTTTACTCTTTTTTTCTCTTTCTATCATTTTTATCTGCATTTTGTCTTTGTTTTTTCTATCTATTTTTTGTACATTTGTTTTTTTTTCTTTTTTATCTTGCTCTCTTTTTCCTACCTCTCTGTGTCTCTTTCTACTCCATTTTCTGTCTTTCTATCTTTATTTTTGATTTATTTCTTTCTCTCACTCTGTGCTTTTTCAATGGCCCATCCGAGTTATTGCATTCCACGCGAGATGTCCAATCGGCACAGCAGAAAAGCATGGGCTTAGTGCAAGCATTCGGGAAGCAAAGCAGAAGTTGGAGAGGACGAAAATGGCGCCTCACAAGACGAATTTTCTCTTCGGGGATAAGATTCTTTCAGACATGTGATTGGTTAAGGCTACATATCACACTGCGTCGTAGAAAATTACACGAATAAGATACTCGGCAACCTACAACGCGAGACTCCATGTGGAAAAACTTCTTTATATCTCAATTTTGCCTTCGGGGATAAGATTCTTTCGAAGTTGTGGTTTCTTAGAGCTATTGTAAAATTAATATTAGGGAACAAACCTAGTGTTAGGCACATCATAGTTGAAATAAAGAAGAATGAATAGATATTCAACTACCAACTAGATTACAACTACCAAATTGGCAATGCTTTCCTCAAGCGTGTACAAAACTATAAATATCTTGGGTTATGGTTCACGCCCGACCTCCGGTGGAACACTCATATTGATAATGTATGCTCCAGGGCTACCAAGGCATTGTATAGCCTTAGACGTAACCTTTATACCGCTCCATCTGATATAAAGTGTCTTGCTTACAAAACTCTTGTCAGACCTATTATCGAATAATCTAAAATTGTCTGGGACCCTTACACAAAGACAAACTGCAATAAAATAACAAAAATACAGCGACTTGGTGCGAGATTTATTTTTAATAAATATCGCCGACATCATTCTCCTACTGAACTCTGTAAAAAAGCTGGACTGGATAGTCCTGAACTTAGGACGAGGATTGAGCGTCTGAAATTCCTCTTCCAGTTAATTCATAATCATTTTAAACTAAACTATTCAGATTACTTCCAGGTCAACACACAAGAACACTCCAGACATCGCCATAATATGTATATACCACCCCTAGTCCCACGTAACGATTGCTTTAAGTTCAGTTACTTTCCACGTGCTATTGAAGATTGGAATATGCTGCCAGAGTCTATAATTGGTTGTTCCTCGCTTACATCATTTGAACAGAATCTAAAACGTTTATTTTCCGAATAACAGTGACATATGTTTTTTTTTTTTTGGCGTGTGTGTGTACTTTTTGTTGGTTGCATGATTCTGCAGTAGTTGTCTTTCAAATCTTCAGCGCGGTGCAAAAGTGCCGCCTCAAATGCGTCATGTGCTGTTCTGCGCGTATGTATTGCATCGCATGTGTGTTCCATTTATGTATGTTATGTATAACTTCGAGTTGCTGGTCACAATAATACCGAGAAATTATCTCGAGACCTGTACGGTACTTCTTTTTTGCAAATAATTGTTTGTACTTCCACCCTGTAACGGCCCACTTCTGGGCTAACAGTATAAATAAATGAAATGAAATGAAATGAATATGGACATCGCAAGTAGTGAGTAGGCAGTATAAGCGTTGGTCATGAGGGTAACTGACTGGATTTCAAGACAAGGCAACCGAGTGAAAGGAGGAACAAGAAATTAAGTGGACATATTTGAATGGTTTGCAAGTATAACGTGGCAGCAGAAAGCACAAGACCAGGCTGATCGGTGCAACATGCCAAAAGTCCTTGCCCGTCAGTGGCTGATTGTAATGATGATGATAATTACCGATTGGAAACAAAAGCTGCTTTCTATATCTCCGCACCCTGTCTAACGGATTCATAAAAAAGAAAAAAAAAACTTCCATTTTAGCGCTCCGACAGGACAAGGAAATTTTGGTACATTCTTTGTTTCCTTGAGCATTAGTAGTTTGCATTGAAGAATTAGGCTCTTATTCTAACGGCTATGACAAGACGTGAAGCGGTGGACATTATGGGCACTCAGATAATACACCTAATGTTTTCATTTAAGCAATAACTATAATGCCCTATAGTGAAACGGTCACCGCTGCCACGTGGTCTTGGAGAGACCTTCAAAAATCTTTTTTTTTAAATATTTGAGAGCAATTAGGCAATGCAATGAGCTCGTTTGCTAGTTATGACAGGTTCTTTGGTGTACAAGTTTTCCAGGCATCTCGCAGTCTTGAAAAACAGTTGCGTTTCTCACACTTTGAATGGAGTCATACTTAAGCCACGCGATTTAAAAATGTGTCTATATTTGCATGGGTGGAGGGGTTGACGGTTCATGCGCTTTCATTTACATTTTGTCCCGTGAAGTCCTTCTAAATAAGGCTTGCGGCTGTCTTATGAGCAGTATCTTTATTCTGCCATGTACGTGCAGTGGCCGCACATAAAATAACACATAAAAAGGTTTGCAGCATATCTCTACGGAGTGAATGATGGAGAGTGGGACGAAGCATTCGTCCGTCCATGCGTCCGTCTGTGTGACCGTCCATGCGCCTGTTCGTGCGCCCGTCCCTGCGTTCGTTCATGCATCCGCCCCTGCGTCCGTTCATGCGCCCATCCATGCATCTGTCTGTTTGTCCGTTCGTCCATCTATTCAACACTCCAAGTCCCACCATCTCGCATCTTTTTATCATATATTCCCCATATAGAAGCACCGCCATTCAGTGGACATTCCAAGGACTAAACGAGAGGTGGCACACGCACACTTTCTTACAGCTTGCGCTTCGTGTCTACTTCCCACCTTCAACCACTTTGAGTTCATGGTATATACTAGTTCACTGTATTCGTGGCACTGCGGCCCAATGCTCGCTAAACCTTTCTAAAACCAAGGAGGTTACGCCCAGCGAGTATAACGTAGCAACCTTTTCCTGTCAGATAGTGCTCAATGTACATGCCAATGGCTGCTAATGTGAAATGAGAGACAGGAGGATTCAGCTTTTAATTTCTTACGGCTTGCGCTTCGTATCTGCTTCCCCCCTTTAACCACCTCGAATTCATTCATAGTATATACTAGTTCATTGTATTCATGGCCCTGCGGCTCAACGCTCGCTAAGCATTTCTAAAACTAAGGAAGTTACACCCAGCGAGTAGCCAAGCCGTGGTGGTCTAGTGGCTAAGGCACTCGGCTGCTGACCCGCAGGTCGCGGCTTCGATTCCCGGCTGCGGCGGCTGCATTTCCGATGGAGGCGGAAATGTTGTAGGCCCGTGTACTCAGATTTGGGTGCACGTTAAAGAACCCCAGCTGGTGAAATTTCCGGAGCCCTACACTACGGCGTCTCTCATAATCAAATGGTGGTTTTGGGACGTTAAACACCACAAATCAATCAATCAATCACCCAGCGAGTATAATGTAGCAACACTTTCTTGTCCGATAGGGCTCAATGTGGATGCCGATGGCTGCTAATGGGGATCGCAGCGTGCGCGTTGACTAAAAGCCGAATGCTCCTGTCTCTCATACCCCATTATCAGCCATTGGCATGTACATTGAGCCCTATTTTTTGTTGTTCAACAACGCACAGAAGGAATCTCTCACCGGCCCCACCTTGGAGGTCGAAATGTTTGCAGGTCAAAGCGTAAGACTGGTTACATACTACGATGGGACGCGGCACGAACGAGTGCCGCTATAAGGAGCTTCGCCCCTAAAATGCACCTAACAAAGGCATATGTAATGCATTTCTTCTTCGTGTTTACACGCTTTTTTAGGCACTGCTAGAATGCATAAATTAAAGCTTGTCCGCTCTGCCATTACTTGGGAGTACATACTTGCATGCAGCCTTTGCATGCGTGCGCACGGAATTAGTTGCGTTTTCTGCGAGAAAAGAAGGGATGGCGCCAGCAGACTTTCGATTTGAGTTAGTGTCCTCCCTAAATTAGGTACCTTGGGTGTTTCTGAACCGCTGAGCCACCTTTTATGTTCCTTGATTTGCGGCTTGTTTTACTGTCTGGAAACCGTTGCATTCTGCCTATTCACTTACAGTTCAGTCTGACGCATAAGTTTATTTTGTTCGCGTTATGTATTACATGACCATTTGATGAACATCATTATTTGCCTGCATATGTTCCTCGAGTGTTCATACTGCCACGCTGTCTTGGTGGCAGAAGAAGAGAGCTTATAAGTCTCATTCAACTCTGACATGGCCAGGCTACGCTTTTACTAACGAACTTCAGTAGCGCATACAGGTATTTTGCGAAACGCACCACCCTAGATTACTTGGAGGCATGTAATTTAGACCCCTTTCTTTTGGTCACGACGATCTTGACTGAGAACAGCTGCGGCACCGACGTGACTACAGTCACCTAGGTGCCAATCGCCAGTTAGGACAACCCAAGGGGGTAAAGCTCCCCAGTCTCCTGTCACGCTTTAAGGACTACTCCCATACGTCGACGTGGGCGCTCATGGAAATGGTATGTCGAAACCCACCATTACTTCAGACTTTACCGAGTTGTCCATCGCTATGGTGAAGTTAACCACGATGTTGTGCCAGCATAAACATTGAATTTTTTCTCGTAGACTAAGCTCCCTGGATGCGCTTCACGTCTCCAGGATGAATCCGCTTCATTCGTGTTGACTGCAAGTCACGAACGTGGTGATGAGGAACTTACCTTTAGGACTATTGTGCATTTTTTTCTCGTTTCTTTTTATATCGCCCTTGTGCTTCTCAACGTACACAAACATTTTTGGATACCTAGCAGTATTGTAGGGGCATTCAAATGATGCTTATTTATTCTTTGGGGAAAGGGGGTAATGCCAAGCCGTGTTGGCGGCAAAAGAATAGAGCGTAGAAGAGAGTGGCGGCTGTAGAAGAGTAAAAAATCGTTCGCATCGAGTCCCTAGTTCCTGTTGCGGCAATATGTAGCACGCTCGTAATTCGAAACTCTATTTGACCTGTTTGCTGCTGCTTAACTGTTATGCGAGATCATAGTTAGGGGCCAGAACTCACATTCTGTCCCCATGTATCTTTAAAAAATTGCAATTTTTAATTAGGTATTATTTATGGACGATTCTTTTAACAGCCGGATATAATGCGGCTGGGCAGCACAATGTTTGAAAAATAATAACAATATCGAGATCTTTTGAACTGTTCACTCACAAATAGTCTTTCCGATTGCCTGAGCATTGGGTCATACTAATAAAACATCTGAAGTAAAGGTAAATATTATTGTTGTTGGCAACGAAGAATGTTTTAAATGGAAGCGGGTGCACGAGCATATCTCCCTGTATTTTTTTTTTTGCTCTACCAGCACTGTGTCTACTCAGTTCAAAACAATTCATCTCGATTAAAGAATTCATCTCGAACATATATCTTACATTGGCGACATATTCGAGTAGTAGTCCACAGGGGGTCATGACACTGCTTCAGCCAAAGGGCTCGACCAATTTCTTCGCGGCGACCACGCTGGACGAGAGGGAGGCTTGATGGCGAAGGTTTTTCGCATCACCAGTAGTTATAAAATAGCTCGGTGAGAGCGATGTTCAAAACGAGATTGTGCAAAGCTGCACTTTAGACCGGAAAATATGTAGAAATAATAAGAGCAAGGCTGTATAGGTGTCAGTCATCATTGTCAATGTGTCAACTCCACCTCATCGATGGCACCTCTGCCGTGTTGGAAAAAAGCCTAGGCTGACGTGCAAGAGCAAACCTTTTCAGAAAATTACCGCTGTCGTCTTCGTTCCGCTAAGTGCATGAATGCGCTTTCTTGCACATGGTACATTCTCCAAGGCGTTCCTTCCCACCTCATTATGCGTGCGCCTGGGACGTAATGGTTAGACCATCGGTAGCCTGCAGTACTATTGGCTAAATGCAGAAGCTGCACGTTTGGTTTATATTGATACATAACAGCCGTCACAAAGCGGCTACATGAAAGAAGAGGACGAAGTCAGTTTTGGTTATTGCTGGACTGGCGCCATCTTGTTCGCCGAGTTCTTTGCATTGTGAATATGTTATTAAAAAAGATGCTCGTAATTATATATATATATATATATATATATATATATATATATATATATATATATGTATGTATTTATATATATATATATATATATATATATATATATATATATATATATATATATATATATATATATATATATATATATATATATATATATATATATCAGCGAAAGGTGTTATGAGATCACAACTCGGGTCACACGCAGTTGTCTGCCGCCACTGCCGATGTGCGTAACCACATCGCGTGAAATTAAAAAAAAACATACAACCAATGACACAATGGGGCTTGAACCCCGGTTCCAGCCCAGTATTCTACCACTGATCAACGCCGGTGCTTGTGACTTGTCAAAATTGCCTTAAGCAGGCTTGATTTCGGAAAAGCAATCGCGTTAATACGACTTGTAAAGCGTTTTAAAACAGCGAAAAAACAACCAGTCGTCACACAATGCGAATAGCGTGACGAGTGGGACGTCCAATGCTCCAAACCATTACAAAAGCTTGTTCTCGTTTCCCCTATTTACTGTGGCGCATACCCGCTTCAGCCATAAATCTTCATCGTCGTCAGTGACTGCATGGACAATTGGCACAAAATTTCTTGCAAGTGTTTAGCGGATACCACGCTTCTCATAAGAACGACAAAAAATAGCATAGCGAATGTCAGCCTTCTACCCAAAAATCTTATTAATGCCCTAGTGGGCGTCAAGCAAGTGTCCTTGCAGTAGTTGTTTCGAAAATGCTCTGAAAGGCGAAAGATTGATGCGACCAGCTGAGGAAGGAAGCCTTCTGAAGTCAGCTGCTTGAGAACGCAAGTGGCACTATCATGGCTTCACCATCAGCAAGATTTAGGGTGCATGGAACCACACATACAAGTTAATGCAACGAATGTGCTCACTTGATTAAGACACGGATGTGACTCACCGTCTGTGATGCTGAGCACAAAGCTGCCGCTTTGTCGACGGCATGAGTGACATTCCCCCCTCTCTCTCTCTAACTTTTATTCCCCTTACCCTCTCCCCATTGCAAGGTAGCCTACCAGGCTCAGCCATGGTTAACTTCCCTGCCTTTCTTTCATCCTTATTCTCTCTCTATCTCTCTGAAAGGCCGCTCTTCTAGCTTTCGCTGCGACTGTGCTGTGCCTTCCGATCAGGCCTGGCGTTTTTATATATAACCGCCAACGTCTTGGTGCTCTCGCTATCACTTTTTTAACTTGGTGTAAACTGAAATTAGTATGGGAAGGTGAGATGGTTTGACGAAGATGACTCGCTGGTCGTAACATGAATAATGTCACAATCGTGTTGCTGATTGATTGATTGATTGATTGATTGATATGTGGGGTTTAACGTCCCGAATCCACCATATGATTATGAGAGACGCCATAGTGGAGGGCGTCAGAAATTTCGACCTCCAGGGGTTCTTTAACGTGCACCCAAATCTGAGCACACGGGCCTACAACATTTCCGCCTCCATACAATTGCGTCGCGTACATCGTCAAACGCTTTCAATCAGACACTAGCGCATACCAACAGGTGGTTATGTGCCACAGGTTATTGACACTTTTTATCTACCTAGGAACGGCAAGAAGTCAGGTATGTGTAATGTTAACGCGTGAGTGTTAAGAAAAAGCTGAAATCAGCAGCTTTCACCCGATGAATGCAAATAATAAATTTCAGCGTCCCAGCAGAAATCGAACTCCAGCATTCTGCGTGGCAATCAAATATTTTGCCACAGATCCACGCAATGATTCGGTACTATTTTTCATATAGATTCGAATGTTCATGATGCGTCTATTGTGATTGCAGTACGGGCTATTGGGTTTCAAAAGCAGTACGTATGTACTCCTAAGATAGCCGTCACGTCAGGTTGATATCAATTGTAGTTAGGTGCCATCCGCTGACGTTGAGCTATGCAGCAATGTCCAGGGCTACCATCCTCGCGAGCAACAGTGCTTCATTTCAGCTTGCTGCTTCTGGTGTTGCTAACACTCATATTGCTGTGCAATATGCGACTGCAAACAACTGCAACTGTTAACTGTAACATTTATGTTGCTGTGAAGTATTCATCCAACTGTAATCAACTGATCATATGAAGCATATGCACTGCTTAACGTACATCGTTGTGTGAATTTGTACTTATCATTACAGCCACTTCCTAACGTTTCGCTCCATAAAAAAGTACAACTACAGTCACCTTACATCGACATGCTTTGCGTAAAATCGATTCCCAAGGTTCGTAGAGCCTGCCGAATTTCGTGGTGCATAAATGTGAGCCCTAATTGTTATAGTGAAATGTCCATGAATACGATGAAGACTCAGAGAATTTGAATGAATGCTTTTCTCTGACTCCGTTCACTTGTCAGTCATACTTGCTCTTGCGCAATTGTATTCCTAGTAGTTCATGGATACCTTTATTTTGCGTACATTATCTTGCGCTATACCACCCACCCTGAGTTCTGATATCAAGAGATGACTTTTGTCTCGCGCGGTTGGGCGTCGTCAATTTCGTCGGCCTAATTATTTATTCTCAATTTCTAACGGCTTTGCGGGGTGCTAAAACGAGTACGAAGATGCAATGTAGCACTTCCGGCGCCACTGCCAATCCTTACGATGTTCAACTTTTTTTTTTGTTCGGGAATGCTCTCAGTCGCTTTGCTCTCTGCCATGCTTGTGAGTAAATTGGACCTTGATCGAAACACGCTTTCATACACAAGGCATGCACTATGAGGCAAAAGTGCCTGCTGTACGACGTGTACCACCACGTTTACTCGTCAAACTCCGTGCATTGAGTTTAAGAAAGAGTGGACAGCTTGTTACGGGCCAGAGGTTTGGCTTGCACGAGGATCCGGTATTGTGCGAGCCATCCACCCCTCTCACTTTCTGATCGCCACGTTTGGCATTATAGGTTGTAGGCCTCGGTATATCCGAAAACATTGTTGCCGTTGCTACGGCAACAGCAACGCTCGGATGTCAACACGATTAGATGCGCGTTACAACTTCCGAGTGCCTCATAAGCCGAGCAGAAAAGCGACCCGGGCTACGCAAGAATGATCATAGAAACTCCATCGCGTGCCACAACACGCACGCGCGCTTTCCCCATAATTCATCTTGCTTGTTTTTCACGGCTGTACTTCAACGCTATCATGCGTAAGGGTTGGCGTTGGTGGTTGCCTTGCACCAAATTGGCTACTTTTTGAGAGAGATTGGCGATCAAAATGTTTCAGTTGGCTGCTTGGCAATACTTCTTGGCTACGTTTAAACATGCGTATGCGTGTCCACCACCCACCAGCAGGCTGGTGTGCATCGAAGCACTCTTGGGTACCATTCGGTCCACCGGAAAATGCGGAGTAGTGAAATTGCATGCAGGGTGACAAACCTGAGTTCAGCACGCTGCTCACGCGGCCCGGCATCTATGATTGATATGTGGGGTTTAACGTCCCAAAACCATCATATGATTATGAGAGACGCCGTAGTGAAGGGCTCCGGAAATTTCGACCTCCTGGAGTTCTTTAACGTGCACCGAAACCTGGGCACACGGGCCTACAACATTTCCGCCTCCATCGGAAATGCAGCCGCCGCACCGGCATCAATGCTGATGCCACACACAAGTTTCTAAGAGTAGTTCTAATGCGCAATGCGTGTTTGCTGCAAACTTTACATTAGCGAAGATCCTACAATAAAAAGAAGCTGATAACTAAGGGGGGGGGGGGGGGGGGGGGAATACACAACACCATAAAAGAGACATGGGACGAGCTTATAGCAACTGAATTGTGGATTCACGAGAAATATTTGTGGCGCAGTTATACCAAATAAAATGTGTTATACGGTGACGCACAGGTACGATGGTTGAGGGAAGTCAGGCCTTTCTTATCGGGTTGGAGGGGCCATGTTGCATTAATCTGCAGGAGGGAGAGATCGCCTTGCTTGAACAACAAAATATGTTATCCTGCAGAGCATTTGTATGTTTGGTATTTTATGTCAACTTGTTTGGTTTTGTCTGGTATGATTGCAATATAAATGTTTACTGCTAAATAATAAATTCCATACCTAGGAGTGCTTCTTCAAGTGTCCTCAGTTCCCCGCGTGCTGTGTCTTATCAAGAACCAACGTGAACTTATTTAACTTTTCATTTCAGGGAAATGAAGAGCATGTGTTCATTCTCAAGCAGATTTCGCTAATTCAAGCTAGACATGTATTATGTCAACTCCACTAATCAAATTTGGTCTGACGCTTCAGGAAATGTTCTCATTTAACTCTGTCTGACAAGAACTTTAGCTTTCCTGCATAAACAAAACCCATGTGCAATGACTTTATTTTAGCTTGTATATTTAGTTGCAACTAATTTGTTGCTTGAAGACGAACCAATCTGGAAAAATTATACTTTTTTGTCTATGATGTCGCCTATTCCATATTGTAATATTTACTTTTGAACACTCATTTTGTCACAATTTGGCTACAACTTTGGCGATGATAACAAAATGGCATGTATGGCTATTTTTAGCTTGTGTTCTGGCATTTTGTAGACCCTCCAAATGAAAATTTGCATGTGATACTCCTCCCGATTTTATTTTGTTTCTTTCTTCCAAGCAATCACTCAGCAATAATTCCCGAGTGTTGTAACACTGACCCTTCCATTCTCGCCTTCCCTCGCATGTTTACTTTTTTCAACACGGAAGTGTTCTATGCCGAGGTGCACCAAGACTCCAGTGACGTATTTCTGTCACAGAAGTGACGTTGAAACAATGAAACGATCAGCAGATAAAAGCTCTTTCAAAGGGAAGTCGAACTCAAGACTTCACGGGTCACAATCACAGATGCCGGGCACGCTATTTACTGCGCCACGTTCACATTCTTCGTAGGTTTTATAAATGCCCCTCACAGTACTCTTGCTGAAACGCAGTAATGCTTCATGACCATGACATTCATGATTAATTCCTTCAATCCGTGCTTTTTACGCATCCTACTCCTCAACGCTTTTTATATATTAATTCCGATGGAGGCGGAAATGTTGTAGGCCCGTGTGCTCAGATTTGGGTGCACGTTAAAGAACCCCAGGTGGTCGAAATTTCCGGAGCCCTCCACTACGGCGTCTCTCATATTCATATGGTGGTTTTGGGACGTTAAACCCCACGTATCAAATCATTTTTATATATTAAGAGTGCAATTTTGTAAACGCCTAACGCACCGCCACATGGCAAGCTTACCGAAAGCGTCGGCGTGGCTCATAGCTTCCATACATACCGAAAATGGCTCTGTGACGCGCCTTTTTCACCTGCATGTAACTCCGCGTATCCCGCTTACGCATGCTCAGCGAAAAATCGTGGCCAGGGCCAAGGGGGAAGACACAAGGCGCGTTGCGTTTCCCTCTAATCGAGCAATGGCGCTCAATAACTCTAAGCTGCCGTTAGTAGGCGGCCTTGGCTCAAATTGTCGTGCAACCACTCACGCTGTTCTAGTTGTCACCCCCCCCCCCCCTTTTTTTTTTTGGTGGTTCCACTCTCAGCGTTAACTACTACGGCTACCACAGGCTTCTATGACGACACAGGCATGTATACTCATTATTCAATCTCTAATCACAGACGTTAGTCGTCGGGATGCAGAGGCATCACTAAGCGTCGACGCAGATGCAATTACATCAAACAGGGTTTCTGTTGCCAAACTCCAACGTATATTGTATAAGCCTTCTTATTGGATCTGCAGTAATCAAACAACTAACTATGTAAGTAGACGTTTTCCTTTTTTGGTATATAGAGATGTTTATGACGGATGGATCAAGCCCGTTTTTGGTAATGTTCTATTAAATTCTTTTTATTTATTATTCACAATTTATTACGTTGCTTATCTTCCCACTGACACGCATGTTACATCTGTACATTCCCCATTCTTCCTTCGAAAGTCGTGAAAAAGTGAGAGGTTGGACGAAATTCCTCGAATAAGCGTTCTTGAAGAAGTCATGATCGGCACAGCAAATCATCGCGTACGTCTACCAACCGCAAACTTACCTTTGCGACTTCATGTCCATGCTCCCGAATCATTCGCACTCTTTCTCCACGTGTTTGGCTTATTTTTGTGCCAGTTTAGATAAAAAAAATCACCGGCACTTTTAGCCTCTGAGACCTTCAATGTTACACAATTGACGATATATTTCGTAAACAATTGGCACTCGTAAGCGCTTTTCTTGCGTGAACAGCACAGTCGGTGGTTCAACACACACCTCGGTAAACAGCAACATCGAAAACGAAAAACGAGACTAGGTATATGCAAACAGAAACATTAACTAAACAAAAGACGAGAAATTGTTTGTGATCTATAGTCCGATGCAGTTGTTGTCGATGTAGATGGTGAATAAAGGTGGTGTCTGTCAGTTGATATGCACATCGCGACATATGTAAGCACAGTGATGTCTCCACGCAAGCACACTTGGGTATGATTGTTTGGCCGTGTAACCAAAAAAGTTCACATCGCCAGTGCATATCCTTGTCTGCACAGCGCAATTGTCCCACAGGGTATCAGATCCTCAAATGACAAGAACGTCAATTGTCCAGTCTTTGTTTTTTTTCTACGCACAAACTCCCCGCTTGTTTTCTTTCACAGCATGGTCTGCTGATGGTTGGGCGACACAGACGGACTTCTGCCGTCAGACGAACGTCTTGGAAGAAACTGCAAAGGAAACGACTAAGCTGTGAGTGCGCCTTTCGTTACGTGTTAGGAGAATATATCACGAGTTTTAGCCAAACCTGACAAATGAAGCGTAGAATGCTTCGAAAGGTATCTTTCGGAGCAGAGCAGTTCTGCAGCATTTTAGCGCACTATGAAAATACTGTGTACCGGTGGCAAACAGAAAAATCTTCAGTTTGAATTGTTTATTTCGCGGCTCTTGTTTTGTAATAATTCACGATGTTATATGCGTGCTGGCATTTTTTCCTCGGCGCCTTGAGCAATCTTTCTCCTACTATTTATCTTCTTTGCCTCTCAACCCTTTTTCTTGTAATATTTCTTCCTGCAGTTACGTGTTATTCACCACTTTTCAAATCCTCCTATTAGTGCAATAAAATGGCTTTTGATGGATCCTCCCTCCGCCAAAAAAAATATTACTTTTTAAAAGCATGCCTCTGCCAGGCTTCCACCACCAGTTTTCTAGACTGCGAGACATGCCTGCCTTATAATGGTTCTTCACCACTGCGGTTGCTTTTCAAGATACGGTCATACTCGGCAATTACAGTATTTTACGTATATATTCATCAAAATAACAGCTGTCACAATACCATTCAAAACAGTTTCGTGTGGCAGATAGCTCACTTAGAATAGTTATCATTCGATTACACCTCAGCTAGTCTAACCATACATTGAGCCATCATTTAAAGATGCCAAATATTGCATGATAAGTCTCTTATACCTAAAACTCTAAGTGTTATGTCTGTAAAATAAGCAGTTCAGACGAGGTGATGTATTTTAGGTGACGTGCTGAATATCACAGACTAAGAATACATGCAGGTCAAGAACACATCTTTGAAATCGTGCTAGTTCGAGCAGTTTAGCAGCATGCAGGTTGTGTACCTATGACTACGGGCACAGGAACAGGAGTGAGTGTATTGCACGATGCGAAGCAAATGTCACCGTGAACTTTCATGCTTTATTGTGCTCCTTTGAACAGAACAAATATACATAGATACTACGGGAATCGGACAAAAAGTGAAGCAACACAAGGCTCTTGCAGTGGCGAACATTTGCATTTCTACAGCTATGAACAGCAATAGTTCATTGATACAAACGTTATACAGATATATGATATACTACGAACATAGAGCCAGCATTGCTGCAAGAATCTAAGAGCTTGAAAGAACAAATGCGACGTCATCTGCTCAGTCAGTGAATCATGGAGGTCAGTCTGCGTGAACATACATTGGTTATACGTTTGACACACCTAATGAGACGAAATTCTGCGGTCACACGAATCGTGTGCTTCAGGCGCAGAACAAAAATCTGTACAAGTGAAGAATCTATGTAACATCAGTTTGGAGCATACAGGTGTTATAACACATGACACCTTTTTTGGCAATGCGATACAAAAATGCGGTCCAGGTTTTACGAAAATATGTTGTGTAGGCTATAGAGAACACCGTGCATGAGCGCACGTGGTTATATATTCTCTCGCAAGAAGGAATACTTTAGAAACACAAAATGTAGCTCGGAGTATGGTGTATGCTTTCGATAGCCGACACAGTGAAGCAAGGCACATACGCTTCAATAATAGTATACGCGTACTTCACTAGAGCTGGGAGATGCTTGGGCTTGGGATATGGGGAGGATAACAGGAATGAAGGCGCTGGAAGAAGAAAAAGGATCATTACACGTGCTTGCTAAGCATGCAAGCACTGATCTTCATCGTGATGTACTTCAAGTCGCCGCATGGCAGACCTGTGAAAAAGGGCGGGCCACCAGCAATGTCTCGTTACGCAAACCACTACAACTGAATATGTCCAGCTCTGACCGTCAACCTAGCGATGATGTCTTGGTGTGAGAGGTGCGGATGATGGTGACGCAATAAATACTAAACACACATGATTGGAGTGCATTTCAGGAACACAGCAGCACGAATCTAGATTGCACTGTGAAAGTGCGATCCCATGTATGATGATGCCACTCTCCCTTTGCCCCACAAAACAAAGTGGAAACAAACATTCTCAAAACTACAACTGCATGTAAGAACATTGCAGTATATGAAGACGCTGAAACAAATCTAGCGTGGCGTAGGAAGTATTTTACAAACGCGCTATCTTTACAAGCAGGCCAGAGTTTACGGCATTGAAGGGTTCCCGAGATGTACTATGTACGTCAAATGCTAGCGAGGTTGTGGAATGAAACCAAGATCTTACTGCATTACGTAATGAAAACGCGCGATGTAAATCTAAGACAAAGAATTACAAGCTGTTGCAGGCGCCAGAGGAAGAAAAAGATTGCGCACAACAACATACCCTGTGTGCCGGATCTTCCGCGTATCACTCGGCTCACTGCTAAAACAAAGGGGCAACCGCTCATTGCAATAGTATTTACGTCGCTGTATGTGCATGGCTCAACACATCTATAAAGTGTACTACGCCAAACAAGGCAATAACGCAATACAACCACGGGGATTCCACTAGTACTCTCGCAAGCCACACCTCATCTAAACTTCTATCAAGGTGCGTATGCATGCATTTGATGGAAAAGTGCCATGCACGCTGGCTCACTGTACACAGGCGGCAGCTATAGGAAAGCACGCGGAACGCAAGAGTGTCAACGCTAGCACGCAGCACACATAGCCAAGGCATGGTGCTCAAATTACGGTCACGCATTTATACTTTTGCGGGGGCTTCCTAAAGCGACTTACGCTGATGCTGGTATTCGCGTAAGACATCCGTCGGCCATCGTTTCTGAAACATGGAGTCTGCGAGAGTGTCTTCCGAAGGACGCCTAGAACCTAAGAAAGGAGGGAAAGGGAAAAGAAAAGAGATAAATTATTAGTAGGAGAACATGTGCTTCAGTTTATGAAGAAAGACTGATCACAAGTGAAACCGAAAATTTAGAAACCGTTTCCTTCTGATGGTTCAACTAACAACCATTCGTTACTGTCATATGGGGCCCTTTATCTTGAACAATAAAACCATTCAAGAAATTAAGCAATTCATTATCAATTTCATTAGGGATGTCTTACCTTTGAGCTTTATTTATCTAACGTGAAAATTCACAATCTAAGGCACGTAATATGAATCTGTCGCAAAGGCTAGGCAATCAGCATACGTTCCTTGGTCGTGTAATACTAAAACGTTGGCCTCAAAATAACAAGCACATTTTCCATTACTAGATCATTGTAATACGTATAACTTTTTAATTTGTCAGAATCTAGGTTGCCTAAAGTTCATGTTGCATAGTGACCCTTGGTGAGAACCACCTAATACAGACAGAGGGCAAGCCAGTGCGAAGAACTACAAGCGCGGGAAATTTATGTCTTTAGTATGTTACACGACTAAGTGCGGCTTTCGTGCAGTCCACAAATGTTGCATTCAATTTTAAGAATGACATTTCGGCTCACCTCTCCATTGAAGAAGCAGAACAGGAGAGCAACACAAAGACCCTGAAAAGTAATGAAGAAGATGTGATTCAGAATTTTGACTTGTGGACACAACGAAATGAAAGCAAGATGATTTTCACATATGAATTACGCACTTTCCTTTCCAAGTGCTCCCATAACTATTCCATATACTTAGTTAGAATTGGGGTTTCCACAGGCCAAAATCTAATATGGTCATCATATTCAATAGAAAAACACATTGGTAAATGGTTTATTGGCTACAATATAAAAGCTCTGGCCACTTTGGTGTTAAATTTAACGGCCACCAAAGTCAAGCTGAAGATCACTGCTGGTAGCTGGCGCATGATCATAGCAAATGTCACTGCGATGAAAGATTACCGGCACAATACGGTACTTTCTGGGCGTGTAAAATGCACAGCGCTCACTTGAACTTGCTTGTTTAAAGGGTCGCGAAAGACCTATGCTTCAAATTGGCAAGAGTTCTCACCTGTAATGACGTGACCAATGCTGAGATGATCTCGTAAGCGAGGAAGATAGAGCCCTTGTCTGGTCTGAACGGAGTAACCACGTAGTGCAAACCCAAAAGAGGAAGCAATATCACTGTAGCCCGCACGGCTTTCCTGGAATGTAATGCATCGCCTGAAGTCAAATTGCAGAAAGATTTGGTGACAGAATCACGACAGAAAAAGTTATGCCGTTCCTCAAAGGCAGTTTTTTAGCAAAAATGGTCTGTGCGACCTGAGTTTCTGTCAAACTTCTAAACTTAAGCTTTCAAATAAAATTTATTTTATTTGAGTTAACTTCCAGTTCCCAGACAACTGGACCATTGTGGGTCTTCATGAGAGTGAAAAAATTAACGAACGTTTTTGGTAGCTTATGATCGTGCATTAGCAGGTTTCGACGGAGTTTAAACATACTTTTAATCTCTTAAATGAAAGCAATTCCTTATTCCGCCTTTCGTCATGTGCTGTTGAAGCATTATATGCACTCATAGTATATATGCTGGTCTGTTAAAGTGACAACGTAAAAATTATTCCATGTATGACATGACCGTTAGGAGAAACTTCATAGCACAAAAAATCATCAATAGTGACGTTTCAATCTTACCTTGTGCTCTCGTTGTCAGGGGAATTGACAGCCCGAAGCTTCGTCACCAGTACCCTTACGATGTTGACGAGAAATGCGAAGCTAAGCTGCAAAAAACGAGAAAGATATAACATGAAAACGTTGTGTAGCAGGCTACAGTTGAAACAATCATGAATTAGATTGCTCTCGTTAGCTTCTTTTATTATTACTTGACCGTTTTCTGTTAAGTTGGGGTATATTCCTCGTTTAATCTAATATCAGCTGAATATGCTTTGAAAGATTTACGTATGGCGACTGACAGGACATAATCTCCAAGCGTGTACCTGTGGCTTCTCATTAATGCGTTCCACCGTGCTGCTGTGGCTGTTTACAAAAAGTATAAGTCCATTAATTATGAACAGGCAATTAAGGTACACTGATTCTACTTAGCGACACTTCCAACCGATTTTTTTTTTGATCCCATCACTCCTTTTTGGCATCACATGAGCCCATCTGCTGCGCGAAAGTACCGAGCAAATTATTTTTTTTTCTCAGCGTGACAGAAGGCATGTTAATACACTTGTCACTCATCTGTTCAACCTCCCCTGCTTCTACAATGTTGTGTGCAAGAGGATTTCTATTACTTCCCACAGTTCTGAAAATTACAAGGACGCGATTACCACGGTGTACAATTTGTGGGCATTTTAAATTCAGTGGAGCGAGTTCAGTTAGGCCAAAATATGACGATTCATGACCTCGTGGCTCTGTTTATCACGTCGACGCGACGAGCCCGCCAGCACATTCCCAGCGTAAACAGAAACTAAGTGGATGAAATGTAAAGTAACAGGACACCTAAGCAAAGTGGACAAGTCTGAACGCGCGTACGAACGTGTTAAAATGATTGAAGAGCGAAGCAAAGAATGCGTACCAACCATTCCGGAGCGTCAGGCGGGCGGTCGCGTTAAAGCTAATTCAAGGGCCAACGTTATTAGAGTTTATGCACAGCCTGCCAGAATTGTGTCAAAAAGCTGATTTCTGAAGACAGAATTCGTTGCGATGAAACTCATTCCGTCTTTCTCACTTGTGTCAAGAGTTGTTAAACCCATAGAGTTTCCTAATATACACTAGAGGGAGCTCTGGCGCTTGTGTCTATGGGAGCTGCAACGCACGGTGCTTCAGCGAGCATGAGAATGATGGGTTGTACACACATTTGTTTAATTTTTGTACTTCTGGCCTGTTTTTGGCTCTGTATGTGTTCGTGTGGCTTGGAGCTGTTTTCTCACGAAACAAAAATCAGCAAATGTTCAGCGGTGGCGCTTCACCACCTTATTCTTTCAGACTTACCTTTCCAAATGAGGTCACGAAGTTCAAAAGGGTTGAATCTTTCTTTCAAAACAAAACTGAAACACGGCAATAAACGAAGCCGCAAGTACAATTGGCCGCCCGCAAGTACGAAGAGTAGGCAAATGTGCGTACTACCCAACATTCCCATGGTCACTGAACAATCGCAGCGACAGAGTCCCCTATTGCTAATTTTAGGAAACTCTATGGTGAAACCTGCTTGCCGTCAAAATGGCGTTGCGGCCAAAAGACCGGAAACAGGCGGCGCGCAGCTCGCCAGCTCCAGCCAATCAGTGGAGTCCTTATGGAACATGTCCACGTTCATCGCGAGAATAGCTCATCGGGTGGTTTCTCTGCAATGCATTGTAAGATGTGTGCATGCCATTCTTTTTTTTTTTTGACACGTGCAGAATTGGGGAAAGAACTAGAAATCAGCATGCGCGCGAAGTTACAGGAAATGAGAGATTTAAAACATGTGTGACACGTATAGGCAAGTGTACTACCATGCCATCTAACGTTCCCAAAAAATTTTTCTTCATGCATATAATGATGTCTAGTGATGTTCTTGTTACTTTTGGGCAGTAGATGTGCTAATGTTCGGCTATATAAGGAGGGCTGAGATCACTAAATAAACTGCTGAAAGTTGACCTGCCAGTGTACATGTAAGGGCCTTCATTCTGTGTTCGTCCTCAGTGCGCTCTTACAGTTCGCAAACATGCATGGACTACCAACGTGCCCAGATTACCACCTTGGTGCTCTCACAATTTTATCACAAATCTCCTTACGTCCAGCGCTTCAATTATGAAGGCACCCAATGCTACCCGACGTACAGCTATAGGGTATACACCCAAGACACTAAACTAGTTACCGCCTGTCTATGGTAAAAAAACATAAATTGTTACTAAACTTAATTGAGCCTAATTACATGAAATACATGTACATACAACAAGCTGTGCGCGTTTAGTGCAGGAATCAAACACTCGTATAAAAAAAAGGTAGTGCTTTAGAGACTTGTGGTTGTTTTTTTTTCCCTAAGTTAGTTTCTTTCAGTAGATAGCCATAATGTATTATAGAGAAAATGAAGTTAGGAAGACTAATAACGTGTACTAAATAGTATAAATATATAAGTGATCACAAGAACACACCAGAGATAAGTACACCTACCAGAATCGAGAAACAGACAGGAACGCTCAGAATATAAGTGTACCACACGTCGTGCTCGACCCAGCACCTGTAAAAATAGTGGAATAAAATTATTCAGTGCTCATAATGGCTCAGCTACAGCTGGTTGAGAAGAAATTCTGAAGGTAACAAAAAAGCAGCTCACCACGTTTTTCTGAGGTTCTGCCTCTTAATGTTATCTTGTGGAACTCTTATTTACAATATGATAGCCATCGTTTGATTAATGTTCTGCTTGTTGAGAACCAACCGTAAATTGTATTCTGAGCCGTCGGTTGTCACACAATACGCAATGAACATGAAACGTGTACAGGTGTGGAACATGAACGTGTACAGGTGAGCTTAATTTTCTCTTTTTTATTGAACTTATTAGAGTATAGTTTTTCATCCCCAACGCTCTTGACGAGCTAGCACAAAACAGTTTCCTTCTTGAGGCGCAAACTCTATGTTCCTCATGACATAGTAAGACGGTAAGTTGGGCCAGTTGGTTAGGATCCATCGTGAACACACTTACAGCGCAATACCATGACATGCCGAATATTTGTTTATGAGCGAACATTTGTCTGTTATATGCGGAGCTATAGGATTAGCATAAAAGACTAAGCAACATGACCTGAGAATACTTACATTCTTGACGCCTCTGGATCTAGGCCACGCATTACAGCGTAGCCTATCGTTGGAAGCAGCGGAAAACCTGGACAGAAAAAATACACAGTGGCACGTTTTGACGATGATTACTCTAGGGACACACAACGTTTTTCAAATATCTAACAGTAAATACACCAGCGACACAGAAGGATAATTTTAACACCACTGCTGATCATCGAAAGAACTTAGTGTTAACAGAGACTACCACAAGGGCAACAGAAAGAGATAGATGAAGACATAGTCCGGTTCTAAATTGTATACAGGGGAATAATTGTTCTTGCATCAGAGCACGCAGTAGCAGGGAGATAGAATGACGAGACATACACTGGGACACATGGTTTCGAGATTTTTCGATGATGCTCCTGTATCGGACGTAGGTTTATTTTCAAATGCGGCTTCTGCGAAATCACCTATAAACCTAACTTTTATGGGCCCCAGCCTTCCGCAAGAAACTTAGAGATGCAACATGCAGTGAGCGTAACACTTACCCCATCCAATGAGCAGAAACCACTTGAGAATTTTATCTTCGGCAATGAAAGCCATCACAAGTAGCGTGTGCAAGTAGAGACCCTCGCAGAACATCCAGAGGTAATTGCACAAGAGGAAGTACTGGGTCACGACGTGCAGGGCCTGGCACCAGCTCTGATGTTGAAGAGGAACAACGATAAAGTAAATCACAATAAACACCTTTTATCCATGTTTTCTTCTGATAGACTTATTATAGAAATGCGAGTAACGCTATTATTGACCTACCGGGCTTTCTTCTATCACATGAGGCTGTGCAATGACGTGTATGTACCACAGTATCCAACATAGATTATTGATGATGAACGAAGTGAACAAATTCTTGTGAATAGTGATCCTCCTACAGCGAAGAGACCTGAAAAAAAATAATGGTAAGGCTTGAAAAGGAGGAAGAGGAAGGACAGGGAGGATAGCCAGTTCTCATACCAGCTGGCTACCCTGGTGCTGGGGAAGGGGGTAAGATGGTTAAACAACGACAGAAAATTGTATTGCGTGAACTTCTAATGCTGGTGGTACTATTTACAGAAGTAGACATACAACCCCTAGCAGTTCTTTTGACCCGCCTTAGCGACAGACCACTATAGCGAAAAAGTCTGAGCTAAGAATACCGATGTTAACTGTAGTCACAATGAATATCAATCAAGTCCTTACTGCGCTTTCTGGGTAGCATTGGATTATTCTTTAGTCTATAGTACTCTCACTCTGCACTTGTAGTTTTTTTGCGCTGCTGCTTTTTTTTCACCCTGTTTTTCGTTCCCCTTTATTTAGTAAAGGACCCCCAACTATACTTTATATTTCTTACTGACCTCTTCACCTTTCTCTCATCTTGTTACCTGTTTTCCACTCTCAAACTGAACAGAAACGTTACAAGACAGTGTTTAGCTGCACGGCAAACTCATATAAAAATGAGCTTTACGCGTGTTCAGTACCTGAATAAGAATGTCTGTCATCCTTGCAGTGTTTTTTTTTGTTTGCATTGAATTCATGCTCTAAAGTAAACGATGACTTATTGCTGGAAACTTTAGCTTCGTGATTCTTATTTGCGAGTTGTTTTACACGCAGCGCCCGCAAAACCTAGACATCTGTTTTCAGGTAGCATCCGGTGAGCGCACATGACGTGTTGCCAAGCAGCAAGAACATCAAAGCCCACAACATATCACCACGAAAAAACGGGGCCTTACGATTTCACCCTAGTTTGACTGCGATAACATAATTCGGCTACCGGTGAAGTTCCCTGTAGCACCAGCATGATCTACATGGCATTCCGATCCAACAAGGCAGTACATCATTCTCTGCTAGGCACTCTTTCCTGCATAAAACGGTCATGTGTTCTAATATCTTGGTACGTGTAGACCAGAAACATAGAAGTTCCGGCCTCCGCACCTCGCACAAACACACTAGCTTCATTCTCCTATTCCCTTGATTTCCTACACTACAATCAAAGAAGACGGGGCCTCTTTTTAGGCCACAGCATCAGGAAAGAAGAAGAACGGTCCGTAGTTGCATACGCTTTCCGGGTCAATAGCATAGGAAGCGATGCCTGGTATCACTAGGACACAATCGTTATTACTTCATATATTGGCCACTGGCAACCCTATATACTAAAAATTTTGGTCTGACAGTCCCAAAATTTCATGTTTCCGTGAGATTTAAATGAAAACATATGACAAATAAATGGTCTCTAAATAATTTCCGTGAGAAAACATGTGAAAACATTGAAATAACATATATGGCTTGATATTGTAGGGGAGGGGAGGTGGGTATGTGTGTTTTTGAAATTGAGGAACAAATTTTCTAGAGGCCTAAATTTCTATGGGCCATTCTTAATCCATGTTTTGCGAGCTAGTACGAGCATTGAAAAGCTGTAAAAAAATAACTCACCTAAAGTAACAAAATATGAATAGTGACAAGAGTAGGGCAACCAGTGATATGGAGTAACCTGTGACGTAGAGTGAATTCACCAAGTTTCGGAACTGCAAAAAAAAAAGAAAAAAAGTGTGAATAACAATAGGTACAGTTAATCGAATCAATACTACCCAGACCGGTGTATCTAAGGTCAAATAAGCAGCAAATGCCTTTTTGATGAATTGACGAAAAGATTGCCTTAACTTCTTTTTCTTTTTTTTCATTTAGGACTAACTAAGGAAATCAAAGACGACATTGCGAAGCGCACTCTCTTGTGAGTTATGACTCTCAGCTAGAGCTTAGTGTACGCAAAACATCAGGGGTAACAAAACCTTGAGTTCTCAGCGTCCAAACAAGGCGCTAAGTTCTCAAATGATTTAAAGCATATGTGACCCGTCATGACCGTGGTACGTTGCTCTACCCTTCTACCCTACACGAGATTAGACTCTCGCTCAATGAATTTCATTTTGTTTTGTTCACTATGCCACAGTATGCCACATGTGGCATCGAACTTATAAAGCGGTGGTCATCTCCAGTAGATGTTTTTCTTTTTTTCAACAATTTCACTATCACTTTTGTCTTCATCACACCTGGAAGAACCAGTTTTTCCCATGCTACTTTGTATGTGATACGAAAATATGCACATGAAGGGTCTTAAATTCGTAACTCCTTTGGTATGGCGCAAGTTAAATGGTAGGGAAGCCCAAATCTTTAACTACTATGCGCAGCGGCGACGTTTATGTGTGTCAGCTTTATATGATAAAACTGAGTTTCAAAAAATTGTATTTAGGACGTGTGCTTCGTGGGTAAATCCATGCTGATTGATTGATTGATTGATTGATTTGTGATGTTTTACGTCCCAAAACCACCAGGTACGCCCTTGCCCTCACCATTTTTAGAGTAGTTCAGTTATGGCAAAGATACACTGAAAACATCGCCACTCGCACAATATGTGTAAAGATTCGGGCGACTACACCTGGAAACGATTGTCATACATAGCTTAACGTAGCCTCTCACGCGAAACAGACAGGAGAGAAGGACAAGCGCAAACTATCAACTAAATTTATTCGAAAAAGCGCACATACGCACACACACACACACACACACACACACACACACGCACATATATATATATATATATATATATATATATATATATATATATATATATATATATATATATATATATATATATATATATATATATATATATATATATATATATATATATATATATATATATATATATATATAGGGCAACAAAGTCACAAGTCATATTAGCAGAGAAAATAAGTCCTTTGAGTGGCAAGCACTTAAGTAATCTATCTAGGTGGCATGTTACGTGATTGTAACGTGGCATGTAACTAAATAAATATAGTCGATAGTTCGCGCTTGTCCTTCTCTCGTGTTTTTTTTCGCGCCATAAGCTACGTTAATAATCAACCAATTCGCCCAACAAGTCACTCTGCTGTCATAATTGTTTTCACACTCTGACCAAAAACGTTTCTTTTTTTATTTTGGTGAATGCAAATGCACTGCATTTTGCTGATGACTACTTGTCATACTCTTTAATTTGCTAGTTCCGCAGAGAAAGCTGCTCAATGAAAAGCACGCGCACTTACAAGAATTTCCATTCGGTGGAGATCATCGTTGCCGTGACAACATCGCTGGTTAATCAACTTATCGAGTCAACTTATCAATCAGCAGCTTAATTGATTTGCTACAAAACAGCTTCCCCGTGAGCACTCAGCACATTTCTTTTTTTAGGGGTGCGCATAGACTCATTCAGCCAGAACCATTCACGTAACGCTCACCTTCCTGAAGTAATAGGGTTTGAAAGAGATGAAGACGTCAGCTGACTCGAGTAATTGAATTTAAAACGCGACTTTTGAAACGAAATACACACAGACGTTTATATAATCAGTGGTGAAGCTCCCGAAGGGAACAGGAACGAGGAACAAGTTACGCTGGGATATATTTTTGAACTGTATAAAAAAGGACAGCAAAAAGATCACTCTGTCAAAACGGCTAGTATAGACTAGACAGCTAAAATGCCTCTTTAAACCTCAAATGTTGTAAAAACAAAGTCTCTTTATGTTGTTCGGTTATTTTCACAGATACGAGTTCAGAAGAAGTGCGTGTCTGAATGAAGATAAGAAGCCTTCATGTTGTTATGAAATGAATGTTACGGAAAAGCCTGTAGACACTTACCTGAAGGTCGTGAGTGTCGACGCATGCAGTGTAGTTGGACCACACATGACCAGTTACGGGATGCCGGAACCACGTCCCGTTTGACGTGCATAATTTGTGCGCTTGCCCTGTGGGAAAAAATATATATGACGATGAGCTCAAGGCTCTAGCCTAAAACAACCTCAAGTGATTACTGTCAGTGCCAGATAGCACTCAATCGCACTAGAGGAAAAAAAATTGATATCACTAAGACATATTGATTAGTCACTGTTCGCGAAGAGTACCGCAGCTTTACTAAAACAAACCTATTGAAACGCAGGAGCACACATATTAATTTAGAATAGTGCACAGATATGTGAATTTCCAACTTTCTCACTTCGTATAGCACCCCGTTCTACTTTGCAGTATGAAGTTCTGACGTGGTGAAGAAACAGCCCTTAGCACTGTTTTACGAAACATGGTGCTCCTCAGTGTTCTGTGCACTGAATTCGTCAAATTCGATATTCTTCGCTGACATATATGAAAAATATCAAATTTAACTAATTTAATTGAAGTTTGATTTTATGGGCAATACTATCAACCTTCTTCTCTTCCTGTTTACCATGCACTTGAAGCTACCCAAACTAGATACCCTTTCGGATATTTTGCTGGATCGTTCCTAATGGAGCACGAGCACACTCCTCGGGAGCGCATTTGTGGCCAAAGGGGTCAGCCTGAAAAATTCACTCACTAGAAGACAGAAATCCGGCCACGAATTGGGGGCATGGTGCGAACACAGTCTGTCCAGGTGGGGTGTCATCCCAGCAGTTCCAGCCATCCCATGTTCGTGGGCATAGAGATTCGTTCGCTCCTGTGAAGGAAATCAATGAAGGCATCGTTCAAAGTTATGCAGTATTCATATACTGGTTGATTGATTGATATGTGAGGTTTAACGCCCCAAAACCACCATATGATAATAAGAGACGCCGTAGTGGAGGGCTCCGGAAATTTTGACCACCCGGGGTACTTTAACGTGCACCCAAATCTGAGCACACGGGCCTACAACATTTCCGCCTCCACCGGAAATGCAGCCGCCGCAGCCGGGATTCGAGCCCGCGACCGGCGGTTTATCAGCCGAGTACCTTAGCCACTAGACCACAGCGGCGGGGCCAGTATTTATATACAATTTCGGAACGTGTTTGGAATAATAACGCATCATTCCAATTATGCGCGTATGTTACTGTTCGCTTGAAACGAGAAAATAACCTTGGCGTGAGTTATTAAAATCTTAAATCCACCATATCAGTCAAAGAGACAATACAGGGGACAAAAAGCCATTGGAAAGAGAATGTCAATGAACTTTACACTTCGACACTGCATCAAGACAGCCATTGCTAATGTACCCAGACAGTCATCGCGTTTTTCGCAAAACAGCTTCAAACACGCAGTTGTCTGTGGCATAAACAATAACGGCCGCTTCAAAGCTCTCACCTTACTGTCACGCTCGGTATAATCTATACCGCAGGAATGCGTAGCCCAGCGCAATGTTCTGTTCCATAGTGGCATTCGAGTTGTCATTGCTTTGGTGGTCTCCGCGAGGGCGCATCGCCTCCACTTGATTTAACGCTCGTCCAGGTTTCACGCCGCAGCAACTGAGAGTGCTTACAGCAACGAAGTGCTTACTTAACCGACGCGATAAATAAAAATGTTCACCAATTCGTGCATAGGTTCAGGATGAGAACAGTAGATTGTTCCTCACACCTGCTGTTTACAACAAAAGAGGTCATATACAAAAAGAGAGCAGTGCACCACAGGTGTGAAAGGCTAACTCGTAAAGCGACCTCTAACAGTGCTCACCGAGCTCAGGAAATGGCTTGAGCAGTACGTGCTCTAGGCAATGCTTGAAGTGGTCGATCTTTTCTTGCCACATCCAGTTCTCTCCCCTCGGAGAACTCTGTTCCCAAGGAACGTACTCTCCGATTTCTTCAGCGATGTCAAGGAGAAGCTTCAGTTCGGGGTCCTGGAAAGACACCATGCTTCAAATACCCTGGACTAATGGCCAATAAATTAGAGATGCGGTTTTAAAACGTGGGTACCTTTGTAAATGTGCCGTTATAAATTTATATGTTGACGAATACAATAAAAAACAATATATGTTCATTGAATCACATATTTTGTACTGATTTAACGCCAGTACGTTTGTCGTAAGCGAAACAGAAATAGACGTTGTTTAGTAGACGCTTGAGACGTATTCCGTAGTCATGTGCCTGCCGTGTCATATGAGTATGAAACACGAGATGTGCATTCTGTCTACGGTAATGCAGTATTACATAGACTACACTCGCATGGGGCTGATGGGTCGCAACACAACGAAGGTGGAACGTTTGCTGTATGTCAGTGTGCCTTAAAAAGTGGAATAGTGCTTTTTCCTGTATTTGAAGCCCGCTTCGTGCCACGTTAAGGTGGGCAACATATTGTGGAACTCTCAGGAGGTTACACGTGAATTATTATCATATTTCAGAACACTTTCGAAGCTGTGAGTTGCTTGAGGCATAACAAGTTAGCCAGTGCACACAAATAAATACTCACAAAGTATGGCGATACTGTGCAGGCGTCGTAGTTCCCCATTTCATCTTGCCAGGAGCCCCTCATGAGACAGTGGTACGTAGCGGTAGCTGCATTCACAACCCGATAGAGAAGAAAAATTTTTAGGAAGCGTATATCTAGTATAAACATAAGCAAGTAATGCCCCGAACACGCCTATATACTGCTGTTTTGACAGGTATTGCGTTACCGTTTTCATTTAAATAAGAGCGAATGAAGCTTCTATAAAAAAGGTACATGGCTAATCTTAATAAACTATGGGCTCTAACCTGTTCTCAAACCAGTACAGTAGCGAATAAAAATGTTAATATTCAAGTTACGCCATAAAAAAACTCACGTGATGACTTCAACGGATCGCCTGAATTTAATGGGGTGCTATTACTTTTTACCTTGACTAAGAACGGTTAAGTAGCAAGCGCTAATTAGTATGCATCAACTGGGTAAGTGTGCTATTCTCACATAACCGCACTTGCACCAAACTGCACAGGACACCTAAGATAAAATATGCGTGGTTCGTCACCCCAACAAGGACGTAATAGCCTCGTTCTCACCGCTAATCACCGCGTATCGGATCGACGGCACTGAGCGCAGACAAAAGTTATTAAATGTACTCAGTTCACGTGAGATAAATGGTCAGTGGCATGGTCTCTGGCGTGCCTCAAGGATAGCTTGCCATTTATTATTTTCGGGCATGGAAGTGCATGACGCCGGTTTTCACGGCGTGTTTGTGCAGCCTGCCACGTGGCGCATGTGTTTTTCTACAAATAAGACCAGTACGTGAATTCAGCAAGCAAGCTTAGATTCGTGCTTAGCGTTCGCGTTACAGAAAGCAAAGGCGTAAAAGACGACAATGAATGGACAAACTGTCAACAGGCTGGGTGCACTTCAACATTTCTCGTTCACTCCACTTCGATCTGATATTGTCACATCGAGTTTACGTGAATGCGCTTATTACCCGAGACGTTAACGTTGCCAGGCAGTAGTGTCGGACATGGTGCCTTAGCCGTCATTCCACGCGGCGTTGGTGGCCAACACTGCCATCCGTCAAACCTCCAGTCACATCCAGCTGCATACGGGACAAAGGAAAAGTTTAATCAAACTTGAGTGGCGATTTCTTACCAGATAACTTCAAAAGAAAGTTGTACGTATACTGGAGCGAAAATGAAACTATTTTTGTACGCAGAAACAAAAAGCAGGCTTCAGCATGTCTACTCTCTCCGAGTATTTCTAAAAATATGGATACACTGTTGCAATATAAACTTTTTTAACCATATTTTTTTTTCTTCTCAGGCCGGGGCCACTAGGTGTCGCGTACATTTTAAGTTACATAAATTGAACACATTCAATATGTATAGGCTTCTTTTTGTAGAGTAGGACTTGGGCTTAGCTTCGTTCAACCACGCCTTGCGAAACTGGAGGTTCGTTTTTATTGTCTTGCATTACACATGCTCATGTGTGCTTATTCTTAAGCTCAAACCCGCTTAAATCGCACAGTGAGACATGAGATATGTAGCGTGCTTTAACTGGGTATACTATCGTCGCCACTGTAAATTCCTCGCACCAAACTCTGACGATCACCCCTACTCTCGTTTAATTAGCGATTAGCGGTCTAATCAGACCAGCGTGACGCTACCAAATAGCAATGAGTCATTCACCAGTGTCATTGTCTCCGGCCTCGAAAAATGCCCGCTGCTCACATTCGCGCAATGCCTTCAGCTGGGCGAACACCCGTTCGGTGCGGGAACCGAATACACTGAGGCAACCCCAGGGCAGCAGGCAGGTGGATAGTATCTGTGTGAAAGCAGAGAAACCGTCGAATATGATGTACAAGGTGACGGGAATGCGGGTCACTGAGATGAAACTGACAAAGTAAAAAAAAAATGCCTGTTGCTCTGTTTAGGTCTGTCCTCCTTAAATGACTTATGAGGGCTGTTCCAGATATCCCGTGGCTTATAATTTAAAAGAAGACGAACGTCGTTACGTGGAACACACCAAGTGCAGGCTGTACTCGGTAGGTACCTGTAATCTTTTTGACTAGTGCGACTTAATAATTAGTGCTCATTATATTTCTAACTTTACAAGTGTTCCCCAATTCATGAAAATGTCAATGAGGCTAACGTTGACATCTTCAAACCACATCGAACTGGGCTGTTCGCCACTATGTACCGAACCCGTGCTCGTTTTTTTAGGGGGGGGGGGTGGAAGAAGGGGCGAAATGGGGGATGATAAAAACAGCCCACGTATCCTGAAAAACGACAGGTGACTATACTCACAAGCAAGCAGGGCCCTCGGACAGGATTATGGTGAGGTAGAAAGTCAGGGCTATATGCTCCCACCTTTTGCGGGTGCGAACGTATTCATGTGCTACTTTTCATATTTTGCGTGCTTTCTTTATCAGCCGGAACAAAATGTGCATGTCAATAGTACGTTGCTAAAAATTGCGCACTTATATGACAATTGAGCATACCTTCACATGTCTCATTGACACTTTAATGATTAGGTGAGCACCTATTGATCGACTTAGAAACACAATAATTACTAATGGACCAAGGCGCATTGCCAAACAATAACTGCGCAGTTGGTGAATTTTCATTAATATGAATTACAGGTCGCGTTTTTTTTTTCGAAATCTAGAAGTACCTAGGGGCTCTTCCTAAGAGGGACTCGAATTCATCCCTTGGACCACACTTCTCGTCCAAACGAAGTAACACCTTGACTCATTATTTCTATAACTACTTCCGTAGTCACAAATTATTATTATTATTATTATTATTAAAATGACTGCTCGTATAGTTGAACACTCCAAAAATATTAACATGTATGCTGCCACAGAATAGCTTGTCCGGAAAGCTGCTGACAAACATTTTATCCCTTATCTTTGTAGATCTTTGGACACATTTCTTAGATTACTCAGTATATATTTCAAGTCAGTATTCTCCAAACAGAGTAGAAGACAGACAAACAGACATGCCGCAATCTGGGCTCTGTGGGTCGATAGTCATTTCACTGTGATCATTTATTTATAGGGACACTTTCAACTGGACTTTGCCGCAGGCGTTAGCATCGGTGTCGCCGTCATTCACCGTACGTGTATACGTAACTATATGCATAAAAACGCAAGCAAGAAAAACAATTCAGAAAAAACACCGGAGCGTGGAACCGAACGTGGCACCTCTGAATTGTGAGTGCGAGGCGTTAACCACTGAGCCACGAAAGAGCACCTCCTCCAACATTCAAACAGCAAGCTAATTATATTTACCGCTTACCGCTGGTGACGGGCATCTCAGGGGGAACTATCGTGTTTTCAGAATTACCAGCAAGATTGCGCAATGAGCGCGCGTCGTCACATCGTCACGACGTGCGCTTTTATCTCCCGTGCGTACTTTGCCCCGCGGAGATGATGCAGGGTGGGCGCTAACGCGCGCGCCATTATCTCGCGGTGGGGAGGGTCGTACGTCTTAGCTGGCCTTGGGCTTTCACCGGGACGAATCTGTTGCAGTTACGGGGCTCGCAAAGGTCACTGAAATTGTTACACAGTCTCCGTTTGCGAAATAAGGCGTGCTTTTCAGACAGAACGAAGTAGCAACTGGGACGGTTATTTTCGTTCATCTGTACTTGTGAATACGTTTCGTACGTCATTTGTGCGTGAGGAACGCAAAGCACGTTTCGATCTGCTTGCCATTCTGCGCGTGACCTTCCAATTTGTTGCTATCGCGTTCATTGCTTCTCTTTTGAGGCAAAGCTGTGACTTCTTTATTACTATAACAATACCTTCAGGATCACTGTTGACGTTGATAATGTTCGCGAGCACTGTTTTTATCACGTCATAGAACAACTTTTTCTCATTCCGTGCCGGTTACGCAGTCCACATAAAAAAAAACAGAAAATACGGTAAATGGACATGACGTAGCGCCCCGAATAGAAGACGCTCTTTCTAGAACCGATAAAGTACAGCGAAATGAAAGCAAAGCAATACGAGAGGGCTATACGAAAGGCAATACGAAAAGGGTACACGATGGTGTTTCTCGCAAAACTCCGTACATCTCGCGAACTCGCTAGAAAGAGTCACCTCGAAGCCGGGAACGTGAGCGGCGCGCGAACGTTTTACTGACAACAAAACTTAATCTGGAAAATGTCGTGTTTTGTGAAGGCATCATCTCTTTTGTTTATACACTTCCACCATCTCAAGAGAAAAAGGCATGCACGTAACAAACAAAAAACGCGCAGATGAAAACTTGTGAGCGATGGCTTTAAGGTGTAACTGAAAGTGAGATCGCTTCCACGGTGCAAGACGTTCGCAACTGCTGCGTTGAACCTTCCAGGACCCTCCGCAGCTTCACACGCACAGGTTCTCTACTATCTGAACTATCGAGGCAACGTGCTCTTTTATTTTAAGCTGTATTTGGCTTGAAATTGATAGTTGGACGGAATCCCGTATAGTCATAAGCGGACATGCAATTAGAATACGACTCTGACCACAATTAACAGCAAATCAGAGCAAACATTACGGGCGCCGCGTAGAGACGGGAACGACTTGCATTAACTTGGTTTTATTGTGGTCAGTAAATTGTTTTATTTGTATTCATGTAGTCAGCTTACCTCCATAGTATTGGGACGAACTTCGGTCCGTTCTTTTTCGTAAGCGTATTGCAACCGTGCGTGTTAGTCAGGGTCAATTTTATTCTTCTCTTCGGCAGTTAAAGTCATTGTAGACTGGTTTATAAGGTTTATTGTCAGTGCGTTGTGGGTACTAGTACCACCGATAGCAATTTGAGGACCGCACACGATGTAAAACACGAGGGGGACCACACACGATGTAAATGAGTTTCTCTACCGCGACGCTGCTTCGAAACGTTCTTTGATTGATATGTGGGGTTTAACGTCCCAAAACCACTATATGATTATGAGAGACGCCGTAGTGGAGGGCTCCGGAAATTTAGACCACCTGGGGTTCTTTAACGTGCACCCAAATCTGAGCACACGGGCCTACAACATTTCCGCCTCCATCGGAAATGCAGCCGCCGCAGCCGGGATTCGAACCCGCGCCCTGCGGGTCAGCAGCCGAGTACCTTAGCCACTAGACCACCGCGGCGGGGCTTCGAAACGTTCTTTCCCTAGAACATGGCGCCAGTTCAGATGTGTGCCAAGGATATTGAAACTATAAAAGGAATAGAAAAGAGGTTCTTTTTCGTATCCGCTAAGAGATTTGTATAACTGCTAGCGGCATTCTGCCGTTCAGACAGGCCGAAAAAATTTCACTCGTGTAATGTAATGAGCGACAAGGACGTACAATCCAAGATCCGAGACCTGTCAAAATGTTTACACGACACAATTAGAATCACTGAGATCCTGGTGTGGCGAGGTTCACACAGTCCAAGCGTTTGACCTTGGTCCTAGAGTTTGACCGTTCTAGTGGTCACTACGCTTGTCGATAAATTTGGTGGTTGACAGGGCCACGACCCGTGTTGTTATGAAGTGGTGCTCGGTGCAGCCTAACACCTTCTCTCGACAAAAGCATTCGTGTATATTTTGGATAATTTATATTTTCATTGTGTCCTGTTCCCGTATGATGATTGTTCTGGACTCCAATAACTGCTGCTATCTATTTACCTCCTGTGAACCGGGTTAGGGAATGACGTGTCCTGTTCCCGTATGATGATTGTTCTGGACCCCAATAACTGCTGCTATCATTTACCTGCTGTGAACCGGGTCAAGGAATGACGTCTTCATGATGGCGGAATAGTCTACGAGGCAACGAACTTTCTTCTAACCGCAAGCTATTTCTTGCTTCGGGCGCATGCCATCAAATGTTACGGTGAGCAAACGTATACAATTCGCTTTTGAGGTTGGCTTTACTTGTTAACTCCCACTACACAATATACCTATCTGCTCTGCAGCTAAACGACTGCATTCGAAACCAACTACACTGTAGAAAGTGACATCTGGTCCACCTAAGAGCTTAGAAATTTCGCTACAACTTCTAGAAGCAACCTTCATGATTTCGAAGGCAGCGCCAATTACGTCAGCTGCTGCTTGAATTCATGGCTGCTATGCGCTGTTGCCTCGTTTCGACTCCCGTCTTCGAATTTCTTGCCGATAACTTTAAAGCAGTCCGTTCATTCTTGAACATTCGTTTTTCTTTGCTTAGCTCCCCTTAGAAACCAATAAACTATTTTGTTTCCCTTATTTCAAAACTAAAACACGAATTGTGTAGTAGTAACCTTCTGTCGACTCCTCTTCTGCCCAGAAATCGTTCAGCGGGTGCTCAGCAAGAGCAATCCACTTTCTTTCTCTTACGAACTGTATTCCCTCCATGGAAGTTGACAAGATCCTGAAGAGATTCAACTGTCCCAAGCATAACACATGAGTAGTGAACCCTGCGTTCTGAAACCCGGAAACTGTAGTAACAGTGACGGGACCGTTATGATGCTTAAAAAGCCGTAAAAAGGGCCCAGTCGGCGGGGAATGGAACGGCACTAGATATGAAAACGCAATGTAAAAAGTAAATGCAGAAGAAACGCGTGTTTGAGAGAACGAACTTAATGGCAAGGCAGTATACAGCGGATTGAAGCAGCAAACGCAGCATCCATGGCCAATCGGCCTAATGCTTCCCGGCTTTGGAGGATGACGAAACCCGGAATGGATGCCATGTACAGAGCACAACAAGCATAAATTGGAAATAAACTGTACAAAAATAGAAAAAAGGTTTTACTATGTCCAAGAAAAAGAGACGTTTCAAAAGGGTGGTAACGAAAGTGTAAGGGTTCTCTGTGGTCAAAAGATTGTATACAGGGAGTATAGGTATATCGAGGAAATGCGAAAACCTGGCTGGGCTTCTTTATGCTATTTTCGTAGGAAGGCTAGAATATAGATAAGGTTCCTCCCCGATTATATATACGAAGGACGATAGCGTCCCTGCTGCTGAAAAATTGCTGCATATTTTATGATTTCGAGACTGCGAAGACGTAAAAGTTTGAGCAGAGAACTCCCACTGAGGTGCCAGCGAGCCTGGTGCAGAAGCACTCCTTCTCCGGTTCTTTACAGGCTTTCGACGACAAAAGGTTCCATTTGGTACGTTTCTCAGAAAAGGTTGACAAGGTGCAGTAAACTGTAAGAAATTTTTAGGAACATAATGCTGAAAAATGCGCAAGCAGGCAGCGCGCGAATTTCGGCTCCTCTAGGGATTGTCCACTTTTCATCTCGCCGACCAATCTCATAAACTGCGAAAGAAAAATCCCTTGTAGATAAAAGTTTGTCAAAAGTAGTCCCTGTAGTGAGCATTGGTGTGATTGACGTTTGTAAATACTTCAGGTAAAAGCAAAGATGAAAAAAGCAAAAGGAAGTAATGTGTATGGTTGTAGTGTTTGATATCTTCGTACCATCAATAAGTAAATATATTTTTTTATAACTCGAAGGATATATTATCAGCGTCCTTACATGCCACATTCACAATAAGAGACGCGTCGTAGTCGAAAGCTGCCCTAGTTTTGACCATATGATATTATTATAATGTGTACCGTCTTCGCACAATAAACAAACCTCTAGCATTATTGGAAACAGCTTATTTTAGGGTTAAATATTGTTACATGCGTATATGTGGCTGGGCAAGTATACGGATGTATACGTGCCTAGAATTTAAAGAATGTCGTTTAACGTGTCAGAAGATTCCGGCAAGGCAGTAAACGGAACTTCTGGCAGCTTCGGACGCAAGGTAAAAAAAAACAGCTGGGCAAGAGAAACCGAGGCCACTTAAGCGAAGACAAGCTGATAATCATTCCCCAAGCACTCGCCTGGGATACTGACATGAACCAACCGGTCCCTCTTCGGACGCATGCACAATAATATAGTGGTGAAGGACGTGATAAACTTTCTGGCTTATTGTGGAATGTGCAATGTACCGTAAAGAAAAGTTTTACATCATAGTTGTACGTGGTCAATTGTCAGAACTTCAAGAATCAAATTTATAAAGTTACTGTTTTGCTTGAAACGGTGGAAGAACAAATCGCCATGGCTACCGAGTCATGGTTTGACAACACAGTATCATATGTGGAACAATTTCACCTGACTTCACAGTGCATCATAAATATAGGGAGAGGCACGGTGGACGTGTGTTTCTTTTATTTCAAGAACCCTTACCAGTGAAGGTGTTTTAGATAATAAAACTGAATTATGATGGTGCCACTTGGTAATATCAACAGAATACCAACATATCGTTTTTGAATCAATTTACCGCCCACTTAGCCACAGGAATAAACCAATAATTGAACTTTTCAGCATGCTGTCGCATATGCCTGACTGCGTAATACTAAGAGGAGGCTTCAATCTGCCCAGCATGAAATGGGATACCGACAGCGTAGCCCCAGAGGAAAATCAAATTTGCTCTATCTTTTCAGAACTAATGAGCATCTGTGGCTTACAGCAATGTGTGAACTAACCAACAACCTTTAACGCTATCCTGTGTCTTTTACTAAGCGATCATGAAAATGTTAATATTTGCACAAATGAATGTCCAGGCATTAGTGACGCCGGCTTTGTTGGTGCAAACTAAAACGTTTCCAGAAGACATGGATGTAAACAACCACTCGATAGTGTTTTCATGTACGATATAAATGACTTTGATTCCGTTGTCCAGGAGTTGTTTTTGTTTTTTCTCACTTTTTGATGCATATCACGGTTGTTTTTGAGGTACAGCAATAAGCAAAAACCTGAGATGCACAAAAACTCTGAGATGCACAAAATGGTCAAAAAAGCAGCTATTGCCACAAAATAAAAACTTCTTCAAAACAGGAAATCGCTAAATAAAGGAAAGCTAATAAGTACAAACAAGCTGCCTCAAGGTAAAACTGAAAGTGGCAAAAGATTTCTTCGAAAAGATGAAAATAGACCTGAAGGGTAAGCCAAAATTCTTTTGAAGGTACGTCAAGAACAACAGAAAAAATGGCATAGTTATCCCTGGCCTCTTAACTATGGAGAAAACTACTATGTATATTCACGGATGTTCTTTTTGGTAACCTCAACTCAACTTGATGACCAGCCGCTTTTCGAGCAATCTAAAAGGTCATGACCTTCTAACTGGTAATCGAGAAGCGGTGAAAAAACTTTCAAGTTTCTTCAATCAGCCGGCCTCATCAAACAACCATGCAGGATCCTTGCGTGTGTGAGCATTTGCTTTTTCTTTGCTTTAGCATTTTGTCATTATTTTTCTTCTTACCTTTCTGTGTCATCATAATCCATGCACATTGCGGGATACAAAACTAGATATTCACTTTTTGGTTAACTTCTCTGTTACGTGTTCAAACTTTATCTTTCTCTTTCCCTCTTTTTTGTCTCTTTTTTTTTTCATTTTATGAAGGCTGCCATGAATGAATGAGTATTCAGCGAAGCACAGCAGCAGGCAAATTCAGCGGTGAAGGCCAATGAAGAGAGAAAAAAATCACTGAGCAAGCTTGCTATCGTTCACATCCCTAATAGACATTACAATAACTTCTACGGTATACCACGTTAGCGGACAAACTGGGGTTGCCTGCACGCATAGACTGGCAGTGTTGTCACTCTTGTGATTTGACTTAGCTTTGCAATATCCTACTAGCATATCACAATATCCTACAAGAATATCACAATATCCTACTGGTTTCCCAATTTGCAGCCAAAGTACACAATATATGAATACTTGGCAAGGTCTAGAAAAAGAAAACATGCGAAATAGTTAAGATATAGAAAAGGAAACCAGCACAACATATTTCTTACCAATGTGACAGAAGCCCGACGCTCCCTGGTCATTACGAAGGACTGCGTTGTCGAACCTGCAAAAGCCAAACGACCACTAATTCAGAAAACATCGTCATCAAGTTAGCCACGTGTCATCATGGATTGCATAGCAGTACGAGCACGGAAGAGCTTATGCTATGCTATGGATAGATATACAGCAGTGCTTGACGCTAATCCTGGAGAGCCCAGCCTCATTTATACTATGGCTTGCTACGCCAGGAGTCGAGTGCTGATTAAGGTATGTACAATGACCACATATACAATATATTCACATACACAGCCGAGTAATCTCTTATGTTCCATTCACTTGAGTACTTCTTGGAAGAAAGCAGCGTTTTCTGGTTGCGTATTGTGCAGACCGTGCTTCGCCAAGAACCGAGGAACTCCAAGGTCAAGCCACGTGTCAATTGATGTGCCATTTTCATTATCAACGCCTCATAACCGACAATAAAAATAATCCCACAAGGCGTCTTTTATGTATTCCTGATTGTTAGAAGTTGTGCGCATCGAGTCCGGCTGTTCAGTCTTGTACCTGAAGTAGTTTACGCAACGTATAGTCTGGCCCCACCGCAGTGGTCTAGTGGCTAAGGTATTTGGCTGCTGACCCTCATGTCGCGGGTTCGAATCCCGGCTGCGGCGGCTGCATTTCCGATGGAGGCGGAAATGTTGTAGGCCCGTGTGCTCAGATTTGGGTGCACGTTGAAGAACCCCAGGTGGTCGAAATTTCCGGAGCCCTCCACTACGGCGTCTCTCATAATCATACGGTGGTTTTGGGACGTTAAGCCCCACATATCATCATCAACGTAGAGTCTGATATAGTGAACGTACAGTTCATCTTGCGGCATTAATCCTCGTGCCTCATAAAAGCTACAAGGTAGGTCTACTTTTGTGGCGATGCGTGCTGGCTACTTGAGGGTAGGATGACGGTATACAGAATACTAATGAATGATTTGTAATTGTTGGTAACGTGTGCTGAGCAGCCAGCGCTATCTACAAATCAAAATAGGCCTACGTGATTTATTTGAGGTATTAATGGAAACATCAATTTCCTCATCTAACTTCATATATACAAAAATATATACAAATATGCCCATAATTATTTCAGAGTGTTTGATCACTAGTGCTCTGTTCGCTAATACGGCCGCGCTGTAAAACTGTGAACACCACTGACGACTAGAAGTACCTGTATAGTTTGCTCTATTCGCTATGCCAATACCGTTTTTACCGCCATGGATCATAACTTAAGATCAAAACACATTCTGTGCAATTCTGAGTTGTTCTTGTTTATTTATTCCTTTCTTTTTGTCATTCTACGCTATTAGCGTATATTTTCGCCTTTCAGCCCACTTCCTCTATAGCACTTTCAGGGCTACACCATGAAAAATATGTAAGATACATTAGCGTTGCGTTCAGACACGTGTCACTTGTATTCTTCGGAAGTACGTATTTTTCCAATTCGACTGCGTCGCCAAGCATCATAAAAGCTGCAGCACTGTACCAGTGAGATCTTAACTTTTTCACTATAGAATCAGTAGGTGCACAAGCTCCTTCAATGGGTTTCTTTCCCGCGACTGTTGCGAACAATAGCTAAAGCAAGCCCTCTTTGATATTTTTGAGCACCATTGCATTATTTCGCCGTAATGGATGTTATCGTAATGTTCTCGATGGTAAAATCAATACACCATGAAGGGTGTGAAGGATATCTCGAAAGAAAAAAAAAAGCTAAAGAAAGGCAGTTTTCATAGCGTGTCCACCGATTTATTTTTGTTCGCCAGTGTCTCACCCGTTTTTCCGGGCAAGGAATACATTGTGTCGTAACGGCTTCGGACGGCGCTCCTGAGATCACCCTTCGAGTCTTGCTGTCAGCAGCGTCTTCTTTGCGACCACCTGCTTTTTATATATCTTGCTTATACTCTCGTATGAGGGGAATCGCCGCTGAGCTTGAAGCGCCCTGAAGGATCTCCGAGGTCAACAATATTTCGCATTGCGGTAATTGTAACTCATCGCTTCTGTATGATTTCTTCAGATATGGGGTTAATTTCTAGGAGCTATGGATCGTTTTGACAATTTAGGCACCGTTAACAGGTGCCTACGGGAAAATATACGCGTGCGCTACTGCCTTTCGCCACGCCGCACTGCGGTTGCTGTGGTTTGGCACCGAACATGTGACCTAAAAATGGCGTTTAAACTACCTCAACAGAGTGAAATAGTATGCGACGCGACTTTATAGGAAGTGCATGTAATTCCCTTGATGACATTTATTACTTAACGGTATGAGGAATATAATTTGATGCGAATTGATATCTGCACAATATTACCAAAGCTCTTCATAGTAAAGTGTGAACGTGAACGTGAGTAGTGAGTGGGTGAGGAGGAAGAGGAAAAGGGCGAAGCGAATCGACGAAAGTGAAATGCGGGTGCGCCTGATTCTTGTTTTGTTTTAAATTCGAAGCGTTTCTTAGCAAACTTCGGCGACTTTGAGCGTATCTATCTATCTATCTATCCATATATCTATCTATCTAGCCGCCTACGTTTGCATGCTTTCGTGGTCAGCCCCTTAACTTGGCGTGAACCAAAATTAGCATGGAAGATTAAGATGGTTTGACGAATATAACGCGCTGCTCAAGACCTCAATAATGTCACAATACCGTCACGTATGTCGTTAAACACGTCCCGCCAGACAGTGGCACATACCCGCGGGCAGGTATGTGCCACTGGTATGTGGTTATATGCCACAAGTGATTCACACTTAGTATCTACCCAGGAACGACGAGAACACACATGGTAAGTTTCGACGTGCGAGCGTTAAGAAATAACCGAAATCGGTAGCGTCAACCTGACGAATGCAAATAATAAAGTTCAGGGTCCCAGCTGGAATTGAACCCAAGCAATCTGCGTGGCAATGAAGCATTTAACCACAGTGCTGCGGTCACAGTACTGCTTTTCAAATAGGCGCTAATCTTCGTCAAACGTCAATAGTGCTTGCAGTGCTGCCTACCCAGTTTTATAGACATTACACATGTGCTTTTTTTTCATACACCCGTCACGTCGGGTTAACGTCAATTGTGGTTAGTTGCCATGCGTTGAAGTTGATTTATGTGGCAGTATTCAAGGCCAGCATCCTCGTGAGCATGAGCGCTTCATATCAGCTTCTGGTGTTGCTAATACGTATGTTCCCGTTGACATCGTTGCGCACGTGCAAATAACTGGCTATATAAACATCTGCAACTCCTCAACATATGTCTTTGCGTTCAACGTTTTCAGGTACGTGGGATCTGCCGTTTTTTTTTTACTGTAGAAGCTATACGGCTCATTAAAGAAATTGTACCGATTACGCGAAGGAACACTAGAGTCGCTCGCTACAAAATCGCTAGTTGAGAATGATCCTGACAACGTGTTTGTAAAAAATGGCGACCACGACGTGTTTCGGACTACCGAATTGAATCCGACGTTAAACATACATGAAGAAGGACACTTCTAGAGCTTTGTGGCTCATAAATAGTGATAACTGTCTCGTTGAGTAGCAGTTTGGACACCATATATGAAAGAGTGGACAATGTGCGAGCGCTGTCAAACATCCGTGTTGTGTTCCGTCTTTCTCAAAATTCGTTATTTGGAGCTGTTTTGCCTTTCCCAGCCATGAAAGTAATGCCTAAAGTTAAAGGCGAAACTATAAAACTGTGACTGGAGTATGCCTTTGATTACGAAAAGTTTAATAAATATAAAATATGCGCGAACGTGCGAGAAATAACATCAGCAAGAAGGAAAAATATTTCAGACGCCAACGCACAAGTATACGTGGTGAATTCTCGGTGCAGTACGTAAATAACAGACTAGTGCAAGCAGTACACCATGTGGGAATGTCCAGCAGCAAAAGTTGAAGAGACTTTTTTTGGCAAAGCCTGCAATTTGGCAAAGCCTGCTACCCGAAAAATCTTTACTTGTACTTAAGACTTGTAAAATTTCCACTGAACGCTGCACTTGCTTTGTGTACACGTTCTTCAGCGCCAGAACCTGACGACATCGCCTACCATGCTTGTTGTGAACTCGGAGATCAAGCTCGTAAGACACTATTGCTGCTATACAGCGACTACTGACAAACTGGCATATAGTTCCACGTGAATGGAAGTCAAGTTGGCTGATTCCACTTCTCAAAGCCGGCAAGTCACCTTTGGACATTTTCTTCTACTACCCGATCACCCTCGCGAGCTGTGTGCGAAAAGTCAAGAAGAGAATGATTCTAACGCGTTAGGAATTATACTTAGAGTTCTACGAAATATATCCAGATGCCATGTCCGGGTTATGACGAGGCCACTAATCAATTGACAGTGTAGTTAACTTGGTGACATGAGTGGAGCACCAGAAGGCCTGTAAACGATTTTATGGTGCTCTGTTTGTTGACGTTAAAGGGGCTTACGACAATGTCACCCACAAAGCCATTTTCAGCGCATTAGAAGTAGTAGGACTCGGTGGTGAGATATATATGTGGGTTCAGAGCTACCTACAGAATAGGTAATTTCACGTGCAGACAGAGAATGGCCGGTCACCCGAGTACGGTAGCCGAGGAGTCCAGCAAGGCGGAGTGCTAAGGCCGATGTTGTTCAACCTAACACTCATTGGACTAGCTGGCAAGTAGTCAAGAAGCATACGACTTTCACTTTATCATGATGACTTCTGTGTATGGACGTCAGGTGTGACTTGACTTCTACTTCGCGCTCGACTTCAAAAGGGAGAATCAGCGACATCGCACTATCTACGTAAACAAGGGCTCGAGATCGCTAGTGGGAAGTGTGCAGTCGTGGCGTTCACCAGGTGGTGTCTCCCAGCCACAGTCACAGGTTCTTGGAAGTCATAATCGACCTAGACCTGTATTGTACCCCTCACGTAAACTACGTGAAAGAACGGCTGACTGCCTTTTGCCACTTGTTCAGGTTCCTTGCAGAGAAAACTTGGGGCGTGTCCGTCGAGAATGTGGTACAGCTGTACAAGGTATATTTATTAAATTTCTGTGGTGCAGCCTACCTGTAATATCTAACACATGCAAAACTAGTCTGCGCACACTCCAAAACATTCAAGCCCAGGCTCTTCGAAAATCCCTTGGTTTACACATTACCATTGAAAGGATGCTTACTTCTATGCTAGGAACCCTTCTCACCGCACGGTGAGCCTTGTTACTAAGAGCCCCGTACTACATTTCATACAATTGTCTACGCGCATCGTGCATCCTTTACGTCAGGTTTACGCCTGCGGAGAAGCTAGTGTATCCTCCCTGGTGCCTGGCCCTTTCACAAGTACGTCTTTCAATACCAGGAATGCAGAAGAAAGTAAATTCGCCTTTGTGCACCCTAAAATAATTGAGCCTGTTTTTTTGCAAGACATTTATAGTGTCAGCGTGCACATATACATGAATAGTTCAAACACAGCGTCTAGTTTTGGCGGCGTTGTGGTGATACCAGCTTGAGGAATAACCTTGCCAATCAAGCTGTCACTTGTCGCTACGTCTACGCCGGCGAAACGTGCGGCTTTGCGCGGTGCCCTAGTACATCGCACCCCAGAGACAGAGTAAATGGGCTGTGTTTTCCGACTCAGAACCGGGCTCACACAACATGCAGTCAGTTCTTCGAAGATGTTTCCAGTACGGGATTGTCAAGCTTTTCCACCAAGTCATAGAAACAGGCCACGAGGTCCGTTTTCAGTGGCTACCTGGTCATTGACAGATCAGTGGCAATGATCCTGCAGACAACGCGGCTCGCACATCCCACCAAGAAGAGCTCACCCTTCTGATTCTTCTGCCAAAGACAGACGCTGCAAGACAACTTCGTCCCCTGGCACGTAGTCTCTGGCTACAGGAGTGGAACACCCTAAGCATAAGACATACAAGGCCCCCCCAAATAAACCCTCAAATAGAACTTCGACCTTCATGTGGACTTCGTCGACGTAAAGCTTAACTTCTTTGTTGGCTGTGGTTGAGGGTCGCCTTCACGAGAGCATATACAACCCTCATTGGAGGGACCGACAGTGCGAAAATGGAGGTCTGCGGCACCGAAGAAGGGATCGGCCATCTGCTATGTCGTTGCTCTCGATTTGCATCCGAGAAAAAAGAAACTATCTGGCACGTTGCGACAATTTGACGATCGGCCACTCTCTGTGCAGATGCTGGAGCACCGTCGCCGTGTTTCATCGGTTCAAATAGCGGTCAAAGCCCTTTCACGCTTTCTGAGGACTAAAGGGCCTATGTGAATGCCTTCACCTTTTGTTTTGTGCCACCGCTGCATGCGCGTCAGCCCATTCACTTACACTACTTTGTCTCGTTCTCTTCTCTTTCCTTTTTCTCATCGTTATACTACCCTTTCCTATTTCTCCAGCTTTGGTAGCAAACCAGGTATGTGTCTGGTAACCCCCCTGCCTTCTCACTTGTTCTTCTTTCCTTTGATAGTAATATTTGGAAGTTGCATTCGAAGCCTATGTTGTAATAACCGTGACCCCTCCTGATTGCGGATTGAGTAAATGGGCCAAAAAAACAAAAACGTCGCCGTATACCCCTCGTCAACTCTTCGTGCAAAAGAGCACTTTTTTTTGTCAAGAAATTCGACTCATTCAAATGTGGCTGCGTATGCGTGACAAATACGTCTCCTATCTCTCTCTCTTTCTGTCTATTTCTCTCTCTCTATTTTCCTATGAGAGCAAGAGTTTGTCTTTAAGATGTCCCGGAACGCCCTTTTGGCGTATTATGCAAATATTCGTTTCGTTGCGCACAAGTTCTCCGTGAGCTAATTACAAACTTCAAGCGCAAATTTGTCGTGACAGTAAGCTGAGTTCGGTCTTCAGCACTAACGTTCATTCTGCGCTTGGCAAGGAATGTCACGCACAGGTCATACAGGCATTATGTCGCCGTACGTACTGCATAACTGATGTATGCCTTGCGTGCGTTTATTTATCCTCATGCGTGTCTTTTTTAGCTCATGTACCTTTACCCTGATACAATTTGTCAGCACACAATAGAAGCTTATGTTTGCCCTGGTGACACCGTCCAGTTATGTCTCAGTAACGTTTGTCATCCTTGCTATTGCAAAAAAACGCGCATCACTGCCCAAACCTATATAGCTGAAGCTATAAAATCGCGCAGTGACGTTCGGGGCTCCACGCGACCTTCTGGGGCCTAATGCACATAACTTCCGCAAGTACGGTTTGTTACTGGTTAGTCAGTTTCGCTAACGGCATGTCACGCGATGGACTGGCTGAAATATTTTCCCCAACAAAATTTTTTCGAGGAAAAAAACTTTTTGTGAATGTGGGTTCAGAATTATCTGTACCGTGTGAAGGTCATTCAAGCGCATATGCTTTCTTTATCATTTGCAAGCACAGAGTCCTTTCATTTCATAGTTTTTCTGTGTGTAAAAACAGTGCACGGTTTCAAGTTTCCTGTGAATGACGACATGATACAACTTTGAGGACAGCGCTGAACGCAAAAATCTCACCAAAACCACTGTAGTAAATTGCTGTTTGTTAGGAATGCTGTCAGGTTCCCGGATCTATGCCTCGTTCCGTATCACTGAAGCGAATCATCATCAATTTTTATTATGTGTTTTCAGTAAGCACCAGATCGTCATTGTTTACGAAATATTTCAGCTTATCTTTTTATGTCAGCCTGCATCTGTAGGAGGTGCACATTGCCTTATTATTATTTTTGTTACGGAGAAGGCTGGCGATGGATCGTTATAAGTGACAAGATAAAGGTTTAAAATTTGTTTGTTTCTTCAAGTTTTTTGTATTTTTAGTGAAATACATAACACATAGCAGGCCGTAATAACACTTGATCCAAACTTGTGACTGAGTAGTCTACAAGAAGCTAGAAATCTTGAAGAAAACAGTTTGCCTAAACCATTTTATACGTTTCCGCATATATCTATCTCTGCATATGGGCGCTTAGTGTTTAATCTCTAGTGTAAGGTTTTCTAGTGCCGCAGTAGCGTAAGAACGCACAATCTGCTGGAACGTGAAAGCAAAATTAGAGGCGCGTGCTTCCAAATATACGAGACACATTTATATCGCTCAAAATACGCTGCACAATTATAAATACGCAATATACTGAGTAAGGTTCAACTTCTTTGTTAGGGGATATAGCACAGTACATGTTGGAGTCAACTAATACGAACGTCGGTGGTTCATGCATTATTTCAGTGACATCAACTCTTTTAATGACGAAATGTAAAACGCAAGAGGCGCTGCAATACCTACTTCAAGAAAAAACAGTTTTGTTGGCGTGAGACTGGAACCGTAAAAGGCAGCAGGACACCTAAATTTTTAATGAGTTTGTGGCATTAAAATTTGGTTTAAAATGCGGTAACAAATGTTCGCGAATGTTGTTCTAAACAAGTGGGTCTAACTGATCGCACTTCCTAAAATGTACTCTACAAAAAGCCACATAAATATTGCCTCGTCTGCAGTGGGTCTCAAAACAAGGCCTTTTTTGTATCTAACATTTTCAAGCAAGCCATACTGTATACCAATCCACCAAGCCGATGTTCATGTATAATGTTACGAGTGCCGGATATACCGAACTAAATATTAGTGCGAGCCCTGATTTTATAGAGCGGTTCGACTCTCAAGCTTGGTGGTAATATCATTATGAAAGAAAGTTTCCTTTTTGTTGCTGTAAAAAATAGTGTGTATTTATTCTCGCTACAAGCAGAGTATAAGAGTGAAGTAAATATAAAAGAAGATGCCTCGAGGCACTCCTGCATAGTAGTAGAAGTAATCAGCATCAAACCCAGTCGCGGATTTATCACGTTCTCGACTGTCACGAATCTCAATAATATATCACGAAGGCGAATGTTTTGTTCTTGATGCAGTCGCAACAAAAGAGGAGTTCGCGTCCAACCACTGTCATCACACGTGCAACTAAGGCTCGCGGTCAGGCTCTTGGCGACACGTGCGCGAAAGTGGACCCGGAATAAGCTGCACCCTGAGATACCCGCATGCACCGTTGTGCCATAAATAAGAGATTCCTCCGCCCACAACACATGCCTTGGCAGGGATAGAGTCAACAAAGCGTGCAGCCTACTCGCCGCTTAATGGCTTCGAGGAGGCGCATCAGAATGAATGTTTCACTCGTCGCGGGGACTCCTGATGGCTTGTATGTGCGCGTGGCGCGAACGTTAAGCACGTGTGCGTGTTCCGCGGCCTACTGTGGACAGGACGTCGTTTGCGCGCTGTCAGCACCTCCTCCAACACTGGTCTACGAAAGTGATACATGCCGAGGGTCTGTGCTTTGTACCGAAACATCGTGCTAACCTTCCACGTGCTCAGTCAGTGTGCCATATTCGTATAAGTCAGTGATTTTTTTTGTCTGTTCTGCAGCCATGAATGCTTTATCAGGATATTGACCGTTACCGTCTGGGCGAACGAGGGAAGACGAGGGGAGTCATGGGGTGCGTCTCTGAACTCGCAAGCATTTCACGATGCACTGAAGAGCACTTTCTGATCTGCAGTCTCAACTTCAGCATTATTAAACTTGTTCGTAGGAGAGGTCCGCATGATATGGGTCCACATTTTATGTTTGCATATAGGCGATAGTTTGGTTTTGAAGAAACACTCTTGACTGTTAAGCATTTTCATATCTAAGCATATTTGCTGACACATTATGGTCCACTCTTGTAATGCCAAGTGGCGTGAGCTGAAGGAGTTTTTTTCGTAAGAAATTCACCAGGTTGTGTTTATGCGCATATATTTCATGCACATTTGTTTATGCATACAATAAGACGTCCTTTCGGTTGCAGATATTTCATGCTAACACCTGCGACACATCATTTTTGCTTCACGACAATGGTTTCATGCTGCTCAGCGGAACATGTCGGACGTGATCGATAACGGCATACAACTAGTAGCGATGTCGGTAGCAAATTTGCAGTATTATAATGATGATTCTCCTCAAGTTATTATGAAATGCAATGACACTATCCTGTTCAAATGAAAATAATCGGCCATCATCGTCAGAGCACCGTCCTTGATGAACAACGTACAGTTTAGATACATTGAAATATAGCAAAACATTATATCAGCTGCAAGAGTTTAACATGCTAGCTACATGCTAGCTTTTCTCTTAATGAAGATACCGTAACAACTGAATGTTGTATCTTTTGTTTTTTCTCCCGTTAACATCGTGTGTGGGAGCCCCCCTGGCAGTTTCTAACGTTGGGGCTCCTTGTGTGTATTACCAATCCTGTACGCGCTTTTCTGTAAACTGACATCGTTGTTGAATAAAACTTGAAACTTGAAACTTGAAAATTCCAGCGAACTTGCGTGTCGTGATTAGTTTGCGAATCTGTACAGAAACATGCAGAACTAAACGTCAAAAAGTTAGCAGAAATTAAGGTATCAGAAAGAGAGGGAGAGAGAGAAATAGAGAGAAAAGGCAGGGAGGTATCAAATTACACATCAAAGTATACAGGTGAATTTTCCTGGTGTTGTCTTCGATCACTGTTTTAGGCGCATTGACAACGTTATTTGATAGTTTAACTTAGCAACAAAGAAAGAAGGCATACACGAGAGAGCGAGCGACAACCTTTGGTAATCGAAAATTGGCGCTCACCTTGACGTCCACATTCTGTATCTAGATGTTCATTTGCATATCGTGATGTTATCTGTGATTTTTATGCCCCGAAACGAGAATATGGCTATGACAGAAGACGTAGGGGAGGGCTCCGGAAATTTCGAACATCTGGTGTTCTTTAACGTGCACTTACATCGCACAGTACACGAGCTTCTACCATTTCGCTTCCATTGAAATGCGACTGCCGTGACCGGAGTCAAACCCGTCACCATCGGCTGAACAGCCGAGCCCCTGACCACTGTTCTACCGCGGCGGACCGTGTGAGTCCAGTCTCCCAAGTGTTTGTGGCTACTAAAACGGAGTAATTTGCCTATCGCAGCGATAACCACTTGGATCATATGCGCATTTCAAACAGTACGATTGAAAATTCAATTTTAGGGTTTGTGATACTATTCGTGTTCTCAGAATCCTTTTTTTAAACGCATCGAACCCACTTTGTGTCTATAATGTTACGCTCCTGAGTGAGCCAGTATGAAATCGACTGCTGACAGTGGTGGTAACATAGAATCAGGTGTTACTAACGAGCCGTGATCTCACCGGCATCATGCTAACCTTAACGTGGGATAAAACAAATTTGGACTCAAGAACACTGGAAAATGTTTTGCTCTGTAATTGTAGCCAGTGTAGCTACAGATAGCAAGCTACAGTAAATGGGTTAATATAAAGATAGATGATTTCGCAATCTGAAAAACATTGACACTGATACACTGGTCTTTGTCAGCGATTTTTAGTTAAATAAATAAACAGGCGTGGATTTGAGTCATCTCCTCATGGCTTAATTGGTGTCTGAACTTTGTTGTTGTGACGTGGACCACTTTCTTCTTTAGTCAATCAAGTGATGCGGCATGTGGCAGAAAATATGCGGGCTAGTTCAAGCACTGGACAAAAAGTTTTGGCATGTCCGAGATTTATAGCTGGATCCTAGAACCTGTTTTCTGCTTACGTATTGTTTTTTTTTCTTCTTTCCGTTCCTAAAGTCTCCCTGAGCTTTCAGCAAAATGTCAAGAAGACAAACCGCACAACGATTTGTCAAGAGGGCAGTTCAGCTATAGCACCGAATCAAGAAAGACTTTTACGGTCGTTCCTTAGCCTTCATAACTCATGAGCGCACGCACCGTAAGATAGCTCAACTTTTTTTTAAATACTAGAGGCGCGTTGCTGTCAAGAAACTTTCAGCGCGTGCAGCATTCTCAATCTCCGGCGCCCGATACGTCCGTGGAATAATATGCACAACCACATACGGGCAAAAGAGAGAAGAGCGTTCACTTAAAGTAAAATGCACTCGCGAAATTCACTGAAACTTAGTACGAGTGGAGACAGAAATTATTTTTGCGTCATCTCTGCCCATGCACTGCAGTGCCTCCAAAAGCATATAGCATGGTAGCACACGCTGCACTAAAACTGCGAACACAAATTTGTGGAAACACGTATTGTGTGCGAAGGGATGTGCATTCTAAACGCACGTGCAGTCGATGACTGTAGGACTTTTCGCAGCTCTCAAGCCTGCGCTTATTGATCGGCTAGAAGAAAATTCGTCAACGACGGAATGCCTATAGGGCGTAGAATGCCTTTGCGGAGAACTTGCGCGGCACCAGCCATCATAAACTTTCTGGGTTTCCCGATGGCTGTGCTGTCATCGGAAAACCCGAAACTCCCAGAAGGCGCCACGAAAGGCTTGCATCAGTGGAACCTTTGGCCTGCAATAACATTCACAATACCTATGCTATGTGTCACGCAAAGCGTTTTTTTTTCTTGTACGCAATTTACCGTGGGGAACCTAGCAAAAAGAAGCTGAGCAACATGACCTCTTTGTTAGGGCTCTGTGCTTTAACAACGCAAACATTATAAGAGAGCTGCTGGCAGTCGTCAGCTTCTATATTGGATTGAAATTTAAGATATTGCGCACTGGTCGGGCAACGCCATTCCGTAATTTCATATCTTATCAGTGTTGGCGAAAGGCTTAACAAAGGAGAACTCACCGAAATGATTATGCGCCGAGGTAAAATAGATGCGATAATTTTGTCTTCTTTTTGCTTTCAGTTTTGAAATATCTTGAAGTTTCTTTTTGTGCAAAAGGCAATAATCAGTTTCTCGGTGCGCTAAAAAGGGCACAAAATGTGACTACTCGAAAATGGGGCGAATGGTCAGTTCATAGTGCACTTCAAATGAGGCAAGCCACTTAAGTAACTCTGGCAGCGAGGATAATAAATGTGACACCCGGGCGATGCAGTCCAGAAGTAGTGAAGTCAAAAGATTTCAATTTGAAATCGGATCGCGCCCTGCTTCTCAATAAAGGTCACGGCAATGACACCCCGAAGTAAGATATGCATAATCCGAGCTTCAATCAACAAAAAAAAGAACTAAGAAGAAAAAGCGAGAAGTTTGAAATTTTCTAGGCCACCGAAGGCCCGCGAAAGTAAGTAAAAAAGCGCTAAAGCTATCATGCGTGATAGCAGAAAGGTCTTGTTTAGTTTTTTTTCCACAGAAAGGTAGAACTGATTCTGCGCGTGCTTTAGATTACAATGTGTGAGGGTCGATACGGCATTGTTCGCTGAACCACGGTGGGAAATCTTGACCATCCTTGGGTGGAGCTAAAAGAGGGCGAGAGAGAGAGGCTATGCCCCGAAGCACATAACTGTAAAAGGAAGTGCAGATCCAGGGAACCGGAGACAGACCGGATCAACGGTCCGATAGCCTCAATGAACTTGTCGTTGGGAAAACTCAATTTCCTACGGGGCACTGAGGCTGGCAAAACAAAAAAAAAAGTGGTGCAGGATGGACGTGGGGTGGAAAGAACGCTGGCTTATCGGCGCTGAAAGAGGAGGCGAGATTCGCTTCCCAGTCGTATGACGGGGGACACAGAAGGGGCTAGGGTAGTAAGGGTTGGGAAGTTGGAAAAGAACAGACGAGGAGGAAGGAGAGATGGGACCAGGAGAGAGGAAGCGTACATGCCTTCGAGAACGGAGCGGCTGTAGGGCGAGCTGACGAAAAATGTACTGCGTCGATTTTCGCAGGTATAGGTATTTGAATTTCTTTGCGCTCTGATGGGTTTCACCATCTGCTCAATAGGCAGCTGCTGCCTCCCCCGTACCCTACTCTGCGCCTCTTTCCTAACTGTCTAGTCTTTTTTTTTTCTCACTCACAGACTTACAATCCACTACTTATTCGTCGTACCCTTCTATCGGATGGATAAAGTAAACGAACACCAGCTCCACGTTAAAGAAAACGGAACTCTGTCTTGCAGTTGAGAAAGGATAGCTTCGTTTCAGACAAATGTGGAGCGAAAACGATGTCCCGTCTATGTTTCTGAGAGCCAAAATCTAGCGGACCGATTTCGTAGCAGCCCGTGCGATTTGAAACCTGGAGATAAGCTTCAAAGAATAGATGGCTGAACTCGGCAATGAGGGAGCTGAAGTTTACCAGGTATTTGCTTTAGGCTTTTGCTGGCGTGGCGCTGCAATAATCTTATTTTTACAGTTCCACCTAATTATGATGCGAATGACTGCACTTGTGTGTTGCTCTTTTTGTCTCTTAGTAAATGTCGTGAATACCGAACTGTTAAGCATGAAGTGAGTTGAAAGAAAATTTTGTATGCTCATTCTCCTCAAGAAACAATACGATATACGATGTTAGCTCACAGAACTGAAATATTGTTTTGTTTCTCAGAGAAAAGATTACTAACGATGCGGTTTAACAAAATAATGTTATATTTCATGGCTAGTTGTGCCAACATAAGAAAAAAAAGCCATCTTGATTCAGTTTAAATTCATTGCTACCTTAGCTCTCTTTTTTGCTTGTGTTAACTTGAAGATGCTTGTGTTAACCTGAAGCTGACTTCAACAGGCATTGTTTCACAGCGAAAGCTGTATATGGCTTGGAGAAACGAAAATCCGCCCGACAGCGATGTTACCAGCGGTCACCATTGGCTGTCCTATCAGTTATGTCATTCTCGGCGTCGTACCTAAAAAGGCCCGCCATTGGCTGCGTTATGAGTGACGTCGTCCGTCCCGTCACAGCCGTGGCGCCGAGCGTGCGCGCAACAGTTTCTCCTGAAGCCTTCCATATGGGTATGCCACGAACAACTCTAGAAAAGTTCCGACAATGGAAACGTGAGAGATCTCTCATACGCGAACTCGCTTGCTCGATTCCGTGCTGACCAGTTGTGCGCTCGCAATCTCCGGCGTCAGCGTAGCTCTGGCCGACTGAGCTCGCCCTACGTCATCTCCTGGCGCCGACCTCCGACGACAGTGTAGCTCTGACCGACTGGACTGGCTCTACGCCATCTCCTGACGTCGACAAGAGCTCTCGCAAGTCGTGCCCCGTCCTCGGACTCCTGTGACTGTGTTTACATCTTTCCTATCTCTTCTATCCCCTAGATTTGTCGTCGCTCTCTACACCTTTATTCCTATCCTTTTAATCCCTCCTCATCCCCATCCCTTGTAAGCTACTGCTGAGGTGTCGCACCCTGTTGTAGACAGTTGCGGGGCTCACTTTTTTTTTCTTTTCCTTCTTCTAAACATAACCACTCCCCCCCCCCCCTCTCATACGCCGGGCCGACGGGGAAGCCCGGGCACAAAGACAGGCCCGGGATATCAAGTGCTGGCACCAACGGCGTACCAATGATACGGCAGCCTTCCAAGCCACGCTAAATCGCGAACGGGAGTGCAAGCGCCGATCGCGGGTGGATCCTGTAAACCACGCCATGCAGCAATAAATATTTTCACGATCTCAAACGCTTGCAACTATACGCCGCACCGAACAATGAATGCGGGGTTCTTGAGGAAAGGAAAAAGGCATCTAAATTCTTTCTGCCCATAGGCGACACGGCGTAGGCACAACATTTGGCGTCAGCGTGATCATCGCGGGAGCGCATTCGCCGGAGCGAACAACCGCTTTCGTCTTCTCCTGCGGCACTGTGGTTTCGGTTGCGGCGTCCCTGACAACCTGCGTTACGAAGAAGAACCACTGTCACTGAAGCGTTGCGAAACGCAGTTAACCACTCATTGTATACACTCCTCTATGACCATGATCCTACGAGGCAGAATATGGAGCATGTGAAACAAACACTGTGGTAAATCCAAGTCAAACGTGCGTCTCACCTTGAGAATCATGAACATGTGAGCATTAATTACGCAAAGGCATCAGTGTCATGTCGGGTTCAACCCACTGCTAAACACCGGGGCCTCAAGTTTCAGCTTTTGATTTTTTGTTTATTCAAAAAGCTATTTCGGTCCTGCACATAAACCCAATATTTCTGAAAGGAAAATACACGCGCTTTTTTCTGTTCTCTTTGCGTCTCTATTTAGCGCCTGTGCTGTACACCCAAGACAATGATCACCCACATAACCTAAACAGTTACCTTACGAAGACTAAACAGTCCTGCATTTGCTCCAACGTGGCTGGTGAAAGTTTTGTAAAGCTACCGAAACGGGTACATACAAAAAAAAAACGCATGGATAAACGCAGCCCAGTTGACGTTTGAGAAAGTTTTCCCACGTGTATCAAGGCGAAGGACGACTACACAACAGTAAAATTGGTGCGATATAGAAGATATTAAGCGATGATCACGCTGGCTAACACTGTGTGATAAGTGGTTGTTGAACGTCCAGGAAGGTCTTATATGCGCGTATATGCTCTTTTGGTTTGTTTTTTTTTTCAAATGTGTCCTTGCTCGAACGAGTGTACTATGCCCATGAAGCTTTTCGCCAAATTTACGTTGAAACTATGACAGGAGTGTACGGATATTTTTAATTGCTAGCGAGCGTTCCCCTGCCAGTACATTACCATGGAGCACTTCTTCGTTGCTTTTCTGACACCCCTTATTTACTAACTCGCTCGTGTTGATCTGTACAGCGAAGCTGTATTTGCCTAACCTAAGCCATTAAATAAATCATTCCCTCTTATTTCTCTCTTTTTCTCATTCTCACTTCCTCTGGTGTAGGGTAGCAAAGCAAGTGATTTAATTTTGCTTGACCTCTCTGCCTTCCCCTCACTTTTATTTCACTGTTTTTCTCGTGCCGTTCTTGTACCGTAGAAGGCGTCCGCTAAAATCCATTGACGGAGCTAGCAGGTCGCGTCCTCCCCCTTGGACTTATCAGCTGAAAGCAGGTGCATTTCAATCCTATTGACCTTACCTGATTTATTCTGTGAAAATGTACGGGGTATAACAAAGTGGGCTGCTACTGCTTTAACCTGCGTGTTTTTGCTCTGTAAAGACGCCAACACCTATGAAGCAATGCACAAAGGCGACATGAGAAGTGAAGGTAACTTACCGTTGGATTGTTCTTGAGTTTGGAAACCACGCTTTCCCGAAGAAGGTATACAGGCAGCCGCAGTCACTGAAAGTCCGCTACGTGATTAGTCGCGCAGTGGCACACTGGAGGCGAGAGCAAGGATGGCCTGAGATAGCAGCATACATGGCAGCTGTGATGGCTCGTCCAGGGGACAGACTCGTCGATTTCCATGGCCGACAAACACTTCCTGCGTGTAACGAGCCGCTGTATTAACTATTAGCGTGAATTGGTCCTAATAAGGTCCATCACCGTCAGCATAAAGACATAGCATGGTCAAATTTCTTGTTTTTTTTCTAAAACATTGTTATGGATGTTTGCTTACTGGCCCGTCAAAACAGGCTGAACTATACCACCATTGTCATCATCATCATCATTTTTTTTATTATCTTACTTTTATAAAGATTTTGACAGGAGAAATGTGTACTTTCAAGTATTAAAATGAGTGAGTCCCCTTAACAAAAAATTTTTGAAGAAAAATAGTTGGTCTGTCACGGCATGTTTCAGGTCATAACTACACTGCACTGAATATCCGTGAACACTACTGACGACACACAAGATTAAATACACGTTATTATAAATCTAAGAAACTATGTATAATAATGCGGACCTATCAGGTTACCTAATAAGCGAAGCGTGATGCTTCCACATAACAAGTGCATTTTGCATAACGTTTAACTGAATGTCGGCAAGTTCCAAACCGATACATAAGTGTACATTTGTTTTTGTGTGTTGAATATACTTCCTTTTCACTTCTGAGTTAGCCGCCCTACAATATAGCCTCAGAGCACTTTAGGTACTTGCTTCAACAAACAATCGACCATGTAATTTATTTATGTTTATTATTAAATAATTACGATTGGTAACGTAACTCATGATTACGATCATCATAAAAGAGCCCACTTTGGCAGGCGCACTATACCGAGGGATCTTTGGTGGTTGTCTGTGTCTAAATGTTAGCGCATGAAGCCGCCTTATAAGTTAAACGTAAATTTGACGTTACGATTATATGTCAACATGCGGACCTTGATGTCACAAACATTGATCGCCGAAACTAGCAGTGAAGTCGAAAAGTCTAATTTTTTTTTAAATTAAAGCTTTTGAATGACCCAAGCGCATTCACATGTACGTCTATCGTTTACATTTATTGAGCTTGCGAACGACCTGAGAATAAGAGCTCTCTAAATGTAGCATCCGAGGTCTATACGAATAAACGTTGTATATCTTCAGTTTGTGATTTTGCCATATTCAATTTTCGTACACGGTATCTTTAGTTTCCACCCACTCATAGTTCGCAGGCGGTTGCAGAGAACAAATTTTTTCCGCTTGCGTTTGTCACATGTGAGTCTGTGAAAGTGGTACACCTAAACAACAAACAAGTGAAATATCTCTGTGGGGTACCTACAAACATCAAGGTTTAATCGTAATATAGTACAGGAGAGAAAAAGATTCTTTAATGTGTAGGGTACCCTCTGTTCAAAATTATATCAAGAGAATACAGAAAGACACTCCATTCACGGTAGCCGAACGCGACGTTTTATGCTCTAACGTCAATGCGTGCGCGCATTTGTTAACAGTGCAGTTCAATTCAATACATGCACATTGCATGCTAGGCGATTAAACGCTATACTGGGAGTGACTGAGTGCTGAAGGGTATAGGGTGACGGTGAGGCTGGCTGTGAGAGAGGGCGGTAGTGACGCATGGTGACTGCATCCACTACACCGGCGTTCAGTCTATAGTTCTAAAGCCATGACAAACGAACGCGTTACAACGCGTCAACGTGTAGGCATGCAGGGTCGGCGTCCTGCCGTGTCTCTGAGGGGAGGGGGGGGGGTGATGCCGCAAACAAGGAGATGGCATGCCACGCGCAGACGTGTTGTAATGTGAGCGTGTGGTTAGGGCTTTTTTAGGGGTGCTGGCGGAATGCTGCTTGCCATTAGTTGCTAGCATTGCCCTCACGTGCCCCGCCACTCACCGAGTTGCAGAAGGATGTATTGCAGTGTTCCACCGGCGCCACCGAGTACCACAGTCTGCATGGCTGTTTACCGGATTGCTCTCGTCCTCACAGTTACCCTCACCAACAAGAGGCACGTGCTCCGAGCATCGAATTTTAATCTTCGAGAATTACACATTCACTACTGGAACGTCGACACTCGTGCAAAACAACGACCGTACTTTCGCGAGGTTCGTATCAGGAATCGCAAAGTCTGTAGGTACTTGCGTACCTACTTCTTCCACTGTTCATCCACAAGGCTGTGCTTACTTTTTAAGAGCGAAAAAAACTGCTTTCATTTCCGTGAGTGACGTAACTGAAGAAACCTCGTGCACAACGTAACCTGCTTCATAAATTAACTCAGAGGAGGGATACCTTGATTTGAGTTGAAATTTTGTAATGGGGATATTGCAGCTACACCACTCGTAAATATCCCGCGAGAAAGTATTGGAAGATGGTGCTCTACGTGTCGGATTCGTTACGTAGATGTAGCGTACGAGTGCGGAATTCATTAGCTCTTTTTCGCGCAGATAGTTTCGTAACCTGGCTGAAAGATTGTCTACCCACCCGAGCTTCCTCTTCAAGATACATAACAATAACAGGCTCGCTTGTACACGGTCGGTTGTTTCAATAAACGTACGCGCTGGACCTACGCCAACGCGGTGCGCCGAGGCATAGTCACCTGACCGATGCGCTGCTAAAAGATTCGTGAAGAAATGTTGGGTGCCCGCCGCGGTGGTCGAATGGTTGTGGCTGATAATCCGAAGGTCGCGGGACCCAATCCCAGCTGCGGTGCGTGCATTTTTGACGGAGGCGAAAATGTTTTAGGCCAGTGTACTTGGATTTAGGTGCACCTTCAAAAGCCCCAGCTGGTAAGTTTCTGGAGCCTTCCACTAAAGCGTCTCTCATAATCGCATCATGGTTTTTGGGACGGTAAAGCCCAGATAATTTTATTGAGAAACGTTGGGTTCATACAGTGGCTATGCTCTCGCATTCGTACCAGGATCAGGGATAGGTACGAATTTATGTACAGCTAGGTATCATTCCGCGTAGGAAGAGGGTCGGATACATGTAATTTTTCGCTTTTTTTAGTGGGAATGTTTTTTAATCACGTACATGTTTTATGCGGCCCATACTCAATGAATCAATGTCAGGGGGACTGTATGTACCATTTTTGTGCATGCACATTTTCGCACTAAAACAGAGAGGGATAAATTGGACACGCTCATGCGTAAAAGTGTTAAGAAAGTGCTCGGGGTCCCAACCACGCCTAACACTGAAAATTTCATGAAGTTGGGAACGCATAATGCCACTTCTGAATTGATCGAAGCACAGAGGTCGACCCAAATCATTCAGTTATCAAATTTCAAAACAGGAAGACAACTGCTAGATGCGACAGGCCTTCGTCCTATCTTTAATCAGGGAGAAACCATGCAACTGGATCACCGAACAAGGAATACATTTACTGTTGACCCTTTTCCAAGAAATGACATCCCCAAGGAATACATTTACTGTTGACCCTTTTCCAAGAAATGACATCCCAAATACAATGAAGTTCGTAGATTAACGAGAGCTACGGCTTTCATACGGAAGCTCTCCGGAACGGAAACATTTGTTGATGCAGCGCACTACGCTAGCGGCAACAAGTTTTCTGTGGCAGTTGTCAATGAGAGAAAACTCCTCTCGGTCGCTTCGCTGAAGACCTCCTCAGTCGGTGTAGCAGGACAGACTGCTGTAGCGCTGGAATTGCTGGACTCAAAACGCGCAACGACCTACACCGACTCCCGAGCAGCCGTTAGAGCATTTGCATCAGGATTGATAGCCAGAGATGCAGCCAGGATTCTCCTCGGCAGACCCCCCTCCGACATTCTTCATCACATAGCCTAGTTTTCAGCTCACATGGGGCCAAACGTACTACCAGGTCCCATGAACCCAAACGAAATAGCCCACTACCGTGCGCGAGGTTTCACATGCCGTGACGGGCTGGTCTCTTGCGTGAGTTCGGGAGAGCTCCTCCGCAGTGATCCTCTCGTTACCTTTCGCAAGATAACATCTCATTACAGAGGAGAGCGACAGACATTTCCCTTTCCTCATTTTGAGCTCCATAGATCAAAGCGAGCATGCTTTGCATGTCCCAGATGGGGTCTTAACGCTTCAGGGCATGCTTTATTCGGAAGTTAATCCACTTTACCCAGATTGCGGTGAATACTGTTTTCTGAGTCAGATGCTTTGGCAGGGCCCTGAGCTACAGGACTTTAATCGAGAAGTGGACTGGATGACGGCAATCACAGACCCCACACAAACCGCCCTTCTTAAGGCTGCCCGGAGGGTCCGTGAACGTGCTGAGAAGCATGGTCTCTATGTTCCGACATGGGACTAGCCGACGGCTGTGTGGGGACCTACTTAATTGACCCACTGCCTGGCCTCTCAGAACGAAAATAAAGTTGTTTGTCAGTCTGTCTGTTGCACATTTGCCTACATGTATTGATGTTATCTATTTACTGTTGTTCACGGTTATATCCTTTACCCGCCGTGACATCAGCGTAGTCACACTTGTATGGACATGCATTTATCTCCGAAAGCATGATGATTCGCGACTCGCCACGTGTTGTCAAAAACTGTGCACAACCTCACACATCAAGTATGAAATGAGTGTTTCAGGTGCACCGTTAGATATAGATATTATGCTAACGTACTCTCGGCGTTGACTCAGAAACCATACTTTTGTAAGTAATATCCGAGCCAATCCACTTCACAAAGAAAAAAAAACAATCCATATAACAATCATCAGAGCACATGTTGGTGCATTTCATATAATTATGAAACAATAACACGAAGAGGAAAGAAAATGATAATGCATGCTAAACATCAAAGGCTGCGGGCCTTAGTTCTCGTGGCAGCACAAGGTCTTGGCATCCACCAAACAACGTATCAGCTAAAACGCCTGACATTGCCAGAGATACGAACAGCAATACTAGTCTTGCTGTAACCTTGAGTACTTTGTAATTATGCATTAGCGGGGTGGTCGTTTACCATAAACCGAGTGGTTTACCAAAACACGAGTGGTGTTTAAGCAACTGGCAGCGAGTATATAGCAAGGTAAGTACACTTAACATCGAAGTTCTTTAGCGAGTAACATAGCTCTAGCGTTACACAGACCCTCAGCAAAGATTCGACAAAAGCCCCACCACGGTGGTCCAGTGGCTAAGGTACTCGGCTGCTGACCGGCAGGTCGCGCGATTGAATCTCGGTAGCGACGGCTGCATTTCCGTTGGAGGCGGAAATGTTGTAGGCCCATGTGCTCAGATTTGGGCGCACGCTAAAAACCCCGGGTGGTCGAAATTTCCGGAGCCCTCCACTACGGCATCTCTCATATTCATAATGTGGTTTCGGGACGTTAAACCTCACATAGGAATGAACGAACGAATGAATGAATGAATGAATCAATCAATCAAAGATTCGACAAAATGCTATACAGTGCAGGAACTTTCTTTAAGGAGGCATGCGCTTTAGGCATGCGCGCTAATTCTGTCACTGTCCGAGCCGAAGAGTCAGTTGATTCACAGAGGCGTGAGGCCTTTATTCTTTTGGACACCGGCCCTGGCGCATTTCGAACGGATCGCTGGGCTTTCCGCCAACTACGAAACAAAAAATGACGCACGTACATGCAATGACACTCAGACTAGACGGCGCCGGCGCTCAATTGTTCATGCACAAGTAAGAGCGCTAGACGAGGGTGGCAACGGTCTCGCACGTCATAGTATATACTACACTCGCTCTCTATGAAGAAAACTGTTTCTTTTGTCTCGAGAGGCACGCAGTGTCCAAAAAAAAAACGAGAAAAAATAATAAAAGAAGGAAACACGATTTGTCCCACTGGCAGGCTTCTCACGAGAAACAATAGCAGAATCAAGACTGGTTTAGGCCTTGCTTTCTTATTTCGAGCAGAAGCCTTCCACTGCAGCACTCTTGGACAAGAATAGGCCGTGGCCAGAACGATCCTGTTATCTCTGAGAGCAAAAAGAAATACAGCTCAAAGGGCACTGAAGCGTATCAAAATAATAAAAAAACAGAAAAAAGAAAGAGTTTGCGATTCGCTGCATAGAACACTCGTGCGAACCTTTCTTTTTCTTCCGGCACCGATCTGCAAGTCAATGCCATCCACTGACGTGCAGCCCGCCCACACAATCAGCTGTATGATAGGGAGATTGAAGAAAATGCCTGGATAGACGAGGCATCGGAAAAAGTCTGCTGCCACGGAAACCTCGTGGGTCTCATTTGAGAGAGGTAAATGCAGTTACTTCTCATTTTCATTTGTTTTGGCAGCAATAATAATGAAGCATTTGCGAAGAAGTACTTTTTTATATTTGTTTAGAAACGCCCATAATTTAGGTTAAATATATGAGTCTGAGTCTGGCGCATGGGGCCATCGCTGTCATAACAACCGTAAAGAAATGTTTGAGAGCGCGGCTTGTGTATGGTCAATTGGATGTGGAGATGAACATTCAGAGTCGTGGAAGTTCAATTAGAAAATGATACAAAAATTAAATTTAAAAAGATCACAACATTCCCTCATCTCTCTCAGAAAGGACACTTTCTTTTAAATCCTCAATTTCCCCTTTATCATTGTTTCAAAAGGAACACGTAAACTCTCTTAGGAGATTATTCTACTTTCACTAGAGTGCCATGAGACCCATTGATTGATTGATATGTAGGGTTTAACGTCCCAAAACCACCATATGACTATGAGAGACGTCGTAGTGGAGGACTCCGGAAATTTCGACCACCTGGGGTTCTTTAACGTGCACCCAAATCCGAGCACACGGGCCTACAACATTTCCGCCTCCATCGGAAATGCAGCTGCCGCAGCCGGGATTCAATCCCGCGACCTGCGGCTCAGCAACCGAGTACCTGCCGTGAGACCCAAAGAAGAGTTAACATAAGTTTTTAAAAACAGTCACATGGGTGTTACGTCAGGACTCCCCGAAAGAAGTAACATGCACACTTAAGCATATTCGTGCCTTAGAATGTACCCCGTACAAGTTGGAATGTGCTCCGTGCAAGTTGGGAGTTGAGCTTCCTCCATACGCTCAACTTCTAACTCTGTCACCTTTCAGCACGTCTACACAATCAAACTGGCACCCTGCTACGTCTGTGACCATATGTATACTACTAGTGCAGCGGGGATATTCTGCTTGGTTGAACAGGGACTACGAGAAAGTCATCACTGAGCTGCCAAAACAAGGCAGTGCCGCTTTTTCTAGCGGTGATAATATTTCGCCAACCTTGAAAAAAATAAAAGACCAAAGTTCTTATATTGTGATAAGGCTTTCGCTATCCTTCGACGTGACAGCAATATAAGCTGTGCTGAACTGCAATTGCGCACTTCGGGGCGTGAGCAGCAAGTGTCATGAAGAAACTGGGTATACTTGACTGCGGCTTGACGTCACGAACTTGAATAGACAGCGTGTTTATTTTTTTGTTCAAAGCGCGTTATTTTTTGTTGTTGTTGTTGTTGTCAGTGGCCGCTCTTTACCTCAACGCGATAATAATGATTGCTGGTGTTTAACGCCCCAAAACTACAATACGATCATGAGAGATGTCATTGTGGAAGGCTCCGGAAATTTTGAACATCAACAGGGAACAAGCATTTGAATACCGACAGCACAAACAAACTTCTACACGAACCCCGTGCACCTCCGCAGGAGCTATCCACACCTATACCCGGACAATAGATGCAAACTATCCGTGCCCGTGTGCTCAGATTTAGGTGCACGTTAAAGAACCCCAGGTGGTCTAAATTTCCTGAGCCCTCCACTATGGCGTCTCTCATGATCATATAGTGGTTTTGGGACGTTAACCCCGCATATAAATCAATCTATCAAATGCAAACTATCCGAAATAAAACGAGCTTCTTGAAAAACACATGCTGTGCAAATGTTCCAACTTATAAACATGTTCCCTCTGAAGCCCACTAAGAGCGGTGCTGGCTAGTGCTGCTCAGCTAGGAAATTCAAGACCAAACATGGGCTATCTAGCAGGCCAGAGAGGCTAAATGGAGATAACGTCTCCTGATACCTACATGTGTGGTCAAGCGCATGCCACAATTATGCCGGATCATGCAATAAAGTTTATACACTTACTGCTCATTAACGTGTACGGTCATCGTGCCGTATACGGGACTCACATTTCGTATCTATCAAAATGCGACCGTCGTGGCTACTGCATACAGTAACAAAAAAAAAACGGAAACTGCCAATTTACAGCCTCCACCAGTTTTCCTGTGCTTTACTTGCTTTATTTCTAAAAATAACGTGATCGGACTGACTCCTCATTTTTAATTCATATGACACACTTGAATGGAATATACAGTTGGAGCACGGCAGTAAAACGAAAGGCTGGGCAAGTTAGAATGATGTGATATAAATACATGATATAAAGTATGATACCACTTCTTGTTGTACGCCTCGCCAAAACAAGCAGAGAATGATCCTCTAGACAATACAAAGCTTTTCTCGTAGTCATAGTAAATATGCACCCTTCGGTAATCAGTGTTAATAGGCATTTTTCTACGCTCACTTTGTATGTGCATGCTTGAGTTATATTTTACTGTTCTTTATTTACTTCTTCATTGCACTATCGTTCGCTGTGTCAGTCTTTTTTTATTGATTGATTAACATTTCAGAGGCTGAGTAAAGTGTTTGAAGGACAGGGACGCAGGAAGAGCACAAGACGAGCGCTCGTGTCGTATTTTGCTGTCCCTGTCCTTCAGAGGCTTTACTGTTAGTAATAACTGCAGCCAGATCGCTACCTTAGGAATCACAACCAAAAACTTCATTACGTTATTTCTTTTAGGATATGACGCATTTTGTTTCGATATTGGACCAAATGAGTAGTTGTGCGCACAGACGGTAAGGTAAAAGTAACGTTACTGGTACCTCAAACGAGGTGTTATTGCTCAGGCTTTGCTACCCCTGCACTATGAGCGAACCGGACGTATCGGGGTACGGCAACCTCTTGTTTTGTCGTTGCTGCTTTTCTTTACTCTCTCTTCTTGCGTCGCTATTCGAGCCTACTTCTCGCCTTCCTTCGCACCTCATAAACGTAACCGACGTTCACTTAGCTCTCCGCTCACGTTGCCGGTGCCTCCACGTGCTCATAACGTCAGCTCTTGCGGTCACAAAGAGGAAGACCTCCGGCAGCCGCCTGCCTGTCTGCCCTCACCCACATAGCTCTCATGGCTCGTGGTACCAACAATATGCCCCTCCCTTCCCCACCCCCTTCCGCCACTATATGGTATACGTGGCCACACAAGCGTGGTTTCCTGGCGCTGCACATTGAACGAAATTGCAGTTTTTTTTTAATTTTTGGAGCATTCTACTGTTTTTCTTACGAGCACACCCTGCACTTCCAGCCGTTCTCTAACCCTTCACCGAAGTGACAACATAACAACGCCACCTTTGATGCCGCTACACCGCAGTCGCTACCATCATAGAGCACACACGCCGAACTAGCTGCAATCTCCCGGCATCCAACACTTTTTCTTTCCCCATAGTGTAGCCGACCAGTAGTTGAGGAGGCCCGAAAAAGGCAGTCAATTACGGCGTGGCCCTCTCTCACGCTCCCTTTCTTTGGGATACGACTTTTTTATCTTTTAGGCAAGAACACGCGTTCACTCTAGCGTACTGATAAGGCCGGTCGCGTCTGTTGCACTGCGGCACAAGCATTTACTTGATTCTCTGCCCCACAAGCTTTGCTTTTCTGGTTTGTGTACCTTCAGAGGCCAGGAAGAGTTTGCTGAAGTCGTGAAGCCGTGATTACGGTGTGTAACGCTGAAGATTGCGTTTCTTTTCGGCGTTTTAAATTGAAAACTTTTCAGATAGCAAGGACGTCATCATTGTTTGTGAGCCATCGATGACAAGCAGCTGTTCTACCCTAATTCCTAGCAAGGCTACATGCAAAAATCACTGCCGATGTGGCAATAACTTCAACAAATAGATAACGAATACAAAAAAATCGCTAAACTCAGTTGAGCAGGTGAGAATGTGTAGGCTTTTTTTTCTTTCGTTACTTCTTTGTTTTTTTTTGTACAGCAGTAAATTTTCTTCCACACAAATGTTCTGTATGGATGTCATATTGCTGCCTGTGTGCCTCACAAGAATTCCTTATGTCTATCATTTAAATTTTACTGTAGTGTTCAACCATAACGTGGAGTAGCGTGGCATGTTATCAGCTGATGCGAGCAGGGAAGTAGTTTGATCACAGACGTGACAAGTTGCGCGCTACCGCCTTAATATGTGGTGCTCTATAGCAGATATGTGGTGTAGGAGAACTCAAGGAAATAAACAGTACAACAAACACAGAAACAGAAGTTCACAGGCGTCTTGAAAGAGTTCGTAGCAGGCGGGCTGTTCTATAGTAGAAGGAATTGGGTGCTCCACCTGTATCAGGTTTGTAATCAAGAAAAATGCCCCAGAGAGCCCCCCCCCTCCCCCTGCCGTCGCGAAATTCACATAGTAGAGGGTGCTGGTGTGTTACCGAAAACAAAGAATGAAAGTAGGTGCTGTTCAATGCGTTCAACAAGTGCCTCCTCTCTCCCGAAAAATATTCCTGGAAGCGGACCTGGTCTGTACTCACGCTAACGCTAAGCTAAATAAATACTATTCTGCAAATATTGAAATACGTAGTTTTAAAACGTTTACTAACAGTTGCTTAAAGCAGTCTTCACCAACCAACATTCACTTTATCTCTGATTACTTAAAAAAAGTGTACCCTTAATGTGTTTTTAGGCAGCTAGCTAGGGCCATAATCCATAAATCACCTTGCAGTCATCTTTTGTACTAAATTTCGAGTCTTTAACATGCGTTACGAGCGCCATAACGATACAGGAGAGTGCATAGCCGTATTAATAATGCAGGCTTTCATTCGATTTTTTTTGAAATGGTTGTATTCAGAAATCAACCTTGCTTGTCGTTTTGGGGCATTTAATGAGCGCCAAGGGCACCAACTATAACAAGAACAAAATATAAAGATTATGCTGAATTGAAAATGCGTGCTTATAAGGAAAACAATCGCGCAGACAACGCCAACATTGTTATCGCACCTATGTAGCACAGCCTAAAATAAACATGAGGAAAATTATTCGAAATACCCTGGACGTACAGAAACCATTATCGAGGTCGCATCTAACAAGCTAAGAAATTTTGTCGACACTGTGCGCATTAGTAGCAAAGATAGTCGTATAAAAATCCAACGTAGTACGGCTGGCGTGCGCATATCTATATTTTCGGGAGTTTCACTAGCCATAGCGGCGATATATTTATGAGGCCTGCTACAGAAGAATAATTGTAATGTGGGGTTTAACGTCCCAAAACCACCATATGATTATGAAAGACGCCGTAGTGGAGGACGCCGGACGATTCGATGACTTGGGGTTCTTTAGCGTGCACCCAAGTTTGAGCACATGGGCCTACAACATTTCAGCCTCCGTCGGAAATGCAGCCGTCGCAGCCGGGATTCAATCCCGCGAACTGTGGGTCAGCAGCCGAGTACCTTAGCCACTAGACCACCGCGGCGGGGCCTGCTACAGAGGAGGGCCTCAGCGATTCAGACTAATATTTTTATTACGTGCACTGACAATATAGAGTATACGGTCCTCCACCATTTGGCCAATTTCGAAATACAGTCGCAGAGACCGAACCCATGATCTTCGGGTTTGGTCTCTGAGCGGGGCCTGAGTGGGGCCTGAGTAGCTGAGCGGGGCCCGTGTGTTCAAGGGTGACATTTCATTTACTCAATTACTTTTGTGTATTTTACGCACTCGCTGCCACGAATAATGGTTGAAAATAAACCTATCACAATTTTAACGTATACAATCGAGAAAGGAATGCCAATGAACGGGTATGGCCTGTTATCTACTTGACTGACTGTTTTTGCGCCACGGGGATATGAGAACAATGATGCAGTCGTAATGAGAGTTCGATACTCAAGATGGCTTTCCAGTTTTTTGCTGTGCTTGTGGGGGTCACTCCAGCATGCGCGCATAGCAGGATACGTGAAAAGCGCTTAAGAACGCGTAGAAAAGAAGCAACGTACTCTCTCTGCTACTGCGCTGCTCGCAGTGTTACCTCTGGCAATTTGGTGCAACTCCAACACGCCTATGGCTATCAGTATGTACCACTCTTCCATAGCGGGCCCGAAGGAGTTACGTGTTTAAGGTCGACTTACGAGCTGCCGAGCCCAGCTACGCACTGAACAGACAGCAGAGATAGGCATTCGCACACGAAAAAGTTCTCTGAGCTAGTACTCGATTTCTAACTTAAGAAGGTCATCTTCCCACGCTTTCCGTGAAATAAACATCTAGAGCGAACTGCACCAGAGCAAACTGCATGAAAGAAAGAAAGAAAGAAAGAAAGAAAGAAAGAAAGAAAGAAAGAAAGAAAGAAAGAAAGAAAGAAAGAAAGAAAGAAAGAAAGTTTTGGCGTTATTGCCGTGGTTTCGTATTGCTGCGCTTCCGTCTGCATACTATTCACGTGCGTTACGAAACATGCACGTATTCTTCGCAACCACCTTCGCCCTCTTTCAAAGAAAAAAAAAAGAACCACTCATTCAACAATCTCTGCAGAGGGTGGCATCCTTTTCGGGAAGAGCGAACAACGCGGGACAAGCCTCGGCTCTTCCATTGCGAACGCAAGCGAACACGTCAACTTACGTGCGCTCTCGGCCGCCAACGCGTGGTGTCTGAACTGTGCGTGCACACGCACGACGGCGAAAGCCGTTCGTCGTATCCTCGTCCATGATGACGTGTCCTTTATCACGTCGTTCGATCTTCGGGAATCAAAGGAGACTGGTTTCTGGCGCCCTCTCCGCGACCCACGTCACCTCTTGCGACGACCGGTGGTGTAAGCACCCCACGCTTGAGCTTTATCGCCGTCCTCGCGTTGGTAATCCGCCAAAGCCACGTGCCCTCGGACGTGAGTTTCTGGCGACTATAGCTTCTCGCGCGCCGAAGCTCGCTCCTGGGCGACTGCGAGGAGGGCTGGGTCTGAGCGTGGTTTGATCTCCCGAGCGTGGTAGCTGTTGCGCTGCTTCAGCTCACATTAAGAAGTAACCAGATACTAATAGTGCCTAGAATATACTTTTAGGCACTGTACCAGATACATACTGTGCCGCTACCCACGGTATTGCTCCCAGAGGCACAGTACAGGCGCTCCATAAGTTGAACGGCCTACATGTGCCAGAAGTCATGTGCCATTGATAGGCTTTGACGTCACGTAACAAGGTTGTGCAATACGCTACTGCACTTTCTGCATTCAACCAGTCTATGAGAACGGCTCTGATTAAAATGCCCTGCTTGTGTGCACATGTGCACTTTTTTGTTTTTATTTGATCTCTGTCTGTGCCCTTCCCGACCGTGCTTCTCAGCCTCTCCCTTGCAAAGTAGCAAACCGGTCACTTGTACAAGGTTAACACCACCTACTTTTATTTTCATTTCTTTCTCTCTTTTTTAATTTCTTACTACTGAAGTTCTCAAAACTTCGGATCAAGAACCTTCAGTACTTGCCGTGCAGTTCGGACTGTCGGAGTATTAACCTGTATTTCAACAGCATGAATTTGAATTAAAGACCTAAGCATTCCTAGAATGCACAGGTATTGCTCTGGCAAGTGGTGGGAAATACCCGGTGTTGTCCACTTCTTCATTATGTGCTGGGACCATTGTAACCACTCTTGATTCTGCTGCGGCTTTGGCTGTGAATGCTCAGCCACAACCCACCTTAGGTCAGCGATTGTCCTTTTGAATGCCAGAACGCTCAAGTCGTTTGGCACCAGGGGCCCACTATACTCTTGTGTTCTTGCAGCGCCAGGAAATGGCACACCAGCCCGAGTTCCCCCTCCCCCCTACCGGTACTCTTCCTGCACCCGAATCTATTTTTTCACGGCATACACAGCACATGATTACAAGAATATGAAGTTTAGCATGTTGGTAAGGCATAACTGAACACACAGCGCAAAACTTGACACATGACCGGACAAGGAACGACGACGACCGCTGGTTGGACTTTAGCGCTCGTCCTGTGTTGTCCTGAGTCACATTTGGCGCAACGTGCTCATCTGAGAGCCTAAGACGCTCGACCTCATCTGCCTGCCCGGTCCCCACTTCTGATCAAAAAGCCGACCCCAAGGGAAAAAAAACTCAGCCTGCGCTTCTGCCCTCAATGTAGGGTAGCAAACCGGGTGCTAGTAGTATCACCCTCCTTGCTTTTTCTTTTGCTTTCGCTCTCTCTCTCTCTCTGAGCTCGCGAGACGGATTTAATTCTATAGAGACCGTCGAATGAAGAGAGGAAACAGACAAGCATATGGCAGAATGGTTAACTAGGAAAGCACAGCCTTGTTTTACCTGTTGGAATTTGGGGAAGTGAACATTTATTGTAGCTTCGGGTGACGAGACGGTTGAATAGAAATGCCGTAATTTAGGCGCGCATCGCTTTGAGTGCCAACCTTGATCACACTGTGGCGTCGTGGCGGTGACTGGTAACGCTGGTGGGAGTCTTAACAATTTTAAACGTTCCATATTTTTACACTAAAACTTAAACGTTTACATAACGTTTGATGACAACCAATATTTTGGTGATATTTCCGATATTCCTGCTGTTTACTTTAAGACATTTGGACCTCGTTGCTGCTTGTGGCAGCTTCTAAAGCGCCTGGTAATGTTGTATCAAACGGGAAACGTCCAATTCTTCTTTCTTTCAAAATACGGTTTCGGGAACAACTCTGAAAAAAAAATGAATATGTGTCGATATAGTACGCGACTTGTGCAGTTGATCTTTCAGACTGCCTCGAATTGTCGGTCGCAGACAAACTTCTCACTGTGCTGAGCAGAAAATGTGCCACAAATAGCGGCTGCCACAGCCTTTTGCGATCAACACGATAAAATACAGAGTTCTTTCATGTTTCACCGCTAATTGTACTTTCTTAGATCATGTTGGGCGTGATGCTAACACAATTAGCGTGAGTCGTTCTCATTGGAAAAGACATATTATGCATTTGTACCACCACGTCTCGTACATTCTCAAGTACACAAACCAGTTTTGCAGCATTTACTGTACGGAACTTAAACGAAAAGAATAAGTTAACGCGCCACACGCACAGCGACATCACAGCAAGTCGCGTAGTAATTCGTGACATACCAGGCAGAGGCTTTCCTGTTATGTAACGTATCTCAGCTTATGAGTACCACCAGATAACGTCAACCAATCGAGCATGACCCAATGCCATTTCCGATGCACCTGACCTTCTAGCAGTGTTTATACACTTCGTTTTATCTTGGACACAGTCTGCGTCGCAGCTGGCAGAGGAACCGCCGATGTCATGGTCTCCTATATCGAGATATTTGGCTGCTTCTCAGAAGCCTGTAGTTTCAGCCGTTGCAATTACGATCGTCACAGTAGTGACACTACATCAAGGAGCACCTTGCGACTTTTAAAGTTGGATAGCAGAAAAACAGAAAAAACATTTGCGCCTTTAAAGTTGCCATTGACAAATTATCCCTTGAAACATACATCTAGTGCTATAAAACATCTCTAAGGCTAGGAGAATAAGCATATTGCACCAAGAGTAACGAAAAAAGAAGTCAACTAAAATACTTGTTTTCGACTTAACCCGCCCTGGCATCTTAGCGGCAAACGTTTCACCAGAACGCTGGTTTGATTCCCCGCCACGTTGTCCGCATTGCGACTTGACAGCGGCATGTGTGAGAACACCCTTCTACACAGATTTAGGTGCAGCTTCAGAAATCCAGGTGGTCCAGATTAATCCACAAACACCCCCACTCCCTCTTGATCTCATTAAGACGTACCTCATAAATATAGCTTCAAAAATACCGGTGGCCGATATGAATCCGCAAACATCCCCGCTCCCTCCTTTTCTCATTAAGACGTACCTCGTAATTATACTCTCATATTTACACCCTAAATTTGAAAATTAATAATACTGTAACCAACAAATACAGCACCTGCCACTAAAGCCATTATTTTTTTATTATTACTTAGGTCGAACCTGAGCCTGTCAGCTACAGTATATTGCCCAGTATATTCTAGGCACTATAACTACAGACACACAACCTTTAGAGATGATGTTAACCGTCTGAGCGATGTCTACATCTCCCTCACACGCGTGGCCGCGCGAAGGCCGATCTATGAGCCGCCATTTTTCGTTTCAGCACGTGGTATGGGGGCGTGTGCAGCACGGCGTTCCATGCGTAGCACGCTGTGCTTGCAAATCGTGTGGGCCGATGTACGAAGTCGGAAAGCGGCGTGTACATTCCGAGGGTGTTGAACAACTTGTGGCCTTTCTTTTTTTTAGGTGTGAAGCTCCTTAAAGCGGCACCCGTTCGTCCCTCGTCGTAGTAGGTAACATGTCTTACGCTTTGACCTGCAAGGTGGTGCCGGTGGGAGATTTCTCCTGTGCGTTGTTAACAATAAAAAATTCGCAGCGTGCGCGTCAACTTAAAACCGAATTATCCTGTCTCTCATTCCCCGTTATCAGCCATTGGCATGTACATTGAGCACTATCTGACAAGAAAGGGTTGCTATGTTATACGCGCTGTTCGCAACCTCCTTGGTTTTACAAAGGTTTAGCGAGCATCAGGTCGCAGTGCCATGAATACAGTGTACTAGTATTTACCATGAACTCTAGGTGGTTAAACGTGGGAAGTAGACACGAAGCGCAAGCCGTAAGAAAGTGTGCGTGTGCCACCTCTCGTTCAGTCCTTGGAATGTCCGCTGGATGGCGGTGCTTCTATATGAGGAATATATGATGAAAAGATGGAAGATGGTGGTACTTGGAGTGTTGAATAGGTGGACGAATGGCATGGATGGACGCAGGGCGAAGGGCATGGATGGACGCAGGAGCGGATGCATGGACGAAAGCAGGGACGGACGCACAGATGAACGTGCGGACGCACGAACAGACGCACGCACATACGGGCGGATGCACGCACGGGCGGCCACTCAGAGGCACGCATGAATGGACGGAAGCAAGAACGAATGGACAGACGGATGCTTCGCCCCACTATCCATCATTCACTACGTGGATATGCTGCCATTTTTTGTTATACATTAAGCTGATCAAAACAATGACGAATATGGTGATCGTGTTCTAGTATTCCTAGCTTTTTTGAAGATATCTAAGCGTCATTAGGGCAGGGTTATTGCTAGACACTGTGCTTGTTTCAAGTATTAGCATTACTGTTACGTGATTGCAGAGCATTGCATAAATCCTTGCAGGCCCGAGGCTAGTAGGGTTGCCCTAGGCCCCCCTCTCCCCCATGTCCTGATATACCGGGATGCTTTACCGAATATAGGTCGCAGGTTCAGTTCCTGCTCACGGCAAGTATCTTTTCATCCACTTTTCTTTCTTCACAATTACTTTACGATTAGGTCTAATAACTTCCCCTATACATTTCTTTACAATATTGTCTGTTCGATCTCAATAATATTGTGTCAAAACACTGAAAAACGAGCCTTTAAGTATACACTTTTTTCTTCAGATATATAATATGTATATATATATATATATATATATATATATATATATATATATATATATATATATATATATATATATTCAATTCCTGCCCACGGCAAGTTATTTTTCACCCACTTTTTTATTCTAATTATACTACATTGGTTCTACTAACTTCCCCTATACAATCCTTGCACTATTGTCTGTTAGATCTTATTAATATTGTGCCAAACACAAAAAACGAGCCCTTAGGCATACACTTTTTTCTCTTATATATATATATATATATATATATATATATATATATATATATATATATATATATATATATATATATATATATATATATATATATATATATATATATATATATATATATATATATATATATATATATATATATATATTAGAGAGAGAGAGAGAGAGTTGAAGCAATGGTGGGTTTTGGTCGCCGCATATGTAAACGTATGAGAGGTGGTCACTCAAAGAACACTTCATTTATTACTTCAACGTTTCGGTCACAGTCTGATATCACAGTCCGTGCTCCGGGGTGGCTCAGTGATTAACGCCTCTCTTTCACGACGCGTAGGTCCACGTTCGAATCCACGCGGTACAGTCTTTTTTTCTTAATTTTTTTTTCTTGCCTTTTCATATATATACATACGTATACATATACGGTGCATGACATCGACGCCCACGCCGGCGACAAAACCCAGCCGAGAGTGTCCATACAATTGCTATCGCAATAATATGCAGGTCAAAAAAGCCTACTAGTACTATCCGCGTCAAATGAAACCCGAACAGCGGCAAGCCTTCTCGATTGTATAGTGCGCGCCGTCCACTCACCGACATTAACAGGCTGGCATATATGCACTAAGCGGCCGAACAGGATGCGCGCGCCTGTCAGTGGTGATAAGCGGATGGCGCGTACTATGCTATCGCGAAGGCTTGCCGCTCTCAGGTTTCATTTGACGCGGATAGTACCTTCTGTTGGTCAGGGGTAAAACTTTACGATGCACGTTATGCTGTGCAGTGGAACTTTGTGGTGGCCTTTAGGTCAGACTTCGCTTGGACATTTATTGAAGTCCTCCTCGAACAAATGTGGTCTCTCGCATGCATCACACGCACTAATGACATTGTTTACCAGGTATTTTTCCTACTAGGTCGTCCCTCATTTGAGTCGTCCTTGTATCATCTGCACGGCGGCTGCGTTCATTGACGGTTGATTAGTGCAGTGGAAAGCACTCCGCAATTCTGCATTCCAACGCAACCATCGCATCAGGCACGCTAGTTATTCCTCTAGTAAGGCCGCTGCCACACCTTTATTTGCAGCCGCTTCCTAGCAACGGCGGTTCCCATTATCAGCAATTAATTGGAGCTATATTGAAGCTGATTCGGTCGTGGCATACTGCCTTGCTCTTCCTTGCAAGCAACTATGACCTGGTGCATCGTTATCCTTAACAAACTTCAAGAGCGAATCAGCAGAACGCTTGCAGTAAAGGTTAGTACATCAGCTGAATGTTCAGTACCACATCAAAAGATGGCAGGCGTGTGCATTGACCTGGTGTTCACTTGTTTTTTTTTATATTTTAGCCAAGAGACCACAATAAAACAGAGGTGAATTACGCACACAGCTTGTGCCTTGACTTTATTTTTTTCGGACTCCCTAAAATATGTTGGACCACGCACGACCCGCTAACATAGCCGTCGAATGCTTTCGCTTTAGATAAAACAAGACGAAGAAAGAAAACAAGCAACGCTCATTGCTAAGAGAGCAGTCACGCCGCAGCAATACATAAATGTGCGGCTCATTATAGCAAGTTTTTTTGTTTGGTGCCGTAGAAAGATTACAACACTGGCGCGCTTCAGCGCAACACGATCCGTGCTATACGTTACCATTACGGAATGAAGTCTGGTTATGTAAATTAAGGTTGGGCCCCTCTCGACGAGCAAGCCAAAGCTTAACTAGTTTACTGCTCTCGCGTCACTATCAAATGGGGGCTGTTGAATTTCACAACGAGTAGGGCTGCTTTCTCCTCGGCAAACGATATTTGCGATGCCGTTATTTAACTGACAAAGCCGGACTGAAAAAAAAATATTGATATTCTCATACAGTATAGTGGCTACAGCAGCGCCAAATTAAATTAGCGCAAAAGCTCAACAGAAACGCGTAATTTTCGCATACGCGGCCCGACACTACTTTGAGGATTTTGCGCGTCACTTGTCATAAGTCAGTCCGTTAATATTCATAGAGTTTACAACGAAATTACTCAGAACAGATTAGGTACATGCAAAACGTTGCATTAGTTTTTCTTTCTCTTCTTTTTTGAGAGACTGGCGATAGGCCTAGAACCATGAATGTCCGCGTGTATAGCAAGGGGACATCTGCTTTATTTGTATATCGTGCAATTCAGGAAGAATGTGTTTGATGTGCAGAGTCCCTGCTTTTGCGCGTTTACCGTTCACAGAAATTGTTGGTAATTCGCCGCACACTCAAAACGAGGGCGCAGCGGCCGCTCGGATGTCTATATGACGCTAACTTAGTTGTGTGCAATCGCTCTAGGTGCCACGGCTACGTCCCTAAATCTTCCTGTTCATCTGTACAGTGGTTGCTGTCGAAATTTTAAGGTTAAAACATCTTTCTTGCTGATTATATTTCCTTAGTTTGGCAAGCAAAACTAACTAACCAACTAACTAACAACCTTCTATAAACTAACCAGCCTCAGTACCCTCAGTGACAAATATTTCGTAAGGCATATAAGCCTATGAATGTGATTAAGCAGCAGATCTATGCAGCACGCACCGCAGGGGTAATACAATTTTGATGGAAGGCGCAGGAAGGCTCTTCTTAATTTAGCGTAAGCTCCTTTCAAAACTTCCCCCTCGAGTAACGTTGTTGAGAAGCTCAGTCCTCTGGTGATTATTATTTTCATTGTTACTTATTACTACTTATTTACTCACTCACACACTCACGTAAGTAGTAGTGTTTCTCGGGTGAAGGGGGGGGGACACTTATTCGTCAGCAGTTTTTTGTTGGCAGAGTTAATGTTGGTTCAAAGATGAGTGGCACAGATTTACACAACCTTAAAAAAACAGGAGATTATCTTGCCATGAGAGTTAAAGAGGAAGCTAGTTGTACCGCTTAAAGTGCATTGTAGTAATTCTGATTCTGGTGTGAAGAAAGTAATGTGAAAGAAAAGACAGTTTGCCCCCAGCGGAGACCGTGACGGCGACCGTCCGATGGTCGCAGGTTCAATCCCTGTCTGGAGCAAGTCAGGTGCTGCCATTAGTGGCGCAAATGTGCAGCGCAGGAAAGTGCACTTGCAGATTAAGAACATAATTTATTGTTTCCCTTAACACAGGGCGGTGCTGGAAACCCACTGCCATATACCTACTTATTCTCCTTTTTACTTTGTCTTTCTTTGTCACTGTCACATCAGGAATACGTAACTCTAACAATGGTGACGAGAAAATATGGCAGCATGACAAAGTTGGGAACAGCGGAAATACCAGCGGTCACCTAACGACTGTCTACGTCTATAGACTGCCCCGCCACGGTGGTTTAGTAGCTAAGGTAGTCGGCTGCTGACCAGCTGGTCACGGGTTCGAATCCTGGCTGCGGCGGCTGCATTTCCTAAGGAGGCGGAAATGTGGTAGGCCCGTATGCTCAAATTTGGGTGCTTGTTAGAGAACCCCAGGTGATCGAAACTTCCGGATCTCTGCACTACGGCATCTCTCATAACCATATGGTGGTTTTTGGACGTTAAACCCCACATATCAATCAATACGTCTATAGACTGACACACACCGGCATAAGACGAGCGCGCGAAACGCATGCTCCATGAAAAATTGTTCCACGAATTGCATACGCGCTATTTCGCTGCTGTAATAGCTGTCCCACTATTGTACACGCGCGCAAACGAAACGCGCTTTGCTACCGCGAATGTACTTGAACGGGTCAGCGTGGTATGTCAGCCCGAACCGATATGCAATCGCGAACACTGAACTTTCCATTTCGTCACGTATTACGTATTCACCTTCGAAGCGATGCGCGCTCCATCACTTTCATCCGCTAATAAAAAGTATTGCTATTTAAAATCCTACACCTATAACATGATTACGAGAGATGTTATAGTATAAGGCTCTGTAAATGTCAATCATGCCCCTTGGTTTCTTAAAAGCCCTGTAAATTACTCTGAGTTTAAAGACGAAAAAAGAACCTCTTTGTCACAATCGTCATTCTTCGTAGGGGTTATACAACTTCCTAGCTGCCTATTTATTCGTTAAGCAGGTGTATATTGTCGGCACTAACCGTTGAGGTGAAGGTTGTGGATGTTGGTGCACCTGCTTAAGGCAACGTATCCGAGTTTCTGTGGTTGCTGTTCACCATCTTCCCGCTGCTTCGCATTCACAGATGGTTCCTTTTAGTGGAAGATGGCGTGATGTTTCTTAGTTCAAAAGCCGGTCTCTGGGCCTTTGACACGCCTTTAAATTCAAGTACAAAGGCATCAAACATTTTTTCCACCATCCGAAAATACGTCCGCGGTAGCCGCAATTTGATGCCTTGAACTTTTCGTTCTGCATTCGAGCGCCACAATCGCTTGACCAATGTGGCGGTGCGCTTTCACCCTCGATACGGTGTTTTATGCTGCTATCTCGGAACCATACAGACAGGCAATTCCAACAGCTTTTCTAGTAGATACATAATTTACAAAAATGTTTCGTGCACTAACATTCCATGTAATTTGCATAACAACATAAAAAGAAGATCGAACGTGTAATTTCTATAGCAAATTAAAAAAAAGTGTGCGTAGATTGCGCTTTGTTCCCTTTGAATCTACGCGGTGAAAAATATATCAACGATTGCTTAACCAAAGTATTGTCATGACCATCGTATTTATGATTGATGGCGTTTGTAATGTTGCAATGGCAATGTAAGCGTACGAGAAACGTGGAAATATAGGAAACAAATAAATGAATTGGCCCCTAATCTACATGTTACACTGCATATGTCGTCGAAAGACGATAGTCTTGAGTCTGGAGAGAGTCAACAAAACGTTTATTTGATGCTCTGCAGAAGAAAATTGGTGAATGTTATTCTGGAGGCGCTGCATTAGTGCCTCGAGCGTATAGCAGAGGCGAACGAGCGCATCGAGGCACGTTAGACACGAGATATGCGCAATACTTGCTTTTTAATTGACAATCGCACAAGTATGAACGCTGAACCTTGAGCAATATTGGTGGGTGCTGGGGATAGGGTTGGCTGTTGGATGCCGTTTGAGGTATCAGTAAGGGCGGACAAACCGACAAATGTAGACAGACAAAAATGTTTTCACCGAAGGTTCCCAAGAAAGATTGTCGTCTTTAATAGTTCACGTAAAATGCTGTTATTCAGAGGTGGTGGCTTCATTACCTTTAGTGTGGAGAGCCGATGCTATATCTCGTCAGGACCCATCGTAACTTACAGTATAGCCTAACCGTAGCCACTCATTTGCAGCAATTAGTGTGCAGTTGTAATCACCCGAAAGCGCAGCTTCGCAAAGACGAACGAAGGCACAATGTACATTACTGGTTCGCAGAGACTGCTGATGAAGTGTGTAATGTATTGTTTCACTGGTTGAAAGTCCTTCACATAGGTCTCATGAGCGTGTTATGCGAATATGTTTTTTTTTTCTTTACCTCAGTACCCTACATCATAATGCGCCGGGCGCGAAATTAAGTGATCAGGAGAGGAATAGTGGGTTCTGGATAGCACTGTACTTTATATGTAGGTGGGACATAAGTGTAGTCACGTTGAGCTACCCCCGTCGGCACTCAATAACGTACTCATGCCAGGCTATATTCTTGATGCTAGGTAAAACAGTCGCTTCAATTGATTTCCTTTTCTTCCTCCCTTTTTCACGAACTGTATTTTGCGCCACAGTAAAGCGTATACCTAAGCCATGTAAGCACCAACTCTGCCAAAAAGAATTCCTTTTTGAATATAGATATGGCGCCCCTTATGTCATAAATTAAATAAATAAGTAAATAAACTTAAACCAGCTCCTATTCACGCACAATGAAGAAACAGCGAAGCAGCTGGCGTTCCCTTCGTCAGCCCAACACATTTCTCTGTTTTGGAAGTCTTTGAGATATGTTGCATCAGAACGCTTTACTAAACACTCTTTGTTAGACTTTGAAGTGGGAGTATAATTAGTACATTTTATTTAGTACAATTTGTTAGTTGTGTGAGTCAATGGTCACAGCACTGTCACCACAACATTAAAAAGCTCTGATATCAGGTCACATCTTTTATTTCTTCATTTGCTCGCTTCATTTGCTCGTGGTACCGGAGGACAGAATCCGTCACAAATTTGTTAAAATCATGTGCGCTAGAACCCCTGCAAGTGCGCCGCGAAAAGCAAAGGTTAAAACTCCTGTTCCAAATTATAAGAGGCGAAATGAAAATAAATAAAGACACATACATACAACCTGCACCCAAACGAGGAGCTCGGTTGAACCATAGTTACCCGATAAGGGCTTTTTGGGCGCGTCTGGATGGCTTTAAAAATTCATATAAAACTTCTAGGCGCGCAAAACTTCAGACAACTAACATAAGAGACAAGGACGAGCGCAGACTTTCAACTGATTTTATTACTACTACGACACACATATATATATTAGAAAGAAGATAAGCAACACACAAAAAAGAGATTGCAAAAAACATCAGGGCCCAGGGTGAGCACGTGATGTTTTTGCAATCTCTCTTTTCGCCTTTTGATTTTGTGTGATGTTTTTTGCAATCTCTCTTTTCGCCTTTTTTTTTTTTTTTTTTTTTTGTGTGTTGCTTATCTTCTTTCTAATATATATATGTGTGTCGTAGTAGTAATAAAATCAGTTGAAAGTCTGCGCTCGTCCTTGTCTCTTATGTTAGTTGTCTGAAGTTTTGCGCGCCTAGAAGTTTTATATGGATTACCAACTAGCCCAATCCCACACTTTATTTAAAAATTCTTTTTTTCCGTATAGTATAGAAGTGTGAAATAGACTTCGAGAGTACGCTGTTACTAGCGCAAATGTCAAAGCGTTTGAGTGTTCGCTAGAATTGTACTACCGGCAACATGAAACGTACTGTCTGTTTTGTCATTGTGTATTGTTTTTGTTTTGTGTTTATATTCCTCCCTGTAATGACCCTCAAGTGAGGGTTACAGTATCAATAAATAAAAAAATAAATAAAAAAGACTTTTAAACACAAAAATACGTGGTAAGCTGCCCTTAATACAAGGCTTTACGGTCACATGTATAGGTAAAACGCAAATGTCGTAATAATATCACCGGGCTTCAGTCAAGTTTTGCTTTCTGCAACGAGGAGGAACAGAGGCTTCATGGCATCTAATTTCTGCACTAGCACTCACATGTTCACTGAATGCATTCACTAATATACAAAGACGGTGCAACACGTACGTAATTTGTCAATGTGATTGATTGGGCGAGTTGGTGGTACATGACTGTTTTGAAATGAGAGCGCACTACTTAGACGCGGACAGATAGACAGGGACAAGCGCTTGTCCGGTAAAGCTCGCACAGAGAAAGCATCCCAACCTCTCGGTCACATTCCTCAGTCCCATTCAGTTACTGACACATCAGCGTGTGCAGACATACCAGTAACACTATTTTCCTTTTCGTTCTTATTCTCTTTTTGTGGGGCATGTAATCTTATAATCCCGCCCGTCAGTGCTCGCCGCGGTGGTTCAGTGACCCCAGCGTTACGCTGCAGGTTACGGGTTCAATTGCGGAACGTGTCGCGAACTTTTTGGCATTGGCATGGCTGGATGATGTGTTGTGCATTATCGCATAACTTGACACTGCCCCTTTTATAATTTTCTTTTCCCAACAGTTCTCACGTACCCACATTTTGTATACTTATTAAACTCTGCACACGGGCTCTTCAAAAAGCTTATTGAATGGAAGCATTCAGATCAAGTGGCTTCACCTCTGAGAAAATTAAGAAAAAAATGACGGGAAATTTCTCCAAAATACTACATCTAGTAGGTCTTGTTGCTCTGTTGATCTTCTTGTTTTTTATATTATATCTCGCTTGCACAACGAGACAGGGATAGCAGAACAAGAAGCCATGAAATATTTTTTTTTTCAAATTCAAGTGTATTTAATAATATTGCATATACAAGAAACGGGTTACAAATACCTACAGAATCAGGAGATCGCAAAGTACAAGACTGTCAGGAGGACCTCTTTTAATTAGTGTCGTATATACAAGCTAAGAGCACCAAAGAGAGTGAACAAAATAAAAAATGCAAACACAACAGAACAATCTCCACTAAGCTATGTATATATATATATATATATATATATATATATATATATATATATATATATATATATATATATATATATATATATATATATATATGAGAACTAACAGACAATAATGCCAGGGAAAGTATAGGGGAAGATATTAGACGAAATTTTAATGTAAATATGAAGAAAAGTGGGTGAACAGATAACTTGCCATGTGCAGGACATCCGAACCTGCGACCTTCGAATATATATATATATATATATATATATATATATATATATATATATATTACCATAGCGGTAATGTAGAAAGCCTAAAAATACCAATACAAAACTGCTGTGAAGTCATGATGACAATAATTATATTACACAAGAAATAAAGGTTTCTCTAACAATGTTTTTCATGTTGTGTTTAATATATTGCAGTGACCTAGATGATTTAGTATGAAGAAGTACGCAATTCGAAAGATGAATACCATTGAAGCGAGCTGTGAATCTGCCATAGTTTGATCTTATTTTGGGTAAAAGTTATTTTGCCCTAAAAAGTGATATTATTCTTGTTGACAAGGACATGGTGAGGAATACTATTTGACTATATTTCGCGATGAATGAGACGCCATGTAATGAGCGACCATCTTTGATGAAACAACTCTTGTATCGGTAGAACATAAAGCTGTTAATAGACGGTTATATGAGAGAATGCACTGCGGTATAGTTGGGTCGAGAATGTGACTTAAAATGAACTCACTTCTTAAGGTTTAGGTACGAGATATCAAACTGTGTTGACCCATTCTAAACAGCCTATTAGGATGTTATACTATCTTACACACCATCACTATAACAAACATTAGCAGAGAGCATGCAATGCTGCATAAGCAGCATTTCCTATAAAATTGATACATCCTAATGTGTCATTGCAGGGGATTCATGGCTCTGAGACTGATGGTCGTTGTCTAAGCCAGTGGGAAAAGTGTTTCGTTTTTGTAAGCGAACCACAACCTAATTCATGTATAACAGGAAGAGCACCACGCTTCGACGCTCCAAAGGAGGGCCTTTGTAGAGCACGCGTTTTTGCGTTGCACGATCCAAAAATTAACAGTACCGCTTTGAACATCGTCACGGTAATGTGCGCATATGAAGGCGGTGCTGCGAAGAGTAGCTAGGGCGATATGGTTTGGGATGCTGGGATGAACAAGATTCTAGGTTACTTTTTCGTGTTTCCCAAATATGCTGAAACGAATGCCGAATACATGTGTTGGAGATGGAGGTTACGTTAGTGCGTGCATCTCCATCTGCGAATTCACATTTATTCGACATTAATCTAAAGAGCTCTACCATCGTAAACCGCGTAGCTATGTGGGCTATATATACATAAATTGTATTCAGCTTACCACGACTATGGAAACTATCGTATTGTATCATTTACCATCGCAGTTTTGTATTCACTTCAAGTGAGCGAACGTGTTTGAATACCGGGACGGATTACACAGATGTGAACCGTCCGAAAAATGGCCCCATCGGCATCGCAGGAAACATGCCGATGAGCTACCTTAACGATGTTCCTCAGAGCGGTGCAGGCAGCCGGCACGGAGCCTGCCACCACTTACGTGGTCGCTGTATATATAGATCGGGCTCTCTGTTCGGCTCGATGAGGCGCAGATAAAATTTGGCTCCTCGCTCTATGCCAGCTGCGACAGAAGCGTGAAGGCCGCTTGTTTTGACTCGGCGATGCGCGACCCCGCTGGCACGGAGTACGAACCGAGACACGACATCGGGCATCTTGCTATACGCCTTATACGCAGCCGTCATACGACAAAGAAAGAAATAAAGAGAGATAGAGGTGGCGTGAGAAAGGAAAGATGGTTATGTTCAGTCGCTTTAGCGGACCTTACATTTTGTAAAATAATGAAAACTATAAAGGGAAAAGGAGTAAAATATGGAAGGGTGGGTGTTCAAAGTGTCTTTCTATACTAACTCAAGTGATGTGCCACACTCGGCAGAGAAGGATACGAGACCAGCTTGGCCTCATTGCATGCGTTCGGGCCGTGATTAATTTAATTCGAGTAAAGAAAATACAAGTGGGACGAGAATGTTATTGCGTGTAACTCTCGCGAAACGGGGAGGCGATGAAAAACGACATGCCTTTTATGCGTTTATGAAGCCACTTACTCACATGCAGTAGATAACTATATGGTAGCGCACTTAGAACGCAAGTACATGGCAGAAACCTTCATACTTGGCAGTTAGTTGTACCAAGTGTGAACCAATTCGCTCAGCAGCAAATATTACTACTCCCACTCGCTTATTGAAGGCCGCCTTTCTAACATGATATTGTTAAAAAGATCGTTTCGCAGAAACTAGCCGTCGGCACTGTCTCTTTTGCGTGAGGGAAGTAGATGTTGCCCGTGAGTGAAAAATCGAGGTAGATGAAAAGTAAGAATACGAAAACTTTGGCTCAAGTGGCATCGAGCACTGGCTTTCTGCGGGGCAGGTGGGTGATTTACCACGGACTCATGCGCCTGATTTAATTATTTCGGGGAAAATATATATTTGTACAAGCGCCAGATATATAGGAGTCGCGTCAACAGGGGTGCAATTAAGGGGCATAAGGGTGAAATTGTATCACACGTTAGCAAACGTGAAGTTGTGCAACGAATGGGATGTTTGGGGCCCCTCCCATTGCAATCCGAATTGGTATAATTAACCGTAAAAATAACCAACAGTATCCACAAAATGGGCTGCTACGCTTGTTGCCTTACGGGCGCGTGTAGTGGCCAGTTCGCTGATTCCCAATACAACGAGTTATAGTGTATTGGGCACTTCACAAATGCACTTCTGCTTGCAGTACCATTCACTCTCTAGGAAGGTTTCAAATGGCCTCTGTTACGCGCCCAGGTGTTTCTTTCCACGCGCCGGGCAATTATTTGCAATACTCCATGTCGGCATTAATCGGGGTCTTACTCAGAAATTCTGTTCTCTCATCAGAAAATATAGCAACGATGCCTTCATAGCCAGTAGTCTCCTTTCACCAATTTTATGTAAATGCTGCTACAACGTGTCCATATGGTTCTCACTTGTTCCCAGTCTACAAACGTGAATGTATAGCCCCCCGGTTCAGATGTTTCAGGACACTCGCCGCTTGGATTGTGGAAGCCTCGGATATGTGTCTAATACCAGCTAACGAGTTTAAACAACGTAGTTTCTGATGCATTGCCTCAGTTCAACGTAAATTATTTTTTTTCCATTACACTTATCTTTTCTAAGCGGCGATAGTCTTCATGAGAGACGGCTAGGTATAGTGCAAGTTTCTCGTCGACTCGGCGTAGAAATGCTAATGCCCTTTATAAAATCGCACCTATATACCATATACTTGTCGGGAACGTGCTGCACTAACTTCTGAACACTACCAGCCATGTTAGACGAACGAGAACGTCCATCTCTCGAACGCCCACAGCGCACGTGAGCGCACTCTTTAAAATGCGGAGAACACGCACCACACGCGCACTCTTGTCTCCGACTTTCTCCCCAAGTCTTTCTTTAGCAGCCGAGCCTCGGGCTTGTCTCCCGTCAACGCCGCTAACCCGGTTTTTTTTCTTCTTCGAAAAGTGAGCATTCCTATAGCAGGTCCCTTGTGAAGCTAGGCCAACTAGACGCCGCGCAGCATATGCTGTACACCAACCGAGGTGCGTGTTCGACGCTGCGGAAGAGGACAGCGCTCGAGGTCCCGTCGCTTTTATTACATTTATTTTGTATGTTTGGTCTTGTGGAGTTGGCAGAGCACGCTTTCGGAATACGGCTGACACCGTTGCAGGGGGACGCGACGGGTTGCACTGGAAGTAAGCCGAGGACTCAGCTTCGGCTCGGCGCTGCGGTAAAGCGCTTTTTTTTCTTTATGTATACGTATTCTTCCTTTTATTACTGGCTCTCGCATTCCCAGCTTCAAAATAAGGGAAAGGGAGGAAAAAGAAAAACATGTTTACGATAGCTGTGGTGTGGAAAATATGGAAGTTTGCTGCCGTCTAGAACTTGTTTGCTTACTGATCTCTTTCTCTTTTTTTTATACTGCCGACATCTGTGTGGATTGAATAGTAATATACCAGGGCTCAATATATATTACTGTGCTCAGTACCTTGTGGTAAGCATTAAATTTGTTTACGCTGTTTTTAAACTCCAGCATAATTGTATCGCTCAAAGACGTGAAATTTCCAATTCGAATAATTTTTTTCGCAATTCCAACGCACTTGGACCGTGTTTCTATCTATCTATCTATCTATCTATCTATCTATCTATCTATCTATCTATCTATCTATCTATCTATCTATCTATCTCCGCCCCGCCATGGTGGTTCAGTGGCTAAGGTACTCGGCTGCTGATCCGCAGGTAACGGGATCAAATACCGGCTGCGGCGGCTGCATTTCCGATTGTATTAGTTTATATCCAGTCATTGTTTGTATATATTCGGTCATCCACATAGGCAAGAATTCTTGGCCTACGACAAAAAAAAATCGAAACTTGTCAGCCGAGAACTCGAAGTATTCGAAAGAATGCTGTTGCATAAGAAGATCGCATTGAGTCCGTCCCTAGGCCCACAAAACGACGCATTTCAATAAAGCACAGCGACACAATCATGCGTATGGGTATTCGACCGACAAATGAATCAATGACAGCGAAGTATCAAGGGGGGATGTCGACCACGATTGGAAAATTTTGAAAGAAGGTGCTTGACTGCATCGGGGACCACGTAAAATGTGGCCTGTTGTACCCCTTGAACATGCAGCATTGGCGAACTTCCAGAGTTTTGCATGGAGTCACTGTCGCAAGGAATCGACGGTGAGAACAGCGGCCAAGAAACTCGAAAACAACAAAGATGCCTGGGGTTTTCGCCCCGCCACGCATTCTTTGGTCGGAGGGTTCTTTGCACGCCTGTGTGCTTATACTAGTACGTTGCCCATGTACTACTTTACGGATGCCTTACGGGGTCACCATCTTAGGCTGTTCACGCTACCGTTTTAAATGTATAAAACTACATGTTTGGTGAGCTATAACATTCGCACCCATAATAGATGGCTCTATGAACGCACCCGGCATTTCATTACTTTGTTAACAAGACGTAGACATAAAATACCAAAAAGCTATTCTTACAAAAAGCCTGAAGGGACGGCGCCCTGTTATCTAACACAATATTGTCGTTACCAAAGTCCAATATAATTTGTGCCGCTTTAGGTGTTGTGTAATGGTCGCTCGCTCACTCGCTCGTTTGCTTTTTGCTTGTTTGTTTGCTTGCTTGCTTGATTGATTGATTCAATGCATGAATGAATGAAGGATTGAATGATTGACGGACTGGCTTACTGATTGATTGATTGATGAATGAATGGATTGATTGATTGATTGAGTGAGTGAGTGAGTGAGTGATATATTTATTTATTGATTGTGAAGGTGTTAGTGTTGTAAACTTTTGTTACTGGTACTTCTACAAGTATAGGTTGTCTATTAAATATACAGAAATAACGTGAGCTTGGGCAGTAGGAACATGTACCATAGACACAAATACTACAAAGAATGACAAATGCTAGGCGGACATTAACCAAATTAGGCAGAGTGCCCTACGCCCTGCTATGTGCACTGCTAAATCGTCACGGCTATGTGCAAGCAGTGACGACTTTTGTGGTGTACGCTGTAACCTGTTAATATTGTTACCGCAGAATGTGTCAGTTAGGCAGGGTTGTAGGCAGGAATCGTTTGGTGGGGAAAAGTAGGCAGATGTAGTGCTTGTGTTCTGTATGCCAAAGCAACCAGAATTTCGGTGGAGGCGAGAGATGGTGTGTCCTTTCTAGCTACACCCCTAATAGCAGGTGATAGTTGGTGATAACTAGGAACAGTGTTGATAGAGGTGAGTGCAATGGTGCCTGCAAGTTGGCGCGTCGCTATGGATGTTCGCTGCAGTTCGGTGTTGTTTTAATAAATATGCGTTTGTTGGAAGTATTGCAGCGAGAAAGATTCATCAGATTATGATGAAAGCATTATGACGTCTATTGAGCATTCTTCTTCGAAGGTACTTACTCCTTAAATTACACTTCATTTGTGGCAGAATACCTTGATAGTGTAATTACACATGTAAATAAATTTTGGACTCTCTGATTCCATAACGACTACTAACAAAGCAGGACGGACGAACGAAGACTTAACAGAAACGTGGGAGGCGAAGCTCGCCCTCGAGGACCTGGAAGAGCAACAACAACTCGTCGCCAGGGCCAAGAGGGCAGTAGAAGCCAGAGGGTTCCAGGACTAAGGAGCCCTCCCACCTCAGGGTGACACTGGGCATTGCTCGGGGCACTGTTTCAAAATAAACGTTTACTTCTCTCTCTCTCTTTCTCTCTGGTTCGATCGAATTTGAAAGGGATTGATTGGTCCATTGATATGTGGGGTGTAACGTCCTCAAATCATCATATGATTATGAGAGACGCCGTAGTAAAGAGATCCACAAATTTCTATCACTTAGGGTTCTTTAACGTGCAACAAAAAATCTGAGCACACGGGCTTACAGCATTTTCGCCTCCATCAAAAAATTTTAAAGGGATTATAGTGCGTATTTTGCCCCGTTGAACAAGGGTGCTTTAACACTCGGAAGACCCTTTCATGAAGAAGTGATTGTATCAGCAAAACAATATAATACTCTACATTAAATCTGTATATTATGATAAATTTACAGAAACAGTTGGCCGTGCATGGTGCACAAGTAAGTCGGTTTTTATTCTATGAAGAGGTCACATTTATACAAACAACGGCGAGCGAGATCAAAAGGAGGCGGCCATGATGAGACTCTGAGGTAATTTATTTTTTCATTGTTCATCGTAGAACTGATTCGGCTGAAACTGGTAGCTTTCAAAGAGAGACAGCCTTACCGATCGATATGCATGAAAAGCACACTAAATGCACAAATGTTCGGCGTCACCTAACTTTTCTTCTCTGTTTACTCATAAAATGGTCGCTTCGACCCCAAATCTGACAAGCGGAGCTTTGTAGAAACACTCCTTTGAAGCTATCGACCGCCGAAAAATCAATCGTACGTCAATTAAGCACATAATATCACAATGTTTAGCATACATCCAAGAGGTAAAAATTGAACCACCGGCACCTTTGAAAGAAGCGATACAGGGTAAAAATGAAATAGTAAAAAGTGACTGCGCAGCAGGCATTTGTGTACTTCGTTTTTATTTCTCTTGCTTTTGTATAGCGCTTACTTATCTCTTTTCAAAATTCCCATGCATATGTAGGGTGTAGTGGTAATACCCCGTATTGAGCGGTAACGAAACGCGTCGGAGCTGAAAGCTCTCAAGCACAGGTGTGCATAAGCGGTAGTTGGCCGTATAGCCGTCTAGTGGATACAGTGTTGCACAACTAAACACGGGCATGCTTCCATAGACTGCCTGTTACAAAGACCGAGTTTGGCTAAGGGGCCAAATACAGAAACAGCCTTTTAATGAGATAGTTTCGCTTTAAAGAATCATGTAGGCTGCCCAAATTAATCCGTAGTCCTGCATTACGCAGTGCCAATTATTTTACTATGTCCACCACGGTGGAACAGTGTTTACGCTGCTCGGCTGCTGACCTGAAGGTAGCGGGTTCGATCCCAGTCACGGCGGTCACATTTCGAATGGAGGCCAAATGGTAGAGGCCCGTTTGTCCGATGTCTGTGCACGTTAAAGAACACTGCATAATCAAATTTTCCGGAGCCCTTCATTCTACTGTCTCTCATATTCATATGGCGGTTTTGGGACGTAAAGCCTTGTATATTATTATCAGTAATAGGTACTTGTGACACGCGAAGTCCCCCAATTTTTGAAACAGTCGTATACTCGACAAACTTATGGTATTATGTACGGTGCCGTAAGACTGTCTTGTTACCTCAGTGGTGTGTTTATGCGGCACATAAATTCGTATTTGTACGTCGCACGTACTCGCTGTGCAATGATACACCGTGCAGCTCGTTGTACTTATTCCTTTGTCTTTTTTTGTTTGTGTTTCTGTTACATATCTGTAGCCTCTGTGCGCTTTCTCAAGTATGCGGTGCCGAAGTGAGGCTGGTAATTCTAAAGATCAATTACCGCAACGCAAGAAAAAGGGCAAAAAATACAACTTAGTGCTTTCCAAGCGCCGGAGTAGGTAGAGAAAAAAAATAGACGCAACATGACTTGCCTAGTTCAACGCACCAGAAGTGTGATTTGATTAAAAGGCGCGCAGCAGCGGGGGACTTCGGAATTATTTTAACCACTTGGGTTCCTTTAAAGAGTGTCTAAATCTAAATCACTTGTGTAGTTTTGAATTTCGCCCCATTCAAGTACGGGTTCCATGGCTTGGAGTCCAACCCACGCTTTGTGAAAAGCATGGCCCCAAACCATCACGGTGGACAAAGAAGCCCACCGTGATGGGGGAAAAAGCAAGGTTTCAAAGCTTTACTGCACATGGGTACGCAAGCCAAGTTGGCCAACTGTCGACCTTGACAGTGACTATAAAGCAGGAATCGAAAATTTCAAAATATCATTTTGGCATATCAAACGTCCTTAAAACTTATGCTGGTTATCACTTTATTTTATTTCTCAATACGCGGTATGCAACCGGATATTGGTATGGGCACATTTCGCACAGCGTGCATTTCAATGACGAAATGTGCAATAAGCTACCGTCTATCTCCTGCTGCACATTACAAATATAAGCAAAACACAGCCTGTGAAATCATGCCTCTCAGCTCCGTTGTGTAGGTGTTACGTTGTAGTGGTGTGTTTGAGGTGTTTCAAGTCCTAGTGCGCAAACAACAGTACCTGGCAATTTTCGTTACATTGTTGGCGTGGGTACATGAAAAAAGTATGTAGTCTCACCTATATGCCAGTCGATATTTTCATGTTTTCATTTACTCGGTAACTGATTTTGCTAACTCCAATCAGTTGTCGGTAATTCGGATGGGAAAGTGTAGCAAGGCAGCGTCATGGGAACAGGTAAATGGGTAATCGGCTGTCATACATACATACATACATCCATCCATCCATCCATCCATCCATCCATCCATCCATACATACATACATACATACATACATACATACATACATACATACATACATACATACATACATACATACATACATACATACATGCATACATGCATACATGCATGCATGCATGCATACATACATACATACATACATACATACATACATACATACATACATACATACATACATACATACATACATACATACACACACATACATACATACATACATACATACATACATACATACATACTGTTGCGAAGGCCGGACCGATCCCGCCGAAGCCACCACTGTTGCGAAAGACGGCGACGCCAACACGGTCCCGATGGCGCCACTGCTTCCAACTCCGCCGGGAAGGTCACCAGCCGTTTGGTAGCGTATGTTTATCAGCTCGCGACTGCTTCTGCGCAGAGCTGATAAGACGAGCGGACGAGACGACGGTGAGTTAAACAAGGTTTATGTACAGCATATATACAGAGGCGTTACAATTTCGGCACTGGGGCCGACAGAGACTCGAAGAGCCGAGCTCTTCTCTCTAACACATAGATCAGCCTTTCGCCTAAGACCGCTGACTCACACACATGTCGGCTCTCCGACATGGGGACTCCTCTCTCGTAGGACTGCCGATCGCGACGCGCCGCAGGGCTTCTTTTATTTACACCGGGTCCAACCAAAATGTCCAATCAGAAGCGCCGCTGGTCGTCAGCGCAGGTTCCGCCAATGGGGCCGCCGCGCCATGCGTCAGACCACCAGGCACGAGAACGCCGGATCGCTGTCACGTGCGCCGCTGACTCAATGCACGTGGGCGAGAGAGGCGCCGCGCGTGTTCACGCCGTTGAGATGTTCGCGTCGGGCGGACTGCGGGCTGGCCTTGACCCAGATTGCCTTTTTCCGAGGCACGGACGTTTGACGGGGACTCGCTGGCATAACAGCACCCCCGCCGCCAGACATTGCACCGGAAAGACGAGCTGCTTCCACGGGGCTCGGATGTCAGGTGCGCTCGTTCGCCAGGTCCCTCCAGGTTCACCTCCAGGGCCATGGGGAGAATACAGCTCCAGACTGTTCCGGGAACACATCCCATTTTGACGACGGATCCCAGCTCCACTGGCTTGTCGCCACAACTTGCTGACCAGCTTCACGCGTCTCTTCTGACCATCTTCGGTTTCAGCACTTGTCGATGGTTCTGCAACTTGCCAAGAACGGATCGACAACAGACAACACACGACACACGCAAGTGCCCTCGGTCACCCGACAGAACACCAGACAAAGTATAGTACAACATATACCTAACTATGTGTTTATCGGAATTTTGTTCCCTCTACATCAAGAGGCACATGTGGGACAAAAGACCCTTAAAATGACAACTCAATTTTTTTTTCCCACGTACAACAACGTAACGGATTAGAATACCACAAATTTGGCCCCTTTAGATAACTCTGAACGAGAGCGCTCAGCCCAGGTCGTGATGAGGTCAAAATTTTGCCCCGAATCGCCAGCCAGAAACCGAAAAGTTGAGAAGGTACTAACTAAACGCACTGCTCAATGCACCTGCATTAACGTTTACCTTTCTTTTTTTTTCTCTTTAGGGAACGTCAAAGTTGCGCTGTGGAGCAACATGCTCCACCTCAGTAACCGGCCACTTTTAGGCGACGATACCTATGCGGCACCAAGAGCGGCTCAGACTTGCGACGTTGCACAGGGGAACACCGATACGGCTTGCTACGGATTGACTCCTCACCGCTTAGCTCGATATCGTGTTCGATCACCCTCGTGTTTCCGGGGCGGTCCGAAAACACGTCTTCAAACTCGGAACCAATCTTTCTCAGGTCCTCTTTCTCAGGTCCTCCTTCACTTAAGCTAGGCTCTAGGTTTATCTGCTCCCGGATTACTTTCGATCCCCCTTCGATTACCTCACTAGAACTCAAAATTTCTGCTTCCTCTTCCTCTGAAGCATTCAACAACAGATTTACGACCGCTCGATGTTGAACGTATGGTTTCATCAAGTTGTGAATTTTGTCCGGCCGCCTTCCTAATTTCACTTCATAATTTGAATCGCAAGGCTTCGATAATACTGTGGCGGGCCCTTCCCAATCAACCTCAAGCTTGTTCCTTTTGGACGGCTGCAGCAGCATTACCTGATTATCAACTTCAAAAGTGCGCTTCTTCCCCGATTTCTCGTAGCGCTCCTTCGACAGCACTTGTGCCGCGTTTTTCTGGCTTTCCACTAGCGCTTCAATTTGGCTTTCCACTAGCGCTTCAATCGAGAGATCCTCACGCTGCTCTCGAATGAGCGTCTCTCGATCAACTCTCGGCAGCTCGCTCCAACTTTCCGCTACAGGCGAGAGCGTTGCAACCCTCTCGCTCTGACTCAATGGCGCCACGTCGTCTCCCCCAGCGCATACCGCGCCGGCCGCTCCCGCGACGGGCCGCTCGCGTGACTGCTCACATGACTCATGCGGAAAATTTCCTTTCTGGGGTTCCGTCGACCCGCCGACAAGGTCACTTGAGAGTTCACCGCATGGAACCAAGTCAAGCTTCCGCGAAAGCTTTCGCGCTTGCGATCGCGTGAGAGCCATGCACGCTAAGTTGGGGAAGAACGATTTGCCCTGCTCTTTGAGAAGCTGCTCTGAGTTGTTGGAGAATAGATAAGGAAAACGATCATTTAGCGCGGCAGACACAGCTGCTTCGGTGCGAAGCTTACCGAACGGGCCTTCAATGACAACCTTGGCGATTGGTAAGCGAACACTCTGCTCCTCGGCGACCTGCCTGATCCACGCGCATTCTCCTGTGCAGTCATCCGGAGACACCAATGAAGGATGGACAACGTCCATGGTTGCCGCTGAGTCTCTAAGTGCTCGGCACGTTTTCTTATTCACCCTAATTTCTTGGAGATACGGCTCCAACAACCGAATGTTTTTTTCTGTTTCTCGGATCGTTGCGAAGGCAAACTTTTCCTGACAGTTTCTCGCGATGTGCCCTTCCTTTTTGCAGTTGTAGCAGATTAGCGGCTTCCGTTTGTTTTCCGATTCAAATCCCTGTGTGGTAGAAACCTCACTCGATTTCTCCGCTTCTGTTTGCCCTTCCCCTACACTGTCCTTCGTAAGAGACGGGTCCTTTTTAAAATTACGGTGCGGAACGGGTTTCCGTTGATCAGGTTTCCTTGAAAAGCCCTCTTTCCTTTCATCCTTTTCAACGCGCACCGCCCTGCTATGCAACTTTCGGCGAGTATAATACTCCTCAGCTAACTCAGCTGCCTTATTTAACTGTACTTCCCCAAGTCTGTCCTGCAGCCAAAGTCTGACATTATACTCGATGCAGCGGTAGAATTGCTCCAATGCAACGCATTCCACCACTTTATCGCGGTCGTCATAAACACCTTCGCCCTTGAGCCATTCAATCAAATCGGCTCTAAGACGAAACGCGAAGTCAACGTGTGACTCATTCCCCTTTCTAGCATACCGGAACCTTTGCCTGAAAGCCTCGGGTGAGAACTTATAACGTCTCAAGAGCACTTCCTTAACCTCGTCATAGCTCTCAAACGCTTCCCTCGACAAGCAAGTTATCGCGTCGGACACTTCGCCGGGAAGAAGAGCTAGCAGGTTCCGCGCCCAAAGAGGCCGCTCCAAAGCGTTTCGCTCACAGACGTGTTCAAACTTGACGAGATACTTCGCCATGTCCTCGCCTACTACGAACGGTGGCAGTTGGTCCCGAATTCTAAAACCCCTGACCTGAATCGTCGGAGAAGCTACGCTAGGCGCCTGCGAACACTGTAGGATTGCCAATTCTAGTCGTTTCAACTCTAGGCGCTCTTGTCTCTCGGCATCCTCGCGCTCGCGACGTTCGCGCCTTTCAGCCTCTTCGCGGCGTGCTTTAATATCCACCCAGGCCTCATCGACTTCCTCAGCCGACACTCCCTCATCCTTCATGATCTCAAGGATCGCTTGCTTTCGTTTCGCACGGCCCAAAGTAATGCCGAGTTCCTCACAAATTTCGATGAGTTCCTTCACTTTAAGGTTCTCCATCGTTCACAATAGCCTCTTGCTGTTTGCCCCTGTTAACAATTTACTTGCCGTACCCACTATAAGTCAACTAGCAAGACGCGCAAGCAACTTTTCACTCTCCCGTGTTTACCCCCTCCGCATTAACTTTGGTTTCAAAGCACTTCGACTTTGCTTGAAACGATCAAAGCTCACTCTAATGCTTCACACAGCCCTTCTCTAAACTACTACAACCTGAGCTAGAGTAGTCTGGTGAACTGAGGGGAAAACATCAGGCACTCACCGCATCGATGTCGCTGACGCCGGCCGATCCCGCAGCTGCCAACCACTGTTGCGTAGGCGACCTCCGAAATCCCACCGCTGCCACCACTGTTGTGTACGACGGACCGATCCCGCCGAAGCCACCACTGTTGCGAAAGACGGCGACGCCAACACGGTCCCGATGGCGCCACTGCTTCCAACTCCGCCGGGAAGGTCACCAGCCGTTTGGTAGCGTATGTTTATCAGCTCGCGACTGCTTCTGCGCAGAGCTGATAAGACGAGCGGACGAGACGACGGTGAGTTAAACAAGGTTTATGTACAGCATATATACAGAGGCGTTACAATTTCGGCACTGGGGCCGACAGAGACTCGAAGAGCCGAGCTCTTCTCTCTAACACATAGATCAGCCTTTCGCCTAAGACCGCTGACTCACACACATGTCGGCTCTCCGACATGGGGACTCCTCTCTCGTAGGACGGCCGATCGCGACGCGCCGCAGGGCTTCTTTTATTTACACCGGGTCCAACCAAAATGTCCAATCAGAAGCGCCGCTGGTCGTCAGCGCAGGTTCCGCCAATGGGGCCGCCGCGCCATGCGTCAGACCACCAGGCACGAGAACGCCGGATCGCTGTCACGTGCGCCGCTGACTCAATGCACGTGGGCGAGAGAGGCGCCGCGCGTGTTCACGCCGTTGAGATGTTCGCGTCGGGCGGACTGCGGGCTGGCCTTGACCCAGATTGCCTTTTTCCGAGGCACGGACGTTTGACGGGGACTCGCTGGCATAACAATACATACATACATACATACATACATACATACATACATACATACATACATACATACATACATACATACATACATACATACATACATACATACATACATACATACATAAAACTTATTGGTGTCCTGGGGGACAAGACTAGAACACGACATAATGTAACTTCGAAAAAAACAGACGAAAATATGACCTTCGCGGTCGCGAACGAAACCGCGCGGCTTTGAGGCCACGACAGTTCAGGGCACATGTTTTTCATTAGGGGCTTCATCTAATAGCATGCCAAAATAATGAAAAACCAATTGTTGTGGTTCGTTCGTCTAGGTTAGAGAAAGTACTTACTTTTGTATCTCATTGCATTCCATACATATATGCAGCGGCTGATAATTTGATTTCTTATTGCTTAGAAAACGCCTTTAGGCTTCATGTATCGTCTTTAATGGATTCTATTTTTCTGAATTTCTAATAATGGTCGACTAACATAAATTGAAATATCAAGTGGTAAGAAGAACAAGTATGATGATCATAAATTACCTTTTATTGTGCATGAAATAATGCTCGAGTTGCAGCGACCGCAGATGCTGTCAACGCTGTAATATCATTTTTCTTCTCAAACTCGAACTGTTCGAGCAAGCAAAAAAAAAAAGGCCAGCGCTATAAAATTAAACAGCTTGCGGACACTAATTTGCTGTAGCCACTTCAACTCGAGACAATTCATTCCACATATGCGAAGCCTGCACTCTAGGCACGTGTCAGGCCTTATGATCGTTCCTTAATGTTTTCGTAAGTCGGTCCATTTTTATTTATCGTGCGGTATGTTAGCCAACATTTTAATGGTCACCGTTAACAAAAAACCTATAATGACCAACACTACGGAATGAATTTCGATAGCGATCTTCTTCTCCGACGAGTCTGCCGTTGAGGGAGACAAAAAAATCTGCTGCCAGAAGAAGCGCCGTTGCCAGCACGCCTGGGGCAGCAAGAAATCATTGTCAGTCTGCCGGTGTTCTGCTCAGTCGAGCACGGCGAACGTGCTAGTTTTCAAGGACGAGGGATGTCGTCTTGGACCTTGGGAAGGATTTGGTCGCGAAGATAGCTGACTATGCGAGCCAGACATGGCTGGACGTGGTCGTTGGCACAGCGCCTCGGTATCATTTTTTTCACCACCGTATCGTGCGGTACAGGTTACTTGATAATGAAGGTTAAGTTTGATTGGAAGAAAACTTCAATGGGAATGACGTTGTTAATATCGTCACACATGCGCTAAATTAAGAGACCGAGTTTATTTGGTTGACATAGAGTATGAATGCGGGCTTGGCATATGCAAAACTTCAAAAACTGCACTTAAGACAAGTCTTGCAACTTCTCTCAATGTCCCGTTCTCGCGCTGTTTTCAGAAGCTTTATCCGGCCACTTCAAATTGAAGAACCAAAAAATCTATGCTACTTGATGTCCTAAATAACGGAAGCTGTGCGTATATGCATGTGAAAAAAAAAAAAACTACCTTCCACCTAACGAGTGAAGATTCACATTGTGCGTATACATATGCACAAGATCAAAAGAGAATGGTGCATTACAGAGAAGGTAGTTTAAGAATAAGACAACAAAAAGCAGACACAATAACATGAAGTTAGAAATAACGCCTTCCTCTCTTTCTTTCTTCCTTTCGTTCTTTCTTTCTTTGTTGTAAGCCCATGAGTTGACATTTGGGTGCAGGTTAAAGCACCCAAGGTGGTCGAAACTTCCGGGATCTTCCGCAACAGCGTCTCTCATAATCTTATGGTGGTTTTGAAAAGTGGAACCCCATATATCAATCAATTCTTTCTTTCTTCTTTTCTTTTTTTCTTTCTCCTAATAGTGACACACCTTGAAGTATACACATAGAGCTGCTCGCATTCAGGAACTGTCACACGCAATTTTGCCGGGCACCGAACTCTCGTCGTGTTCGGCGGGCTACCCTCGATGTTTATTATGACGTAATCGATAGCAACATGTCCCGCTGTGTCACACAAACGCCTACATGATTGAGAGCGGGAATACGTGTCGGCAACTTCTGCAGAGCTTCGCCGGCCAGCAGGCTGACAGCATGTTGCTAAATATGTGAAAACCTGAAATGATGAGAAGTACCATTTGCAGCGTTGTAGAAGAACAACAATTCATGCGCTTTTCATCGAAGAATCGGTACCTGGACATCAGCGAGAACATTCATCATCTCCTTTCCCCGAAATGTCTTCACGAAACTTTTTTGTTTATTATGAGTCACTGTGCTTACGTGCCTAATGTAAACCAGTGAAGCTTAACGGAAATCAAGGCTTTCCATGAAAAAAAAAAACTCCATATATGTCCTTGCATAAAGAAATTGAGTTTTCTAATAATGCACTAGTGAATTATGACGCTAGTGTAGCAACAACACGTGGCGCTTCTGGCAGTATGGCAATGATTGGCAATTCATGGATTTGTCTAAGCTCTGGTTTTTCGGTTCTGTCGGACTCCGTTTGGCTTGCTGCCATTGTTCAGCAGAGTTCAGCAATTTTATACATCAATTTGACTTTTTTATATATAGGCTCACCAATTCGAATCATATACCGGAATACACAAGGACCCAATCTTTTTTGCTCAAAACAAACACCAAAGCATAACAATAAAGAAGGCCAACAATGAATTTGAGGCCGCAAGCATGAATATTACGAGAGTTCATGTACTACTAATCATTCCCGCGGAAGGCTCAACGATCGCAGTGCTACAGGTTCCTCTAGCAAACATACATTTTACGTACAGGGAGGCAGGGTCCTATTTTATCTATATTTGCGAATTCTTTGAAGCTTTTATAGGAAACAAGTGAGACAGGTTATCGGATAGAGTTATATACGACCCCCTCGAAACTGGTCTTTGTGGGCTTGCGCCGATACCGATGCGCACTTGACGCGTGCCGAAGAAAATGGGACACACCTGCTTTTCCTCACACCTGAGAAGCCTTGAAGAAAAGGCGCGCCGATCAAATAAGGTCTATTTATACTTGATTCATGACGTCGAGGAAAGGATATAAAGCGGCTTTTCATAAAAAATTACCCTACTTCCCAGTTTAATGTTTATGCCACGGAAGAATATTTATTTTCTTGTGTTATTTTACGTAGCAGCACTTGATGCGATGTGTGACTTTACGCGTGAAAGAGGGAATAAATGTACACACGCATTCTTACGGTTGCTGAAGCTTATTGAGTCTAGCTAATCGCTTCTATTAAACCAACATACCAACGCTTGTTTCAATATCATCAGATGGACACCGCAGAACAATGTGGACTACCCAGAAGGTCGACTACGAGCTTCGTCTTGCCGAGCAGTTATCATTACACGTTTGCGTATGGTGTATTGTCCCAACACTTGCCCCTTCGCTGTATGTGGCGTGCGTCCTGTTTACCGCGAGCCACATAACCTTACATCATGTTAGGACCTGCTAGCAGAAAGCTCCCGACTAGCCGGCACTCTGTGCTACCTAACCAAATCAAGGGAAGCGTCTACGCATCTCCATTCGGTCGTTACCCCGTGTTTGTTGTAAAAGTTACCCACCGCGTCAGCTCTGCACACAACGATCCGTGCTGCGTCCCCGAACGCAGTCACGTTCCAAGTAACGTGAACGAAAAACTGCTGGCCGGAACTGTTTTCCCAAGTTCGACCACCGCCAACGTTTGATGATTCCGAAGCCCGGGGATGTGGCGCATTTCCGCCGTGTAAGGTTGGGCTCCCCCTCTCCCCCTTCCGCGAAGCCCGTCTTCCTGACCCGGTTCGCCCTAATTACTCGCCGTCTTAATTCCTTCGCCACTCTTGTCGTTAATGAGCCTGTCGGCAGTGGTGGTGTAGGAAGCGACCGGACCCAGCATGCGGCGCCTGTATTTGAGCTGATTTATTTGAGCCCGCTTTCTCCCCTCGCAGTGATTCGCTGGGTGTTCCGTCTTCGTTATCCCTTCGCGGCCCCGACAGATTTCTAGGCCTGGACGCTGGAGACGCTGCAGGCCATTAGGTGTATACCTGGCCCCGATCGGTCAGAGCCGGGTCAGCGAGAAGACCGTGCCAGCAAAGCACAGCGCGCAGTGTTCGCTCTCAGCTGCCTGCCGCGAATCACCGGCTGTGATCCGTTACTGCCCAGGCAGTGGGCTAATCATGGTTCGTGTAAATTGGGAGCTCTAGCTCTTTTATGTGTGACTCATTTATTTCATAATACTGTCAGACCTCTCTTGAGGGCTCTTACAGGGAGGGTATAACCAAACACAAAACAAGCAATATACATCTATGTCACGTAGTAGTGCAATAAATTATACATGTGTAACTCATTTCAAATAGACAAATCTTGCCTACATTAACAGCAATACCTGGCTACGAATCATAAACACAACTGGGAGAAAGAAAACAAAGAAACTCAAACCAACGAAACATGCAGGCTAATCATCTGTCAGCTCCATCACTCAAGTACATGTCCAACTATTTTTCGAAATGGCAAAGGTAGCTTGCATTTACTACGATGCCTGGTAACGCATTCCGAAGCTCAATCGCAGCTGAAAAAAGAAGAATAACGAAACACATCACTCCGACAAGATTACGGTACTAAAACACAGTCATGCTTAACCCTGTCGTGATTCATACCGTATGACAGAGCGTTCACGTATTGATTATATCTGTGTATGTTCTAGGTATTTGTGCGCGGTAAACAAGAAAGTATTATACACTACATGAAGGCTGTTCACAGCTCCCGTTTAAACGCGCGATCCCAAGTCGTGTTGTAATGAGTGTTTTATTGCAATTTCGCTTACCGGTCCCACTATGTGATTTACCGTCATAGTTTACGTCACGTTGAGAAATCAAGCAAGAAACCTACTTGTTCTAAACACACACGCATGCACACACGCACGCACACATGCCTGTGCATACACACATACACGTACCTACACACGCACGCACAGATGCAAGCACACACGAGCGCGCACACACTCATGAAATATAAAAACACACACTCATGAAATACAAAAACACACACTCAAAAGCGCATTTGTCTGTGTGGTCACTGGTGAACGATTGAGACCACGACACAATAGCGACCCTAATTTCAAATAAAAGCTCACAGACTCACATCAGAAACAATGTATTTTACAGTCAAGACTATCAAACGGAAGTTTTTGTAACCATTACCATCTTAATTTGTCAGGGTAGTCGAAATATTTTTTTTTCTCATGGAGTGTATACTGCTTCTGACATCGTCAAAAAATGCATTTTGCGGTGGAATAGGACGACTGCGAATATCACCAATGGGTGCTACCCTCTCTTTTCTGAATTCGATGACGCCCAAGCGATCTAATAAAGTTACGCAGGAGGCATGCTGCATGCACAGACCCAACATCCGAAGACTTAGATCAGAACACCACGCTTTCGCCCCACGCGACCGATAAGGCAAACTCGCGACATCGCAGAAAACAGTGCGCAACCGAGTTTTCCTCGACCGCGAATGTGCACCTTGGCGCATTCGACGAACAAGTACCGCCAAAACCGTCTTCGTGCCTTATTTTGTGATATCGGAAACAATACGTGTGGCTGGTTCCCGCTGATTGCTTGATAACATCAACGGCCACAATTACCACAAGTACGCTGCGGCATCGTGTGAAGTTTCAGGCGTAAGAGTTTGCCAAGTTTTCTCGCCCTTGCTGCTTTCTTATTTGTAGGCATAAGGTAATCGAAGGGTGAGATACCACTCCGAAAGTTCGCAGACGAGGGAGCCACGATTTAAAAATGTAACTACAGAAGCACCACAAAATGGTTGAAAAAATTACACAAACACACACAAATGGGCATGAGAATGATACGCACGTATGACAGCTTCTACCGCCACCTTCTTGTGTCTCTCATGTTTCTGGCTTGAGTTTCACGTATAGTAAACAGCTACGGTATATCTGCAATGCGGCTTTTTTTCACCGTCATAATCACTTACTGTGAACAATAAGTGATTTGAATGGGGTAGGAAAAGCTGTATTAAAATAACCTGAGAACTCGCGCATCTCCAGGTTAACTGTTGATTGCTTTTTACAATATCTACAAACTGACTTCTACAGATAACGAATTCAAGTTGAAATTGAAATTCTTTATTTCTGCCTTGTAGGGACAGCGACAGTGGAGGCACTGAAAAAGTTGTCAGAGACAGCTTGACTAAGCCGCGAGTCCCTTTGCTCAGCAGCAGCTTCACAGCAAGGTTCATTAAATAACAGTAATAACATAACTGTAATAGAAAATAAACAATAATCAACAAATACAACAGAGAAAACTGGAAGAAATGGCAAAATATAGTGTAAGTATAATATTCACATTTGACACACACAGAGATGTCTCTATACGGTTTCAAGGTTGCAAGCGTTGTTACCCGAAAAAAAAAAAAAAACTTCCGGTCACCTAATTTACCAAACCCTAATGTCGAAACTGAAAGTACGTTTTCAAGTTCTTTTCAAGGGTAATGAAAGTCTATCTTTTCTTTTTCACATAAAAGAAACGTGCGTAAAGTACAAGGACGTGTCGTATAATATTTATGTAGCTCGAGAGAATATTTATTTAAATATGTTTTGCCCAATAAGGGAAGGAAACTGCGGAACAGAGGTCTTCAAAGACCTGTGTTGGTAAACATTCAAAGAGCCTATAACGACTCTCATTTGCAAAAATTATGCTTGCTAACCATTAAAGTTAGTGAAAAAACACACAGTGAGTTGACGATTTCTGCGCCACTGGGCCAAATTTTCAAACAAACCCAGCTGATGCACTGCAACACTTCGGTCTCATTTTAATCGTACAAAAACCACAATTAAAAAACTGAGTACACCAACTCGAAATTATTATTCAGAAGCTTAATTAAAAAGTCTTTCTTACGCCCTTAAAGGTTTACCGCGTCTCCAATCGACACAAGCACCTTTATCGGACTCGTGTGCGTTTCCTATGCTAGCTAAATAAGTATATTACCACCCTGCAGAAGTTCACCGTCACGCTGACTCATTGATAGCAAACTTTGATTAGTTAGGTACTGGTGGTGTACAAACCACAATGCGTTTATAGAAAACGCCGCAGTGGGAATTTCGAGGCTCCGTCTGAACACCTGCCGTTGTTCAGCTCACACCAATATACGTAACTACGGTGTTTGTGCATTTTGGGAGCGTCAGAACGGAGATGGTACACCCGAAAATTGAAGTCATATCTGCTTCCACGCCATGGCCGCTGAGCCAGCACCGAGCGTGTTATCGGAAGCATTGCAACGCTGCAGTATATAGAAGTTCTGCGGCAACTTTCTAAGCCGCCCGTGGCGTTTAATAGCTGAAAGTAACTCTGAAGCCTAACGCTTAATCAGTATTCTCAAATTAGATGTATTCCTGCGTATCTGTCCTCGAAGGAGAAGAGAGGATGTCTTATAGCGGTTTTCAGTGCATACAGCGAGCAGTTTTAGAGAAAGTGGTGCTTGGTTCGCAAAAGGAAATTTTAATTTCCCGATTAATGGTTTATAACCATGAACCTCAACGCTGAATTCAAGTTTGGAGCGATAGAAGGTCGCAGAGCACACCTCGGCATTCGTTAGTGATATCGGCACGTAAACAAAAATGATGGCTTAAGCTGATAATGTCATAACAGCAGGGCCCCTAAGATGAGTAATGAAATACTACGAGATTCTTTTGTCTTAATTTTTTAATTGGGTCATAGACCGCCAGTCTGTCTAAGTTTACAAGTGTAGTGGCATGCATCCTGTGATTTTTAATCCCTATATTGCAATTATTTGTTTGGCTTTTAACTCGAAAGTCGCAGATTCGATCACGGCAGCAGCGGCAGTCGACTTTCAACAAAGGCAACCGCTAGATACATGTGTGCTGTTCGATGTTATGTACCCTGAATGTGGTCTACATTTGTGGAGTCCTCCCTTGTGACGTACCTCATAGTTATGTCGTGGTTATGGGAGGTAAAACCCCAGAAATAGTTGTAAATTTTATTTGTTCAAATGAACCCCTATAAGAGCTACCTCGGTGGAAAACTAGCAATAGGAACCTTGAACTTAGACCCAGACGAGCTCCATCCCACACAAGTTCCTGCCGCACGCCCCTTCGAATGACGTCATGTTCACACGTAAAACAGGGAAGCACGAGAAAAGGTTGTCACGAAATGCGCGCGAAGCCTAGCGGCTTGCTGCTTAGCACATTAGACGCCTTGAGAACGTTTCGCGGGTGCCAAACGCATGGTCGATAATTTCTTCCGCCGGTAGCTGCACACGGGATGTCGCGTGACGAGGATAGTGTTGCAATAAACAGGTGAATCTATATGAAAGGTTTCTTCCGTCGTGGTGACTGGAAGCTGCTATTAAGCTGCAGGTAACTGCAATTAGTGTCTACAGCGAAGACATGAATGAAAATGTTACCAAGAATAACACATCTTAAGAGACCTACACCTTTGGTAATGCTTAAAATACCTTCCCTCCGACGATATGTTAGCAATACTTAGATGATCAACAGTACACACTGCAAGCATGTTCTGACGACAAACAAGCGAGCGTATAAACAAGAGAGAAGCATATACCAAAAACAAATATTAGCCGGACTTGCGAATGCAGTAGCAAGAGACTACAAATTATTAACCGCCTACAGGAGCTTGAATAGTAATCGGGGTTTCACGGGATGACCCTGAATTTGAGTAAGTTTGCTTGTTTTTAACAGCAAAATACTAAGCCGTCAAAAACACACTAAGAAAACGGGCCATCTTTTAAGAAACGATCACTTCAAAGTCTATGTATTTGTTCCCAAGGATTCGTTACGGAAGTTACGACTAATTAGGGTCCACCGTTTTCCAGCCTTGCCATTGTGCTCTAAGAAACACACTGCGGTGGTGGCGGTGGCGGTGGCGGTGGTGGTGGTGGTTCCGAACGAGAAATACTGGCCTTGGTAGTATTGGTGGTGAGTAGTAGTGGTGCTAAGGTGTAGTTCGTGGGTTCGACCACAGGCCACGGTGGCCCAATTTTAATGTAAATAAAATTCTGTAACACCCGTGTTTGGATACAGACGCAAGTTATAGAATTCCGGGCGATCAAAATAATAATGGACATTCTACTACAGCATACATCATGTTGTGGCTTGGGCACTTAGGGGCATTACCGCACTATAACTGTATTGTTCGTACTGAATAGATAGATAGATAGATAGATAGATAGATAGATAGATAGATAGATAGATAGATAGATAGATAGATAGATAGATAGATAGATAGATAGATAGATAGATAGATAGATAGATAGATAGATAGATAGATAGACAGACAGACAGACAGACAGACAGATAGATAGATAGACAGACAGACAGATAGATAGATAGATAGATAGATAGATAGATAGATAGATAGATAGATAGATAGATAGATAGATAGATAGATAGATAGATAGATAGATAGATAGATAGATAGATAGACAGATAGACAGATAGATAGATGATAAAAATCTGGCAGATCCCACGTACCTGGGCATCGAAGTTATGCGAAGCATGCGAAGAGAAGGTGACCATTTGCAATTTTGTATGGAGCCAAACGTCGTGAAATGGCGCTAAATATATGTACAAGTGTTGCACGCACAGACATATGTTTATAAGTTTGCATATGTTTACAGAAGCAGTTGTTTGCACTTGTGCAACGATGCCAACTGGAACATGCGTTCGAAACACCGAAAGCTGATATGAAGCGCTGATGCTCGCGAGGATGCTTGCCCTGGACACTGCTACGTAAATCAACTTCAGCGCATGGCAACTAACCGCAATAGACGTTAACCCGATGTGACAACTGTATCAAAGAGGTACATATGTAATGTTTATAAAAGTGGGTAGGCATCACTGCAACCACTGTTGACGTTTCACGAAGATTAGCGTGTATTTGAAAAGTAATTCTGAGACCTAGCGTAGCTCTGTTGTAAAATGCCTCATGGCCGCGCAGAATGCTAGGGTTTGATTCCAGCTGGCACCCTGACAATTATTCTTTGTGTTCGTCGGGTCTACGCTACCTATGTCGGGTATTGCTTAACGCTCGCGTGTTAAAATTGACCATGTGTGTTCTCGTCGCTCCTGGTAGATACTAAGTGTCAATCACCTGTGAAACATACCCGATTGGCAGCGGCACATACCTACATGTGGGTATGTGCCTCCATGGCTAAAAGTGTTTGACGACGTATGCATCGGGAATGTGACATTATTCATCTCTTGACCAGTGGCTCATATTCGTCAAACCATTTCACCCTCCCATGCTAATTTTGGTTCGCGCCAAGTTAAGGGGGTGACCTCGAGAAGATCCAAACGTAAGTGGCTAGATACACAGGTAGGTAGATAGATATATATGCTTAAGGTCGCCGAAGTTTGCTAGGAAATGCTTCGCATTTATTAGATAGATAGATAGATAGATAGATAGATAGATAGATAGATAGATAGATAGATAGATAGATAGATAGATAGATAGATAGATAGATAGATAGATAGATAGATAGATAGATAGATAGATAGATAGATAGATAGATAGATAGATAGATAGATAGATAGATAGATAGATAGATAGATAGATAGATAGATAGATAGATAGATAGATAGATAGATAGATAGATAGATAGATAGATAGATAGATAGATAGATAGATAGATTTACAGTACCTGCAGTTTCCTGAGGAATGCTTCACATTTAAAAAAGGAATTTGGAGTTAGACCTTTTGTCTTATGGATTCGCCTCGTTGTCCAACATCTCTCTGAAGAAGCCGAATAGGGTGAGGCCATCCGAGGCACGGTATCACGAAAACAAGTCAATACTATCCAGAGGGCCAAGGAAAAGGTGGAGCATCACGACGTTCTGTCCTCAACATGGACCCAGCCAACGGCTAGAACAGCTGGCCATTATATAGGTATCTTGCCATTGACTCGTCAGGATCCACTGATTTTCATTTTCTCTTCGTTTGTTGCACTTGCACCTGCCGTATGCTCGATGAGCTCTCTGATATATACCTTGTTTTATTGCCCTCAACATTTCACACAACAATTGAAGCTATTTCACGCATAAATGTTACGAGAACAAATAAAAAAATGGCGTTGTGCTTAGAAATGAGGTAGCTTCACCACATACATGGCAGAGATTTGACGCATCGTCACATGAAGTATGAGCTGCGTTGAGCTGAAGAGTATCTCTCTTGCGAAATGAAACTGTTTTGTCGTTTTATTGGTCCCACCAGCGGTTATCCAAACGTGTCCCGTATAATTTGCACGCGTTGCTTGCTTTATTGTATACAGTTTCATTCGCTTTCGTTGTTGCCGGAGGTCACGCGAGGGCGACCGGCGCCGCACGCAATGGCCACTACGAGCATGAGTTTTTTGTCGCATTGCGTTCGTTTCGCTTCGTTTCAGTGTGCAACGCGAGCCGCGGAACGCCCAATTAACGCCGGCTATGACAGGCAGGAGGATTGCGTGCGGCGGCCTGCGGTCGTTACTCCGCACATTGGCACAGACGCGGTGGTGGGCCATCTGCACATAATGATCCGAGTCGCTCGATATCTCCATTGGTTGCGCGTGGTAACACCCCGCTTCTAAAGAAAATAAACGTACAGTGTCGCACATAGTGGGAGCACTCCGTGGTTTTTTTAGCCGCTTCACCTCCGGCTCATCGTTCGTTCGTTTGCGGTGTAAACTCTGCCTTGGACATGGGCCTCCAGTTTAAACTTGTGCGTTAGCATTAGCCAGCCAGATAGCATGAAAACGGAAGAAGCGAGGCGAAAAGTTCAGACCTCGGGAAACTTTGATCATTCTTGCGTCCACAAAACCTATAGTGTGGAATTACTCCTAGTCATTCGACATGATGCCCATTCGAGTGTGAAATTAGTTAGCATATGGTAAGATTCGTCAAATCACGTGTCGAAAATTCGTGGATGAATGCAAGTATGGTGCGCGTTCGCCAGAAGCTTGGTGTCGGGAAGAATGGCGTTCGTATAGCACGTCAAAAAATTTGATTTTCAGACGACTTTCCGCAGCTGGTTTGTTCATTCCAAACTAGATAATACTATCGCAACGTGGTGATCTCCCTACCGCGTCGTCTGAGAGTAACAGTGAGCAGCTGGCAGCACTGAAAATGTCGACATGGCGGCCCCTGCAGATGAAGTTTCCTTCCACCGTGAACTTTTCCCGTCGTCGTTTTGTGCTGCGCGGCCAGTAAGTTCACAAACTAACGCATTTATTCGCTTGCTATGTACATCCTGATGCTTCGAGAGCAATGTAGTCGCCGGTATTTTGTTATATTTTCATGATTTATTCTCAAATTGTCGCAGATGAGACTTAGCAGGCATGTCTAAAAAGCACCCCACCAATCTCAGCAATAAAGACCAAACATATGCTTAATACCCAGCGCGTGATGGCTTAAAGCGATAGCTGATTTCGCCATTTGTTAATTGCTGTGAAGACAGTGGACGAGGTCGGTCGCGTCTGCATGGGTGCTGCCATGTTGACTTACGGCCACGGCTGGTTCGCTGACCCAATGCGTTGGCTGGGGCAACTGGATGGGAAAAGGCCGGTTACGGCTACGTTATCAAACATGGTACAGTTCTCGTGCACCGCTGTCGAAAATCGTCTATAGATAGTGCGCACTTTCCGCATAACACCCCGCGCCCTAAACATGATTCTTTAATACGCTGAATGGAGGACGGAGAGGGGGGTGTCTGATCAATTATGCGTTTTGATCAAATTCAATTAATGCACTTATACACGCAGGAACCACCCGGTTACATTGACAAAACTTTGGCTAAATGCTTCTGTTTAGAGTGATGGTTAAGGTAGAATCACTGGCTAAATATTGGCTACCACCGGATAATACAAGCCACGAGCGGTCAAAACAGCAGCAGTACCTTTGTTTTACAACCACATCAGCAATCCAGTTGTCTAGCAATTTTGTGTTTAAAGCATCATTTCTAATTTGCTCGCTTGTGAAGAATGTACATGCAGGTAAGCAAGCAGCTGTTGCAGGAGTGTTCGCGAGGGGCCTTGCATGAGTCAGATGGCATTGATACAGTCTCGACACAATCGCTGCAGCATCAGCACCCAAACCACGGAACAGGCACAGGTCACTGCCAGTGCTTATACTGCGTGTTGAAATAAAGTTTTGTCTCAGGTGCGATCGCGAAAAACACGCTTTGCCCTTATTCTTCGCCATATGAATAAAGAAATGTATCGCGCCTTTTATTTGTTGGCGAGGGCGAGGGACAGATCATTGCCGATAATGGACCCATTCGGTTCCACCTGCTCATGACCGATTGCGCTTCGACGATAAACGAGTCCCACGGCTCTTTGTTTAGCGAAAAAAAGAAAAGAAAAGAGCTATCCTCAGTCACGTCCCCCTCCCCCCCTTCTCCCCGAACGCGCCCGTTTTGCTAACGTCTCTCGATTCTTTGTCTTCGATGTTCGCAACGGATAAGCGCCGTCGTAAACGCCTTTGATTATTCCAATGCGTGCGCGAGACGGTCCCACGCATTTCGTCCCTCTTTAGCGATTGCCACCGAAGGATTTCGCGTGTGTGTATAAAGGTTGCGCCGGCAACGCTTATTTTCCGCAGATCGAACCCTACGGTGAAAGCGTGAAAAACAGCTTCGAAGGCTGTCATTTTATGGACTCGCCGGTTCCCACTTTCGTCGATCTTTGCACCGTGGAAGATGTCGCCGATATATCATTGACAACGTCGTCCTCCGACTGTAAGGGTTGGCTCGGGCCCGACTAAGCTCAATATATATAACGGCGACTTGCTTCGACCAAGTATTCAAAGATGAAGCTGAATCGGCATTGGAGTCAAGGTGTTGATTATCGCTTTTTTTGTTTTTGAAGCCACGCGGGCACCGTTTCCAGTGGAAAGTTCGCGCTTGTTTTTTGCTCGCCAATAGTCACTGTGTGCGCGTGCTGGCGCTAACAGGCATTTAGGGCACCCTTGCATTGATCTGGATCAGCGATCAACGCAGAGGCGCTCGGGACTGTAAAATCAAAAGGAGAGGTGTGACTTCGAACTTCGAAAAACTTATTTTCTTCTTGGCCTTATGATTCGGCATGAGGTGCTTTTGTCGGCAGCCCGCGCAGATCTAGTGAAACGTAATGAAATCGAGGTCATTTCAAACAGTTTCTCTCGGGGCAGTTTTTCTTTCCACTCGCTCTGGCGTAGCCATAAAGTATTGTCCCTTACTTCAAGGTTTAAGCACACTGCAAGCGAAAGTCGTATCGTTTCTTAATCTATGAGAGAAAGAATAACGAAGAAAGAGGCAGGAAGGTTAACGAAACTGGGCTCCCTGGCTGCCCTACACGTGGGCTTGGGTGAAGGGAGAATAATAGAAGAATGTACTAAAGAAAGGAGAGAAAACAACGCCAGGCCTGAGCGTAAGGCTCAGCACAGTCACAGCGAAAGCTATAAGAGCGGCCTTTCAAAGCCTTTTTTAAACACTCATTGGGTAACTGCTGCAAGCACAGTTGCTCGTTGCAAACTACAGCAATCGTAATAAAAATTTTAGGGTAATAGGCCGGCAACCGCTATGCTGTTTTTCGCCATTCTTACGAGAAGCGTGGTTATTGAAGAGGCTGACGACGACGAGGAATTATGCCTGAAGTGGGTATGCACCACAGTTAATAGCTGAACAGAAACAAACTTTTGTAATGGGTTTTCTGCAGGTTCTTTGGCTGTGTTAAAGCGCTTTATATGATCGTATGAACGCGATTGCTTTCCCGACATGAAGCCTGCCTAAGGTAAGTTCGCCAACTAGTTCGAAGCACCGGCGTGGCTCAAACACACACAAGCGTTTGCTTGACTTCTGACGAAGTATGTTGTGCGTACTTCACTGGTTCACTGGTGATGATTTCATGCATTACAGAAAGAAAAAAAAACACACCTGCGTGGCTCAGTCATATACAATACTGGGCTGGCACCCAGTGAACCCGAGTTCAAGCTCCACTGAGTCATTGGTAACATGTTTTTTTTTTTAAATTTCGCGCGATGTGGTTACAAACACCTGTGGCCGCGGCAGTGGCGGTAAATTAGACGGCGCTGTGCGAGACTCGAGTTGTGATCTCATAACATATTTCGCTGTGAAAGGAAATTAGCAGTTATTGAGAACGCACACAACACAAACTCGCGCTGGTAGTTCATAGAAGCTCGCGAAGTGTGGTCATCTTCAGGTGGCTCAGCAGGGCTTTCGTGGCCTTGTGCCTGTCCATGGGCCAAGGTGCGAGGGTCTTGTTTTAGGACAGCGGTTTTGCAACAAGACGATCGAGTTTGGCTCGGGGAACACGTCGTCGAGACTGGTAACACGGGCAGTGGCATAAAATCTCTTCGATGGTCTCCTCAGAACCGCTCGAGTTGCCTGCCACATTCTTGGTCGTTCCCATAAGATCAGAGCATGCATTCGTAAATGCCACTCCCGACAACATGCGACACAACACAGTTGCATCTCGATAGGAGGGTCCGAATGGCAAGCGAAGTCGTAGGTGGGCGTCAAAAGAATATACGCGCGAGATAAAGAAAAAGTGCCTATTCCATTGCAGAAGCGTAAAGCGACGAGCAAGTGATTGTAGTTGACGCGCCACGTCCGTTCTAGAGAGCGGTGTGTGCATTCGAAGGCGTCTATTTATGAGCCGATCATGCTGCTTCATTGGCGTAGTCAATCAGCAATTCCTCAATGGCTTGACAGCCACTGAAATGTTAAATTATGTACGCTATCGAGAGCTAAATTTCATACGCCATTCTTTTTCTCATTTCGTACAGCATTTGGTCGAGTAGTGCATGCCGTAATATGAAAGATGTAGTGTTGGTAAGGCTGACGGGTACTCCCAAAAGAAAGCCAATTGATTAGGCAAATCGAGGGAGACTGTTTAGTCACTAATGATAAACGAGGCGAATGAGCAAAAATAGGGAAAAAAACAGGACATATTTCAGTGTGAATTAAAACACACAACTGAGCTAGTTGGTACGTGTGCATGTAAAAAAAAAATCTAAGCCCGCAAATATATATATATATATATATATATATATATATATATATATATATATATATATATATATATATATATATATATATATATATATATATATATATATAGTTCACAATGACGAACGAACGTGTGAAAACGTTTTAACGCCGGGCGCGTCGGTTGTGCCAATTCTCTTTGGGCGCGCCTAGGCCCTCTATGACATCCGGTTTTCTACACCAATATGCCTGAATAACATTGGTGGACAACAAGAGCCTTAAAAAATAGCCCGCTGATTTTCTAGAGTTTTCTTTGCTTATTTGACAAAATATATTCAAATAAATGTTCTTTTGAACTACATAAAAGCTATAAAAGATATACCATACGCCCGTTCCTTTGATGTAAAAAAACGAAAGAGAGACATTTCTCTTTTTTGAAAGTAACTGTCAAACGTGCTTTCAGTTTCGACGGGAGGAGCTGGTAAATGAGGTCACCGGAAGTTTTTGGGGTACAACGCTTGTGACCTTGAAACCGTCCTACTATGTGTGGTATCGCTCTGCCCAGCATGGCTACTCATGCTAGCAGGGAGACGCGCGCATCAAGTTCTATTTTTACCCTAGCTGCCATTTCCTCTAGTGGCAACTTGTGTGTTCCGCTGTGTAGGTTGTCCTCGGCCAAAGTGGAGGGTTCCAGTTCCGTGGCCTCGGAGCAGAGTTCGTCTGCCATTCCGCTGAATCCGCCAATGGATGACACCATTTGTTTGATTTTTTTTTAAATCCTTACGCTAAACTACTGAATAAATTGAAGAGATTAGGGCGTTAAAAGAAACTGATTGCAACAAATCCTCCATTTATTAGTATTTCAAAAGAGCATGAACATTGTGTTTGTCTTTTTTGTGCGGTGCATACAGCGAAAAGTAGTACGAATAAAATGTATGCAAGGCGGCGTCAACCCGCATACTTCTACAATACACTAGACTAAAAACCACTTTTACTGTAAAAAAGGTACTTTACTTTACTGTAAAAGGTACTATAGTGTTTGTAGACATTTCAGTCATCGTTTATTTGATCACTTAAAAACTTTCTGTCTGAACTCAGAATGAAATGAGCGATGAATATGAAGACGCGCAAAAATGCGTTCCTAGAAAACATTAGTGGGCGCAACGCTCTCCATTATCAGGTGCCAAGTGTTAGCGCATTCCACCTGCCGTACCCCAAACTGGTTTAGCTCAAAGGAAATGAATATTCCCAATGGGTGCATCAGTGAAATTTATTCTACGATAGGCTTCTCGCAACAACCTGTCACTGGTCCTGAGCTTACCAGAATTAAAGGTGGTTCGTTATTAAACAGTTTTTAGGAACCACCGTTGGGGGTCTTCAGGTGCCATTTTCAAAATCTCGTGTGTCTGTAACCCTACTCTTAAACAATCACAGGTCCGTTTGACTGAATAAAGGTATGGCAAGAGCTTGCGAACCCCAAAGATTATTAGCGGGTTGGGAGGAAGGGGGGCGCACCTCCGGCCCCCATTGTGCGCACGCATATGCTTAGAGCCTTATCACGGTATTACGTTGGTCTATTTGGTGCATAGCTTTACGAAAGATTGCGGCGCTAACTGGCATCCACACCTGCCCTCCTGTTTTCTTTATTTCTTCATTTATTTTCAATATGCACTACCCCAGACTTCATTTAGCTTAAAAGCTTAATGATGACGGTTGCGTCACCTGTGTGTGTGATTTAAAACTCGGTGAGTTTGACCACAACCCGGAACAAGGCGATGGGATATGTCAGACGTTTCCCGACTTAGGAGGCGGTGGATGTACGCTATAGGCGCAGGGCGTTACAGCGCGTCCACAATGTGCAGGAGAACTTTAAGCGCCCGCATAAAACCGCTTGGGCACACGTTCCTGGAGGGCGTTCGTCGAGGCCCTTTTGCGTGATACGGGCTACGCTCAAAGATGATTAATGGGCCCGCACGCGTTGTTGTGACAGACACACGCTCGAGGCGCCTCGGCGGCCGCCGCAGTTGGTCTCCTCCTCGCTCCCTCTCTTCTGGCGTCTACTGCGTCAGGGCGCGACCACGGAAATAAACCGCCGTTTTGCCCCGTGGGGTCTCGGGTATACGAACGTACTCGACCACGAGACTTCTGAATTTTCGACACTACTTTGGCAGAGCGGAACAAATCAAGCACGACTGAACCTTTTTGCAGAAAAGGTTACGCTTCAGACGACGACTAAGTCCAGGAGCATGCCGAGTCCCCTTTGAGAAGCGCATTCTTTAATTTGTCTTTTGTCGAGCTGTGAGGAATTGACAAAGGCTGAGAAAACGTAAGGAACATGCAAGGCGATGTGAGAACTACATTAGTTCACGAATCACCCTATTTGTATCTTTCGTTTCTTAGGTTCTCGACACTTCGTGACAGCGCGTTACACGATTAGGTCGCGCCAACCTGCCCCGAATACAGCCTCATTGCGCTGTTTCTTCACCCCTTTTTCAGGCGTTCGTGGGATTTTAAGAGTTTCTCACGAAAATAAGTTTGTGAGAATCTCTATGCGTGGGACGAATTGAGGGCTGTTGGTTTATTCACGGCGTACTGAGAGAAAACGTAGCTGTGGAGATGTTAGAGAAAGAGTAACTGTCAGCTCTGGCATAAGTTTTCGAACAGTATTTTTTTCAGCGGTGAACCTGCGTAAGGCTCGTCTGCCATAGTTGTGTGTCGTAGCCACCCCTACTAGGCGAAGTGTTCACTAGATGGCGCTCGCATCATTCGAGGTGTTTAGACATACAGACACACACCGACAGACAGAAATTCATCGGGGGATTCACGTTCTACTGATTAAACCATCCGAAGCTTCGCACGACTCATCATGATTCACTTCATGAATATGCTGTGATTTTCTTAACACAACAGTGTTTTATGCCGGGGTCCGCCACGGCTCAGTGGACGTATTTCAGTCATGGATATTACGCATAAAATATTTGCTACCAGATTGCAAAGGAAGAAATGATTTGCAACTGCTCTGCCGCGAGGCGTTAAACCAGTGACCTCCCGAACCACAGTGCGCGCTAACCACCGCGCCACAATGTTCATGCCGTATGTGCTCAAAGGGCAAGTCAATTGTAGACACCATATACATTTGGCGGTTCTCAGAGCTTCGTGGCTTCAGCACGTTTGTGGCATCTGTAGCGAGATGGCGAGAGGAGCGCTGTCGCCGCCTCACGTTTCAGAGAGCGACGCCTCCACGGAGCGTGGTCACCCCTGCGCGCACGCTAATCAGACCCATGATTCAGAAGAGTACGAAGACCACTTTGCTGACTGGTGCAGACGCACTTACGAAAGGAGCACAATGCTCACGCACGAACCATTTACGATTGGTGCTTGTGCTGTGCACACTTTTGCGTTCATTTCGTGCGTCTTTCTGTTGAAACAATGCGCTTTAAGTTTCGAGCTTAGGCATTCCGCGCTCGTCCTGTGCATGTTCATTTGCCCCACCGCAGTGGTCTAGTGGCTAAGGTGCTCGGCTACTGACCCGCAGGTCACGAGATCAAATCCTGGCTGCAGCGGCTGCATTTTCGATGGAGGCGAAAATGCTGTTAGCTTGTGTGCTCAAATTTGGGTGCACTTTAAAGAACCCCAGGTGGTCGAAGTTTCCAGAATCCTCCACTATGGCGTCTCTCAAAATCACATGGTTGTTTCGGGACGTTATACCCCACATATCATATGTTTATTTCGTGCACGATTTCTGCTTGAGGTGCACGCTGGAAGTTTTGAGGTTCCGCTGCTTGCCGTTCTTCGCATGATTTTGCAATTTATTGCTGTAGCATTCATTGCTTTGGTCTTGTGGCCGAAAAATGCACAATCAACGCTCAAAATTACCTCCGTGAAGACGAGTTTCAATTTCGTGTTTTACCGATTCTTAGAAAGAGGGATCAGCAACATTTTAGGGGCAAAGGTGCTTCTACCGTGGGTCGCTCCCTCCTCTGTAGTAGTAGTAGTAGTAGTAGTAGTAGTAGTAGTAGTAGTAGTATGTATGCAGCCACCTCTAGTGGTTTGGGGGTATATGTCATTGTGAATATTATAACTAGATGGAGTAGTTGTTTTCACACCATGTCCACGTAGTTAATAATGAATGGGGCGAAGCGTCCATCCGTCCTGCCATTCATTCCAAAAAGACAGACAGACAGACAGACAGACAGACAGACAGACAGACAGACAGACAGGCAGGCAGGCAGACGGACGGATGGACGGGTGGACCGACTGACAGACAGACTGACGCACGGACAGACAGACAGACAGACAGACAGACAGACAGACAGACAGACGGACGGTCAATTCACGGTTTACCAAAAGCTCTCCGATACTTCACCCCACTCGTCATCATTCACTCCGTAGATATGCTGTGATTGTTTGTGTACTTTCAAGAATAAGATCTGTTAGTGCCTCTCATTGCTCACAGTGCACTTCATGAGCTGATCCTTCCGAAACAAATCCTGTACCCGCCCCTACTTGCACATGACACTAACAAACTCTCAATCCGCCCATCTTCGGTAGGTATTTGTTCTCATGGCTGAAACACCATTTACTGTTCACTCCCATGTACTCTCCCGCCCGTACTGAGTGATATCAGAAACATTTATACAATAATCCAGAGTCTTCAATCGTGCCGGATAACACCTTCGAGAAACCAGTAATCTTAGAGCTGTTATTTTTTTTCTTCCTCGGACTTGTGCGTGCTGCCAACTATGAAATGGTTCGTTCAAACGAAGCGAACAAAAACTGAACTAAAATTTCGTCCTAGATATAGCATGGTCGTGAACGCATTTTCAATGAAACCTGCCACCTCGCTTTTTGAACAGGATCAGCGCAGCTGCTGACCTGCCAAGGCTAGTATTGTTTTTCTTGTGTCATCGTGAAGTCTGCGCACTATATTCACGTAATGACCGACATAAGGATAGTAAAAGGAGAAGAATAAAATAAAAAAGGAACGAGGGAACAGCCAGTTACATCACAAAGTGGGGCATGTTGAGGCAAAGAAGAGAGAAAGACTGCGCTGACTTCTTCCTTCTCTCAAGCAGTCAGGGGCACAAACAAGTTTAGGATCTACATCTACATCTACAAACAAGTGCAAGGCTAACATCCTGGAAATATTTTTCAATCTTGCTTTATTATATATATATATATATGTATATATATATATATATATATATATATATATATATATATATATATATATATATATATATATATATATATATATATATATATATATATAATGAGATCTAACAGAAAGTTGTGCCAAGGAATAAATAGGAATATATAGGGGAAGTTATTAGACCGAATAGTATTGAAAAGTGGGTGAAAAGATAATTTTCCGTGGGCAGGAACCGAATCTGTGACCTTCGAATAACGTGCTAGATGCTGTACCAACTGAGCTACCACGGCGGCTATCCCCATAGCCACTTTAAAGGGTTCATATAAGAATGAAACATGGGAATGTCGGTCAGCGCCACCTGTAACCATGGCGGCGAGCGAGGCACACTCTCTTTAAGACTGGTTTGGCGTCACGTAGCACGTGAATGTATTATGAGCTGGCCGCTGACCAATCGTACCTCGTATACGACCTAAGGGCACCAAGTCCGCAAGTACGAGACCCTCGTTAATGAATAAGGGAAAGAAGTGTATACTTAAGGGTTTGTTTTTGCACGCTTCACGCGATAATAATGATATCTAACAGACAGTAATGCCAAGGAAAGTTAAGGGAAAGTTATTAGAACGAATTGTATTGTAAATGTGTAGAAGGAAAAGTGGGTGAAACGATAACTTGCCGTGGGCAGGAACCCAACCAGCGACCTTCGAATAATGCGTTCGATGCTCTACTATCTGAGCGTAAGGCCAAAAGAGGCACCAAAATGGGCTTATAACGTGACGCCATAACAGGCACTAAAGCTGGCTTATAAAGAGTGTGCCACACTCGCCTCCATGGCTACAGGTGACGCTGTCAGACATTCCCACGTTTCATTCATATATAAACCCTATAAAGTGGCTGGGCGGATAGAAGCCATGGTAGCTCAATAGCTCAAGAAATGCTCTGCTCAAGAAATGCTCTGCACTTAAAACACCTGTTCAATAAAGGATACGCAAGTAGTTGTTTTGTTTCTACGTATCCTAATGTACACTGTCGTCCTTTATGAAAGAGAACACGCGAACGCGTGGCCTGTGCTCTGTGGCGGCTTCCTACAGCACCATCAACCGAGAAGTGAAGAAAGTTCATTTGCTTCTGGCGTCATCTATGGCCAAGCAAAATAATGAGTCATGGCCGCTAGACAAGCGCTGCTAGATTACGTTCCCTCACGCGGTGAGCGATATCGGGTGATTACTGCAGCTTGCGCTGTGGTCGGGCACAAGTTTCGATATGTTGGCAGTCGACTACGCACTACAGGCGTGAACCGAGATGGAGTGCAATCTAGCAGCACTTGGCTACCGGCCATAACTCATTATTGTTTTTTTTTGGCAACACATGACGCTGAAGTAGAATGTGTTTTCTTTTGCTGTCAATTGATGGTGCTGTAGGCAACTCCCTCACAGCGCAGGCCACGCGTTCGTGTGTTCCCTTTCATAAAGACGACAGTGTACATTCACCCACTCCAAAATGCGAATGCATTTCGTAGTCGCGCTATGTCAGGCATCCGGCGTTGTCCGTGCGCCAGCAGGTGCTATCTCTCCGCTCTCACCCTCTCTCTCATAGCAGCAGCTGCGCAACGCCGACTGAATTTCAAGGCCGAAAGGCTGCCGCAGTGACGTCAAGGTTGGGGGCCCAGTTGCCCAACTGAGCATGCTCAGTAATACTTTTTTTCCCACATCTTTTATTCGGCCCAATCAAGCCGCAGCAGCTGCGAGAGCGGGAGCGTTGGTTCTCCTAAAACGTGAACGAAACACAGGCTTTCCGCCGCGTTCGCGGCGTAACTGGGCCCCCACCCTCTGACGTCACAGCGGCAGCCTTTCGGCCTTGAAATTTAGTCGGCGTTGAGCTGCGGGGCTGCGCGCTTATCCTCACCCCTAGCAACCAGGGCATGTGGTGTGAGAGTGTGCAGGAGAGGGTAGGTACACTGCTTCGCCACTCCTTCTTCAGTCATCCGCTCTCTCTCCTCACTGCACCCGACTCTGCCGTCCGCTCTCTCCTCTCTCTCGACCATTCGCTGGCAGGGCGCCTCTCAAGGCGATTTCAGAAGTCGGTGAAGGCAAATGTCTGACGCAAAGGTACTCTCTCGGCGCAATGGATGCATTCACATTTTTTCACAATGCTCTTCGGAAACGTGGGGGAATTTTTCACAGCCTGAATGCGCGAACGTTGAACACTGTCTATAAACGCCGTATCACAAAGGTCCACATAAAAATGTATGAGGTTATAGGTGGACGCACGCGATGACCAGTGCAACTGTCCTCTGCCGCGCTTTTCAAAAAAAAAAAACGCAAACCAGAACGTTACGCACAGACACTTGTTGAATTAGTTGTCGACGCTTGCACGTTCAGGTTAGAAAAATGAATGGCTGTAACATACGTGTTTTTTTTATTTTGGCGCTCCTGGAATGAAATCTTATGAGCCGCAGGTCACAGTATTGAATCCAGGCTACGGCAGTCGCATTTACCATGAAGACGAAAAGCTTGAAGCCCTTGTAGTTGTATTTACGTGCACGTATTAGAACCCTAGTTGGTAAAAATATACGGACCACTACGCTACGCCATCTCCCAAAATCATACGGTGGTTCTAGAACCGAAAAGAAAGGATTGAAAGATCAAGTGAAAGGCAGGGAGGTAAATCAAAAGAAAGTTTCTGGTTTGCTGTCCCGCAGTATACAATGACGTAAAGAAAAAGAGGAGGACTGAAAACCCTCACGATTATTATTATATGCTGAAACGAATCCATAACTTGCCAGTTCTCCCCATGCCGGGCAGCATACGTTCTGCTTTTTGAGGTATCCTGGCTACCTCGTACTCACTTAAAAGAATGATGAGGGCAATATATACAGGGGTTCCGCTGTTCTTTTTCGAGACGTCAGTGGCAAGATATAAGCCATTTCTGAGACCATTATAAATGTGGCGTAGAAATAAGCAGTGATTGTCCGGCGCTTTCAGCGTTGTGATACTGGTATGAATCATATCGGCTGGTTGGAAGGAACTTCTTGCCACCCGGAAGCACTGAACGGAAGCTGCCCGGAAGCACCACGAAAGTATGCAGTCCAAAAGCACTCCTCGGGGTTTTCCCGGCCATGTGATATACCGAAAACGCAGCACATAGGTCGCATACACTGCCGCAATAAGTGTAACGCAAAAGCACATATCCGGACTTGATCAGAAGCATCAACATTAAGGAGTCTTTGGTTGCTTTTTGTTATATTAAAATCGCAAAGGAACTGCCTTATTGGTGGAAGGGGCGACATTCGTCAGGTATGCGTTTCTCACTTTAATTGATAATATTTTGCGAGGTAGTGAAAAGAGCCCATGTAGAAAAAAAATTGGTGTTGCAGGCGTTTTCAGTGAGAGAAATGATCATGATTGATGCAAAAGAATCGAGGTTCAGGCAGAAATAAAACGCAAACATTCTGCGTGATAGTAAAGGCTTGTACCACAGAGCCACGCCAGCGTCTCAAAACTATGCGGAAGCACCTATACTAGCGTCATGCCACGTGAGGCGTCTCGTTAAAAGATGTAATATTGCGTGACAAAGTCATCGTACCGACCGTATTCTATGTTTGTATATAATCAGCGGTCGGCACCTTCGACATACGAAACTGCCTCCAAGCTGTGCTCTCGGAGGCAGATTTTCAGTTGCTGTGCTACTTGTCTTGTGATCATAAAGGAGGCGGCAAGCTTTGAGTTAGGCGAAGCCTGCGCGCCGCGGCATGTCCACAAGCGTTTCTGTATGTCGATGGCACCTACACCACTATTTACTAATATGGAAGATGTCCATGGCACCAGTCATTACATCTTGCCAAATGCGTAACGAGCGAGCGGTGTAAATCTTCTTCAGGGAGTCTCAGCTGTCCTTTCTTATTATAACTAATATGAGCCACATAAAGAAGACTGCAAAACATGCCTTCGTAACTGAAGTGGGGAAAAGAAGTGAAGGAGGCGGATAAAAGTAAGCAGGCATGTTAACAAGGGCTCAGCCCGCCATACCTGAAATGGGAAAGGTGTAAGTGCCCACTACCCCACGTTGCACCTTTTTGCGAAGTAGCGAAGTATGCATTACACGTGTGTAAGGCAATACGCGTCCGTGCATTGCCTTACAGGGCTGTGTTTTTTTCTTTATTAAATGCGAAGCATTTCTTTGCAAACTTCGGCCACTTTGAGCGTATCTATTTATCTAGCTAGCCACCTACGACTTTGAACTCTCCTGGCTCTTTCTATAATGGTATCGATACCAAACTTGGTATGGCATAACATGACCATATGAAGAACATATTTGACAAGCCATATCATGAAAGTCATGACTTGTATGTCATGAATGTAATGATTTACATTTCATGGTCCCGCAGCTCTTGCGCTGGTTTCGTTCACATGGCTTGTTGCAAAACTGGTATGGTATGGCATGATTGCATGGCGATCACAAGCGACAGACCCTAACATGAAAATCACGATATGCTTGTCATGTAACAGCATGACAACATACCACGCTCATAGCGTGGTCGCGGCCATTTCGCTAGCTCCACATATACTAAATTTGATATCACGTGACGTAAATGGATGACGAAGGTAAACGCCACATCCAAACATGATAATGATGACACGAAAGTCATGTACGGCATCATTTACCTCCACTTCGTATTGTTGCGCTGATTTTGAAGTGACGTATCAACATTTGTCGTTCATGCTTCGCATATCATCGATACCCACTGTACGTGGGATCTGCCAATATTTATTTTGCATTGATTTTGGTGTATTTCACCAACGCCCTCTCAGGGGATAAAATACATCCGTGAAACTGTGGTGGACCACAGCAGGAGACACAGTGGAGTAAAATGAAAAGGAAATCAAAAACAAAAACGTGGCAGATCCTCTATATAAGAATCGTTGTAACACAAGGGGGAAACGTGTCTTTACAGAGGTATTTCAGCGTTTATTCTGCATTCTTTCAGCGACAGCGGCAATTGGAATGAGAGAGAGAGAAACAACTTTATTTCGACAATGTGAAAAGTCATGTTAGGAACAGCAAGATGCTCGAAAGTTGCAGCGCACAGCTCAAGAAGAAAGCACACACTAAATTAGCATACACAGGACGAGCGCGGACTAACAATTGTCACAATTCGTCCTGCAGCGTGTATCAGCAGCGCGCTCCTTTCGTAAACGCGGCCACCCGAATTACGAGTCCGATAAGCGTGCGCGCGGAAGAGACCACGCTCCGTGGAGGCGGTGGCCTTGAAAGCACGTCGAACGCGAGAGCTCCACTGGCGTGAAGGTCTCGCGTTTGAATCGCTTCTGATAACGAAAACGCGCCAAGGTTTTCAAGTTCTGAGGACTACCGGGCGGTGTATGGTGTACATGAATGGCTTGCTGTTAGCACTCCAGGCAACCTACGCTTTGTGGCGTAGTGGTTTGCGCCGCGTGCTGAGAATCGAGAAGTCGCAGGTTCTATGGTACGCGACAGATGTTCGCCTTCTGTTTTATTTTTCTTTGAAGTTTTTTTCAACAACGATTCCGTAACGCAAGTACGTCAGTTGAGCCATTCTGGACGCTGGCACAAAACACTTTTGTTTAAAAAAGTGTTCAAGTTTTGCAGCATGCCAGCTATGCAAATGCCAAACATTCTTTTTGTGTGAATGTCTCTCTCCGCGTGGTCGGTGGTTGGGGTGGGGGGGGGGGGGAGGTCTGAAGCTGCAGAAGATGTCCCCCAAAACACAGAAGAAAAGCAAAATGATTAAGGTGGCATCATATAAACGCACGGAAGACCTTTGTACTGCAGGCAGGGCAAAAATTAGTGAACGCAATGGTTGTGTTTCATCCAAGACGTGTACGCTCGTTAAAAACAACGCTTTATGGTGGTCACGTTTGTATGAATATTTTTTTCAATATAACTATCCACTGCTCGTAATACAGCCCACGATGAACAACGCCATTTTTTATTGAAGTAAAATCAACCAAGTATAGTTGTTGCCGTCAATTAGTGGCAATGATTGGCTCTTTTCGTTTAGTTCTGTAAAGAAGAAATCTATCTATCTATCTATCTATCTATCTATCTATCTATCTATCTATCTATCTATCTGTCTATCTATCTGTCTGTCTGTCTGTCTGTCTGTCTGTCTGTCTGTCTGTCTGTCTGTCTGTCTGTCTGTCTGTCTGTCTGTCTGTCTGTCTCATCCATTCATCCGTCCGTCCATCCATCCATCCATCTATCTAGCCGCCTACGTCTTGGTGTCCTCGTGATCACCTCCTAAACATGGGGTTGGCTAAAATGAGTCATTGGAGGGTAAGTGAGCTTAATTAGTGTGTCTGACAGTACATGGCATGAATAATGTGGAAATCCCATCATGTGCGCTGTTGGAGATATCTACCCTGGAACGGCACAAACAGACATTAAAATAATAGATGCGAGAGCGGTCAGAAACGTGACACTGGTGGTGTTGACCCGATGAATGCGATTAACAATTTTCTGGTTTCCATCAGTGATCTAACCAAAGCATTCTGTATAACAATCAAATGGTATGCTACAGAGTCATGCCAGGTCTCGGAAGTTCTTTGGAAAACGACCCTGTGCAGAGTTGGTGAGACGTGAGATGTGGTTGCAGTGTTGGCTATCTAATTTTTGTAGCGTTAGCTACAGTGGCCTCGCTGAGCGGATTTCACGTGGCACTGGTCTGCGCATGCGCAATGATACTACGCCGCTGCCGCGCGTGGCTCGCCGCCGGTTGCACGCAATTCGATGCGCTGCGGAGACGATCAGTGGTGTCACGCACCGGAGCCGGCACCTCCCTCGCACTCGGCCGCGGCCGCGCGCGACTCGCCGCCGGTGTGTGCTTTCCAGAGGAGTGCGTCATAGCCTTGGTAGACATATGGATGCCGACGCGCGCGCCTTCCCTGTGCAGTCGCCATCAGACACTGCACTGGAGCCGCTTGATAGCGCCACTGACTGGCGTTTGCCACTGTGGTATAGCCATGGAGAAGGAGAGTTCAAATGCTGCTCAACGGTGCGGTATAACGGAGAAGCTTAACTCATTGGATCCCGAAGTAGTTGCCCGGCAAAATAAATACGCATGTGCCAAATAATACGCATACCGTGTTTGTGTCATTGGAACAGCTGATTGATTGATATATGGGGTTTAACGTCCCAAAACCACTACATGATTATGAGAGACGCCGTAGTGGAGGGCTCCGGAAATTTCGACCACCTGGGGTTCTTTAACGTGCACCCAAATCTGAGCACACGGGCCTACAACATTTCCGCCTCCATCGGAAATGCAGCCGCCGCAGCCGGGATTTGAACCCGCGCCCTGCGGGTCAGCAGCCGAGTACCATAGCCACTAGACCACCGCGGCGGGGCTTGGAACAGCTGTAAGCATGATATCTGGAAAGCTAAGAATAATCAGCTGAACCTTCGCTAACGCTACGTATACCCTGGCATAGCTGAGCTAAGCCACTGCCATTTTTTTATGAACTTTGCTTAGCGACTACTATAATATAGGCGTCAAGTATACTTTTGATCAACTTACCATCAGCCAGATATACCTTACCGCTTCTGGTGTTGGCAATACCCATGTTTCTGTTGACATCGCTATACGCCACTGTAAAGAAGTGGTTATATAAAACACATCCTACTGTTCAACATATGAGCGTGTTTGAAACATTTACACATATATTCACTGCAATTTAGTAACACATCGCACAAGAAAAAAAATGACATCGCAATGACATACCCTCCGCACGCATCGCATCACATCGACATTGACAGTACGTGAAGGCTGCCGAATTTTTTTCTTCAGCTTTCCTTCGGTAACATGCGCGCTAAAAAGAAGAAGAAGAAGAATGATTCGAAAAGAGCATATCGCTTTCGAATAAAAGTTAAGGCGACTCTAGAATGTTACTTATGTAATCGGTAAGTCTTGTTTGAAAATTAAATATTTAAATGACTTTTTGATTTTTGCTAAGTGTGTGTGCGTCTAAAACGAAAGCTAGCACATCGCGACTGCGAAAATTCCCTGACTGAAGCCATTTAAAACATCGTAAGTAAACTTAGCGAAGCAGAAAATGCAAATTTTAAGTGCCGGTGGACCTCTCACACGGGCTAAAAATATCCATACTTAAGGCACGTATATATACTGCACTAGGACTTCTTTCTTTCTTTGCTATTTCTTAAACTTCTTCTTATACCGCTGAAGTTGGTGAACTGTGTTTTAGTTACACAAGGCTGCCTTGAAGTTTTGCTCATCTTATGCAATTTTCTTTCACAATCTACTCTCTGTTTCTCTAAATGTGGTTCCAAACGAATACTTAAGACTGCTTTTCATGCGCGTTTTTCAAGTTCGCACTTGTCGTGCTCACTTCGCAAAAACCATGCAGTTTGTCTCCGTTAATTCTTCTTTTCTTGAATACGCTGCTCCTTTCTTTATCGCTGACCGTCTTTTAACTGGCATTTCCGTGTTAGATCCTAAACGCCGTCTATATGTGGTTGTTTTCATTTAAAATCTCTATAACCTCTGCGTAACGGCCACAATATATAGAGCTATGCTTGAATATGTTGCTTTGCTTGGCATATTGAACGCAACCATATTCAACCAAAGCCTCCACCTGCGTGCGTGTGTCTGTGTCTATGTACGCGCGCACGTGTGTGTGTGTGTGTGTGTGTGTGTGTGTGTGTGTGTGTGTGTGTGTGCGTGCGTGCGTGCGTGCTTGTAAGTGTGTGCACGCAAGAGAGTAAGTGAGTGACTGTGCTTTCTCAACTTCCTAAAACGAGGGTTATAAGCGGAGAGCACATGGTTGCATGTCTCATTAATACATAAGTGAAGATGGGATCTTCATCAAAAGAGCATGCTTGCGCACAGTTACTTATTCTATCACTAAAGAAGCGCTGGCATCAACAAATAAATGGAAGTAAAATCCTGCAAGCGCGGGGAAATGCGTGAAGGAACGTTATACCTTGTACCGGTTTTACTTCTACACTTATTTTTTCTCTGTCTTCCTGTCGGCTTGATTCATCGGGGGCAGCACATAAACGCGGCTTTTGGTGCTTGTAAATGTATCATCCCGAGCTATAGACGTGTCACATATGCACCGTCTGCGTGCCTACTATGTTGCTTCTTCGTGTCGTGTCAGGTCCGCTACAGCTAACGTCTTAAGCGAACGACACCAGCACAAACGTGCGAACACATACTCAATCATCGACGCCTGTGCATGAGCAAGAAACGTGTGCGCGCGCTCGTTATGAAGACATACGATCAGTGTCACAAGCGAGGGGCTCAGTAACCAGTCGGTGTGCCAAGAAGCGACTGCACCCGGAAAGCTCATCGACATTCAAGTGGCGCGTGTGGCGGCGAGCGATGCAGCAGTAAAGTCGCCGAAGAAAATTAAGACTGAAAGTAATGGCACAGGAAAAAGAACGCAAGAAAGAAATTGAGACAGCGAAGGCTGCTGGGATGGTGCCATGATTTGTTCGACAAGTCACGCGCTGCGAAGAACACGAATCGAGAACGGGTCAAATCCCGAAGTCAACGCATGGGCGCGACTGCATCTTCGCCGTGTTGCATCTGAATGAGCATCGAGATGGCGGGATGGCCACCACGCGAGCAAGTAAAACCGCGACGGGTCACTTCGCGTGTGGGCAGTGTAGAGCTTGTTGCAATGTTCCGGGATCATTTGAGGCCACCGCGTAGACCAAAGAACTGAGCAGACTAGTTTCTTGCTTATACGAGCCAGGTTTAGGGCCTCTTTACTTGACCTTGCAAATCGTCTTAGCTGTGAACGCTGACGGCTAGGCACAGGCGACGTATACGTTGATATCCCGCTAACAGTTTTTATTGCTTCCTTTTGTTTCTGTGCGCGTCTTTGTGATTTCGCGCATATAATATGCTAGCTAAACCACCATCGCTCGTCTGGTGCTCGCAATAGGCACGCTAATTTTTACGTGAATGGATATCCCCTTCAGGCATGTTATGCTTGAATGGAAGTGTTGCGCTATCCGAACGGGTTCACAAGAATACGTGCTTGTCCTTTTGACAATGTAGTCTCATTTAGCTGTGAGCATGTTTAAATAAACCTGAAATATGTTAGAGTTTCTCTAAATATGTTATAGTTACACAGATTTACCTAAAGGTAACCGATATTTTATGAAAGAAAGACAGGATGATAGTGCGTGTGCTTGCGAATTTTTCGTCATTTATCATACTCACAGAGTACTTAAACGCTTACCTACACTAAAGTCAGCATGTTGTACTACTGAATGTACAGCACATTATGTTGGACTTCAGTTAGACCGAACAAAAAGACCGTTAGACCGAAGTTCAGTTAGACCGAACAAAAAAATTTAAAATTTCCTGTAGCTGAATGAATGCTGCATGTGAAACGGCTTCTTGAACACGGGAGTGCTCTCGACGATGTGGTAGTTCACAGCAACACGCAGTGCACTGAAGCTCAATGAAGATGCACGGAAGACGCATGGGACACGCAAAATAATTATTTCCCCGTAAGCTCAATGGCCCTCGCTTTGCTTTTAGGGGCGAAGCTCCTAAAGTCGTGAGTTTGTCCATGCACGTCTCTTTGTGAATCGTTCGTAACCACTTAGTTTTATGACTCACTCATTCATCAGGTGGCGCTGCTGTGAGGGACAGACAGACAGACAGACAGGAAGGCAGGCAGGCAGGCAGGCAGACAGACAGACACACAGACAGACAGACAGACAGACAGGCAGACAGACAGACGCACGAACAGACAGACAGACATACAGACAGACAGACAGAGCCACGGACAGACTGACGGGTGAACGCACAGATGGACGAAAGCATGGACGGACACAAGCAAGGACGAAAAGACAAAAGGACGGGCAGAAGCATGAACGGAGGTAAGGACGGAAGCAGGAACGGACTCACGGACGGACAGGAGCACGAACGGATGAGCGAGTGGACGGACGGACGCTTTCCCCACTCTTCATCATTCATTCTGTGGATATGCTGTGAATTTTTCAGCCCTCAGTCGACACAACTAGCAAAACAACTTGCGTCCTCAAAGGTAGAATATAGATTTTAATGACGCCCCGCCGCGGTGGTCTAGTGGCTAAGGTACTCGGCTGCTGACCCGCAGGTCGCGGGTTCAAATCCCGGCTGCGGCGGCTGCATTTCCGATGGAGGCGGAAATGTCGTAGGCCCGTGTGCTCAGATTTGGGTGCACGTTAAAGGACCCCAGGTGGTCAAAATTTCCGGAGTCCTCCACTACGGCGTCTCTCATAATCATATGGTGGTTTCGGGACGTTAAACCCCACAAATCAATCATTAGATTTTAATGAGAAACAATGTGAATGCTTTCTCAGTGTAGTAACTTCGTCTTCATCAGTCTGTCAGAGACCAATCACTATCATCGTTTTCTGCCCAGGAGCTGCATCTCACTCGAGGGCACAAAGCCGTCTGTCTTTTCTATTCATGTTCCATGAAAGTCTGTTGTCCTTATCACCGTCTGTTGTCCTGACCGATATCCTGGTAGCCGTGCCGCGGCGTACCTTGAGGTCCACCACATGGTTGTGAGACCCGAGAACTCACGGGTCGCAGCGCGGCACTTTCAGTGTGACACATTCTCAAAGGTCGCAGCGTGGCACTCTGAATTAATACAATCTGTCAATTCATTCATTAAAATGGAAATATTGACACTCATAAACTGTAAATTAAATTTTTGCGATATAGCACACTTCTTAAAAAGGGAGTACTGAAAAAGGTTTAGTTCGATTAGATTGCTCTTTGTTTAACATATATTGCGGATCTACGTCTTCAAAAGGGTGCATTAACAGTCGTTTTTTTTTTTTGCGCCAAAAACAGCTGAAGCAAGTCCGTAGCGCCACTGCACCATCTGAATCACCCGCCCCGCAATTATTACTTGACGTCATCATCACAGCTCCCGATTTCTCTAAATAACCTAGCTTCCGAGAGCTCTACCACCGTAATTTCTGGCATCCCCGGCAGCTGGTTTAGTTAGTGTCAGTGCTTCTGTAATTAATTTTTATTCTATAAGCCAAGCCCATAATTTATTATTCAATGTAGATGACGTTACACGTGACGTCATTTTAATGAGGTACCCACGGATCCCGGCAAAGGGTGCCGATTCAATTCCTTAATTTCATCATTTTCTCGCTTGCAAAGGCTCCGTTTTCAGCAGTAGTTCTCGCCGTTCTCTCCGTTCTTAGTTCTCACCATTCTCATCATTACACTGTAACGCGCTACTTTGTAACGTTCCTATCCTTTTTTGTGCCACTCACACTGCAACGCTGCGGTGTGCGGACCGAAACGGCCTCCATAACGCACCGTCAAAACTGTCAACTTTTTGCGAGACCGCGGCCACCACGAGATTACAGCCGGAGGAGCAACGTCGGCTGATCCAGCTATAGCAAATGGCGCGGCGCGAGCCCGGTGAGGCCTTGAAATGAGGGCTCCACTTACAAGGAAGACGCCACACCTTAACACAAATAATTGTTTTTCTTTCTCTCTCTTTCTCTCCCAGTGACACGAATAGCCTAATGTGCGTGAAGGACGTTCCAGTCATAATGTCACCCATCGGAAACCTTGTCTTTGCCTTCAGCCACCTTCGTACGCGTTAGTTCGGCAGTGCACTTGCTCAAACGTTTGATTGCTGCCAAGGCTTCGCTGCGTTGTTTGTCATGTTATGCACTTTCTTTTCATATATACCGGCTTGTTCCCGATTGCGGCCTTCAAGTGGACGTCTAGTTCTAATAACGCTCAATTAAGGTTCAATATATGTCAAACAGCGCGTGTTCGGCACTCCCCTTCAGTTGCCTTTGAATACATATTAGTTGTCTTCTCCCAGATGATCACTATTGTATACGCAGTGAACGCTCTTCAATGTACAACTGCACCCTTTATTTAAGGAATACCTATTTATACATCGTTCTTAGTTGCAGTGTAAAGGCCTTTATATGCGCGCGTCTCCATGTTTAGGGTGGTGTCAGCCTTTGACCCACCACTTACGCCCGCTAAAACACAATGTTGTCAGTCCAGATTTCCATTGCAACAAGCTTGGTTCTCGCGACCAGGCATTCCTGCTCCACCACCCTGCACCAGCTGCATGTTGGCGCGGGTGTGCAAGCTCCGGTATGAGCTTCGTTTGACAACACCGCAGACCTAGCTTCCGCTACGACAACATCATCGCGCTAAGCGCACCTAGAGGAACTTTGGAGTGTAAATACCAAGGTGCTGCATGCCGCAATGCAAAACCATCTGGAGACTGTTCCGCTTCTCGGCAGCCGACGGAAACGCTGGATTACACAAGCGAAGCTAGAGTGCTTGTAGCCGACTTTTTTCCATTGTTTGTGAGGTGAGTACCCGTTGTATTGCGAGTAAATTGAGTGCATCGCCACATATTTCGTGAAATAAAGACTAAGTCATGCGATGAGAAGCAGTTTGAGCAGAGCAAACACGACAACTTTCACAGTAAAGAAATTGTACCACGGGCTACGCTGGGCTATGCGAGTGAAAGCTGGTTAACTTGAGTATGATTGTTTATCCTCCTAGTCGAAGCGCAGTTCACCAATGCAATGATATGACTAGTTGAACGTGTGGTCCTTCATGCATTCACTATCTGCGTTTCACCGATTTTTGAAGCCGTCGTGGCATTCGTGGCGGAAACGCCAGGTCCGTAAACTAGAGCTCTGCCCGGGCCAATTTTTCTGGTCAGGGCCCGGCCCGGCCCGAAAAATCTATGCTTCCGACCTCCCAAGCCCGGCCCGGGGTTTCGAAATCCAGCCCGTACCCGACCCGGGCCCGAAATGTTTGGGCCCGGCCCGGCACGACCCGTCTAAGCCAAATATCCCTTCGGCATAAACGAAGCACTGTCTAATCTTCGGTTATTTTATAGACACCTGCAGCACACAAGATAACTTCCAAAGAATGTTTTGAGAACTTTTTTCAGGGCCACAACTTCAGCTGCTCCAGTGTATTTTTTCGGTTAATTACGCCTGTAACACTTTCGGCAAAGAATTTTAGAGCAATGTCAACTAAAATGGGAGTCACAGCTGGCTCTCTCATCTACGCAGTGCCGTCAACCTTGCTACCTTATTTTCACATTTCAAAGAAAGACTGCAAAATATAATATTCACATAAAGTGAAAAAAATGCCAGACATATATATTCTGAATTTATGTAACGTGCATATGAGCTATGGCTGTTGGGTTAATGTAGCAAGTGTCCTGAAAATTTAGTTTATTCCTCAGTGGAATGAAGGTGGAGTGCATGGGTGTCAACAACGTTACAAGACGTTTGACGAAGTGCAAGATGATGTTGTCTCACTCTGTATGTCATGAGTAACTAGTCATAATTGTCACACCATCTTACCCTTCTTTACTAATTTTGGTTTACCTAACGTTATTTGGGTCATCACGCGAGCACCCAGGCGTAAAAGGTGGATAGATAGATATATATATATATATATATATATATATATATATATATATATATATATATATATATATATATATATATAGATAGATAGATAGATAGATAGATAGATAGATAGATAGATAGATAGATAGATAGATAGATAGATACATACATACATAGATAGATAGATACACATAGATAGATAGATAGATAGATAGATAGATAGATAGATAGATAGATAGATAGATAGATAGATAGATAGATTATGGTGCCTGCAGCACGCAAAGGAATGCTTCGCAAATTAAAGCCATGTTTCCACCAGACACACCTCGACGAGCCAAGTGACAGGTATACTTAGAATTTTTAAGAAACATACGGTATTCAGTGCACGCAGCCCCCTTATGTCCCGATAAAGCAGCAACTTCGCAGCTTGCGAAACTATGCGAGGCAAGGAAGTTGGACCTCTGCAGACACTAAGCCGAGATTAGCTAAGCACGCACAACCCGCATACATTGAAATTTTACGAGAGATGGGGATCATGTCACCACTTTTGATGCGTGTTACTTTTTCGTTGGTATCTAAAAACAGGAGAAGCTAAGAGAACACGTTTGAAAGAATGAAAAAAAAAATTCTCAGTATGGCGTGTCACTGGAGCCTTTGAAAATTTATGCAATAAAATGTGTCACTACAACCGTGACAGTACACCTTCATGTTACAAAGAATACAGCAGCAAATCATCATCATAATCATCACCTTCTTTAGAGTTTTAACTAACTTTCACCGCGGGAGCATCTTTACGTTAGTTTATCGAAACGAAAGGGCTATACGCTGGTACTTTGACAAATTAGTACACCTATGAATAACTGACAAAATATGGCAAAGACGAAGGAATCAGTAACAATGGGAACTCAAGTTAACTATTATTACCGAATTACCAGATGCCACATACATGAAGCTGCCTCGCTAACACAACAGATCGCCAACATTGGCATCGATAGGTTCGTCTGGGGTAAAATTCATTCCGCATCATGAACTTCAAGTGCACAAAAAACAGCTCCTGATAGATTAATGACTCACTCGTCGTGTCTAGCAGTCTATGAAGTCACGCAGCTGGAAACAAGAGCGGCGGCCGTGAGAGCGTTGCTGCATAGTGGTAATGTATCCCGAGATACGCATACGTATAAGATACGCTACTCTATAGGCAATGTATTGTTGCTGTTGCATCAATAACACCTGGTAAACCTTTCTTTACACGGTACTCAAGAGCGTCTTTCACTCAATGGTGTAAAGTCATAGCATCCTTATGGAGCAAAATGCTAAGCGTCTTGTACCGTGAAATTACCGTATACAGGATAATGGGCTCAAAGTGTTCTGCATTGCAATGTTTGAAACAGTATGTGTCCCATCGCTACGTTAAACCCCACAAAACAAAGTAAAACAGCATACCCACGCCATTACAACGATACGAATGAGATCCGAGCCTAATCCAGGCCTGACTTAGGCCCGGGCCCGACCCGGGTCCGATGCCCCCAGGCCTGCGCACGGCCCGGGCCCGATCTAACAACCCCTCAGCCGGCCCGACCCGGCGCGCGGGCTGGGCCAGGCCCAGCTTTTTGGGCTGGCCCGAGCCCATGGAGTGCTTTACCGTAAACCACAAACAGACAATCGCGTTCGCGTCTTCCTTCGCTGGCAGATGTTCACGTTCCTGCACTTTCACCTCGGTCGCTGAGGAAAGTCATTTGGAAAGGTAGACAGACGAGCCGACGAGCACATTCCCTGTTGGCTTGCACAGTTGCAACACAACTAAGTTTTGTGTGGCTTGCCATGGAGTATTAGTTCTTCCCTTCAATGACACGCGGAGCCACACCGAAACTGGCTCAACAATGACAAAAAAGATTTTGCTTTAGTGATATAGAATGCAGCCGATTTATTGTTCTTGTCCGTCCGGCGTTCTGTCTGTGTGTCGGTATTGAAAGGAGCAGTATATGCACTAAGGAAGTCGGTTGTTTCCCCATAACTGAAATATTCCCTATAGGCTATTGGTGATGCGTCATTATTTCTGTCGTCGTTGTGTTTCATAACCAGCCACAAATGTGATTTGATATTTTGAACTTAGTTTTTATTTAGTGCTTGTAAAGAAAATGTGTATGGACTCGGTGTATGTGGTCGGCACCATGTATGACTTTTCACCTTATTGCTTTATTGTAGGCCCAGCGCGAAGAAACAAGCTTCCAGCAAAGCCGGAAGGATGGTTTGAAGAAATTAAAGCCACATGCTGTTTGGACGCTGTTTGCAATAAAATCTGACCATGAAAAACTTGGTTTGTCTCTTGTTGCTCCCCATTGCTTTTCTTCTAGCCTAATATACAGGCTTGTGAGGGGACGGGGAGGGTTCGTGTAATATGATTGAGTGTCCCACTAATTTCTGGCATTGCTTACAGCTTGTAAGGTTTTTAGGCACTAAATTGAATAGATTCGTTCGCAGAAACTAAATTTGCTGCAGGAAATTATATTATGAACAACTGCAATATTTAGGGTATGAAAAACAGGCTTGCGGAGTTATGCGGTTTACAAAGAACATCGCAAGCTACCCGGTTGTTTGATCTGCCTTCTCAGTCGTTACGGGTACCGTCTATAACACAGCACGGTTCCAAGCCTTGCACTAGAAGGCCTTTGAGGTGTCTGCAGAGTTACGGTAAATTTGCTTCAGGAATGCCGCGCAGACATTGAAGCCCATTCAAGTGACATCGGGAGCCCCCCTCGCAAACATAGGCTTTCTAAATATCTTCCCTCTGCCAGTGCGTTGGGTCTAGCAGGTGAGAGAAACGAACTCTTTTGATGGTGTTTTATACGAACTTGAGTCACGAATACATTTTTTCTGTTGTACGAAACGGCGGCTAATTGAAGAAACAACCCGTCAGCTTTCAAAACTCGCTATCTCTGTCTCTCTCTCTCTCTCTCTCTCTCTCTCTCTCTCTCTCTCTCTCTCTCTATATATATATATATATATATATATATATATATATATATATATATATATATATATATATAAACTGTGCGCATTCATTATGCACTTCTTCTCATATATGAATTATCATAATCCTCATCTTCACTGGGTGCTACCACAATCATCATCGGGTGTGTGCGCGCTCGGTCTCAGACTGCCCATTCGCTGCTGAGCCCTTGGCTGAATAAACACTGTCTCAACCCAGATGCCATACGTGGTGGAGGTGAATTTTAAGTCCTCGGTCCTCTCTCACCTCGCTCGACTCCCTTGAGCTGCGTTCAGGCCACCGATTCCCCACCCCCCCCCCCCCCTGTCTGGCAGCATGTCACAGAACGAGCCTACCGGCGCTGCTGCCATCACTGCTGCCATCTCTCCCCCGCCGTCTTAAGCCGCGCCTCCTGTTTACGTACACAGCCACCAGCGTGATACGCCTCTCTTCGTCGGTCGTCGCGGAGAAGACGTGGAGGACTGGCTCGATGAGTACAGCCGCGTGAGTGTTACTAATCGCTGAGACGATTCGCCAAGCTCCACGCGTCTCTTTCTACTTGACCGGTGTGGCGAAGACGTGGTACTTTAACCACGCCATCGACATACTCGACTGGGTGACCTTCAAGCGGCCGCTCCGTCACGTTTTTGGCACACCGGCCATTCGGTCCACAGTCGCGAAGGGAACCCTCGACACTCGCCAACAACATTCCAGGGAGTCGTACACGTTGTACATCGATTACGTTCTTGCGCTCTGCCGGCGGGCCAATTCATCCATGCCGGAGTCCGACAACGTACGCCACATATTGAAGGGCAGAGGCCTTGTTGCCTTCAACTCCCTGGTTGCTCAGAATCCGGCATCCATAGCTGACGTAGTCGTGACATGTCAGCGCCTCGATACTCTGGACTCGGTTCGTCTACAACCAGACATAGGCGAACAATCTAACAGACCTCTCCGTGACCTCATAAGAGACATAATACGGGGAGATTTGCAGAACATGGGTTTCCCATCTTCTCCACCGTTTTCTCCACAGTCTACTGGAGCGGCATTACGCGACATCATCAGGGAGGAACTGACATCTCTGAACTGTTCGGCTCACGTCCAGTCACCCTCGTCTCGGCCCATACGAACCTACGCACAGGTCGCTGCTATGCCTCCCAGCGAGGTAAACACGACGTTGCCGCTGCCATCGTACGCGTTGGTCGCTGCCGCTTCTCCCCTCAACTTTCGTTCGATCCCGCTTGACCCTTCCTCTGCACGCCTGACCACACTCTCTTCAGGTACACCGCATAGTTTCTACTCTTCTCCCTGGCGCTCACCTCGCCCTGTTTGCTATTACTGTGGATATTGCAGCCACATTGCTCGTTTCTGCCGCAAGCGCCAGCAAGACGAGTGCCGTGGTTACGACGTGCGTGAACGAGACACTTTTTACCATCAAGGTGAACGTATTTCATCACCTACACACCTATATATAAACATAAAGTACTCCCTTCTCGTTGAAACCCACGCTGCCTTCGCTGTAAGGGAGCGACTGCTGAGAACCAACTTGGCGGCTCGTCAAATATGGCGGCTATTTTAGCCACTTGTAAGCAACCATGATCAAAGTTGTCACCACCCTAAAACACGGATACGCGTGCACTTGAAGGCTGCCTATTGCAGTGAATCACTAAGTGCTCTCTATCTTTAGATAAAGAAATAAAAAAAACTCAGTGCTGTTAATAGTAAGGAACGTCTGCATTAATTTCAGTTGAGGTTTTTTTTTGTTTGTAACCTCTACTGCTGCAGAGCTGCTGTAATATTTGCAACTGCCCAGAGCATGTCCCTCTTGGTGTCTTTCATGTCATTGATGAGCTACCTTTTCATAAATGAGATCTAGATCACAGTGACGCAACAATATTTCGAAGGAAAGTCAAGAACAGAAAATTACCTTAAAACTTGTATTTACAAAGCTAGCAAAATCTAGTGCCTCGCACCTTATGCAGCCGTACAAATCTGTGAATTTACTTGCACCAAATTACAGAAATGTTCGTTCTTTATAATAAAAAATTGGCTTCATTTTGTTGCTTTTTTTTTGGTACGCTAACTGCCATATTTTCGAACGTTGCTTACGACGCGAAAATGGGACATCAAAATGAAATTAGTGAGATGTCATTCCGCGACTGGTTTTGTATGAACGACGAGTGGCTTACGGCGCACGTGTCAGCTTTCCGTCTTGCCAGCTGAACATAGAAATCTCATGCAACAACTCTGGTCAAACTTGTGTTATGAAGAGATGTGATTTATCTTCCTTTTATTCCGGTTGATTTTGGCGTTGTGCTAAAAAAACAAACAACGACGTTTGCGCTCAACAACAAATGTCAGTAAAATACGACCTAAACAAGCAAAGACAGTTTGAAGGAACGCCAAATACAGCTGTTTGTCTCAGAAATGTTTCAGTAACCACTTGAATACAATTTAAATGAACGTCGTAAGTAGAACACTAACTGGAATCACGAGCAGTTGGCTGTGCAGGAGATGGCTGGAGAAAAAGGGCTTGCCACCATTTCACTGGGAAAGCAGCAGGTTCGGCTTCTTTGAAGCGCATGACGGCACAGTCAGAGCTACGCGTGTCGCAGGTGTGATTTATATTCACAATGGAGCCACTTCAACAAAATAGCTCAACTTAATGAACCACCACGAAAGCTGGAGCAAGTACGTATTAGAGTCTGTTTAAAATAACAATATTAAATACATGGTGTTCATAGACGTATTCTAAAAGCGATATTCGGACTACTATAAGAGCCTAAAATATTATCTATCAGACTTTGCGCAAGAAAACTTAAAGAAAGGAAATTGAATGTTAGGTATACAACACTAAATCAACACCGACCGAACAAAATGATTACACAGTCTTCGTCCTGAAGCAAAGAATTACACCACTGATACTCAACATATTTCTCGTCTTGATTGCTCACCAGAGGCTTTGCTATAGAAAGTATCTATATCAATGGAGGCCGACAACACGTAAGGACATACCAAATAAACCTTAGGAAAAAGAACTTTATTTCTAGAAAGCAAATAAGCGTAACCGATTAACTCACTTCAGCGGCCATGGTAAGAAAGCGGAGGTGACATTTGCGATTAGCGCAAAATAAAGCCGGAGCATTAGCTTGAAGGGAACGCCGAAACTACATTGTCACGCCCAGTGAAGTAGTTTATCCGTCAAACCGTAACGGGTCGCGAATGTTAGGACAGCATGGCTAAGGACGGCTGCAGCAGTTTCCGGTTAGAGCGTATAGTGCATGGCTCTGGTGGTCACGTCCAATGCTCCGAAACTCACAGAAGCGCACATGACGCCTGAAGTCGAGTCAGTTTCAATTACTTTCTCACGCATACCGGAAAACATAAGCCAGTCGGCACGTGAGGCTCGACCCAGGGCATGTTAGGTAGGTCTGCGGAAGAAAGAAAGGTCCACGCTCTACCGTATAACAGCGCCCTCCAGTGACAGTACCACCCATCTTCGCTCTCGCTGCCAATCTGCCCCACCCACGAAGGCTTGCTGTCGATATTGGGTAAAGCGTCTGATTGTTTCTCTGTGTGAAGTTAAAGAAATAAAAAAAGTAACTGCCCTTATTAGGAGGGTAAGACGCGCCACGTGGCTTGAATCATTTTGGGTGGAACGTGACGTGGCTGTGAACCTATCTGAGCGAGCTCATTGCAGTGACTTCCTTCATTTTCGATGGTCGTACTCGAAGTGCGCTAATAATTCTACCGGCTCCCACTTGCGTCGTATAGAAGTATGGTCAGGTTGAGCACGTGTTACGTCTAATAAAGCCAAGCTGCTGTTGAAAGTGCAGACCGTAAATTTAGGGAAAAAAAGGACCGCTAAAATACTTTTATTTGGAATACACTTTAGATTTTGAGTTGCTCCCATTATAATTGCCCTGGGATAACTTCAGAGGGGATGGTGATTTCCGCAAGTTAAAGTGTTATGGACCTGGTGCGTAGGTACAAAACAGACACATTGTTTCAGAGAGACACAAATTGACAAATGTGTTTGTTGCGTGAACATGAGGACGGTGGAAGGGAGAAAAAGACGTCAGAACATGCGCAAAAAAATCGAATTTTTTGTGCGTGTGTGTGTATGCGTTAATTACGCATGTATGCGTGAGCGCTTTTTAATGAGAGCAGTTTGGCAAAATGTGTACGAGTGTCTTCATAAATGACTTGCTTCTCAATTTCATTTGGATTTCGTAATATAAAGTGTCGGACCTCCCCTATTTTTACAAAAACAGTGGTGTATTTAGACAAGCTGCTGGAAACTCCTCATTCAGGCGTTGCCTCTAGGGGTGCTCTTCGCACATGTGGCCCTACCGGGACCGCTCCCTGCGCAATGGGGCCAAATAACCACTTTTGGCCCACAGCGGCGAATAGAAAACACCAACTTCAATACTGATGACTAAAGCTATGCTCACCAGCACATGACGGAGGATGAAACGAGGTATAGTGGGGGCAAAATTTCTATCGGTATTAGTAATGAGGCAATTTTACTCACCATTGCCCTTGCCCGCATGTGTAGAAATATGAGCAAAACTTGGTTTATCTTCTCTTCCAAACCCCCCTTCCTCGCTCCCTAGTCTCCTGATCGTCAACAGAATAAAAAAACAAAAAGCGTAAAATTTTGCTTGCATGGCGTAGTGGGAAACAGTTGAAATAAAAAGAAATTCATACGTTGTACGGAACCAGGATATGCGGTGCGTAGGATTGTTGAGCAATGTTTGTATAATCAGGCTGTGCTCTTCCAAAAAACAGACAGCTCAACGAGAACAGGGAAGGCGTTGTGTAGTTGGTGGCATACACCATCATGAAAAAAAAAATAAAGCCAACGTGTGAAGTTGTGATGTGTCAATCTCAATGCCAGCGAGTACAGGAAGAGAAATGCACGTGCTTGTGAATACAGACGTTTTATCGACTAATTTTACCCCGCGAAGTTTTTGTGAACGGTTGCTGACCGTGGGCAACGTAGTTCCTCTCGGCGTGGTCAGCATTTAAATGTTCGTCAAAAATTACTCACTAAATTACATGTAGCAACACGAATTCCTATAGTTTGCAAAGTATATATGCGTAGATAGCAAAAACTATTAGGAACGCCTTAATTCAATCTATTCATGTCACTTCTTTTACAAATCACCCATACTGAAAATCTGTAGAGCCCGCTTGCCTAGTACCATCGTTATTTTTAAGATATATTCTAACACTTTGTAAAAAGATTTGTGTGAATGAAACAAGTTAGCTGGCCTAAATAATTCACATATCTTGAATAAGCTTTTCTTAACCCGAATACGGCTTCGAAGAATTGTTATGCTGCCTTCTAATAATTCTGCCGCAGTTTTTACCAAACATGTGGTTATAGATGGGTGGCAAACGGGCTGAGTCAGCCTGGGAGTACATGGTTTTTTTTTCATGTCACTGTGAAGCGTCAAGGTGTTTATGAATGATGTGTGTATGATGTCATACGCAAATACTCAGACATCTTCATTTTTTCTGCTGGCATTGGCAAACAAAATGAACACCAAATAATGCTCTACCACGACGCAAGTATTAAAGCCGTGGCGGAAGACCGTGGCGGAATTTTTGACCGAAGCCACAACCATGGAGCAAGTGCTGCAGGTGCGCTCTGCTGTGTACGACCGGCTAGTGAGTGCCACTTCGTCAATCGGTCAGATCGGAGATGCGGCAAGCAACATCAACATCGACTCTCTTTGCGATCTCATTCGATCGGTGGTGCGCGACGAACTACAAAACATTCAGTGCCAGTTCCAACCTACTGCAGGGTCTATTTGCAGCCTTGTCAGAAACGAAGTGCGACAGGCTCTCCAAGTGCCGCTTTCCAGCTATGTCCCGCCTGTCCCGGTGAAGCCACATCGTGCATCATACGCAAAAGCTGTAAACCGATATATTCCTGCTTCACCGCGCTTCGTTAATCCTATGCCTCAGGATTCTCTTCCTTCGCTGCATCCAATTCAGCACTTAGAAAATCGACAGCAGCTTCCCAGAAAATCCGACGTATGTCGCACACCAGACAGACTACCACTGTCTTGCCACTGTGGTGAAGCTGGACATGTGTACCGGGAATGTCCCTATCGTCGCCTCGGACTACAGGGTTTTGCCATCGACGCACCATGGCCGAGATTTGGCGAAAGACCAAGAGCTATTGAAGATTACCTCTCACAGCAGCGCATGCCACAGCGGCGGGAGTCGCGGTCCCCATCCCCAGGAGCCTCCCAGGAGCGGCGCCGGCGCGCTCGCCAAGACCTAGGCGGGAAAACTAACGACAGCGACCTTCGGGAGTGAGGCCGCTGACACTCGACGCAAGCAAAGCCTCCCACCGACGCAAGCACGGGCACGGAGCAATTCCCCGACGACAGCGACGAAAGCCAGAAGCAGATTTTTTCTGGATATACATGTGGTAGTCGACGGTCACCACGACGTTAGTGCATTATTGGACACAGGTACGGACTACTCGATTATAAACGGGAAAGTAGCAGCGCACATAAAGAAAGTTGTAACGCCTTGGTACGAAGCACAAATTCGTACTGCCGGCGGGCATGTAGTCACCCCAATCGGCATGTGCACTATCAGAGTGAGCATTCGGGGACGTACGTTTCTCGCCAGTTGCCTCGTACTTCATGACTGTTCCCGAGACCTAATCCTCGGAGTCGACTTTTTGCGGGAGCACGGTACTATTATCGATCTTCGAGAGCGTACCGTGACGTTTTCGACAGCTGGATCCTCCGACAAACCTGGATGACGACATCCGTGACATTACGCTTCGCGTTTCTGGCGACAGCATCATGTTGCCTTCGCGTTCAAGCGTCCTAGTTGATGTGGCGTCTGACAAGTTACGGTATGGTGAGGTTGTCGCGAAAGGCAACTTGACGCTTTTGTTCGCGCTAGGTGTCTGCGCTGCAAGCAGCCTCGTCACGTTTTATGACGGACACTCTGCCCTACTTGTGACTAATTGCAGTAACGAGTACCGGCACCTGTTTCGTGACACTGCCATCGCCTTCGCCTACCCTATCGCAGACGTTTCTGAATGCTTCGCATCTACATCAGCCAACGACGGGCTTCGACCGACACCAAGCGACGTGACTTCACTACTTGGAAAAGTTGATGTCAACTCGACCCTCTCGGAACAACAACAGACCGAGCTACGTGAACTGCTATATCAATTTAAAGAGTGCTTCACGTCCACCTCGAAGGTTCGTCAGACACCGATCACCAAGCACCGAATATTGACGTATAACGACGCCTCGCCCATAAAACAACACCCTTACTGTGTTTCGGCAAAGGAACGTGACGTTATAGATGCTCAAGTCAAAGAGATGTTGCAAGATGACATTATCCAACTTTCGAAAAGTGCCTGGTCATCTCCGGTCGTGCTCGTGAAGAAAAAAAGATGGATAACTGCGCTTCTGCGTGGACTACAGGAAACTTAACACCGTCACTAATAAAGACGTCTATCCGCTGCCTCGCATCGACGATTTCCTCAACAGACTGCGGCGGGCCAATTATTTTTCATCAATTGACTTGAAAAGCAGCTACTGGCAGATCGAAGTTGATAAACGAGATCGTGAAAAAACCGCCTTCGTTACACCGGATGGCCTATATGAATTCAAAGTGCTTCCCTTCGGCCTCTGTTCTGCACCTGCGACATTCCAGAGAATGATAGATACTGTCCTTACTGGTCTAAAGTGGCACACGTGCTTAGTTTACCTCGATGATGTCGTGTTTTCTGCCACCTTTGAGGAGCACCTGAAGCGTCTGCAGACTGTGCTGAAAGTGCTCCGCTCTGCTAACCTGACACTGAAGCCAGAAAAACGCCACTTCGCTTACAAGGAACTTGAGTTTCTCGGCCATGTTGTCAGTGCGGATGGTATTCGATTAGACCCTGACAAAAGTACCACCGTGGCCTCGTTTCTTGTTCCACGTGATAAGAAGGCAGTGCGTCGCTTTCTAGGGCTCTGCGCGTACTATCGCCGCTTTAGAGCCAATTCTTCTAGGATTGATGAACCGCTCACTCGACTCACTCGTGAAGATGTTCCATTCGTCTGGGAGGAAGAACATGACGCAGCTTTCTCTGAACTGCGGGAGCGTTTGCAGACACCACTAGTCCTCTCTCGCTTTGACCAAGACGCTGATACTGAAATTCATACTGATGCCAGCAACGTGGGTCTTGGTGCTGTCCTCGTACAACAAGAGAGCACAGAGCGAGTGGTAGCGTACGCTAGCCGCACTCTTTCCCGCGCCGAGGTCAACTACTCCACGTCAGAGAAAGAGTGCCTCGCTGTTGTATGGGCTACGACGAAATTTAGGCCTTACCTTTACGGACGCCACTTCAAGGTAGTGACCGACCATCATTCGTTGTGCTGGTTAGCCAACCTACAGGACCTGTGTGGGCGACTGACACGATGGAGTCTTCATCTGCAGGAATTCGATTTCACGATCGCTTACAAATCAGGCCACAAGCACGAAGATGCTGATTCCTTATCCCGTGCACCTGTCGACGTTTGTGGCCACGACACCGAGGATGACGACGGTTTCCTTGGGGCCCTTACTACAACAGATCTGATTACGCGACAGCGTGCAGATGATAAAATTCGCGCAGTTATCGAAAACCTTGAAAGACGCAACTCGTTTATACCTCGATATATTTCTTGAAGTCTGTCGTTGTTCTGTCTGCGAGATGGGGACCTGTATAAGAAAAACTTCAACGTCAATGAGAGAATCTTCTAGTTGTGCCAACTGACATGCGTGACGACATTCTTCTTGCCTGCCACGATGAGCCCACATCTGGTCACTTAGGTTCCTCTCGAACTCTCGCTCGAGTTCGACAAGCATACTACTGGCCTAAGCTTTCTGCATCAGTTAGGCGATACGTGGAAAGCTGCCGGGAATGTCAACGCCGCAAATCCCCGCCACTAAAGCCCGCAGGGCTTCTTCAACCAATAGAACCACCCAGAGCGCCATTTGATCAAATAGGAATGGATTTACTGGGGTCCTTTCCACTATGATCTGCCGGGAACAAGTGGATCGTAGTAGCCACCGACTATTTGACGAAGTACGCCGAAACAAAGGCACTAACTACAACGCGCTACGGCTTCCGACGTCACCCAATTCTTTATGGACCAGATCGTTCTTCGACATGGCGCCCCGTCGTGCGTAATCACAGACAGAGGAACAGCATTCACGCCCCAGCTCATTCATGACGTATTCAAGCTCAGCTACACGAGCCATCGCAAGACCACGGCATATCATCCGCAGAGCAACGGCTTGACAGAGCGACTCAACAGGACCATCGCTGGCATGTTATCTATGTACGTGGATGTCCAGCATAAGACCTGGGACCAGGTGCTACCGTACGTCACATTCGCGTACCAAACTGCCGTCCAGGAAACAACGTGATTCACGCCTTTTCGTCTTGTCTATGGACGTGAGGTCCAGACCATGCTGGATGCGATGCTTCCACACAATTGCGATGCTTTGATCACTCCTGATGCTGTGCAGCTTACCCAGTACGCCGAAGAAGCACGCCAGTTAGCACGCCTACACATTACGCACCAGCAGAGTACAGATGCATGCCACTACAACGCTCGCCATCGACAAGTTGAATACCATCCAGGCGATCAAGTTTGGGTGGGGACTCCAGTCCGATGCTAGGGATTGTCAGAAAAACTGCTCAGTTGCTACTTCGGACCATACAAAGTCTTGCGACGCGTGAGCGATGTGAACTACGCGGTAGTCCTTGACGGCGCCTTCTCACCACGACGGCGAAGGCACTCCTCGGAGATTGTCCACGTTGTGCGCCTGACGCCGTACTTCACGCGGTAGTGCGACTGCGCATGAACCATATCGCTGTTTTTGTGTATGCGCGTATTTTCTGTTGGTTCGCCACGACTTTGCCTTTGTACTTTCCGAGCATCAGAGTGATGCCTTTTTTTTCTCAGGGGGGGGGGGGGGGAATAATGCCACTTGGCTGCTAGTTATGGCGAGCGCAAGCCATGGCTGCCCGCGAGAATGGAAGACAATGTTCTGGGGCAGCGCGTGCTCTGGCTAGTTGTTGATTATTGAAGCAGCCATCTTGCCAGTTTTCGGTGCGTTTCCCCGCCGGCTCAGTTCTTCCTAGTTAAAGACCTTTTGTAGCACGTGACAATATAAAGAGCTTGCACTCACAATTCAGAGGTTGGAGGCTCGATTTCACGTGCTGAAGTCTTTTGCTGGATTATTTTAGTTCTTGCATTTTCACATATATAGATACGTGTACATATACGCTGAATGACCACGACGCCCACGTTGATGATGACGCTGGTGGCAAGATCGGGCCGAGAGTGTCCATGTAGTTGCTATGCAATAAAAATGTACAGACTGCCATGAAGCTGCCTCATTTGTATTGTCGTGAAGCAGTGCCATGAATCTTTCGTGTGCCCCAAATTATGGGAAATTGGTTTAACGCTTTACCAAAAAACGACATGATATATAAAACTATTGCGCATTTGTTTATAGTTTGACATAAGAAGGCTGGTTTTATGTGTACTTCACTAAGTGCCTGCCTATGAGCCACCTATAAAATATATTGTTAAATAGTGAGACGCAGTTCAACGCAGTTTTCTACAAGCACAGTAACAAATGGGCCAAGTCCTAATTTATTCAACTTGTACAGTAAACCAGCAGGCAGTAAGAGACAGGTGCTGTAAATTATTTCACTGCAATAGAGTCGACGCAAAACTTAAGCGCATCCTTTTGGTAAGAACCCAGAGTAACGAATAGCTTTACGTTAGTGCATCAAAGCTTGGAAGGTTTCCATTCCAAGAACATCTCGACCCTTATCTCGTCAATATTTAAATATCTAATTCACGCTTCCTTTTAATTTTTTTGATTTTTCGGTAATCATTAAAGCTTGTCGAACTTAGGAGACTTCATCTGCAACCAGGCGTGACATTTCACGAATGTTTACCAGAAGACATAAAGAAGAAAACCCCCACAGGTCACATGCTACTCCACTCCTCTACGCAACGGACAGACGCGATTGTCCAACACCGTTACGTCACGCGTTGCGCCACAAGAAATGTTCACAGGCCACGATACACCAGCATACGTCAACGAAGAGCAATATTGCTCTCACCACTCTCGTCGCATGCTATCCAAGTCGCTGACTCGTTAATATTTGCACGCTCCAATGTTCGACTCTGCCCCGTCCTCGCCAATAAAGGCCGTGAACATTTTTTTTTACCAGGTGAATGTTGTTCTTCAGCTTCTAGTTGTACCTTTCAGCATTTTTGTCTTTTTTTTTGAAATCGTGCACTTCGTTCGCTTAAGTTGCTTTCTGTTCAAGATTAAGAAAAAAAGAAAAACCCAATCTCCATAGTGGGGTACAAATGAAGACCCGATGACCTAGAGGTCTAGAGGACGAGGTTATTTACGAGGAACAGTCCGAGCGGACATTTGGAATTCTGCCGACTCTGTGAGAACAACTTTTACGAGGCGCTCGCCGCTCGGATTCATTAAAAAGTCGTAAACCAGCCAGTTTTCTTCCATCGCTGGGCAGAAAGAAAGAGTGCACCACCTGCTCACTTCCTCCTCTCTGGGCCACTTTACTCTGGCAACGCTAAAGTGTGGATTTCTAAGTGCCCCCTCTCAGTGTTCTCTTTGTCATTATTTCCTCTTGCCAGGACCATGCTTCTACCAACACTCGTGTTATGCCATCGGTTACCTTGCTCGATAAGTGATTTGTCTTTTTGCGGGGCTGTACGCACGTGCGCTTTCAAGTATATGCTGTTGAGTCGTTCAACGTGAGTGTATAATCTCGCGTTTAGAGACCGCACGCGGGCTTGACAATAAGTAATGTATATGTTCCGAGTCTGCACTACTTGTAACCCGCATGCAAACACATACGACATACGCACGCACAAACGCACACACACACTCAATTATATATCATCATCATCAGCCTGACTGCGTCCATTGCTGGACAAAGGTCTCTCCCACGTTCCGCCAGTCAACTCGGTCCTGAGCTCGCTGCTGCCATTTTACACCCGCAAACTTCTTAATCTCATCTGCCCACTTAACCTTCTGTCTCCCCCTAACCCCCTTCCCTTCTCTGGGAATCCAGTTAGCTACCCTTAATGACCAGTAATTATCCTGCCTACGCGCTACATGTCCGGCCCATGTACATATCCTTTTCTTGATTTCAACTCTAATATCCTTAATCTCGGTTTATTCCCTGATCCGCTCGTCTCTCTTCTTGTTTCTTAAGGTTACACCTATGATTTTCTTTTCCATTGACCGATGCATCGTCCTCAATTCAGACTGAACCCTCCCTGTAAGTATCCAGGTTTCGGCTCCGTAGCTAAGCACCGGCAAGATGCAGCTGTTATATACCTTCCTCTTAAAGGATGGTGGCTATCTACCTGTCATGATTTGAGAGTGCTTGCAAAATATGCTCCACCCTATTCCTATTCTTCTAGTTACTTCAATATCATGGTTCGGCTACGTGGTTGATTGATTTGTGGGGTTTAACGTCCCAAAACCACCATATCATTATGAGAGACGCCGTAGTGGAGGGCTCCGGAAATTTAGACCACCTGGGGTTCTTTAACGTGCACCCAAATCTGAGCACACGGGCCTACAACATTTCCGCCTCCATCGGAAATGCAGCCGCCGCAGCCGGGATTCTAACCCGCGACATGCGGGTCAGCAGCCGAGTACCTTAGCCACAAGACCACCGCGGTGGGGCTCGGCTACGTGGTTACTACCTGTCTTAAGTAGACATAGTATTTTACAACTTCAAGTGCACTATTACCCATCTCGGAGCGCTGTTCTCTTCCGAGGTTGTTGTACATCACTTTCATTTTCTACAGATTCATTTCAAGACCTACCTTTCTGCTCTCCTTGTCTAACTCCGTTATTATGAGTTGCAATTCGTCCCCTGAGTTACTCAGCAGTACAATGTCATTGGCAAAGCGCGGGTTACTTAAGTACTCTCCATTAACTCTTATCCCTAACTGTTCCCATTCTAGGCGTCTGAAAACCCCCTGGAGATTATATACACTTCGTGGTATATACACGCATATACTACTTTGGTAGAGCTCCTAGGACGTGTTAACTATATGTACATCGTGTAGTCTTGCGGGCATAAAGAACATACTAATCTTTTGTCTAGAGGCGAGCAGATGAAACTAACAGAAATGAAATAAGGGTCGAAGTATAACGATAAGTTCATCGTCTCAGCACATTTATACATTGATTTCTAGAAAGTGTCATTTAAATTGCAGGCAAAGCATGTTTCCAGAACTCATCCCCATTTCACGTTCCGTGTGCGGCAAGTTTGTCAAAACAGCTGAAGATGCGTACAGGTTGATAACGATAGCTATAGGTTTTAGCGTGACCAAAGCAAGATATGATTACGAGGCGCAGAAGTTTTGATGGCCTGGTATTCTTTAACGTGGATTGACATCGCACAATATAAACGGCGCTTTAGAATTCAGCTTCTATCTAAATGCGACCACCACTGCCGGGATCGAAGCCATGAGCTTCAGGTCAGTAGTGGAGCGCCGTAACTGCTGTATACCTCCACAGATAAAATTGTTAAGGTGTTTAGGAAATTTTATTAGCCCAATTAATGCCAATGCGGAAATGCGATACGTAATATGATTCTCGCGTCGACAAAAAATTGCTTATGTTCTTCGATGTCATTGAAGTTAGGGACATTTGACAATAACTGAGCAAAATTTCTGGCTTTTAAGTCAACGCCTTGCTTCTGGCGAAAGACGCTTTGATTCTTGACTGAAATCTGACGGCACCGAAAGCGAAAAGCATATCGTCGTGAATTTTTGGCGTTGTGTGAAGCTGCTTAAGGTGTATTTCGACCATAGGCCACATGATTTGGCCGCTTGTTGGCCTCACATGCAATTTCGGAACGATTATAATATGATGTGACAGATTTTGAAGTACTAGGGGAGCTTTTGGGGCAACCACCGTGAGTATTACAACCAAATGCAAAATTCTGTGTTGGGAAAATGATAGAATTCACGTACTGCCATCCCCAGTCATTCTTCGTGCAATGCCCACCGGTTCCTAACAACGTAACGACTTTCCCAATAGTGCTGTATAGGGAACAATGGGTGGTACAAGCGCAGCCGAAGCCAGTGCAGGAGAGATATGAGTGTATTTTGAATGAAGTCGATTTTTTTTAAGCAGATTGTTCAAAAGTGGAGTGAAGTATCTCGCGCTGTATACACAAAGCGTTTGTCTCGTATAAGTACATTTCGCCATATGTCAGTATCGATGCTGTCGCTTACATAATATACAGTAAAAGCACCGTTCGTTCTTCTTCGGGACATTTGTTAGTATTTCCTTCAATATGTTTCGTTTGTCTCGTGAACACGGGTCTCGATTTGTGCAACTGCCGATTTCCGCAACAGATGATTTGCGCAATATCTTGCTCGAAACAGTTTTCAGTATGATTCTTACAGCCCGTTATAACTGATATTTGCTCACATTCTTGTGGCGAAACTGCGACACTGTTCGTGTTTGACCATGCACTCGAGCGGCATGCTTAGTAGAGTGACAGACGAGTCTCGCCACAATTTATGTGGAATGCATCGTATGTCACGATGTCGTGCTAGTAAATGTGGCCTACAGGACCTGTCACCAAGCTCTGGTTATGCAATGCAACCACCAGGTTGTGTTTATTCGTGGTACAAAGACGTGTAATCAACCAGCTCCATCAAATCAGACTCCAGCAGACACACAAGAAAAATGCACAAAGTGTATGGTGAAGTCTACTTCGAGGTTTCTTGCAGAAGCACTGTCTTTTCTGAAGGTGTGTGTGGAAGCCATTCATTATCGTGCCATCCAGCAATCACTTCCAATAAGAGCAGACCATTGGCAGGTCTACATTAAGGGCTGAGTGTCGCTTATTTGGTGGGGCTGAGGGTAACGCTATGAGAGGCACAATCATCGAACGCCCATGTCAGAACGCAGGCTGATCCTATTCTTGCTCTATGTTTGTGTGAGCTCTTAAAACGAAACAAAAAAAGTGATCCAAAAAGTGATACAACAGTTATGTGATTACATCACCATATGGCGTCATCAGATTGTCATCGAAGCAAAAGAAGGAAAGTAGGGATATGAAAGAACCACGGCCGCTGGATAAAAAAAAACAAAGTTGCTTTTATCCAGTGGTCATGCCTGTACGACAAGTGCACATTACAAGCTAGAGGAACGGAGATGAATTGTATTTTTGTGGAGCTAAAAACTTGACAGAGTTTTCGCTGCCGGTTGCCTTAAAAAACCCTAACTAGTTAGTAGGGCATGCTATCCGTGGTACACGCAGGTGTATCTAGCCAACCACGTTACATACTCCTATACAGTTTGTTTTTGTTGGCGATCAACAATATTATCTTAAGTAAATTAATGAAAATACTAACAGCAATACGTGGTGGATAGGAAGAATCTGATATAAGGTACGCGATTACGAATATAAGAGGCTTCTTCGAGTCTCGTTGGCATTGATGAGGAGTGTAAGGCATTACTTTGTTCGTGCTCGATCTCTTCTCGCTTTCTTTTTATCTTTAAAACACCCCACCCCTTTTTTTGTGTAAAGTAGCATACGGGCTCGTCTAGACTGGTTAACATCCCTACCTTTCCTGTCCCTCCTGCTCCTTGCTTCCTTCCTTCCTTTATACAAAGTGAGATCTTGAAAGGCCTTCGGGTACAATCAACTGCTATCAGGAGAACGGTCAATGCGATGCTAAAAATATAGGCGATAAGAAGCTTTGCTTACGGGCACTCGGTGCGAAGTGTAAACATTTCCGGCATACGTAATACATTTTATTTGCTGTCTTGTTTTTAGGATAAACAAGAATGTCGCAGACGGTGAGCAAAGCGTTGAGGAAACGTGGGAACATAGCGCTAGACATCGTACAAAACAATCTATCACGCTCGCGGTTTTTCACGTCAACGTAACTTTGACGGTGCATAGGTCTTGTTTGCGAGAAGCCGCAGCGAGGAAGTTAATTCACCGGCATGCTAAGACTCGGTTACGAGCACATAACAAGCTCACTGACCACTGCGTGCAAGCTGGCACAGAAACAATAAACAAGTGTTGCCTGTTCTTGATTACTCCATTGTTTTGTTAACGTTGTGTTTCGCTTGCTGTGTTTGCAAAAAAAAAGAAAGAAGTGTATCTGCAATGAACTACGGATACCGAGGCCTTTGTCAGGCGTATAAAACGCTCTTTGCCTCTGTATCCCTTTTTTTCTTGCATTTCAAGAAATGAAACAAAATTACTTTTACTACTACAAGTAAAAAAAAACAAAGTATGATTAGATGTGGCATACTGTAACTTTTCTTGATTGCAACACCAGTGTGGTGGGCGAAATGAGTCACACGCGAAATGTAGGCAGCGAAAAGGGTGCTCTGGGAAAGACATGATTTGGTCAAATACAAAGCCACTTGTGTGACTCTGTTCGTAAATACATATTTGAGAGAAACATGCACCTCGGAAACTCTTCCATAATATTACGCTTATATTGTCTTCCGAGTTTCGGAAGTCCCGTTCAGTTGCATGCGTACTTCCGAGTTTCGGAAGTCCCGTTCAGTTGCATGCGTACTACGATAGCAGCGCTATCGCACAAAAGAATAAGGGACCGAATTTGCAAAACTTGCTTTCGGAAGTCCGTTTACCCTTTTGGTCAGCCTGATTCAGCAATTTGTGTGTCCCATCATGATTAAATAAAAAATAATCTTTTGACGAAATCTTTAGCGTAAGACATCTTTGAGAACACGAGCCCAGTTTTCATAGTAACTGTTGTTGATTCATTTCTCAAAACAACAATATCATTATGAGGGACGCCATAGTCGAGAGCTCCGGAAATTTCGACCACCTGACGTTCTTTAACGGGGACATAAATCTAAGTACACGGGTCTAAATAACTTTCACTTCCACCCAAAGTGGTGCCGCCGCGGCTAGGATTCGATTCCGTGGCCTTCGGGTCAGTAGTTGTACACCACAGACCACCCCAGCGGGTCAACGGGCCAAGATTTCTCGCTACAAAACTTGGCCCGTTGTTCAATTCCGGTTGTGCGACGCGGCTGCGGCAGCCGCCTTTAGATGCGGGTGAAATTCTCAAGGTGTGTGCACTGTGCATTATCAACACACGTTAAAAAACTCCTGGTGGATGGAGGTTTTTGGAATCCGCTAATACGGTATCTCCGATAGCCCAAGTCTCTTTGGGGCATTCAACCCCATAAGCAAAAGCAAATGAACGAACCAAGTTAAGGGTATCACAGAGTGCTCATGGTTCAATGATCATTTATGCCCTGGCGGTCCCACGTATTTGTTGCTCAAGTCATTTATTTCTCGCAAAGATACGACACAGCGGAGTACGTTATTACGCTGGAAACGAATTACATCACCCAAAACTATTTCAAAATTTTAACTATATTCTGTTTGCGCGACATATTTCTGTTCAAGGAATTCTGATGACAACACCCATTTCTCAATACACACTGCCGAGCTCACGGTAAAAACCTGCCTTTGTTTCATGTAGTTTTACAGAATTAAATGTCATTTTTTTTCACTGAAGTACATAAACAAACGTAGTGTGAAAATAAATTTTTATAGCCGAGTTCTGTGCGGACGAGTATTGCGGACCTGGCGTAGTCTTGAAACCTCACTAATATAGAAATTGTGAACTGCACGAATAGTGAATCGCAATATCTGCCGTAATTCGTCATGTGGCCGACAAAACTTCGTTTAGTTCAGGGTTACACGTTTCATTTTCTTGTGCGAGAAGTCTCCGTTTTATCCTGATTAAGTCAAAGCCAGAAAACCATATTATTTCAATACCAGCCGCATACCACTCCGAAACTTTTATTCTGATCCGCTCCATTTTTATACAGTTACTGCACGCATGTCAGTTACGTCGGCTCGCTGTTTTCTATGCTGAAATTCTCGGCAAACGCAGCCAATATCTAACCTGACTTTGCGCTTGCAAAACTCTGGCTGCAAAGACTATTTTTAACCTCACTCGTCACTCCACACCTCCTGCAGATGCGTTTTTGATGCGATGTTGAAAGCACTAAGTGAAAATGCGATAATAATTACGAAACGGCCACTTTTTGCGCAAGGTTCTAGCTTATACCGTCACCCCCTTATCGCCACCAGTGCTAACGCCTCGTTGCGATTCTCCTATGATCGCGGCAACACAACTTTTCGCGTGGTTATAGGCCACCGGTGAAAAGAGACCGACAGGTCGTGTTGACCCGTTCCAGTGATCGCGGCAACACTTTTTTGCGTGCTCGGTGATCACCGGTGAAAAGAGACCAACGGGGCGTATTGACCCGTTCCAATGATAAAACCGGAGTGCACCAGGCGTACCTTGGCTAATCGCCGCGGCACGTGCCATCGCACCAGACCATTATAACGGGTTTCGCCTTCTGCTGACGTAGACGACTCGGGTCAGGCTGTCGCACGATCGCACATGAGGAGGATGAAGAGGAGTAAGAATGTCGTAATAAAAAAACGCAAAGGCAAGTCCCTCTCGCATCAACGAGTAAACAGCAGAACGTAGTGAACAACGCCAAGGTCAATCTGTCTCCGGTGGTCGACGAACGGCGCAACTGCAACCGATGCCGTTGGCCCAATTCATTGCAACGAGCGACGCGTCATAGAAGGGCACGTTCTCTTGGGTCGTTGATCGCAACATCACTTTTGCGCTTTCCTCCACTAGCTTCTTCGATAATACTTTCCTTTTCTTTTTTCGGTCGTTGGCGTCATCTTCTTGTGTTTTTCTTTCATGCCGCTTCTTTGAATTCCCCTGTCAGCGCAGCGATCGGAGGAAATAAAATCTTCATCGCGGAGCCATTGACCCGTGGATAGTGCATTTAACGGATCAGCGAAGCCGACTCGGGAACACGGAGTGGCGAGTATTTGACGTTAGAAGCGCTTAATCGAGAGTTTTCCACTCTAACGTAGAGGTGAGAAGCTGACGCTAGCATTGCGTAACTTTTTCGAATCATCTCGTGCGATTATATAGGTTAGTTTCGAATTTCGCAGTTTTTATGCGTGTCGTAGATCAAAAGGCGGCTTTCGCGAAATGTGGAACGTTTAAAGGTTTTCGTTCTCTTTTTGCCTGTTTATTTCTTCCATGCTGGTGTATTAAAAAGAAATGCATAGTTTGATCTTCAGTCACACCAGTCTATCTACACGCTTCATCGACATTAAGGGAAAGGCGGCTGTGTCGGAATGAATTCATTTCCTACGGTTTCTTTTTGCCCGCATACCTTAGAGCAGACGTTAAGACAACTTCTTTCGTTCGTTGAACTTGACAGGCAGCCAGTTTCGGAAGAAGGTACGCGACTGTTCTGCATGTACCCCGAAAATTGCGGAGGCGACATTTCAAAATTGGAATCGCAGTTATTGTAGCGTCTGTAGAAAACTCGCTAGTTGTAAAATAGTGTGTGCACAAGAATACCGATAATGCCATACAAGATATTAAATCATCTTCAAAGCTTGCAGAGCCAACAAAATTGTCACTGCAGTTTCGCATTCCATCGCCTACGAAGTAAACCCATAGATGGTATTTTCGTCGTAATACATTACCTAAAATTAAACAGAAAAACGGTATTTGTGTCAAAATTGCTAGATTTATAGTTTTTCAGTTCACGTTCGTGCTTTAAACCTTTCTCTGCTTCACTAGTCTTTCGTGCTATTTTAAAACAAACCCAAAGTAGTGTACTACTTTTTTGCTGAAAGCATGGGCTGTCTGAAGTTTTGAATGAACACATGGTCGTATGAATGAAAGGTTGGAACAGGTTCACAATTCCATATGAAATTCGATCTTTGTGTGGTCGCCAAGGTCGCGTATTTGTTCCTTGTAAAAGAAACGTTGTACATATAAAACAGCTTGTGTGTTTACGTAAAAATCACAGCATATCCATGAAGTGAATGATGATGAGTGGGGCTAAGCGTCCGTCAGTTCGTCCGTGTTTCCGTCCATCCGTTTGTTCTTGCTTCCATGCGGCCGTGCGCCCGTTCCTTCATGCGTCCGTCCGTTCGTCCGCGCGTACGTCAGTTCGTGCGTCCGTGCGTAAGTCTATGAAGCCATGCGTCCATCCGTACACCCGTGTGACCATCCATCCATCTATCCATCCGTCCATCCATCCATGCGTCCGTCCGTTCATGCATCCTTCCGTCTGTCTGTCCGTCAATCCGTTTATCTAGCGAATACTCCAATTACAGCCATCTCGAATCTCTTAATCATACATTTATAATATACAATAGCGCCATCCAGTGGACATTCCAAGGACTAAACGAGACGTAGCACACGCACACTTTCTTGCACTTCGTGTCTACTTCCCACCTTTAGGTTAACCACCTCGAGTTCATGGTATATACTTGTTCACTGTATTCACGGCACTGCGGCCCAACGCTCGCTAAACCTTTCTAAAACCAAGGAGGTTACACCCTGCGAGTATAACGTAGCAACCCTTTGTTGTCAGATAGTGCTCAATGTACATGTCAATGGCTGCTCATGGGGAATGAGAGACAGGAAAATTCGGCTTTTAGTTAACGCGCACGCTGCGAATTTTTTATTGTTCAACAACGCACAAAAGAAATCTCCCACTGGCACCACCTTACAGGTCAAAGCGTAAGACATGTTACGGGCAACGACGAGGGACAAACGGGTGCCGCCTTAAAGAGCTTCGCCCCTTAAAGCCGTCCCGGAGGCCTTGTGTTTAAAACAATTGTTCGACGATTTAGAGTTCACAGAACTCTACTATGATTGTGCGTTATGCTGTCTGGTGAACCCATCTAATTATATGAATGGTTAATTGCAACTGAGGAGGGGGGGGGTTAGGAAGAAGTGGTTAACAATTTAGAGTGCTTGATGCTCCGCTATGGGAGAGCATAAAGCCGGCTTATGGCCCTCACACTCGATGAGGACACGGCAACACGAAGTAGATGCCTGTGTGTGTAGAAAAAGTGGGTAATGAATTTGAGCGCTTGGCACTATACTATGGGACAGCATAGAGCCATCCCAAGAAGGTGACCGGAACAGTGTCAACATAACCAAGTGAAGCTGGCAGTGCTAACATATCTGAAATAGGAAAACCTACAAATTTTTTCAAGCTCCACTTCATATTATGATTTTATACATAACGTTAGCCTTTGATCAAACTGTATGGAAGTAACGCTGTGCATTGCTGTTCAATCTTCCTTTATACCTCTTACGTCGGACATGAAAACCTAAAGCGAACGACGGAAGAAAACTGTGTCAGAAATACTGAAAAGTATTCTACTCACAGACGCCAAAAATTGAGATTTATCCACGAAGTGAATGATGAGAAAGCCCACTGCCCGTGGCGGCTTGCCGGGCCTGGTCTACAGTCACCATTTGGCTCCCCAGGCCCAAGTCGGCAATCCATGCTTCCCAAGACCACGTTTTGAATGTTTCGTGTGGACGCGCCAGCCTAGATACTGCATGGGCTGGTCACTCTGCACATTGGTAGGTGATGTTTTGAAGTGTGGCTGTGTGGTCGCTACACCAGGGACATATGTCTGTTGTGTATAGCTGAGAAAAAATCGGATGTAGTCTTGATACGTGTGGGTCTGTTTGCTCGCTGCTTACGTTGGAGTGCGAAAGGGCGTACTTCTGTCTTGTAAAGCGTTGGTTTTCCAAGATATGCCTACTTGTTCTGTTGTGTTCTTCATGTGAGCCTGAGAGGTGCCCTGAGGAAGGTCCTGCTTCTATGCTAGTGAGTTCGTGAGCTACGCAGTTTGCCTCATCGTTCCCCCTCAGGCCAGCATGTGCTGGGACCCGGGCGATGCCTTGTACCTCCATCACTGTGGGTGCCAAATTATCAATTCCACATCTGTGTGCCTTTGAGATACACGCGACCGGCAGATTGAGAGTCTGTCGATATGTACGCTGAGCGTCCTCTCTTTCCTCCCTCTCTGATTGCCAAGGCTATGGTTGTTGTCTCTGCGGTGGCACTGGATCTCGTGTGTATAGACGCGCAGGCCACAAATATGTCTTGGATAGTCACTGCCGCTACATGTGCTTGTTTTCTGGCGCCTCCAGATATCATGGTGTAACGGCTCGTGTCGGTAAGGCGGACGTCAGGGTCATCAGCTCTCTGAAGAAGGTTCGGTGCTCGCGCTTGACAGCGTTTTTTAATGTAGAGCATTTGCATGTTCTTTGGAACTGTCTTGGTAGGAAGCGCGGCAACTATTACACGGAACACACAACACAGGCGCTTATCTTCAACTAAACGTTTATTGAGTAAATAAAGAAGGTGAAAGAGAAAAAAATAAGAAAATGCAGAACAAGTGAAAGCACACGCGCAGTGTCATACATTACTCATCCGTTATTATTTATCACGCCATCCAGAAAACAAAGTTCTTTCCGCGTGAGCGAGATAGAAGGTGCACTAACACACTCAAAATCATCACGTCTCATTTATGCTGCTTCTACAATCAAACGGGCAAATAAATCCCTGTCCCTATCTTTGTCTCTTTTTTGGATGGTATTACAGATAGTAACGGATGGGCAATGTACGGCACTGCACGTGTGATTTTTGTGGTCCTGCCTTTTTATATTTTTTTCTCTTTCACCCTCTTTATATGCTTTGACGTTTGCAATAAACGTTTAGATGAATTTAAGCGCCTGTGTTGTGTGTTCCGGGTATTAGTTGCTGTGCTTCTTACCAAGATGGATTCGTACCAACTGGCCCGATGCAATTGCTATAGAACTGGTTCCACAATAGTGTATTCCTGTGTTGGTGGAGGCGCCATAATGGTCTCGTCACCACAATATTGAGGGGTGAGGGGTAGCCTAGTCTCTCAAGTAATTTCCGTTCTCGTTGTGTGGTGGTGAGTCGTACTCTTTGCGCGATTAACGTGGCGGCTGCCAGTTCTTCATGTGTGTTGTGTGTGCCGATTGCCATGAGTTTTTCTGTACTCGTGCTGTTCGGAAGTCGCAGTGACAGTTTGTACGCTATTCTTATGAGCTTCTCAATCTGGGCTATTCAGCTCTTGCGTATTGCTTAAAATGGAAGAGTCGAGGTGACCCGATCGAAAACAAAGGCCTGTACAACGCATACCATGTCGACCTCCGTCATCCGATTATTTCTTTTCGCAATTCTTGCTATGAAACTTTTGATATTCATGGCGGTCCGTTTAAGTTTGTATTTTACACTGTTGCGTTCTTGCACGTGCATGCCCATTGTTCCAGCTACTGGGGTCTTATTGATGACCTCTCCGGCTATTGTCAGCTGCTGAGTGGGAGCACAGTTGGACTGAGTGCGTGGTGGTCTTATTTGAAGGTATTCCGATTTGTTGGAAGCGCAGGTCATGCCTGCTGCGTTGAGATAGCTTTGAATCTTGTCTATTGCGTTTGCAGTATATCTTGCCGTTCTCCGTAGGAGCACCTTGCGGTCCATAGCTTAATATCGTCGGCGTAAAAGTAACACCCCAGGTTCGGCACAGCTTCCAGTTGTAGGACTACAGGTATTTCCACTCACTTTAATCCAAGTGCCAGCTTGAATGATCCACACGCCATTGAAATATTCTAAGCGGCAAGCTGTTCAAACCATGTTACAAACATTTATTCGAAGTGCCAACGTATTTATTCCAAGCGCCAACTCTGTTAGGCCACGTGCCAGCGAGTTTAATCGAAGTGCCGCTATGTTTAATCAAATTGCCAACGGCTTTAATTCAGGTGCAAGTCAGTTTACTCCATGCACCAGAAACGCATAGTTTGCCACTTCATTTAGTCTGAATGTCGAAATAATGGAAAGATGGAGCGACAGAAAGAACTTTTCGCTTGCCTATGCATGCTAGCGCTTAGAAAATGAGGCGCAGTGCTATTTCCCTCTAATGCTTTGATGTAATAGGTTCAAATTAAAAACAAAGCAAAAACAAGTGCGTGTAAATTGCATTTACGGCTACTAAATGCATTTGCTCATAGAATCCATGTTAGTTTATGGTTCATGGCTACTCAGGCTGATTACTATATATATTACTCAGGCTGATGATCTATACCATCACATATGCAGAGACTCATGTCTGCTCAAGAGAATTATGTCTGTTGGGCAGACATGAGTCTGCCCAACAGACTCATGTTGGGCAGACAACATGATCTCAGCAGACGGCATTTGGCTGCTTATAAGCTGAGGCGTTCGCAGTCTCTGCTCTGCCCGGTGAGAATGATGGCGATCGACAGATGATGTTCATTTGTTCCTAAAATCGGAAATATCCATTCAAAAAAGTGGACTTGGATTTATTTGGGTTCTCATGTGGAATTAAGTTTTTTTAAAAAAGGCATCAATGGAGATAGTTCTATTTTCAGGGTAACAGACGACGCTGTTGCTGCTGAAGATTCATCGGATACACATAATTTTGTTTTAATAAAAATATAACAGCTAATATGAATGTAAAATATCAATTTTGTTGTCCACATCAGGATCTTGAGTTTACGTCTCATGTGCACTACAGGACGAAAACCTATTCGTTCGCTCTGCCCTATTAGGGCCTCCTAATTTTGTGCGAATGTACATGCTGTAGTGGGGAAGAGGGAGAGAAACAGTATCTAGTCGTAGCAGCTAGAAGATGACTACGAATAAGAGCTGAGCTCGTGACAGTGACTGACGCCCATTAAACCAGGCAGTTGGTTTTAGTCAATAAACCCCCTTATACTGCACCTGCTTTTCACCTATCGATTCAGAATTTCCACATCTTGGTATGCATTCCGGCACTCCGAAAACTTTAGTCTGACCTTCGCTTTACATGACCTGTCCCGGTCAAGGAGAGCTATAGAAAAACAATAACGAGCTTTAGTGACGAACACAGAATATTCGTCAAGATATTCTTGCTTTTTCTTTCATTAGCATTAATATACTCCATCCGGGCCAAGCACTCATAAACTTGCACACAGCAATGTACAAACATGGCTGATGTAAACATTGGCAGTAATATTTTTTGTCACACACACAAGCAGCGAATACAAATAATGATTTGTTCTGCTTTGCGACTATTATGTTATATATTGTATGAACTGCATTTCAGTTGTACTGCCACTTTTACACCCCTTATTATGCTTTTGGTGCAAGAATTAAACTGACTGACACCTTGAAACCTTTGGCAATTAGATTAAATATGTTGACATTTCGATTAAATTCACTAGCAGGTGGTGTAATTCAGTTAACGCTTGAATTAAATATGGCGGTGCGTGGAGTAATTGTTTGGAACATCGAATAAATAGCTTGACGGTCATATCATTTCCATGGCGTGTGGACAGTTTAGGCTGGCGTTCGGATTAAAGTGAGCAGGAAGACCTGCACTTTCTGGTGGCCGATATTGAACGAAAATGAAGACAAGATTGGTTCCTGAAGTGTGCCTTTTCATTCGAGGTATTTGGATGGTGAGTCAATACCAGTCAAGTCAATCTGTGTCTTGTAATCCTCCTCCCCCCCCCCCCCCAAAAAAAAGAGGCATAGCGAAATATGCGTCTTCACATCTTATCACGGTAATATTATCTAGTATGGTAGAATACGCCATATTATCGAATGCTTCTTGAAAGTTGAGTGCAACGAGTAAGTTGTTGAAACTATACCAGGAACTTGATGAAGAACTTCCTGTTACAGCAATAGGAAAATATCCTGTGTAGACACCCCGCGCCTAAAGCCGTACATGGGTGTTGATAGGAGCCCCCATTTTATTGCGGTAGCAATTATATGGACACTGTCGATGAAATGTTGCCGCCTGCGTCGGCGTCACTCATAGTATACGTATACGTATTTATATATATAAAAATGCAAGAAAGAACAAAAATATAATGGGAAAGGATTTTGGCGCACGGAATTGAACTAGGGTCCTCCCAATCATGAGTGTAAGACGGCAAGCACTAAGCCACTGAAGAGCCTGGTCTCTACTGCTCAAATGGGGAACTACTAAATGCAAAGCTTTTTTTGGCGAACTTCAGCGACTTTGAGCGTATCTATCTATCTATCTATCTATCTATCTATCTATCTATCTATCTATCTATCTATCTATCTATCTATCTATCTATCTATCTATCTATCTATCTATCTATCTATCTATCTATCTATCTATCTATCTATCTATCTATCTATCTATCTATCTATCTATCTAGCCGACTATGAACTTTAGCTTTCCTGGCCGTTTGAATAATGGTATCAAACTTGGTATGATATAACATGACTGTATAACAAACAAAACTGACCAGTCACAACATCAAAATCATGATATTTATGTGATAATTGTCATGATTTGTGTATCATAATCTTGCTGCTCTTGCGGTGGTTTCATTCTCATGATATGTTGCAAAACTGGTATGGTATGAATGACTTCATGGCGAACACAAGCAACAGACCCTAGCATCAAAATCATGACATGCGTCTCATGCCACAACATGACTGCATGCCACACTCATGATGTGCAGCGGGCTTTCGCTAGCTTTGCATAACCGAATTTGGTATAACGGGACGTGAATGGCGTACGGGGGTGGTGCAAACATGAAAACATGAGGTGCGTGTCAGGTAACAAGACTACATGCCATGCTCATGATGCGCTCGCGGCCGTTTCGCTGCCTCCACATATGCCAAAATTTGGTATTACGCCACGTGAATGGATAACGAAGGTATGTGACTGGTGCAAACATGATAATTACGAGATGCCTGTCACATAAGAACATTATTACACGCCACACTCAAGGCGCCAATACACTTGAGTGCCGGCATGCGTGCGCGCCGGCGTTCATTTTATCGCGTCCCGCTGGCGATGCCCGGCCCGGCTCCGATATCCCTCCTGTAGAGATCAGTGGATCTGCCCATTGACCATTGTGGATCTGCGTGCCATATACTCGCCGGTGCGCGCTGCACCGTGTTGCGTTGAGGCATGCGCGTTTGAGCTTACATGGCGTCCCTCCGTCACGGAAAAAGGCTGACGCGGTGCTGTCTAAGTAACGTCGTTGGGGCGAGATGCAGTTTGTCGTATTTCGCACCGATATACTGCATTTCGCGCCAGTTGCCACCTGGCCGCGCCGACGGACGCTGGTCGCGGCGGTCACGCCTGGCGTCACACTATAGAGTGTTCGCGTTTTGCTATCGTGGCGCCGCTGTGCCAGCCTGTGCGTGCGTCAATGTTGCGTCGTAGTATATTGGGTCCTTCATGACGCGCTCGCCGCCATTGCGCTAGCTCCACATTTACAAAATTTGGTATCGTGGGAAGGGAATAGGCAACGAAGGTAAATGACACGTCCAAACCTGATAATCATAATAAATTGGTAGATGCCACGTACAGTGGAAATCGTTGATATGCGAAGCACGAATGAGAAATGTTGATATGTCACTTTAAAATCAGAACGTTACCGTTACGAGGTGGAGGTAAATTATGCCGTACATGACATGCATGTCATAAATTTTATGTTTTAATGTGTCGTTTACCTTCGTCATTTATTCACGTCGCTTGATAGCAAATTCAGTATATGTGGAGTTAGCGAAATGGCCGCAAGCACGCTATGAGCATGGTGTGTTGTCATGTTCTTACATGACACGTGTGTGAGGATTATGAAGTTTGCATCAGTCATATATTTCGTCATCTATTGATGTCACTTAACACCAAATTTGGTAGATGTGGAGCTAGCAAAACAGCCGAGAGCGTATCATGAAGGACCCAATATACTCCAACGTAGCGTTGACGCGCGCGCACGCAGGGCACAGCGACACTACGTTAGCAAAACGCGAGCACTGTATATATAGGCTGATGCCAGGCGCGACCAGCATCCATCGGAGCAGACCGACGGTAACCGGTGCAAAATGCGACATGCTGCACTTCGCGCTGACCCAGACAACACTGCATTTTCCTCTTTTCGTGACGGAGGGACGCCAGATGCGCTGAAACGCGCATGCGCCAAAGCAACGCAGCGTGGCGCGCGCCTGAGAGTATATCGCAGGACCGGCGCCTGGCGTGGCAACGCCGGCGTAATGCGACGAAATGAACGCCGGCGAGCGAGTGCACCGCGTCACATCGAAATTTATTGGCACCTTAACTATCGCATGTCGTTATTTTCCAGCATGACACGCATCTCATGATTATCTTGTTTGCACCAGTCACATTCCTTCGTCACCCATTGAGGTCATGTAATACCAAATCTGGTATATGTAAAGCTAGTGAAACGGCCATGCTCGCATCATCAGTCTGGCATGTAGTCATGTTGTTACATGACATGCATGTGGTGATTATCATGTTTAGATGTGTCATTTACCCATGTCGTCCGTTCGCGTCGCGTAATATCGAGTTTGGTGCATGTGAGGCTAGCGAAGTTGCCGCAAGAGCATCATGAACGTAGAATGTAGTCATGCTGATACATGACACGGCATTTTTTGTTTATCATGTTTGCACCAGTATCATACCTTCGTCACCCATTCACGTCCCGTAATACCAAATTTGGTATAAGTCAAGCTAGTGAAACGGCCGCCAGCGCATCATGAGCATGGCATGGGATCATGTTGTTATATGACACGCATGTCATGATTTTCATGTTAGGGTCTGTTGCTTGTGTTCGCCATGCAATCATGCCATACCCTACTAGTTTTGAAACATGCCATGTGAACGAAACCACCGCTAGAGCTACAGGACCATGAAATGTATATCATGACATTCATGACATATAAATCATGATTTTCATGTTATGGCTAGTCAAATATGTTTTTATTCAGTCATGTTATACCATACCAAGTTTGGTATCGATACCATTATCGAAACGTTCAGGAGAGCTAGAAGTCGTAGGAGGCTAGATAGATAGATACGCTCATAGTCGCCGAAGTTCGCTAAGAAATGCTTCGCGTTTAATATGCGTTTCATGTCAAACATGACTACATGCTACGCTCATAGCGTTCTAACGGCCATTTCACTAGATCAACATATAGCAAGTTTTGTATCACGTCACGTGAATGAACGATGAATGTAAATGACACGTCCAATTATAATAATCGTGATAAGGATTTCATGTATAACATTCCTACATGCTACGCTCATAGCACGCTCATGGCCGTTTCGCTAGCTCCATATGTAGTAGAGTTGTTATCAGGTGACGTTAATAGATGAAGGTAAATGAAAAGTTTGAACATGGTAATCGTTACATGGAAGTCATGTATGACATAATTTACCTCCGCCTATCAACGTTGTGCTGATTTTAAAATGACCTATCAACCTTCCTCATTCGTGTTTCGCATATCATCGATTCCTAGTGTACGTGGGATCTGCAAATTTTTTTTGTATCTACCACTTACCGCTGCTCACGGGCATCTCAGGGAAAGATATCTTGTTTTCAGCATTACCAGAAAGATGGCACAATGAGCGCGCGTCGCCACATCACGCGGCAGCGCGGGCTTTATTCTCCCACGCGCACTTTGCCCGCCTGAAGGAGGGGAGGGACGCTCGCTCACCTGCTCCTATCTCGTGGTGGGAAGGAGGAAAAGTTGTACGTCTTGTCTGGTTTCGGGCTTTACTTGGAACAATCAAGTTGTAGTTACCGGGCGCACAAAGGTCACTGCAGTCACTGGAGCCTCCGTTTGCGAAGAGTGCGTGCTATTCAGACAGGGTGAAGAAACAAATGAGGTGCTTTTTCGCGTTCATCTGAACCAGTAAGTACGTTTCGTGTGTCATTTGTACGTGAGAAACGTGGGGCACGTTTTGATCTGCTTTCCATTCTACGCGTGACCTTCCAATTTCTTTCGATCACGTTCATTGCTTCGCCTTTGCGGCGAAGCTGTGACTTTTAAATGCGAAGCATTTCTTGGCGAACTTCGGCGACTTTGAGCGTATCTATCTATCTATCTATCTATCTATCTATCTATCTATCTATCTATCTATCTATCTATCTATCTATCTATCTATCTATCTATCTATCTATCTATCTATCTATCTATCTATCTATCTATCTTGCCGCCTACAACGTTTAGTTCTCCTGGCTGTTTCAATAATGGTATCAATATCAAACTTGATATGATATAACATGACTCTATGACGAACATAATTGACTAGCCATAGCATGAAAATCATGACATGTATGTCATAAATGTCATTATTTAGATGTCATGGTCTTGCTGCTCTTGCGGTGGTTTCATACACATGATATGTTGCAGAACTCTTATGGTATGACATACTGCATGGCAAACACAAGCGACAGACCCTAACATCAATATCATAACATGCGTGTCATGTAACAACATGACTACATGCTACACGTATGATGTGATCACGGCCGTTTCGCTAGCATCGCATACACCAAATTTGATATCACGGGAAGCAAATGGATGAAAAAGGTATGCGACTGGTGCAAACATGATAATCATGATATGCGTTCATGTAAAAACAAGACTACATGCTGCGCTCATGATGCCTCATGGCCGTTTCGCTACCTTCACATGTAATAAATACGGTATTACGTTACGCGAAGGATGACATTGGTAAATGAGACGTCCAAACATGATGATCATGCATGTAACAACATGATTACGCCCCACACTCATGATGCGCTCGCGGCCATCTCACTACCTTCACATATGCCAAAATTTGGTATTACGTCACGTGAATGAATGATGAACGTATGTGACCGGTGTACACATGATAATCATGAGCTGCGTGTCATGTAAGAACATTAAAACATGCCACACTCAAGGCGCTAATACACTTCGACGGAGGTGGCTACGCCGATTGAACATGACGAGCTTTCACGGCCAAAGAAATGTTGCGCCAAGAAAGTCTTACGCTAGTAATGAGATCTTGAAAAGATATTTGAACGTAGCCTTCGGTACATATCATCACAGAAGTTGATTGGTCAGTGGCAAGAATGAAAGTACTTTCTAATGAAAGCGTTGTCCTCTCGTTGCCCAACACTTTGCTGCATCATTAACAATGGTAGAAACAACGCTGTACTCGTGGTCTGCGCCCGTCTTCAGCCATCCCGTCCCTCAGTTCATAAAGCATAATTATGTCGTTTCGAGCACGACGTGCATTGTGGAAATGAGAGTGGCTCTACAAGGCTGGAGGTATGGGGCGTAATGCTCGGCCTTTTGCAACTCGAGCACAGACAAATAGTAGAGGATCCTCGGCTACGTAGCAATTTAGCATAATCATCGCAAAAGCGCGTTTACCATGGAGCTTTGCCGAGGTCACTGTGACCGGCTATATATAGCTGGTAGGAGAATGTTAGAAAGCGTCCTCTTGGTAGAAAAGCCGACTGCTCTCGGAAACGTTTCGGTTGCTGACTTTTCTTTACTCTTTGGCCGTGAACGGAAGCCGCTGCATATGCTTAGCTAGGAAGTGTCACGTACGGCGTCTATTAGTGCAATTACCCAAAAAATAATTTTATTATCCGAGCTTGTGCGCAGAGGAATGTAAAGTTAAAATGACGAATATCAATGACGAATGTCAAGCGCTGCCGTATACAAATTAACAGGATAGAATGAACACCGAAAGATGCAGGCATTATTTACGGGAAAAAGTGTTCAATCGACAGTGTGATAGCGCATGCCACTTTTTTTTCTGTTCTCCTTTGTGAGGGACAACGTTTCTGAAACTGACACGATTGACTGCTCAATATTTCACTTGATGCATTCATAATTCATAAATGTGCTCCTTCACACTGCTCACTCGCCCAACTAACAGCTACATAAGTTCAATGTTCAAGGAAACACGAAGTACACGTGCTGCGGCTTGTCGTTTGTGCATGGTGTCATCGGCATATAATTGTGTACTTTAAAAAGAAATCATACCACGTGAATACTTCATTTGTTTACGGTGTTGGGAAAAGTGCCGGAGTTTTGATTAGAGGTAAACATTGTTCAACAAGGGGTATTTTCACCACATGGTGCTCGCTAACACTCACTGGCATCTGAGACTCGCAACCATTGCACCACCAGGGCGTACTGAATAACTTTATAGAGAATCATGCAAGCAACTAGTCTTACATAAGGAAAAATCAAGGCGACTCGTACATTCCTATACAGTACACAATTCTTAAACAAATTTTGACCTGTGCCTCAGGTGTGCAAGGTGCTTTTTATTCTTTCCAGTTTTTTTTTAGGAAAAGGAAAAAAAAACGAATTCTGTTTTGGTCTGCCGACATTTTCGAGTCGAGTTATTAGAGAGTTTGCAGCATCTGCAAACATTCGCAAGTTTACACATATCATAAAGTAGTGCATTGCAGTGCTGGGGTTGTCGCTTTATGGTGACATTCTCTTATTTAACGGTGTCACGCAACATTCCCTGCTGAAGAATAGTCATCTCTTCAAAGATTTCAGCGTCACCTGAACTTCTACCTCACTTAAGTTTTCATCAGTTGGGCCAACCCACTTAACCAAAAGCTAGCTTTAAAAACATGAAATGCGCCGAGTACAGTGACAAATGTTTTTTGTACCGCTCAAAAATGATGAAGTCGGAGTAGAAGACCTCATCCACATCCCTTCTGTTTTACTTCGTCTTCGTCTCCAAAAACACGCCACCTCACCAAACAGCCCAACTTTCAATACTTTTGGAGCGCAACGGACTAGCATCCGAGTACTTGCCGCCACTGACATTTGCGGGGCCTATAGCTGATACGGCAAAAATCATGGCCTCTCAGTGAGTGGGGGATGATGAGAAACAACTTTATTGATGGCATATCAAGGTCGGTAAACTTAATTTGCTGGTGGCTCGAAGGGTGGTGGCCAAAAGCTTGCCACGATCATTTCAGCCCAGTTAATCACTTCTACCTGAAGACGACAGTCAGCTGACGACAGGAGCGACTCCCACGCCTCGAGGGAAGAAGCTGGCAGTATTGTTCTTGGTGGAGAATTAACCCCACACTCCCAAAGAATGTGATTTTGGGTAGCTTTCACACAGCTGCAATGTCGGCAGTTTGGCTTAATCTCTTCTGGGTAAATTATAGACAGCCGATGAGGGCTGGGCAAAGAATCTGTTTGGATTTGCCTCCAGATCGTGGCCTGTTCTCTTTACATATCTGCCTGCGGGGCCGCATATGTCTTGCGGTTCTCTCGGCAATACGCTGTGATTTAGTTATACGTGGTGATCCCTTCCTGCGGGAAGTCCAGGGTGGAGGGGTTCACGTCCCGGTTTATTAAACCTCGGGCTACACGGTGGGCCGCCTCATTCCCTGGACTCCCCGCGTGAGCAGGCACCCACGTAAGTTGTCTTTTGTTGTCTCGTTTCTTATTTTTGATAATGGGTGTACTTGATAGTGAAAATAAATGCCTAGGCTGTACCTAGAGTGTGTGACCCTCACCTTCTGTGACAGCAGTGCACGAACAATCGCGGGCATTCGGCGCTTGATCGAGGGCGGTTGCGTACGTATACGTCGGTTCGTATCTTCTGTTTTCTGTCGCTTCGATTCCTTTGTAACCTTTGTCCATTCTCAGTGGTACTGAACCTTGTTCTGTTATGGATTTAGATGTTTTCCCTAGAGAGCTGCATAATTAGAGCGCCTCGAGTTCTGGTATAAATAACTTCCCCTATCTGTTCCTAATCAAACCGGTAGACATTATTCGTTTCATTTTGTTTGCATATCTCATGTAGTGAGAACAGCTTAATGAACAATAATGCACTCGACTCGTTGTGATTTGCACTTATTCTCTACGTGCACTCATTATCGTCAATGCACAGTGCCATGAGTTTTCTATGATAACTGTGCGTTTTTACTAACCTCTGGTAGTATATTGAGAACGAACGTGCAAGGTAAAACATTCCTAATAAGGTGGACTGCGTGTGGTGCTCATTTAGTTTGCATATGTTGCCATATTTGTGACTAAATCTTCGTATCGCTTTATATTGCAATGAGCCGCTTCCGACCGTTCTAAAACATAAGGGTTACTTATTCTTAACAGTTAACAGGCCAATGCAGTCAAAAAGATGTAGTAGCTCTGGCCATGTTTCTGTTTCACCAAAGTGGTCACGCATTTGAGTCTCAAAAGTAATAGGCTATAGCCGACTTGTATAAGGGGCCATGTACTCGTTAGTTATGTGAAATGAGCAGCATACTTATTGCGTATGACACAACTAAATACTGTGGCTGTCAGCGACGTTCCTTGTGGCTGCAAGAACTCTACTAGGGGCATTATTTTCAGGCAGCACATCCAAAGGCAAAGCGCAGCTATTAGATACTGAATTAACAGATGTTCAGTAGAAAGGAGAAAGTGGTGCAGCCATAAAATATATTTTATTGGGGGAGGGGGGATGAGGAGAGGTTGCGATCATATGACTGTGCGTGCGTTTCTATGTGCCTGTGTATATTGACACATGCCAAATTGAAAAAGAAAATCGGGGCAGAGAAATTAACTGCCTTTCCCCCTCCCCTCCCATGCCCTTGCCGCGCTAGGCAATGGATTTGATTTGATTGATTTGTGGGGTTTAACGTCCCAAAACCACGATATGATTATGAGAGACGCAGTAGTGGAGGGCTCCGGAAATTTTGACCACCTGGGGTTCTTTAACGTGCACCCAAATCTGAGTACACGGGCCTACAAAATTTCCGCCTCCATCGGAGATGCAGCCGCCGCAGCCGGGATTCGAACCCGCGCCCTGCGGGTCAGCAGCCGAGTACCATAGCCACTAGACCACCACGGTGGGGCACGCTAGGCAATGGAGGGAAAAGACTGAGGTGACATAAGAATCGCTAAAGGTCGGCGGGGCTTTTCTAAAAGCAGTGGAAAACGTTATTGTGCAAAAAAGCAAAAAAATTAGGCGAAGTTAGGTGGCTGATGTGCATGCATTTTTTCTAACTAACGTGTGATGAAACATTATGGCTATACCAGAAACTCATACAGTGAATAAATGAGCGTGAAATTCACAGCAGCAGACTTTCAGAAGCGCCGCTACATCGCGTGCGAAGCATATGGCTTATGAGCGAAAGTAATAAAACACTAAAAAGTTCTCCGCCGTTGAAAATTGCGAACTTGGCTCACAGCAGAAGCTCAGGTTTTCGGAAAGGGTGAGTTGAATGAAACCTAGCGTCGGAAATGTAATTATCGAACTCAGCCTAACAATTGCGAAGAGCTCTTCCGGACCATTGACGCCCAGGAATTTGTCGTCGGGCTAATTAGCGGCCGTCGCTATAACACGTTCATTATCGCTCTTCAGGGGCTTTTTGTTTTGTTAGAAGGAACTACGCTTGCGTAAGAAAATATTATGAATGCGCGCACTGTTTCGTATTCTGCGTGGCTCATTCGCACGAACTCTGCGACGGCTGTATTTTCGATGGAGACGGAAAAGCTGCATAGCCCCATGTGCTCCGATTTTGGTGCATGTCAAGGAACCCCAGGTAGTCGAAACTTCCGGAGCCCTCCACCACGGCGTCTCTCACAATAATACGTGGTTTTTGAACGTTACAACTCCCATATCATTCAATCAATCAATCATACAATCAATTAATCAATCACTAATTATTTGCATAGACTTTTTCGTCGTACATTCAGTATTTATCCGAGGTTGCCATGGAGCAACCCGGGATAAATACAAGGCGTAACTCATTTCGGCTTTGTATGCTGAATGGCAAATCTGAATAACAAACGTATCTATCTACTTTAGAATGAATCTCGTCCCATTACAGACCTTCGCTAAGCGGAAGGTGTTGGCACGAATCTCAAAGTGCGGGACAACCTTCTTACATCTCATATGGCACCCACGGCCGTGAATATCTGCTTGCTTTTCCGCTGTCCCCCGAGTAATAAAAAAACGTGCGAAAGAGGTCATCTCTACCGGAAAAGAAAATTTATCGTTTGGTCTTTGTTTATTTATCCTACGCGAATAAAGGCAACAATATTTCCTTTTTGTCAATTTACACACTGGGGCTCTGGAACATTTGGTAGCAACACGAAACGGACTCCAGCTTCGAGGTTATGGACAGAAAAGAATAAATAAAGAGAAGTGACTTGGGTAGTGTGGAAATTCGAGATTTTCTTTAACGCAACAACAAGAAAACGAACCGGTCTTCCACATCAAGCCTTCGAGCGAGGCAACCAAAATCTCAAGGGCAGCCAGGTTCGTTACGTCGAAGGCGAGTAAAAGAAAGAGAGAGAGGGATAGAGAGAGTAAAAGATACACGGGGGCTTAAGGCTTTTGTCTAAGTACATCTTTCTTTATTGCTCACCTCGGTTTCTATTTAAAGCGTTAATACCCCGTTTCGTACGTTTCGCCGGTAGCGGTCCTGAGACAAATACAAAGCTTACAGCGACAATGGGACGCAGTTGTGCCAAGACTGGCGTAATGTGAGAAGGGATGCCGCGAGCATTTCTTTTTTTTTTTCGCTCGTCACGTCGCCTTACCCTAGACCCAAGTAATTATCTGGACAATCAGCGAGCAACGGATACAGAGAGTCCTTAACAATGGGAACCACGCGATGAATCGAAAAGTAAACAAGTGATGTCCAGGTAAACAGCTCATTAAAACCACTTAGCATTCTTTCCTTGCGTCGTAAGAAGAAAAAACACGGAAGGTAGCAGGTGCACACGCACGCACATGCACAGACACACCGCAAACAACAAACGCACGCTCACACAGTGCAACTACAACAAATACGTAACGACCTCATGTATATCTAATTCAGGCACGAATTAAGCTATATTGCCCGTAAGTGTCTATAAATTATGTATAACGCAACAGTAAGCCACTTAACACATTACACGAAAGCAAATCAACAAATGCGTTGTTTTTTGTGAGCTTTCTTATATATTAGTAATTAGCATATATCTAAATATTCGAATATGCTACAGCTAGTCGTGTTCGATTTTTATGCATAATGAAGGCAATCTAGGGCTCAAAATGAACACGCAGTTAGTGTTTAGCTCGGTTAAAAAATAATAATGCTTATGAAGTTGGTCCTGGAACGCCACACGACGAGTGACTCATCGAACATCGTAGTTCCATAATCAAAGCCACAGACTGCAGTGATATGGAACACATAGGGTTCAAGGTAATGACGCATTGACTGCACAGAAGGTTCAGTTGATGTTACGAGCAATGTGTCTCGCCCTTCTGTTTCCTAGTACTAGTCTCGAAAACTCGCAAAACAAGTCGCATTTACATATGTGGACGCTGCACCTGAAGCAGCTATTTTCGTAATCGTGACCTGGACCACGTGTCGGTAACTGGCGGCTGCCAGCACGGGGTGAGAACCCATTTTCTCCCCTTCACTTCGTGTCTGCAGGTCGATTTAATATTTTTGACCTCAAATGGTGTCTGTGGTTGTAACTTATGTTTGTTAATTCTAGCCTTGTGACGTGTGTGTAGAAAATAAGCACGATTTATATTCCACTTTTGTAAAGCACGGACCGTACGCCAATTTTTTTCTCTTTAATCCATCCCCCTCTGCTTACCACCTGGCTCCCACTCTGTCGGCTTCACGCAAATGAATAACCTGCCGACCACTGGCTGACACAAGATAGGGTTACTTCTTAAATCAATGGTGGTCGGATTGATTACGTTGGTTATAGTGGTTCTGTGATTGTTCAACACGCTTCGCTAATGGTACTTCTTGAGGATCGGCTGGTATTTGTGACGTTAATATGGGCGCTGTTCGGCTGGTTTAGATCCAAACAGTCTTTTCCTATGGCATGCCCAGTTTTTACTGTGCGACACTGGGGGAAGTAAAGTGCCGCAGGACAGAATGCCGATATCACAAGCAAGTGTCTAACTTCATAACCCAACGTAGTGAACCAGTTCGTTGTTACTTAACACTTTGATCTGCAGTGCCGTTTCTATGTCTGGATTCAGCATGTCGATCACGCAGTCACAAAGCTTGTCCTTTCGTAAGATGTGCTAACATTCTTAATGTGAAGAGCAGTTATTACACTACGTAGTACCACTGCATCAATGCGTGAGCATTGTAAAGGCCATATATACATGTAAATCAGTGGAACCGGTCTCAAATGTTATGGTTTATAAATCATTGTGTGTGTGTGTGCTATTTTTTTTTCTTGAGTAAGCGCCTGTCGTGGTAGACTCTCAACCAAAGCGCTGCTCGGAGATGCTTAGCTCGGAGATGTTGGATTGATTCCCGACTAAGGTGTTTCTATCGGGGTGAAATGCATGAAGCCGCAGTGTACTTATATTTGGATTCACACTATGAAAATCTCTAGTGATCAACATTACCTAACGTATGCATCATAACTATACTGTTTGTCGTTTAAAACTTTGGAATATGTATATTTCTTTCATTTGGAAGAAAATGACATAAGGAAAACAGGCTACATAATCATAACGTACCGTAACTTATCATAACGTATACATATAAAGACCATTCACTACGAACACAACGGCTGAGGTCTGCTTGCGCACGGGACTCACGTTTGTTGTGGTCGATACGCAAGGAACAGCTTTTTTTTTTTTCATTCTTGCGCTCCTTTATCTTGCGGGGTTGCTGCTGCTCGCATAAATGTTTGTTTTTCATTAAAAGACGCGCTATATAAAGTAGCCAATACGTAATCCTGGCTCTGGCTACGCCGTCGTACATGATCGGAGTGCCGAATGAGGCTGTGAAACGTAAGTGTATTTGCGCGCAGAAGGACTTCGACGATAGAATCGTCGATGCACTCGCACTGGCAATGCCAGACCAGACGTGATGTTGCCGAATAGTTGCAATGGCTCCGTGAAAATACCAAATAAATATTTCTAACACGGATCGCTCAGGTATTCGAGGTCACCACGGTGAAATCTTTGAATCCTGCAAACATCGCCACTGAGATTCGCGACGCCGTGAGCACCGAAAAAAAAAGAAAACGTTCGCAAAACAAATAAAGATCGTATAGGCGCTTTTTCATTTCTTACAACAGATCTCTCTTCATTAAGGCTGTACAAGTGTCTGTCTGGTTAAAAATCTATCGCAGTTCCCGAAGCTAAGCACATGAGCATTAAGGTAGCCATCTCTCTCTGACCTTTTCCATGGCAGCAGTAAAAAGTCAATTCACAACAAATTGCACTAGAATGAATCAGCTTATGGTCAATGCGCGAAGAGGATGAGGAGCGGTTTTGGAATTTGTCATTTAAATCTACAGTGCATCTGAGGCACAAAGCCTTATTATGCCAGTGACAGAAGAGAATAAGGATGCTGCCTGGAACACCCGGGCGTAGTAGTCGTTGAAACGTATTAGACTACTACTTTCTGTAAGAAAAAATTTGAACCACTGCGTCTCTTGCAATATCATTAACGAAGGCTATGAAACGGGCATGAGCAATATCGAACGGAAAGTTATATGAATGTCGCCCACGTTCTATGGTTCGAGCATCAAACATGAGGGTTAATAAACTTTACCTCACTTTCGTTGGTTATTAGAATAAGATATAGGGAGATAGCGAGCGCTAATGGACGCGGGCTCGATCCCAGGTGTATAGTTATAGTTGAATTGACTGCGATGCGGGAAAAATGTTGGGAAAGCAAAAAAAAAAAGGAAACGTTCGTGTACCGTGTTGCACGTAGCTGAAACATATCCCCATGTAAGTACCGAATGAACACGAAATCATCCTCACCAGTCGCTATATTATTCTACTCGTGTTGTGTTTACTGCGCTATAGTTCAGAAAAAAAACAGTGTAATGGCTCATTCTTATTCTTCTGTATTAACAATTCCTTGTATTTACTATTTCTTCACGTTGCAAACTGTGTCGGTGAACGGCTGTAGATAAAGTCACACGCGAATTGTATTTAGACAACATCAGAAAATATTACTAACGAGTATATAAAATTACGTCTTGCAAGCGCATATTCAAAATTTAGGTTCGACAAGGCTATACGCAGATTTGATGAGAATCACACCAGTTCCTTCCCACACATAAAAATTCAGCTCGATTTTTCAATTTTTGGAAACAATTTTATTATTAATCTTCACCTGTGCTTCAAGTGTTGATGGCGCTCTCTGTATTTTCTTAACGCTCTTGCTAAAAACAATGGGCTGTGTCATGACATTTCAACGTCGAGGTATCTGCGAGCTTACGCACAGCATGCAGTGGCGCTCTGAAGACATGACTGTAGCGCTCAGAGCAACTTACAAAATATACCGAAGAAGCACTACTTACAAAGCAGCCGTAATCCACGCGCTGTCTGGCGGACTTGACAATCCAAACTCCGGCGACGGAGAAGCTCGATGACTTGGCAGCGCAAACAGCTTAAGGCGAGAAATGCCTCACGGACATGGGGGTGTCGACGTCGGCGACTCGAGACCAGGCGAGAGGAAAGCGCGCACTCTGTGGTCCTCCATGAAGAAGAAACTCTTTTCGCGACACAAGACACGTTCAAACCGAGCGTTCACTGCATTTCATCTCCTGTCCTTTGAACAGCGCTGACGGAAACCTGCCGTTTTCGTTGAGGAAAAAAGAATTCACTGTGAGAGCAGGTAGAATATACAGTTGGCACGTAGTATATTTCTTTTTAGGGAAAAAAGTGCGAGTGGAAGCTTGCCGAGGAACAAAGCACTGAAACGAACGGGACGTCCCGAATCGAGCAATGTTCCTCGTGTTGGGCGTCTTCGACTGCTGCGTGAGAGAGGAGTCGCGCGCGCTCTTTTACCGGCAAGCGCCGACAAATCGGTTTCGTGAGAGGAGGTAGACACCAGCTCGCGCACCGTGGGCTCGAAGCGAGTGCCGTGTGACAGCGCCGAGTTAGCTGACTCCCGCTTCGGTCGTCGAGCCGCTACCGACTACGCGCGCTCCAGCGCGCGGTCGCTCTCCCGAGTGGCGCGGAGGTGACGGAGGGCAAGCACCGCCTTTTACTCTCTCCCGCCGACGAGCGTGCCCTCCAGGGTAGCGCGTCACCCGAAGAAGGCGGCCACTGGCGGCGCGTTCTTGAGGAGAGCATGCGCGGCGAAGACGCCGATGAGACGCGAACAAAAAAGTGTCACGAGCGGAACACACCGGTGCCTTACCAGTTCACACTCAAGGGGATCTGTGACGCCGAGCAGTGCTCGCCTACGGTGCTGCAGAAGTTCTACTACTGTCTGTTGAGTGCCAACTTTTACTCATCCAATGGGTGAGAGCTGCGGCAGGCTAAGCCTAGTAGGCTGCTAGGCAGTCCTCTGTCGTGTGTGGCTGCATTCCGAGTTTGCTGAATGAATATGAACTACCGGTTTGCCCACCTTTCTATTCTTGTGCAGTGATTTTTTTTTGCAGCATCAAGGAAGCGGAGTCATTTGCGTGGCCTGGAGGAGGCCTGGGAGTTCAAGTGCCCAACATTTTTCAATCTTCCAGACATTTCGATACGAGGACTCATAGCACACGCACGAACATACCCAGAAATGCTCGTTGAACCCCCGCTACCCGAAGCTTCGCGCTGACTACACCCTTAAGTAGCGATAGACATGGAGCTTCCTAAAATTAACTAGAGAAGACTCTGCCGCTGCGATAGTTCAGCGACCATGGGAATGATGGGTAGCACGCGGATTTGCCTAGTCTTTGTACTTGCGGGTGGCGAATCGCATCTGTGTCGTCGTGTATTGGTGTGTTTTGGTTTCGTTTCGAAGGAAAGAACAATCCCTTCTGAACTTCGGGAACCAATTTGAAATGTTAAGGCTAAAAGATTAAGGTGGTGAGAAAACAGCTTCAAGCCACACGAACACACACAGAGCCAGACGTTTACGAAGGTTAGACAAATCCATGTACTACCCATTATTCCCATGCTCGCTGAACCGCCGTGCGTTGCAGCTCGCGTAGACACTAGCGCTAGAGTTTGCTCTAGTGTATACATCTAGAAAACTCTACGGGGGTGGGGGATACGAGATCTTTCACCCGCAGCAGCCACGCAGTCCAAGTCAACAGTTACACCCCGCAGAGCGAACAGAGACCAACGTACGCTCTCGATGATGATGATCCTTGTTACTCTGGCGCACACCCTCAAAGGGGATCGGCCAAGAACCGGGCGGCACTCTTCATCCTTTCCCTTTTTTGCGTCCTCTTCTTCGTCTTTTGCTTTGCTGTCAGAACACGTGCGCCGATTAGTTGGGCGCGGAAGGCTGTGACACTGATGAGCGAGTATGCAAGGAGTGTGAAGTAAAATAAAGAGGGCAGCAAAAAAAAAAAAAAAAAAAAAACACAGGAAGCGAAATTTTTTCGAAAAAAAAAGACTTGGTGAGGTCGGACTCAAATCCGCGTACCCACGAGCGGACAGTGAGCGTTGTTACCACTAGACTAAGCAGGCACGCTAGCAGAACATACACAACACAACACTGCCTAGCATGGCAGTTTGTAGTCTCTCTTTCGGTTTCTGTGTACTTCTTTTTTTTCTCGCTCTGCTGGGTGAGCAAGAAAAGTGAAGGTGATAAGAAGAGAACTGAGAATGGAAGAGAATAAAGCCTTGCTGAGAAAGAAAGAGAAAGCAAAATAAGAAAAAAAAAGCTGGGAAGCAATAAAAAGAAACAGAAAGAAAGCGAGAAGAAAGGAATAGAGAGAAAGCAAGGGGAAAAAAAGGAAATGAAATACAGAAAATGACGGAAAGTGTGACAAGTAAATGAAGAGAAACAGAAAGAAACAAGGAGAGCTCACAAAGAAAGGAGAAAAAAATAATTGGTAGAAAAAGAAGAAAGAAGAAGCATGAAATAGAAAGAGCAAAACAAAGAAGAACAACGAAAGTCGCCCAGCTCCGCCATTTCTTCACCCTCCGCACCACTAGTGCTTAGCTGCCTTATTTTTCTGGTTTGGATGCATCTCATCTAAACCGGAAAAATACCTTTGCACATTTGCGGCCTAATTTAGGCTAGATATGTTACCGAAAGTAGCGGGAAAAAATACTTGTGGGAAAAGCGTGGTCTCCTTTTTTTCAGAATTCGTTGAAGAAATAAAATGCCTTGTTGTTTGGCTAATACTGGCGTCAGGCAGTGCACATTCCACCACAAATGATTTCCATTAAGATTTAGCTGATTTGTTTAGTGATTTATGTGCGAAACCAAAAATAATTGAAAGAGTTGTTGGCGTCATTTCTTCGCGATGGCGGACATCGTTGCGATAAAATAAATTTTATGCAAAAGTCAAATACAGCCTCGTGCACGGCCATATCAAAACTATTGTGTTATCACAGCCCACTAATGTTTGGCGCACAGAAGCAGGATGCCTTCGTTCGATGTGCTTCAACCAATCCTAATCGCAAATGTCACTGTGCCCAAAAGGCGTTCAAGCACTTTTATTGCTTTGGGATTTATCTTTGAGCTTGTTATCATCGCTAATGAAAAAGATTGATCCATGTCCATTAAGCGAATATCCTGGTCTAGTCGCTCCTATATGTGATGCGTTTGGGACAGTTAGGCAACGGATGATGTATATGAATCTTTGTAATCAGGGTCGCACGACCACCTAATTGGGACATGATGAATCTCGGAGGAAGAGAGCTTTGTGTTAGCAGTTCCTAGTCGTAGGTGATATCTAAGGATTTAGATGCATTACACAAGCTGAGGGTCTATTTGGCGCTCAATATTGAGGCCAACTGCGGCTCAGACTAGTTGTTTCTTGAGATGCAGCCTAGAAAGTACCGTCATGTTTCAGTTCTCGTAAGGCTCGTCGTATGTCAGATTGTGACCTGAGAATGAGATGGTTGTCACAGCTATTGCCAATTCATCTTCCATTTGACTTCCTTTTTATTTATTTATTTATTTACCCTCATGATCAATAGACATTACAGAGCGGAGTGGGTAGGGAGAACAGTAGAATTACAACACAACTCAAGAAAAAGAAGAGAAAGATAGTTATATAGTCAGCATGTGTCGGGTCATACAACTTTACCTATTGCGTTCTGTAAAAGGTTGAAATCTCAAATGGTTGCTGTCGGATTTGGAAGGCTATTCCATTTCTTCGATGTACGTGGCATGAAGGACTGCAAAAACTGTGATTCCTCTGGGCCTTCGAACCCACTGCAATACCAGGGGTTGTTTTAACTTTGTATAACTTGTAAAGTTTTTAATGAGTGGCAGTTTCAATACACGGAAGAACCACTGGGATTTCAGTGATTTGCGACGGCAGCTTTATTGGCGTCTTTGGAAATCAAATAAATTTTATTGGTAGCAAAACGGCTAGAAGTTGGGCGGTTGTTGAAGATGGTAGATTAGAAAAGACATGTCGAGCAATTTAATCCCGTGAGTTTACACGTTAAATACACGTGACGGAAGAACCGGCACTTAGGCGGCAATTATCTTGGCACCCGGTGCTCTTTGGGTAGGCCGTTAGGGGCATTGAAACCAGCGGATCATACCCAAAGCTATGTTGAGTTCCTGTTGAATGTAATAGCGACACAGGTTTATATTCTCAGCTCTAGGTAAAGTGCTGTGATCGGAATACTCTGGCACGTACTGCACGTCCACTCATTGGACAACGTATGTACATAGTCACAAGTCATCATACTTCTCTCTACTTTCCTTGCTTTTTTCCTAGCTGCATGCTATATAGTAAATGCACTGCGGACTTCTGCAGTGCCGTCCCCGCGCCCAAAAGAAGACTGACTTCCAATCTGTAAGTCCAGCTCTCTGCTCTCCGGTTACAGTGCCACTTTTCTTAAAGTAAGAAAACTCACGGATAAACGAATCAGACATGCAATGCATAGATCGACGCTGCAAGTATACCTAAATGCTAGAATAGCCCCCAAAGGAATGACACTCTCCATCACCCCTGCCGCCACAAATCTCGACGAAAACAACCAGGCCGCATGGCAAAACGTCCTTCTAGAAGCATCACTCAAGCTAACAGAAATTGCAATCAACCACAGTGAAAAACAAGTAAAGAAACTGACCAACATGACCAACGCCATTCTGCGCGACAACAACCACTTATCAAACGAGGAAATCACCCTACTAACAGAGTTCGAACAGAATAAATACCAAGAGGTCAAGAAAACTAAAATACAGAAACTTAAAAGAGACAATGTTTCCAACCCCACACTACCAGACGCTACACTGTATGACTACAACACATTCACCCACGAGGAAACTCACGGCACAAACAAGAAAACACCTATCAACACTCACTACGACGCTGCGATTATAAACCTATCAGACACGAGTTTGTCAACTGATGAAGTAAAACTATTATCTAAAGGACTAAACTTCTGCCCAACTAGAAAATCTTTCGATGAGTTTCACTTACTCCGAGACCTCGACAACTTCGCTAGAAAATTGAGGCTGCACGAATATTTCTTGGACAAGCCGTCTAACATTCCAAAGACTCCCCGCCACCAAACAAGCGATTGGACACCAAATAGTCATCGAGACAAGTGTCTGGACTTATATATTAACGCGGTCCAGAAAGATATATTACAGGAGTATCACAGACAGAAGGGAAAGCGGGAAAACATGACAAAATCCGAGAAAAAGAGTATGCAAAACCTAACATCTAGGACTGATATAATAATAAAGCCCGCTGACAAAGGAGGGGCAATTGTAGTCCTAAATACAACCGACTACCTACAAGAAGCATACCGTCAACTAAACGACTTAAAATTCTACGAACGCCTCCCAGGGGACCCGACAGAGAAATACACGCGTATTGTAGCAACAGAACTGAAGAAGCTGTTGGACGAGGGAAGAATAACACGCAGTGAGCACAAATTAATGCGGCCAGTACACCCTCGTCCAGGGCGCTTCTACATACTCCCAAAAATTCATAAACCCGGTAATCCAGGCCGACCAATCATTTCAGGTATAGGCACAGTAACCGAGCCCATATCAGGGTACGTAGACAAATTAATAGGCCACATTCCGTGCACTCTCGGGTCGTACGTAAAAGACACCTCACATTTTCTTCGAGATATTGCAGACCTGCGCATTCCGAAACACTCATACTTAGTTACCCTTGATGTGTCTTCACTTTATACAAATATTCCCCACGATGATGGCATAGCGGCATTAAAAAACACATACACAAACCATAGACAACCTGACACCCCAGATTTCTCTGCCATCGCAAGCCTCACAAGACTTGTATTAGAACTGAACTCATTCGAGTTCAACCAAGAGTACTTTCGACAAATCAGCGGCACCGCCATGGGTACCAAACTCGCACCAAACTATGCTAACATTTTTATGGGAGAACTAGAAACCGAATTTTTGTCCCAAACTCCCTTGAAACCACTCCTATACAGGCGGTACATTGACGATATTTTTCTTATTTGGACTCACAGCGAGGATGAACTGCTAAACTTTATCGATACTTACAATACTGTGCATCCAAACATACACTTCACACACACCTACTCACAAGTAACCGTAAATTTCCTTGACGTTACCATAATAATAGAAGATGATAAACTTTCCACAACCCTCTACCGCAAACCAACAGATCGACAACAGTACCTCCATTACCAAAGTGATCATCCACGCCATTGTAAAAACAGCATTCCATACGGCCAGGCCCACCGTTTTAAGCGAATTTGCTCAAAAGACACTGACTTCCACGCGAGCTCACAAAAGCTTAAACTCGTGCTCGAAAAACAGAAATATCCTCCACATGTAATTGATGACGCTATTCAAAAAGCTAGAAAACTTCAGCGTGATGACCTTCTGATGAAGCGGCCACCACAACACAACCTGCAACAGACACACCTATGTTTAACATACAGCACGAATTTCCCCAACGTTAACAAAATCCTTAAACGACATTACAACATACTGGAACAAAGTGAACGTCTAAAACGTGCATTCCCATCGGCTCCTGGCGTCGTTTACCGACGAACACGCAACCTCAAAGACACACTTGTAAACTCCCAAATCAATACTTCAACTTCCGACAGTTCATGCCGACCTTGTCTGAAGCCTCGATGTTTTGTATGCAAAGCGATGCGAGATACAAGCAAGGCAAGCAGCACACAATCCAACTTTTCAATTAACATACGAGGAAATCTAACATGCGATTCCCCTAATGTGGTATATCTACTTGAATGCAACGTGTGCGGCATGCAATACATCGGACAAACGGAAACACCCTTTAGGATTCGTTTCAATAATCACAGAGCCCACGCGAAATCAGCGCCGAATCTACCTCTATCAAAACACCTTAACCTTCCCGGCCACTCCTTCGACAAATTGTCAGTCACACTTTTAGAAACAGGATTTAAATCAAACCGGGAACGTGAACAACGTGAATCATACCTCATACACCGATTTAACACCCTCGAAAAAGGCATAAATGAAAGTCCGGGTACACTTGCAGCAATCAAAGCACTATAATATATACATATGCATTTATATGTGTATATGTACTTATGCATATGCGCATATGTATGGGGGTGTATGTGTGTATATGTAAGTTTATAATTGTAATCATAACAGTTCAAGATTTCGCGGCACTGTGGCGGCGACGAGGACTGGACAACTACAAATATCTTTGCGTGTTTCAGTGAACCACTGTCGTCTATTTCTATTTCTCTGAATAACCGAACAATAGTTGTAAGCCCGACTTGTCGAAGGGTCACCGCATGCACAACTAAAAGCCCCGAACGTGGATTCCCAGAACAAAATGCAATCACTTCAAACGCCCCTTCTCGCCTTTTGGCAACCCTTCCCCGATTTTGGCAACAAAGCCCGACATCCACATACACAACTAAACGCCCCGAACGCGGTTTCCCAGTACAAAATAGCAATCACTTCAAACGTCCTTTCTCGCAGTTTGGAAACCCTTCCCGCATTTCGACAACAAAGCCCGACATATAGAAGGGCCACCCCATACACAATTAAAACCCCCAAACGCGGATTCGCAGAGCAAAATAGCATTCAAAACGACAGACAGCGCCTTAAGAAACATTTTCTCCCGCGCCGACTTCCTGGAGCCTCGGAACGCTGTCCCCGACGCCGAATTAGTGACGGTCTTTAAAAAATAAAAAATAAAAAATAATAATAAAAAAAGCATTTTTCGCGACACGCAAGCCCTTACCTTAGCCAGGCCCCGTCTACAATAAAGGGACCGCCACCAAACTGCACTGAACGCAATACTAAGAAAATACACACTGACGACGCCACTCGCGAAGCACAGTGGAACCTGGAACTTTCTGGATATCCTTTCCTCTCTCGTTTTTCAAACTCTTTCTTTCTTTCTGTTTTTTTTTTCTTTTTTTTTTTTTTTTTTTTCGTTCCTTCCCTCTCATTTTTTACCCAAAATACTATAAATGTGAGCGCAAACAGAATGTACCATGACTCCTGATGAAGGCCAGACTCTGGCCGAAACTGTCGAATTAAACACTTCCGTTGTTACCGTTCTCTTGGAGGATCTACTTGACTTAGTGCAACGCTACGGCCATTTTCGCCACCATGCCTGCCTATATATATATATATATATATATATATATATATATATATATATATATATATATATATATATATATATACTGTGTATGCTAAAGTGACCCTACCCTTCCCTGTAAGTTTTGATTTGACTGTTCCCCACGGGAGCCTTCAAGATCTATCGTGCACTCCTTGACGAACTGTTCGACATTCCCGATGCATCTCAACGTATTCACTGGAGTATTTGTAGACATTGCATGCGATGTCAAGCACGCGATGTTAAGCATTATGTCAAGAATACAGACCTCAAGGTCACTAACTGAGACCTCGAAGACAAAATGTGGAGTCCATTGCGCTCTCGTGTGAAGCGCCACAGTTTGTTTTCTCTGATTCCCTTCTTTCGCACACCGTTTTCGCTTCCCACAATGGACGGTAGCAAATCTGATGCGCGTATGGGTGACCTATCTGCTTTTTCTTTATGTCGTGTTTAACTCTTTGTATTGTTATATAAGTGTTACGCCATGTGACTAGACACAGAAACGTAGCCACTGTGTCACCGCTAAGGTGGCTGATAGACTGGCTAACAGACTAGTCGATAGAATGATAACAGCGTTCTATCAATGCTGGCTGATAGAGTAATGACAGCGTTCGCACAACAGAAAATAAACATGGCCTCATCGCACTTGTACCGTAAACCACCCCGCGTAATACGCGATCCTAATAATAGCGTATAGAAATTCGGAAAAATAATGAAAACAGAGAAAAAATTATATTATATCCATGGAGTGAATGGTGATGAGTGGGGCGAAGCGTCCATCTGTCCGTCCGTGCTTCCGTCCGCCCGTTCGTTCTTGCTTCCGTCCGTCCGCGCGACCACCCGTGCGTCAGTCAGTGCGTCCCTCCGTCTGTCCGTGCTTTCTTCCGTGTGTCCGTCAATCCGTCCATACGTCCGCGCGTCCATCCATCTGTCCGTCTGTCTGCTAGTCTGTCTGTCCGTTCGTCCGCGCGTTCATCTAGTGAACACTCCAAGTACCGCCATCTCCCATCTAGCAACCCCTGTGGCTCATACCTGCTCTAGAGGGGGTATGTGCCACAGGGGTTAGGTGCCACCGGTGGTGCATGCCCGCTCTAGAGCAGTTATGCGCCCCCGGCGGCATACATACATACATACATACATACATACATGCATACATACATACATACATACATACATACATACATACATACATACATACATACATACATACATACATACATACATACATACATACATACATACATACATACATACATACATACATACATACATACATACGGAGGAGCGACAGACGCACGCCACAAAGAACTTCGCCCCTGAAATATACAAGAAAACTGTCCCACCTGGACAACGTTAAACAGAAAGTCAAAATTATTTTGATTTTCTAAATGTTTAACTTTTGTCCTGACAACTAGCGTTATCTGGAATATCATCGCTGATCAGGTACACAAATACCAGCACGGTCGGCGAATGTGAAAGCCTAACTTATGTTATTGTGAATGAAGGCCGGAATGTGCGGCGATAATTACACTCTGTCGGCAACTTATCACGCATTCACACAATTACGGACTGGAAACGCTTGTCCCAGGTCACGGCCCTCTGCGGGTCAGCCGCAAACACCAGCCGCGGCACGAGTGGCCAGCGAGACATGTGCAGACGTGCGTGGCGATGCTTCGGACACCCTCTCTATTCACGGCAAAGCGACTCACGAAAACAAGCACCATACTCGCACTGATAGTGAATAAAGCACAACAACAGTATATGTACAGCGCCGTAGCCAGCATTCCCTGAACACCATGCTGCACGGTTGAGAGATTCCTAGGGCGGCCGAGGACATGCACGTTTGCTCGCATTCATATAGAAGGCAAGGCCAAGCCGGGGGTCGTTAATGGAACCACTGCCACAAAGGAAAAGGAGATCTGCGTCAATAGTGACAAAGAATATTCAACGCTTCATTCTAAACCACACTGTGAAAACGAAGAGAAGTTGGCGATCTTTGAAAAAAATGACATAGCTACTTTTGCGTTTCATTTCTGTTTCATTTTTTCTTCTTTTGTCACGTGCTAGCATGAGGGCTTCTACTCTGGACGAGTGTACAGCAGCACGTTTGCAAGAAAGCACCCAGAATACTTGTTCTACAACACATGCCGAATGCGAGTAGTCGGACAGGTAAATAAGAATGGTTGATTATAGTCGGTGACAGCCTAAGAATAAATATAGTCTTCGCACACGAGGCCGCATTGTCCTAATTATTCATGCTTCCGCCATGTTGCTGCTTGATGCAGAAAGGACGAAAAAAAATTGCTTTCCAAAACACTCTGAGCTGCTGCCTGTTCGGTGCATGCCAAACGCAGCGCAATCACAAACTTCAACTGCATCAATCGACGATCAAAGATGATGATAATCGTAGAATAGTTTACAGAGGAATGGGTTAGAAAGGGACAGAGAAGGGACAATGCTCTAGGATGATATTGTGTCATCTTAATAATAATCATCATCATCAGCCTGACTATATCCACTGCAGGACAAAGGCCTCTCCCATGTTCCACCCGTCCACTTGTTCCTGTGCTTTATCCGGCCAATTTATACCTAGAAACTTCGTAATCTCATCTTCCCATCTAACTTTCTGTCTCCCCCTAACCCGCTTGCCTTCTCTGGAAATTCGGTTAGTTAGTCTTAATGACCAGCGGTTATCCCGTCTACGCGCTATATGCCCGGCCCATGTCCATTTCCTCTTCTTGATTTCAACTATGATATATTTAACCCCGGTTTGTTCCTTGATCCACTCTGCTCTCTTCTTGGCTCTGAAGGTTACACCTACCATTTTCTTTTACATTGCTCACTGCATCGTCCCAATTTAAGCTGAACCCTCTTTGTAAGCCTCCAGGTCTCTCCTCCGCAGCTAAGTTTCAGTTTCAGTTTTCAGTTTCAGTTTCAGTTTTATTGAGCCTTTTCTTCACAGAGTTGCGAAAAAGAAAACGCAAGGATAAGATCAAAAAGCTGTTATGTTAGCAGCTTGACGAGGCTCCTACCCCTTTTCACTTGGCATTACAAAAATCCGCTGAGCACAAAACACGAAAAAACAATTTGACGTCGATTTTCAAAACTTCAAGAAATTAGGAAATAAAATGAAAATGCATAAATATTACATCAGTTTCAGGTTTACATAAAATAAGCAAACCACAAAGAGAGAAAAACAACAAAAAACAAAGAAAAGAGCGTGCGGTCAATCAGGAAACAATGCACACGTTGCTAAACGGCTACCAAAGTATTACAAAATGATTATACAACGTTTACAACACTGGGTATGCGAAAAGCACAAGTTTTAATGCACAAGGGAAACACTGACGAGTGAAATGTTGCATGTTTTACTCGTAAAAAAGCAACGAAAAAAATGTCAAAGAAAGCAAACATCATAGGATGCCATGTTACACACGAGCACTATTATAGGGTGTTTCTTTTACATATAGTACTGTAGCAGGACAACTAGTACCGGCAAGATGCAGCTGTTGCATATATACGTTCCTCTTGAGGGATATTGATAATCTACCTGTCATGACTTGAGAGTGCTTGCGAAATGTGCTCCGCACCATTTTTATTGTTCTATTTACTTCAATCTCAGGGTTCGGCTCCATGGTTATTACCTGTCCTGAGTAGACATGACCTTCAAAACTTTACTGCACTATTAGCTATCTCGAAGCGCTGTCCTCCTTCAAGGTTGCTGTACATTACTTTCGTTTTCTGCAGATTGATTTTAAGACCTACCTTTCTACTCTCCTTGTCTTCATCCATAATCATGAGTTGCTATTCATCTCTGGAGTTAATCAGCAATGCAAAGTCATCGGCGAAGCACAAATTAATAATGTACTCTCCAGTACTTATCTCTAACTCTTCCCATTCTAGGCCTCTGAAAACCTCCTGTAAGCACGCGGTAAATAGCATTGGGGAGATAGTATCTCCCTGCCTTATATTTTTCTTGATTGGTATTCTGTTGCTTTCTTTACGAAGCACTATGGTAGCAGTTCATTCCTTGTATATTCATTGCAGGATGTTTATATATGCTTCATCGACACCCTGATTCCGCAGTTTCTGCATGTCTGCTGATATTTCTACTGAATCAAACGCCTTCTCGTAATCTATGTATAATGTTTGCCTATATCCTGAGCATATCTCTATAACCCGATTGATAGTATGAATGTGGTGGATTGTTGAGTAGCCTGTTCTAAATCCTGCTTGTTCCTTTGGTTGATTGAATTCTAATGTTTTCTTTTCTCTGTTAGCAATTACCTTTGTGAATAGCTTGTATACTACAGAGAGCAAACTGATCGGCCGGTAATTCTTCAAGTTCTTGTCATCTCCATTCTTATGTATTAAGATGATGTTATCATTCTTCCGTGATCCTGGCACTCTTCTTGGCCCGTCAGGAAACACATTGTAAACAGGGTGGCTAGTTTTTATCACAATCTTTCCTCCATCTGTCAACAAATCTGATGTTCCCTGATCCTCACCAGCAGCTTTGCCTCTTTGCATGCTCTCCAAGGCTTTTCTGACCTTTAAAACTACTGGTCGGGTGCCAAAAGGGTTTCTGCTAGTTCTCATAGTAAGGTCGTGGTTGTACCGGCTACTGTACAAATCTCTGTAAAACTCCTCCGCTATTTTAACTATCCTTTCCATATTGGTAGTCATTTTGCCTTCCTTGTCCCTTAGGGCATACGTCTGAATTTTGCATATCCCAAGTTTCCTCTTCACTTCTTTGGCGGTTGCTCCGCTCTTCAGAGTGGGTTCAATTCTCTCTATTAATTGATATGTGGGGTTTAACATCCCAAAACCACCATATGATTATGAGAGACGCTGTAGTGGAGGGCTCTGGAGATTTCGACCACTTGGGGTTTTTTAACGTGCACCCAAATCTGAGCACACAGGCCTACAACATTTCCGCCTCCATCGGAAAGACAGCCGCCGAAGCCGGGATTCAAACCCGCGACCTGCGGGTCAGCAGCCGAGTACCTTAGCCACTAGACCACCACGGCGGGGCTCGATTCTCTCTAAGTATAACGTGTTACGTCGGATACCTTACGCTTATTATTAAACTTCGAAAGCTCTACCAACTCTATTTTGTCTGTTGTACTTGAGGTTTCATGCTTTGGTGATCCTTAGTGAGGTTCCTCGTTTCCAGGGACAGCTTGCCAGTGTCCTGTCTAACTTCCATACCTCCAACTTTCACTGCACACTCTGTCATATTACTCGTCTGATTATCATTCATTGCGTCAACGCTAAGGCTGGTTTCCCCAATAAGAGCCGAGTACCTGTTCTGATGAGAGACTCTAAATTCCTGTACTTTTCCTCTCAGTTCAAGCTGATTGGTTTGATTCTTGCGTATCAGCTTCAGTCGTTCTTTCTTAAAGTTTAGGCGAATTTGAGACCATTCTATAGTCACCGCATTGTACCTTGCCAAGCACTTCACGATGCCTGGGTGGGCACTCAGTATAAAGTCTATTTCATTCCTATTTTCTCCATTAGGGCTCCTCCCTATCCATTTGGGGTTCCCTCTTTTCCGGTAGAAGGTATTCACGATCCGTAAATTATTGAGTTCTGCGAATTATACCAAAACCTACCCTCTGGGATTTCTACTACCTATGCCATAATCTTCTACTGCCTGGTCTCGTCTCCAGCTTGCTTCTTCTCTACCTTGGCATGGAGGTCACCCATCAGTTTAGTACACTGTGTTTTTACCCTGGATGTAGGTGCGTAAGCCAGTACCACCTTCATCTTGTATCTCTTACTGAGTTTAATACCGATACGAACCACCCTTTCATTAATGCTATAGTATTCATATATGTTGCCAGCTCTGTGTTTGTAGATAAAAAATCGAACTCCCACTTATATTCTCTCAGCGAAGCCACAATAGCAAAGGGCGTGCTCATTACGTAGCACTGCATAGGCCTCACACTTCTTTTTAACCTCACTGAGTGTTATTACATCCAATTTAACACTCTCTAGCTCTTCGAATAGTACAGCTAGACTTGCCTCACCATGTAAGGTTTTAGCAATAAACGTTGCCAATTTCAGGTTCTAATGGCCGCCAGTCTGGACCCAGAGATTACTAGCACCCTCTTCTGCGTTGTAGATCTGACCAACACCGTTGTCAGTTGCTTTTCAGCCATTGGATATTGAGAGGCGTGAGTGTATTGACGTATGCATGTGGGACGTAGTGGCCAGATACCGCACTAGGGTGGCCCATCTTTCTCTGGTGAGGGTGTGCGTTGCCGACGATGGTCACCGTTGACGCCGCACCCCAGGCCTCTTAATGCAGTTCCTTCACCAAGCAGATTTTCTTTCACTCCGGTTGGGAAATGCGTGGTACGAAATTCGAACCAGCGACCTCTTGCGTGCGAGGCTGATGCTCTAACCACTAATTCATCGCTGATTATACTAGGCACATGTGAATAAAAGCCGTTTTTTTTATTGGTTGCCCAAACCACTACGTTATAGCAAAGGGTAGCTCTGGCTGGACGCGCATATGACATAGAGACAGTGGTACCCTTTACTTTTTATTCTTAGGTTGTCGCCGACTATAGTAGTGAAGGAACGAATGAAAATGAGATTACGCAATCACAGACTGATTAATGTCAATGCCCCCTGTTTTGGCACCATCTTTCAAGTACAAATTGCTCTCCCTTCTAACAGAATCTAGTGAATTCAAACAAAAGCAGTTGAACATTTATCAGGACTACTTAGACGGGTGAACTGTAGTGTTACTTCAACTACCCTTCGCCGATTCGTATGCTTGTTGTAGTACTCAACGTAATTTTTAGATGCTGGCCAGAGCAGCTGCAATAAATGAAATGAATCTTAAAGCAAATATGAATCAATAAATCAATCAAATAATCAATCAACCAGTCAATCAATGTGATTCTTGTTTAGCAGTTGGGACCAACCAGCCCTTCTTTGCGGACTAAAAGGCCTGGTGAGTTGTAGTCTTTCGGTATCAGGTTTTTACCTAAAGGTTGTAGGGGGGTTTAGGCTGCTTTGTGCAGAACACCGCTCCCATAAGGTAGAACAGCGATATTCCAGCAGCATATCAGTGGCAAGTAGAGCCGAGCCGGTCAAATATTTAACGTATTTGCAAATCGGTGCTTGGTTAAGCTGTCTGTTCGTAGACATTGTGTACTTTTTGTCACACCTCCTCTACCCTGAACTAGAACTATATTTACCTCGTCATTTTAACCCGTACCGTATTGTTGCTGAATGCTAAGCGATCATTCTGACCCCAAGTGTGGTATTACACTCCTGGCTACTATGCTCCCAGCATATGAGCACGCTACCGACGAACCACGAATGCGATAATGTATAGTTACTTAGTTGTCGAGTTCATTCACGTTTAGCAATGCGAAAGAGTAGAAAATGGGTCCTTATACAAAACGCAGTTTCGGAAAATGTGTAATGATGAAAACCGCAACAGCTGTCTTTGACTCACTACGCTGTGGCGCTATTTCATCATCTCTCAATATGATGCACCTCCCGGCACAAGTTGCCGCTGTAGTCGCAGAAATGTGGTATATATACTTACGCATTTCGAATACACAGCTAGTTATGTCTGCCAGCAGGTAGTGCATTAGAGATTTGCCCCAATAAATGAGGCGACAGTAAAGGACTAGAATCCAAGATAGCATAAGTAGCACTACCAACTGATTTATTTAAAGTGCGGGTCTGCCACGCTTGAGTAGCGGTTAGGGTGCTCAGCTGCTGACCCGAAGTGTTCGGGCTAAACTATGGCTGTGGCGGTCTCATATCGATGGACATGATATGCTAGAACCCTTTGTACGGCGCGATGTTTGCAGATACGATAGAAGCTGGCGCAACGAAAAAAAAAAAAAAAACTCCCAAAGACGCCACGTGCACGCCTCTTTTCCCCCTCGAAAACGCCGCTGCCACGCCGACCGACCTGTTCGCATTTGTCGCCAAGCGATCTCTATAAACGTCAAGAAGAAAGGGGTATAAGAGAAAGGTTCTGTCCCTTCCGCCGCTGCGACTGAACAGTGCGCCAACGTAACTTCGAGAGCCCAGGCCGACTGTATATAAGCGAACAGCGGATGGTGGTGATCAGAACACGAAGAAAGCTTTCCGCCAGCTTGCGAAGGCTTGTCTTTTAAGCAGGAGGTAATGAAGTGTGTTTTCCACCTGCGGGCGAAGGCTTGACTTAAAGCAGAAGATTATATAGTGTGCGCGTTTACCGCCAGTGGGCGAATATGTGTTCTGCATTATAGCAGCCGGTTAGTGGCCGACCTTTTACCGGTGCAGAAGTTCTGTTATTGAAGTGTGGTCAGGTGACAACGCGAGGCTTTTGGCAAGAGAAGCCTCGAACGCAACGGGACGACAACCAGCACTGGACTTTAAGTGGGTGCTTCCCTGAAGAAAAGCAATCAAGCTTTGTTCCAAGAACTTTGGACTGGACGCGTTTAACGAACATATAGGTGTTTAAGTGTCTTGGTTAGGTAATGTATGAGACTGTATTGTAGCACGTGCAGTTTTTATCCGTTGTTTTGTATGTATTCCGCTATCTTGTGATTGGTGTGGTATTGCATTTGATAGCTACTGACTATGCATGTTTGTGTGTTGATTGTTCTGGCTTTTCTGAGAAGATATTGTTCGTTTCTTTGTAGACTCTCGTCTATGCCTCGTTCTTTGAACCACGGCTGGCGCTCGCTGCCGCACCAAAAGGACAAACAATAAATTGCCAGCGCTTTCGTGGTGCGTTTCAGGGGCTGACACGGCAGCCCTTGAATTGGCCTGGTGATTGCCTCCCTATTATTGGGCCGATTGACATTATTAAACTCAATTCGCTTCGTATTCAACCAGCCACCAAAGTTGCAATACGTACACCGCTAATGATTGAATGCTTTTTAATCTTATAAATATTTTTAAACAGATAGCTGGAAAGGTTACTTTTTATAGAAGACACATTCCTGCAAAAAAAAAGAACAAGCAAGTAAACACTAGGCTGTTGAAAAAGAGTCATGGAAAGCATGATTGATCTCAGTTGTAGGAATCTGCATAACACAAAGTTAACCATGCTAAACAGATTTTCTTATTGGGCAGTGATGCATGAGAGCTTGTGCAATATCTATTGGAGTTAGACAGCTATAGCACCATTTGGCATGGATACACCAACGTGGACGCCTGGTGGCACATTTACATCTCATCTACTTATATTGATGATCGTAATTCAACCCTTGCATGCGATTTAACTCTTTTGTTTGAAATTAGCTCCTCGTGACATCACACTTCAGTGGCTCCCAAGTCACTTGCACATAATTAGCAACGAATATGCCGATGCAGCTTCTCGACCTACATATGAATATGGTGTGCACGATTCCATCCCTCTGCCCTTAGTAAAGAACAGATAGTGCAATGAAAATGTGAGAGATCTCAAATGAAAACACAAAATCTCTTTGAAACGCCAGACGTTTTACGACACATGACTGCATCGACTGGACCCGTCTCGTCGACTTGGGCTTCTCTTCACACGCTCTCGACTCAACGGTGCATAGCCGACTATGGCTGCGTGTCGCTTTAAGGAAATTCCTGAATTCCTTGTCTTCTGCGTCAGATTGAGAGTCTACTGTTTGCAACCACTGCAGTAGAAAAGAAACGATAGATCATGTTCTTTGTCACTGTCGTCGCCACAGCTTGAAAAGACTATTTATATTGCTGCTGTGCCACCTTGCGCCCACCTTAATGCTAGACCCATTTTATTATCTCTTTTTCTCCTGTGGTACCCAACTGCGCTGGGTGAAGTAGTTAACATGTACCCTGACAAAGCCACGGACGCACTAGAAGAGCGGCACGTGCGCAATCTCTTCCAGCTTGCGCACATAAAGAGAGAACAATAGAGCAGATTCTTCACAGCTCGTTGCAGGTGGGGGCACTTCGAGCCAAACCATTTTACTTTCTCCTCCTTGTTCTTAGTTGACGCCTCGCTTCTGACCGACCGCACGTGTTTGAATTTTAAATGAGGAGGCAAGTCGCGTATGGGGGAGTGTTGTTATCCAGGGAGTAAAGCGAGGGTTGGGCCGCCACGCCATGAACTAGCGGCAGTGAAAGCTGGGAACTAGACACGATCGAAGTGCAGGCCATGAGAGAGTGCGCGCGTGCCTCTCCTGAAGTTCGGCCTTGACACACCATGTGGTGAATCTCGCGCAAACATGGCATCAGCAAGCATAATAAACACTGGTGCTTAATATGCACTCAATCAAAGCGTTGTTATTCCCGGAGAAAATCTCCAGGGTGAGCACTTCCCTGCAGTAGGGTAAAGTACGCCTGCGCTATGGCGTATTTTCCACAGCGCTTTAACACCGCCAGAGCCATAGTTACCCATTTCCTATCATGAGATGTCAAAGAAGGTGTCCCACTACCCGTCGGCTTGTCTTTCGCTTAAGCAAAGCATTCCCGGCCCAGCGTTCACCTATCAACATGATTGGCTTACTCTGCCGTCTATAGCAGCAATTTTATTAGGGGGTGCTCTTGCACTTGAAGTAGTGAGCAGGAGAGTAGCACAGTTTGGTGAACGAGGAAGTTATACGACACTAGGGATGAAGTATCACGATAATGCCACGGGAAAGACAAATCATGCACTGGATTGTCACTAAACCTAATCATTGCGAACAGGTATTGCGTACTTTAGAGCTCCCTGCAATAATTCGCCGAAAACCTCCAATGCACTGAAATACCCAAAGTGATCCCTGTCAGAACTCGTTATTGTAATGAGGCAGTACTTCACATGACCGCTCCCAGACGGCAGCACCGCCCCCGCTCACAAAGATCTCTCGCGCCTTCTTCCTGAGGAAGGGAGAAGGCGTCAGTGATCTAGGGTACATTTGTGAAGACTTGCCTTTAGCTCAGTGGATAGATTGCCCGGTACCCATTGTCGTGGACCGAAAGGTCATGGGTTTGTCTTAATCAAGAATACTTTTAAGGGCGAAGCTCCTTAATGTCGAGCCTTGTCCCTTCATTGGTGTGACGGGCGATGCAGCGCATGCTCCCTTTCAGCGCGTGATCTCTCTCTGCAACTGCGGAGATAAGGAAGTTCTCACTCCCGCCGCGTGCTCTTGGTTTGACCGCTAGGGGCGCTTCTGTATTGCTGGCTATTAGGGTGCGATCTTTCTCTCTTCGACAGTAAGAGAGAGAGAGGGAGAATTTATTTACAGAAAGGTATAGAGGTCGGCCTGAGCTATAGTTTGCTCTGGCCTGCTACTCTACGCTGGGGAAGGGTGACTGGGGAGTCAAAGAGTGATGAATGACGATCGTAAGGTAGAGAGATGATATGTTCTTATTAGGTTGGGTAGCTCTACAGACGTGCATCCAGTCCAGTGGCTTCTAAGAAAGCGATGACGGCTCGTATAACCACATGTGTGCACCTGGCGTCAGGCCAAGGACCTAACACAACCTCATCGTTTAATGGTCGACTAATATATCGGTCAATCGAAGATATCAGTTGCTGACGTTCGCTTGAATATGCTGGACAGTCGCAAAATATATGTTCGAGTGTTTCTGGCAACCGACAGTGACCACAATTGGGACCTGTGTCATTACAGCCAATCAAGTGGGTGTAACGTCTCGTGTAAGCCACACCGAGACGAATGCGGTGGATAATGCATGAGATGCTTCGCTTTAACTTGTGAGGCATACGGAACTTAATTTCCAGGTCCCATTTGTGCAGCCGCTTGTGCTGGTGTTCTGGTTTCTGCCAGTGCTCTAAGATGGAGTTGCGCATTACGCGTCGAAGTAGGATATTAGTATCTTGTCAAGAAAATGTGATGCACACTTCCGGGGCATTATTTAAAGCTCTCTTAGCTTCAGCGCCCGCCTCTTCATGTCCCATTATGCCACAATGAGCAGGTATTCATTGAAATGTTACATGATGTCCATTTTTTGTAGCAATTCCAAGGAGCTCTGCTATTTCAATCGAGAAAGTATGATATGAACCTTGTCTCATGAAGCCATCGATGGTTTGAAGAGCAGCTTTGACATAACACAGTATTGTCCATTTACGAGCGGGTTCTGTCGACATGAAACGTATTGCCTCCCGAATAGCAACAAGTTTGGCGGCTGTTGATGTGGTCTGGTGATCTATCTTGAAACTTCGAGCTATCTTCATCTGCGGTATGACAAAGGCTGCAGCTGAGGTACGCGACATGGTAGATCTATCAGTATATACGTGCGCCACACCGTCGTACATAGTATAAATGTGCAGCAGTATAAGTTGCTTTAGGCCGATCTATGATACAAGGGACTTCTTCGTAATCCCTGGAATCTGAATTATGACGAGTGGTCTAGGCAGGAGCCACGGAGGTGTCTCAGGAACACGTGGGGGAGAGAATCATGGCGGTATGATGTTCTCGAGCCGCGATATAGCTCTTGAACAAGGGCAGTCTCGGTGGCTGGCAGGGAGCGCTGATAGGGGATGTTGTCTGTATCGAGTCAACAGGCGAAGGTGGACTCGAAGAGGCTCGCAGAGCACATGTACTTTGATTGGACAAGCCCCAGCTTCGGCGAGAGTTCCCTTGGTTGATGTGCAATGAGGTAAGCCCAAACATGTGCGCAACCCTTGAGGTTGGATGCTTTCTAGTGTGCTCGCACAACTGGGCTTCAAGCTTAAAAGCACGGGCATGCTGTATCGTAAGTACCCTATGAATAAAGATTGGTACAGTTGAAGGAGAGCTGCCTCCGAAGAGCCCCATCTTGCTCCGGCCATGACCCGAAGAACGTGGACAAAACTTTTGAGCTTTAATTTCAAGGCTGGGACGTGTTTTGACCACGACAGATTCCGGTCGAGGATAACACCCAGGAATTTGTGTTGCGCAACGGCACGAATTTCTGTTCCATTCACAGTTAGTGGGTATCTTGTCATTTGTTTTCGTGTAAAAGCAAGCACTGTGCTTTTTTCAGTTGACAGTGTGAAACCCTGGCGACGTAGGTACCTTGCTGTGATGGTCACTGCACGTTGCAGTCGAGCACGCAGTTGGGGGCGCGTAGCTCCAGAAGTCCAGATGCAGATGTCGTCCGCATAAGTGCTCACCTTCACCGTGTCAAGAAGTTCAGTAGCAAGTCCAATCAAGGTGATGTTAAAAAGTGTCGGACTGAGAACACTCCCTTGGGGAACACCACGGTGAATGTTATAATGGTCTGTATCTCCATCGCTTGTTGACATATACACAGTACGGTCGCTAAAGTAGCTCACGATCCATGCATACAGTAATCCGCCGCTTTGACAGTAAGGACAACAAAGTAAGGACAACAAAGGCAAGATGAGAAAACTGCATTCGTAGCTCAGGGCTCGAATACCGGCTGCAGCAAGGCAACGCAAAAATGCGGATCCATGGTTCATTGGCTCCCGAAGCTGCAGCAAAACGGCATGCTGACGTGGAGTTGAGGGCTCACGAAGCTTCACGGCACGGCAGCGATGACAAGCGGACCAGGAGTTTGTGAGAGCTCGCAAAGCCGCAGCGGCCCATCGACGCGCTCAATTTATACAAGGAGGCGTGTAAACGAGAGAAGCGGCTGCCCAACGCCAAAAGCATTGCATAAGGCTGCTGCTGCCCACTGTTGAGCTGGGCAGTGCTCTCGCCCTTCTAGCTGGTGTTCCTCAAAGAGACAATGACGCGTCCTTAACGCACACCAGAGGCGTCCATCAGAGACGCTGGACGCGTCCCTCAGAGACGCTGCACACGTCCAACAGGTGGCGGTGCCCTCCTCCACGAGCGTCTCTGCACCTATAAAAGGCCAGCACATATAGTGTCGGAGGCTTCCTAGTCCATGTTCTGTACATACGTTGTAGTGAGTGAGTAAGAACTTTATTGAGGTCCTGAGAAGCAAAAAGGGGTGCCAACAGCCCCGCCAATCAATCCGGCGGCTCCACCCAGGTCGGGACCGGTAGACAGAGTCTTTCTGCGACGGCCCGCGTCCTCTGGACAGCCTTCAGCTGAGCGATAAGCTCTGTACTTCGAAGGGTGGAGTCCGAAGAGAACAGGTGTGACAAACGAGCGCTCAACAAAGTGCGCACCACCGAATTCTCGCGACCATGCACTAGAGAGACACTCAAGGTCAACGATAAAGAAGAAAACAAGCATTTAAAGACTCCCTGGGCGCGCCATCTCTCTTCCCTCGGAAGCGTAGGTCGCCGACTAACCACCTCACATCCACGGCCGAGCAAGACCTGCGAGGTTCTCGAGGGAAAGGGGCGTGGTGATGCGAAGTTGCGTCATGTGTCGCAGACGGCCCTCGAAACGACTCGCGCTTTCCCCAGCCTTCGCTGCGCATCGCGCCGACGGAAACGATGAGAATTTTCTGGAATCTAGCGCGAAGGTTATTTAACCGAGCAGCAGAGATGGGAGATCAGAAGAAGAAGAAAGTTCGCGCCCGTGTGCGTAGGCAAAAAAAAAAGAAGAAAGTTTTGCACAAGTGTGCGTAGGGTCTTTCCGCTGTGTGGGCGAAGCCTTTTGTCCTCAGTGACAAAGGAGGAGAAGAAGAGGATTTCCACCCGAGTGGTGAAGACTCGTGCTACAGGCAGGAAAGTGTGTCTACCGTCAGAGAGCAAAGACGCGTGGCAACAGCTGCGCGTGGGAAGCCGATGTGTTACTGGCGAAGAAGTTTGGTGCTAGGAGAGCGGCCAATTTAAGACGCGAGGTTTTCTGGAAGAGAAACTTCGGGGGCAGCGGAAGAACAGCAGCGCTGGGCTTTGAGTTAGTGATTCTCGGAAGAGTATCATTCACACTTTTGTTCCAAGGACTTTGGACTGAATAAGTTTTCGAACTCTTTAGTCTAAGTGTCTTGGTTGTTCGATGCATGCGACTGCATTGTAGTGCGTATTGCTGGTTGCATCCGTTGTTTCGGGTGTGGCTGATTGTACTGTGTAGTACGTTGTTTGCTTGGTGACGTATCGTATGCAACTTTTGTCTAGTGTGCATATTTGTGTATGGTTTTGATCTGCCATAATTGAGAATATAATTTTGTTTTGTTTATCAACTCTCGGCTCTGACTTGTTCTTTGGGCCACAGCTGGCGTCCGCTGGCGCGCCACATAGGACCACCTCTAAATTGTCCACGCTTTCGTTGTGCAGTTCGGGGGGCCGATACTTCGGCCTTCGGAATTAGCCCGGCGATCGCCTCCCTAATTAACGGGACCTGTGACAACTGGTCAGAAAATTCAGTGCCCACGTTGGCAGGGCACAACTAGAGCATTGGGTCGAAATTGTTATATTCGTTGCCACAGTGGGGACATACAGTGGAGAAGTCAGGATTGATCCTGCTCAGTGTCGTTGGTGTGATGTATGTGCGAGTCTGCAGCTGTCTGTAAGTGATTGCTTGAGCTCAATTCAAATTTGTATGAGGAGGAGGAAAAGGTCGACGTTCTAATCTATGATTAGAGGTGAGTTTGTGATATTATACGAGTGGGTCTTTGTGGTGGAGGTTCCTGCAGGCTGCAATTAAGCGAGGGAGCCGACCGCTAACGCGGAAAGTGAGCTCTGGCGTCATTTGGTGTGCCCGCTCGTTGCGGTTGCTAGGAAAGCCGGAAATATTTCCAATCTGAGCCGGGAACCATGTGATGTGTTAGGACGGAAAATGTTTCTTCTTCATCTCTTGGTTGAAGAGCCTATTAACGACCGTAGCTGCCTTCGAAGAGACTAAGGCCACTGAAAAAGTTCCTATAGCTTTTCTAGAGTCCGAGTAAATGACAGAAGCTCCCGTGCAGCTTCGAAGGGCTAGCGCAATGGTCAATTCCTCTGCTTCGTGGTTGAGGTTGGTAACTACCATGGCTGCGTTGACGAGCGAGCCATGGGCGTCCACTACGGAGACTGCGTAGGCACCTCGATTCCAATATTTTGCAGCATCAACGAAGAGGACCTTCGTATCGTTGCACGTGATCTTGGCGAGTATATGCTTGGCTCTCGCTTTTCTTCATACTTCATTTTGGGTTGGGTGTACGTTTCTGGGATTCGGGTCAACTGTTATCGCTTTCATGACGTGTGTGCAAAGTTGGGACTTCTCATGCGGCTTGAAGAGGGGCTGAAAGCCGGCTTCTAACAAAATCTCGTTGTTCGTCCTGGAGAGTGAGAGCCGACTAATCTGTGCATGGCGCTGTGCCTCAAAACGTTCTGTAGCTGTATTGTGCAAGCCCCATTGGAGGAGTTGTTCCTTACTTGTGTTGCGAGGGAGGCTCAGGACCCTTTTCAATCCCGTTCTAATCAATGTATCAATTTTGTTGAGCGCTGTCTTCTTCCAGTTGAGGAAGGGGGCGGCTTACGCCATGCGGCTGATGAGAAAGGCGTGAAACGCTTTCATGAGGTTCTCCTCTTTCAGGCAAGCCCTTCAACTGGAGACCCTTGATAAGACCCTAGTGAATTTGAATACACTATTCTCTATACGTTTGAGGGCCTCCACGTTGTCACCGCTGTAAGTACCAACGACCATGCCCAGGACCTTGATTGTGTTACATCTTGGGATACTACCTTTGTCCTTGGTGTGTAGGCGGACGGGGAGGGAGCTATGGAGCTGTCCTTTCTTGGGACCATGTACACGAAAGAAGCTCTGATTTGCTAGAAGATAGCTTCAGCCCCGTATTTTGAAGGAAAACTTGTGTGTTGTCTAGCCCATGTTGTAGGTTCTGCACCAGGGTGCCTAGTGGGCCTCTTGCAGGCCAGATGGTAATGCCATCCGCGTAAATCGCGTGTCCTACCCCATGGACTTTCGAGAGTTTGTTCGACAGATCGTGCATTGCGATGTTGAAAAAAAGCGGTGAAAGCACTGTTCCTTGGGGGGTGCCAATGTCACCAGCTTGTGCGTTCGGCTTCTGATTTATCCGATGTTTAGGTGTTCTTGCAGCCAGCCAAAAACAATCTCACATAGTGGTGAAATGTTTGATTTCGTTGAGGTTGTGTTCGTGCCTGACCGTGTCAAAGGCCTTGGTTAGGTTGAGTGCCAGGATGCCTCTTACGTCCCTTGATTTATTGTCTATGAAGGCGCTCCTGATGAGGGTCATGGAGACTTGTGCTGATAGTGAATTTAGGAAGCTTATGAGATTGTGACAAAAAAGCCTGTTTTCTTCGATGTGCTCTGCAATTCTATTGAAATTGACATGTTCAGCGACCTTTCATCGACACGAAGTAAGGGAAATTAGCCGTACAAGTTCTCGGCTCGGAGCGGTTTGCCAGATTTGGACATGTGAGTTGTATTGGCAATTATCCATTCATCCGGTACACGGCCCGGAGTCTATACGTCGTTTATTCTGTTCGCAATGATTTGAATTGGTTGGTCATCCAAATATCTGAGCAGGTTGTTAGCTAGTCCGTATGAACCAGAAGCCGAGCAGCCCTTTAGGCCATGAAGGCAATGCAATATCTTCGAGACCTCCAATAGATAAATGATCCAGTGAGCATTAGGGTGTCCCCTTGTACTCGCGTGTCGGGTTGTCCCAGGGGACTGGTTAGCTTTCTGTCGGCAGGTATATGTCTGCCGGGATGTCAGCGAAGTCCTGGGGATTAGTGCCTTCATTCGTGTGCAGATGGACGAGTCTATTGAGCATTATCCGGGCATTATTCTCGGTCGGTTTGTCGCTGTCGGCTAGTAGGTTCTTGAGAAGGCTCCAATTGCTTCCCCGTCTTGTTTTACCATCTGCTTCATTACAAACCTCGTCCCATTGTTGCGCACTTGGCTTTATGGAATGTTCTTCGATGTTTTTGTTTATATCTCTTACTTTAGATCGCAGCCTCCTGTTAGCTTCTGCTTGTTCCATCGTTCTCTGAGCGCATTCTTCGCTTCCAGGAGGTGTGCGAGTGTGGAGTCCATGGCTGGCACCTCCAGGTCCAAGTTTATTCTTTTAGTGGCTTTTACAACTGTACTTTTCAAGTTTTTCAGAAGCTCCTCGCAGGTTTCTTCTTGCCTGTCCTCGCTACCCTTTATTTTTCGAAAAAAGGTCCCAGTCGACGTACTTGTACGTCTTAGGTGAAGCGGGTGTCATACGGACGTTGATTTCTAAGATGAAATGGTCACTGCCAAGGTCCTCTTGCAGATTGTCCTACGACCCTTCTGCGTTTCCCAGGAACGTCAAATCAGGCACGGGTACTCACTGAACAGAATTGCCTCTGCGTGTCGGGAACCTCGAGTTCGTGATTAACTTCAAGCTGAAGTTGTCCACACACTCTGCAATGTCAAGACCTTTCCTGTCATCAGTACCGAAGCCTCAGACGTTGTTGTGCGCATTGAAGATGCCGGCAACGATCAACGGCCTGCCCTTGGCTCGCGACACGGCCGGTGCTAGGAGTTTGGTAAAGTTCTTGAGTAGGTTGGTCGGAGAACTGCATACGTTCAATATCTAAAGTTGGGCGTTAAGGGTTTGACTCAGAATTATTTCTCTTAGCAGGGATTCAAGGCTTTTATTGTATGTCGGAGTGTCGCTTTCCATGAAGCAGATATCCTAAAGCATGAGGGTGGCAATGCCCCTGGCTTGTTTGAAGTTGGGGTTCAGGTTTGGCCTAGAAACGCTGTACCCTGAAAAGGACATGTTTTGAATGCTCTTTTCCGGCCCGCACTCTTGTAACATGATGACACGTGGCTTTTCTTTACATGATTGCACTAGTTGCGTAGGTTAGCTTTTTTGTTGAATGAATTACAGTTCCATTGCCAGATCTTGAAAAATTGAGGTGTGCTATTCCTGGTGTTGGACCCCCTGCGTATTACTTCACCTATTGGGCCTGGTGGCTGAGGGGGTTTCGGCAGCGCAGGTTGGGGCCTTGGGGAAGACATGGACTCTGTGTCCGGCGTGGCAATTGTTCTTGTGGCTCTGGGTGGAGCGATTGGTTTTCCCAGTCGATCGAGTCTGCCACAAGTTTGTATGAGTACCTCTTTAATGTCAGCAATTGCTGATTGAAACTTAGTAAACTTACTCTTCGTCTTGCGGATGCTTCCTGGCTTTGTTGTCACTAGCTGAGCCGTTAGAAGGAGCCTCACTGACGTCAGACACATAGTCGTCTACGTCGGATGTGTCGTCATCTGTCTGGATGTTGATGGCCCTGCATTTGTTGGGGCTACATGACGCAACCACTGATCCTGATGATTGAGGGATGAGTGGGGCTTTTAGGATACGTCCTTCTAGCCTCGCAAGAGTTGCCTTCAGTTCTGCTAGTTCCTGTTTGAGTGCTTTATTTTTTCCGTTCTAGTGTGTTCTCGTGGATCTGCCACGTGCTCTGGCAGTACCTTACCTTGCTTTGAAGTTGTCGGTGTTGTCGGTGCAAAGTCGCTGTCGCGAACCTTTTCAGCCCAGGTCATTTTCTTGCCAGGACATCTCGACCTGGATGGGCCAATGGAGCAGGAGTGCCCGCCGTATTGAGAGTGCTCTGTGGAATGGGAGTGCCGCCTGGAACGGGAGCGTCCACTGGAAGGGGAACGCCTTCTTGAGCTGGAGCACCGCTTGGGTATGGAACCATCTGCCATCTCCGTTTGCATGTCCGCGTCGTTAACCTCGTCAGCATTAGTTTCATTCTCGGAGCGGTTGCATCTTTGTCTTCTGCGTCGTCACACGACATGTCGTATCTTTTGCTTCAGCAATGGTCCACTGTGGGGTGATCACTTCCACAGAGCTTCCTTTTCAGAATGCAACGGTGGGCTTCTACAGCATAGTTGGAGAGTGCTTCTCCGCAGTTGTGGCATTTACTTCTCTCTTCCTTGGTTTAGTGGCGGACGTTGGCCCGGTGCCCGACGCGGCCGCAGGCGTGACAAACATCGACTTGGCGTTTGTAAAGGCAAAATGATTTCGCACAGGATGTTTTTGGGAACTCGAGGCCCATAAAAGAGTATCACAACATGCGTGTTTTCGATTCTCTCGACTTCAATGGCGGTCAAGTTTTGTTGGCTGACAATTATGCCTCTGAGGTTGTGCTGTTCTATCGAGGGGTCAAAATACCTGGTGACGCCTTTACAAGTGATTTCCGGGGCGGCTAAGCAGGCAGAAACATCGAATGCACCGACTTTCATGTGAAGTTTCTAGATTTCAGCAAATGCGACCGCATTGAATGTTACCGGAGTTGAAACAACTGTACTTTGTTGGGGAGACTGTATCCTCCGATGCTTCTTGGTCGGTGAGCGCAGCTGCCATAGTCAGGGTTCTCGACAGCACAACCAACTCTGCCTTCGAAACGCCAAGCCCTCTGCGGGGCCATACAATGACCTTTATCTCGTCTCCCGGTAGCCGAGAGAGTCACGAAGCGACTACAACCTTCTGAACTGTCGAGCGGGAGTGAGCGTTGAAACCATGCTTCTTCGCTGTGTTCGCCGTAGACTGGGCAGCGGTAGCAGACGCTGCATCTCTTGCCGGATCTCATTTCCGCTGGGCACCAAGGGCGGTGGTCCACCATGCTCCGTCGAAGTCTTCCGGAGTGGTGTCTATGCCTTCAACTGTCACCATCTCGAGCATCCTCGGTGCCTAATCAGGTGCGACAGGGGCCTAACGAGGCCCCGCACTGCCTCGAAGCGAACGTTTCCTAGCTCCGTACTTGTAGCTGAAGGATTAGTCTTAGAGGCGCGTCCCCCGATTCGCACACTTGAAGTTCAATAACACGCCAAAAAGTTCGCTCACCCCAACGAGAATGCTTTCATTAGATAGCTTGCACAAAACTGGTTTAGAAAAGTCCGGTGGATTTGTGGAGAACACAAGAAAGATGTCCGAAAACATTTAAAGAAGCGAGAGCCGACGCGGCCCTGTCCGCACTACCGGACGCCACCTAACAGACCTCCACATACATTGTAAATATGAACCTTTTGTTTCCTTCTGGCTGCCTTTCGCTTTGTCTGGATTCCTGGATGCTCCCTGCCCAGCGCTGGCCCTCGCGATGCACTAACCAAGAGGCCGGTGGAGCCTCTTCGTAACACCACCTAAACCTGATCCCTTATCTGCTTTGAAGAATGTATATAGAGCAAACGTATAGAAACTTTTGAAATGTTTCGTATACGCGGTTCAAAAAGGATAAGCGATCTCACGCTTAGCCCACTCATCATTGTTCAATTGGTTGATATGCGGCGATTCTTTAAGTGCGAAGCATTTCTTACTGAACTTCGGCGACTATGAGCCTATCTATCTATCTATCTATCTATCTATCTATCTATCTATCTATCTATCTATCTATCTATCTATCTATCTATCTATCTATCTATCTATCTATCTATCTATCTATCTATCTATCTATCTATCTATCTATCTATCTGTCTGTCTGTCTGTCTGTCTCTATCTATCTATCTATCTATCTATCTATCTATCTATCTATCTATCTATCTATCTATCTATCTATCTATCTATCTATCTATCTATCTATCTATCTATCTGTCTGTCTGTCTGTCTGTCTGTCTGTCTATCTATCTATCTATCTATCTATCTATCTATCTATCTATCTATCTATCTATCTATCTATCTATCTATCTATCTAGCTGCCTACGACTGTTAGCTCTACTGGCCGTTTCGATCATGGTAGCAATAGCAAACTTAGTATGGCATAACTTGACTGTACTAAGAACATATCTGACTAGTCTTAACATGAAAATCATGACATGTATGTCATGAATCTCGTGATATACATATCTTGGTCATGCAGCTTTTGCGGTGGTTTCGTTCACAAGGAATGTCGCATAACTGTTATGGTATGGCATGATTGCATGGCGAACACAAGCGACAGACCCTAACATGAAAATCATGAGGTGCGCCTCATGTAACAACATGACTACATGGTACACTCATGATGCGCTCGCGGCCGTTTCGCTAGCTTCACATGTACCAAAATCGGTATGACGTGACGCGAACGCATGACATAGGTAAATGATACATCCAAACATAATCGTGATATGCGTGTCATGTACCAACATGACTACGTGCCACACTGATGACGTGCTCGCGGCCGTTTCACTAGCTTGAAGTAGTAGCTTCACATATGCCAAATTTGGTATTACGTGACGCCAATGGATGAGGAAAATATGTGACCGGTGCAAACATGATAATCATGAGGTGCGTGTCATGTGAGAACATAACTACATGGCACAGTCAAGGCGCCAGTTCATTTCAACGTGACACGGTGCGCGTGCTCGCAGGCGTTCATGTTGTCGCGTTACGCCAGCGTTGCCGCGCCAGGCACCGGTCCTGCCAAATACTCGCACGCACGCACCGCGCTTCGTTGCTTTGACGCAAGCGCGTTTCAGTGGTTAGGGCATCCCCCCATCACAAAAAGAGGAAGACGCAGTGTTGTCTGGGTAACGTACGTATCAGCGCGACACGCATGCCATGTGAGAACGTTAAAACATGGCACAATCACAGCGTGCTCACAGTCATTTCGCTAGCTCCAAATATAATAAATTTGGTATCACGTAACGTGAATAGATGACGAAAGTAAACGATACATCCAAACATGATAATTATGACACGGAAGTCATGTCCGGCATCATTTACATCCACCTCGTAAAGTTGTGCTGATTTTAAAACGACCTGTCAACATTTCTCATTCGTGCTTCGCATATCATCGATTCCCACTGTGCGTGGGATCTGCCAATTTTTTCTTGTGGTTTTCCTTTGTCATCTGTTCATGTGTTTTTGTTGAGGTCACTTCCGAGACAGAAATTCCATCAGCAATGTCATGGAGGACCCCGGCGTAAAAATCTGTCGGTTTAAGAAGCCGGAGGAGAAGTAGGGCGGTACCTGAGTTTCACAGCCGCAAAACAAAAGAGCAAGCGAAAAGAAAAAAAGAGCAGATAAACCCTCTAAGAAAATTAAGGCAACACATATGAATGAACACGTCACAGGTCATTCGGTATATATTTGGGGTGAAAATTATTTTGATTCTTTCTTTTTAGCACTGATGGGACAAGGATAATTGCCTGCCGACAACAAAGATATTTCATTTCACTGTTTCAAGACATGATACGACAGAATTCACAAAGCAGTAATTTGTCTCTCATTCTATATATTACCAACAAAGGACTGAGCTTTATAAGGTAACTTTTCCCAGTTATGACGCAGATGAATAACAAAAAAGGCCATTCCTTTTTTCAGTTGTCAAGAGGGTGGCCGTTACTGCGTGTGAACTGCGAGAATATCGGGTTTTAAAACACACGAAACCAGTCCCTAGCAGGCGTTCTGATCACCTCCTCGGCGTATTGGCTCTAAGGTAAAAAGAAAAGCATCTGCGCTCGACACCTTGACGAATTGGGTGCCGCGAATTTCCGCCAGGCGACCTGGAGGTTTCGTCGCATTACTGGAGACCTCCCGCAGCTGTCCGAGTCTGCAGTGAGCTCGGATGCGTCATTTTGATTTATGTGCAGCGCCCAGCCCTTTTACTGCACGAAACGACAGCCCGCTCTCATCGTATCGGCTATATTGGTGTGCCAGCTCATGGCTTTTTTGTTTTTTTTTCACTCTTGTAAGTTGCTGTAGTGTACAAAAAAGAGCATCGAAAATTGATTTTTGTCTAATAACAACTATTGCTGGTTATGATATTTGACGTTTAAAGAACATAGTACTTGTTAGGGGAAGAAATCTGCAGCAACTGAATGCTATATAGGTGAAAATATGTAGCTCGATAAGAATGTCGGCAAACTCCTGAGTGACAAGTCCCCACGTCTCTTTATTTTTTCTCCAAATGCTTATCGTCATGACTCTGCTACCCTTGTTATTTAATTTCAGGGACGTCAGGGAACTTGTAATGTAAGAGAGACTCAATTTACTACGGCGTAGTGCGAACAATGCCTAGAGAAGGCTAGTTAAGAAACTTATTCGCCATTATGTGCAAAATAACATTCCTTGTCATTGTTGCCTAATAACTGATGCACAATTAGCTCACATAGGGCAATGTTCACTGCTTTCTTATCTGGAAGAAGGAAGAAACAGCAGGGGCAGCTAAGTTTTATGTAGGTGGAACTCCGTAGCTGGACCGACCGACTGACCGACTGACTGAAGGTCGTCAGCCAAACAGTATAGCCCACAGGCTACAGCGGCGGCTATGCTGTGCGGATTCACAATGGTAATGAACAGGAGTGGATTTGTGCATTTAACACGAAGGTGTTTTAGGCCGATATCCATGAAGACATCTGTGATATATTTGCATCACGAATATGACGTCGATAAAAAGAAAACTAGCGGATCAGAAAATAAATATCTTTAGAAAAAAGTGGCCCCGTATCTGCATATATTCTGCAAATGTCATCGAAAGACGACAGTCTTGCGTGCGGAGAGTGTGAACAATTAATTTCATGTTCTGCGCAAGAAAATCGGCGAATGGTATTTTGGAGGCGCTGCGTTAGAGTGCCTCGGGCGTGCAGCGGAGGCGAACGAGGGCATCAAATCACGTTACACGTGAGACAAGAGCACCACCAGGCTCCAGTGTTCTTGCAAAACAAACCTCGTGGCTCTGAGACAGCTGTGTGGTGTGCGCACCCGTCTTGGAGTTGAAAAGGTTAAGAACGCAAGGCGATTGGAAGGTGCCACCACCATTGCGTCTTAGCAAAGTGTTGAAAGCACTCACCTCTTCGTGCAAGCGTTGCATGGCCAGCGCAGCATGATAAGAGCTACGGCCCTTGATAAGAGCATGATAAGAGCTACATTTGGGGCAACCGACCGACCGACCGACCGGCCGACTGGTCCAATCTACGAACGCATGTAACCTACATTGCTGAAGCACAGTGTGAAATTGTATGCAACAGCACAAGCACAGCTTACCAAATTACCCGAGAGCGCACACCGTGCCGTTTCTCTCCCTTATTGACGGTGCTTTGAAGAAGCGAGAATCGGGTACCTTTTGCTCATGATTCATGGTATACGGTGTGTGCCGCTATATGTTTGCAATTTCAGATAGGCCAGTGGTTAATTCATGGGCCATGCGTGTTAGTCGTCGCGATGTAGAGGTGTCACTAGGCGTCAACGTGGGTGGATTCAGGACAAATGGTGCTATAACTGTCTACACCAATAGACATTGGACAAGCTTTCATATATCGGTACTCATTAAGCACTACTCCCGTGAAAACAGTTGTCACTTTGATGTTATACTGATTTTTATGACGGAGGGATCAGCCATGCTTTTTGAGGCGAAGCTTTTTAAGGCGTGGGTCTGTCCATCCTCCGTCGTTGTCGTACGTACCCACCGGGATGCAAGATGGGAGATGGCGCTACTTGGAGCGTTCACTAGATGGACAAACGGACGGATGGACAGACTATAAGAAGGATGGACAGATGGACGGACGTGCGGACGTACGGACGAATGGACGCACGGACAGATGGACGGACGCGTGGATGGACGCACGGATGATTGCGCGGATAGAAGGAAGCACGGGCGGGCTGACGGACGCTTGGAATTACTCATCATCATTCACTCCGTGGATATATATTTTTCAGTCATCGTTCTGTATGGCTCATTTATGATCCCGCACATTTTTCTTTGCAGATGAAGCATAAAAGTGAAAAAGCATAAAGTTTTATGATACCGGGTAAGGCCATCAGAAAGATTGAAAAAGAGCATTCACTACAACGAGTTGGAAACAGGTTCTGCTAAAAATATAGAAATATTAATTGCTACCAGAAAAGCCACTTCAAGAAAGTGTTATGTTGTGACGTTTTGTTGACATGTAACAAATGAGGATAGCTGAAAAACAGCAAAATAAAAGAAAAAACAAAAATAAAAAGAACTAAATAAAGCAGATTGCAGAACTGCCATAGGTTTAGTCCACAATTCACGTTTGTTGTTTCGATATTATTTACAAGCTTGGTTTAATTTTCAGACAAAATAAAGTTTGTATGTTTTGAAAAAATCACAGACTGAGAGGAATTGCGTTATGACTGGCTATTTTAGGATGTGTTTCCAGGCATATATTTTTTCTTTCGCAACCATCTTCTCACGTATTCTCTTACCCGTGTCAGTGCCACTTGAGATATAACAATTCTTCCGTGTGTAAATGATTCATCTATAGAAACCTTGGCGTTGTTCATGTATAGTCTTCCATCTTTATGGAGCCCCAATTACTCCCTGGTTCAAAGAGATCTTTAGAACGATATGAACGTGAATGATATGCATGTTGGCCGGGCCATGTATCCTCTCGAACAACGTCGAAGCTCGTAGCAATTTCGCTGGCCACAAGCTTTAATAAATGGTCATTGACACTGAGAAATCGGTGCTAATTACAAACTCTCTGCCAGCACTCACATGTCTAGAAAAGGCCACTTCAAGGCACATTCACGTGCGTATAGTATACGCTTTATTAAAAGAGTTTTCCGAAGCTAAGTCGAATCATCGAGTGGCATTTCAGTGGGTTTTCAGTCACTGCGGAAACAAGGGAAATGAAATGGCAGATAAGTTGGCGAGAACCGCTCGTTATTCTACGCAAACCCGCCTCATTCCCGTATCTCAATAAAATATAAATCGAATTTTAAGAACAACGAAACGCGAATTCTGCTTGTTTACCTGGTTCACAGACAAAACAAAAGAATCGATCCTATATGCTGTTGCTCCTAGTATTGAATTCCAATGAGATAATCATCTCCCAAAGCGTATCGCCACTGTGAAATGTCGCGTAAGACTCGCAAATGCACTTTCTACTTCACATTCAGCGTGCAACATTGTTATCATATTCATGCAGCCACGACGACGAGGATGTCTATCACTGGTATCTGGACTGTCCGAAACACGACACACCTAGGGGGACTCGAACGGAAGTTTCATACGCAAGATCCCGAGCAAACGTTTACGTGGGATAAAATGCTAGGCTCATGGCTATCTAAACTACATTGGAAAGCAATGAAGGTGCTTAAACGTTTTGTCGAAGAAACAAAGATTTGTGACCACAACTAAGGGGACTATGGTTGAAAGTAAACGTGGCGGCTATGGGTTTGTTCTGCCCATATGAGAACTTTTATACTCACCCATTTGTGACCGTATGTATGTGTATATTCTTCTTTTATAATATTTATTTGTATCAACGAAGTGGAAAGGGCTAGCTTAGCTTTGCCATTCAACGGTGACAACTCCTTAATTTGTTTTTCATTCCAATAAAAACAAAGGCACTGTGATTCGCTACTTATTTTAAAGATATATGTTTGCGGTGGTTTCCTTTCTTCGCTTTATTTTCAACACGACAATGTCATTCTTGCACACTATGACAAAGAAAATGCTAATGACGCCACGATGCCAACTGTATTTGTCAAACGCCCCCGGCCTACGTTGTTGGTGTTCTACTCCACGCAAGGGTGAGATAAGCATTACAAATACGCTTATTATTTCAGGGCCATGAGCAGGGCGTTTGCTCAAGCTGTTTGGGAGGTATATAGAAGAACTGAACACATTTTCGTTTATTTACTTCATGACGTGCCCCTTCTTTTTTAGGAGTCCTGCTACGGTGGTCAAGTGGCGAAGATAGATACTCGGCTGCTGACACGCAGGTTGCGGGATGGATTCCCGCCTGCGGCGGCTGCATTTTCGCTTGAGGCAAAAATGCTGTAGGCCCGTGTGCTCAGATTTGAGCGCACGTTGAAGAAACCCAGGTGGTCGAAATTTCCGGAGCCCTCCATTACGGTGTCTCTCATACTTATATGGTGGCTTTGGGACGTTAAACCCCTATATGAATCGATCTGTTTTTAGGACTTATGGACGACAATAAAACAGGGGGAAAATGGTAGTCCGCTTCACGATAAGGGTGCGCATACGGCGCCAGCTTGCCTGTGTGGGCTGCATGCACATTATGTAGAGATCAATGTTTTGAAGTTGCCGCTCCGGAATCGGAATGTCCAGAGGAATGAAACAGTAACGTCCAGAGGAATGAAATGGGAATAGAAATATGCAAATTTTGCGCAAACTGAAGTGAGAATGAAGTTACGTCTTTTTCGAAAAAAGACCACATTGTTCGACGTGGTGTTTCTCAAACTTGAAACATTATTAAGTCAGACCCACGACTATTAACAATAATGAAATATTTTAAAGAAAGTGCCTAACTACATGCATGATATACTTATAAGCAACACACCTACTATAATTCTGCCCTTATATAGACTGTGTTGCTCCGATGACTGACTGCTCTTTATAGACTGTGTTGCTCTATTCTTCAAGTAACCACGGCTATATGCCAAGGTATCTGTGTTGCGGAACTATACGGTGACTTTGTGATCTTTTCCTCCATGGTGAAGCCTCAGCTGCCTGCTATCTCCCCATATTTCACTTGTTTTTGCTGCTGTCACCATCGGCGACTTGGACGCTTATTCGAAAAAGTGCTTCTCTAAGTTGTAACGCAAATTGACGCTGGTGCGATACTTGTGTTTACTGCGGGAATTCATACAGCAGCTTGCACGCAGATTGTCACGCTTTATTCCCCCTTTTTTTCCAGCCCTGTCTCCCCTGCCTACAAACATGGGTGTCTTCGCGCAAAACTCTACCGCAGAGGTCTGTAGGTCACCGCAGCACACATTCCTACACGATGAACTGTCTGCTGCATGAACTGTGTGTGCAATCAACTGTTATACAAGTTAAACCGTACAGAAAGTGATAGAATCGACTTTTTAAAGCATGGGCGCGTGTAGCCAGCTATGCCCCGTAACCAGGGTGGCGCCTCCCCGAATCCCAACGCGACAATTCGCTAAGTCGTCAATTTAGAAATACCGCACTAAGCTTAAACAGTATAAATCTGTCTTTCGTTTAAACATGCAGACTAAGATAAAATGCCTGCTGATTCACTAACTAAATAACAACCATTTACCGCCAACAAAAAGCACTAACCTCCTAGTAAGTGAAGGTAGTAAGATGCCGATTAGTGAAAGTTGCTAGTTTGCAAAGTAAGCAGTTCGTGAATAGTGCTAACTCGAATAGTTAGTACATTACTGAATCTTTAGTTACCAGGTGTTCATATATGCATGTGCATATTCACATGAAGTTAATTAAATTACAGAAGTATATATAGGGTAATGAGCGAAGTACGATTGTTCACGTAGATTAAGTAATGGCCTTTAATTCCCTCATGTAACTGCCATCGCAAGTACGCACCACAGTAATGTACATAGAAGCCTCAACGAATCACAGACGAGGAGATGCCCGGAAACGCGCACATAGAATGTCAAGACTTGGCCGGTGTTGTATACTTAAACAGCCGTCTGAAAGTTATTTATTCTCCTACTTTTGAACAGCACACTGTGTACTGGTTAGCAGCCATAAAATTTAGAAAGGAAATTGACGCTTTGTACACATCATTGTTTGCCCTTCTGTAAATGTGCGTCATAACTTAGCACGAAGTATTTATTCTAAAGTAATCGACAAATATAAGGTTGGTCTAAATTTTTGTAAAGTGTACGCAAGATGTACGGTGTTGTTTGCGAGACATCTGGCAACGTATGTGGCTTAGTAGTTATCTTGTTAAAAAAACAAAGACAACATTCGTGGTCCATAACGGCAAAACTTTCAAGCTTCACTAGCTGCTGGCTAGAGTAAATATATGCCGAGAAGGTAGTAAAATACGCTCAAGTCAAGTAAATGCATGGGTTTTCAACTGCTTACAAACGTTTTGCTACAATTGTGCTCACCATACAAAAATCATAGGTAGCAGCAGAACCTTTTCTGTGGGAAATAGTAGTGTGATTTTACTGAATAAAGAAAGTCATGAAGCCCCATTCTTTCGACCGTGGAGACGTGTTTAGCATTGTTTTGCAATTCCTATGCGTGTGATGACATCATTTTCAGCTCGATAATGCTATCAAGATGTTTCCCTCCTACGTTTAGGAAGCGTAGGAATAAAAATGACTTGCCTGGCCATTTCCGGAGCGGGGGTTGGCTGAGTTTTTTTTTATTTCGAGGAAGTAAAAATAATGGAATAACATTAAGTTGCTATTCCCCGGAATAGAATTAGAATAGAATGAAAGTGCCCATTCCTCAACACTGGTAGAGATTGCAACGTTCGAAAACGCTTCTCAAAATACCCAGAAAAATGAATCAGTTAAAGTAAGTGGAAGGAATCTAGAAACCGAGATCCTGTGAGATGAGAAATTCTTCATATATGTGTTCATTGAGAAAGGCCCACCTACTTCGAGAAACACGCAAGAAAATTCGCTTGAGAGCCTGCCATGTGTATCTTTACAAGCAGAAAAACGAATTTTTCAACAACAGACGCTAGTATGTCGTGCATGGCATACTAGCATCTGTCGTCGAAGATTTTCATACGAACACAAATTTTGTGCGCCTTTCATTGCCATGGCAATGAAAGACACATGAGATCTGTGTTTTGTGAGGTTGTCTTCGACAGATGCAGTGAGTGAGAAAATTTACCAATTTCCTTATGACATATTGTTTATGTATAATGCGTTCTTGAAAATTTCCAAAAAGCGTGTGATATTTCGGCAGTAACGTGCTTAATAACACTCTCGGGAGCGCAGTCTCGGGGCCGGGAGAACAAAACCGGCCCTGGTATGCCTCCAGGTGTCGAACTCCGTCGGAAGGGCTGCCACTGAAAGCAACACTCTGAAGCACTCGCCACACTTCCGGGACACACGCCGATCGATTGCGCAAACACCTTTCAGAGAACACGCGTGAAGAACTCTTGCGGTGTTGACGCCACATTCGTTCGTGCGTCGACGGCGTCTTAGGAAGTTCAGCCACTGCTCTCCCACTTCTAAAGCACTTTCAGCCGTTTGGCTCCGAGCTTTCGCTGAAAGGGGGCAGTCAGGCGGGTATACGGGACATACCGCACGAAGAACAGCTAAAATAAAGCACGTGTGATGGAAGTCTGGGAAGGAAGAAACAAGCAGCCTGTATTCCGCAGCGCGTCTTCCCATCTTGTTGAATCAGTGCAGCTTTCATCAGAAAATATTCTGTTTGCGTCACACGGGCTTAGGCAGGGTTTCCTCTGTACAACGAGTGCATGTATTCATGACAGAACGTTGGGAATGCACTTTAATATTTGGATACCTTGAATACTTGTGTGTGTGCGAGCATGAGAAGCAAAAAGTGAGGCAGGGAGAGATATAAAGAAGACGAGGAGGTTGACAAGAAAAGCGTCTCGTTTGAATAATAATAATAATAATAATAATAATAATAATAATAATAATAATAATAATAATAATAATAATAATAATAATAATAATAATAATAATAATAATAATAATAATAATAATAATAATAATAATAATAATAATAATAATAATAATTATTATTATTATTATTAATATTATATCAGACGCAAAATGAATCTATTTCAGAATGACTTTTTACACAGAACACGAAAATACAACAAATTGCTTTTATACACGACTTCATTTTTGCTGTTAGAATAACTACGTTTTTTATTGATATATGCAATTATGTTGCTGATTCTGATTATAATTAGGCGAATTGGTTTCATTAGTTATTTGCTTGGCCATTTATCGCCTTTCGATTTTTCGTTTTGCATACTCTTCCCACGGTATTGCCTATTGGCGTTTTAGGTAAATAAATAAATAAATAAATGGAAGGATACAGCGAAGTGTCCCCTGAGTGCAAGCAAAATTAGGACACCTATTTGCGTAAGTATTTTTTTGCACTGACTAGTCATTGTGAAAGGTATTACTAACACGAAAGCCATAGGTGCCCTATTAAACTTTGTTTGAATATAGATGGTGTGAGTCGATGGCGTTCACTTAATTGAATACGAAAAAGAGTATTATTACATATTAGTATATTACGTCAACCAGACGTCACAGGTGAGAAAAACTGATGACGTCGGTGCGGTATCACATGATGATGTCATCTCATGACATCGCCGCTTGGTCAGAGGTGGCCCAATTATGGAAACAGTGCAAAACCTCGTAAAGAGCTCAAAGATTTAGAGGGTGGAGGGCTGGGGTTGATCAGAATATGAAAGAATGAAAGAAGAGGAATTTTGCATTCCAGTCGCCTTCAGTGATTTGCATAGCGGACCTTGTGGGCTTAGAAGGAACGGTAAAAGAAGCAGTTGCATCATCATAGCCAGTTGTTATCATCATCGTCATCATTATCACCGTTACCAGCCACTGCATCGGGCCTCTCACGAAGTTGTTGCCTGTAATTTCAAGGCACGGGCAGGAAAAAGTGAGTTCTTACTACTATCGGTTTTCGGACGCTGCAGCCGCTGCCACTCTGCTTGAGCCCTAGAAACAAAGTGGCCAAATTGGCACGGCCACGTGGGCCCCCTTCACGACGTCTCATGTCTCTCGTTATAGTGGTGACCCGCAGAACCAGGCCATCGACGAGCGGCCGCTGCCACACTTCCGCGACTCTGCCGCCAGTGAAGCCTTTCCACACGGCCTTCACACGAGCTTGGTTCCACCAGCTCGATGCCAGTCGCGCACTGATTAGCCTCATAGCAGAGCCACTGACGAACACTATCTCGGTCAACACGTTGTTGGTAGGGCAACGACATCTTGCGGCCACATCCATATCGAGCTCCAGCCATATGACGCTCTCTGCACTGCAGAGCTCCCCTGCTATAGCCACACGTACCACCCGCTTCGAGAGACTGGAGACTTGCAGGTTCACACTGCACCGCAGCGCGTGGTAACAACCGAACCGATGCCTTCCCTTGACCAGGCACCTACTGGTTTGTGTGCTGGCAGCCACCCCTTTAGGCAGTTCCCAATGAAGCTGCGAGATCGACATGGCCCCATCGGCCGACTTCACGACTTCTCGTCCCTCCCACTACAGACCAATGGTGACCCGGAGCCCTCCTTGGAGCAAGACCTTGCTCCCCCGGTCACAGCTCCTTCAACCTCAAATCCGGCTACAGAAGCATCTATTCCTGCTTTTCACCACGACGACGAAGTAAAACACTCCCCCACTTCGACTGAGCTCTTCACAGAGAGGTCCGTTCCCTCGAAGCCCTCGTGCAAAGGTCCTTCACACGTGCCTGCCACCCACACGTATTCCCGAACATCGTCGGCCCGCGACACCTCGAAGCCGAGATACACTACTACGGCTACCATGCCGCATGCCCTGGAGTCTTCCACTGCCGCGGGCAGCGTCAAGCTTGCAATATGGCCGCCAGTCGTGGAGGAATCGCCATCGACGTTTGCCTACGAACCCGACTTTCTGTCTAACTCAACGCTCTTGTCGATTTGCCTGCAGCAACCAGCCTCGCCCTCGTAGTCTCCCGAAGCTGAAGTTAAAGTGCCCGACCAACTACGGCTGAACTTCCAAGGCGCTGTGACCATGAATGACGCGCCTTAGGATGACAAGCCTGCTCCCCCAATGGTAGAGCGCACCACACATGCCACAACTGTCACAGTGGCAGCCGTCGACCATGCTAACCTGTGCACGAGCCCTCATATGCCAATTACTGAAGGTGCTTACACAAGTCCAGGTGCCCCCACCGCCCCGCCGCCTGTAATATATTGCATCATTTCGCCAACATCGCCAGTACAGGTCCTTCGGCGCCTACCTGCAAGTCTACCTCTGGGCCCCATTGCCAGCCGCGACCTTTCACGACGCAGGGTGGGCTCTAGGGAGATCACACCAGATAATCATTGTATCCGTTTGTTCGTGGCCGCAGGGCCCTGGAGTCGTATAGCCATGCACTACGCCCAGGCTAACCAACCAGAGAACCATTAGCTCCCGATAGTCCCTCCATACGTGGTCGTTGTTTTTATTGCAGGTTCTTTTCTATGGTGGAGGAGGAATATTATTCTGTAGCGTCATCATCATCACGATTCATCATCATCTTCATCATCGTTTACCAATCACCATGACACACCTCTCGCGCAGCTCTTTCCTAGCTGGAGGCGCGAGCAGAAAAGAACAAGGTAACGCTACTGGTGGTTTGGATGCAGCAGCAGCCACCGTTGCTCTGCTTCGTCCCTAGAAATATAGCGGCGAGATCGGCACGGCTCCATCGTCCATCTTTACGACGTCTCACGTATCTGTAGCTACAAAGGAGAACTAAGCTAAGCACAGGTACGTATGTCATTGAAATGGGGTAGGCAGTCCAGAGTAATACAGAAGTGCGTAGTTTATAGAAATTGTAGTTGGAATTTTATCAGCGGAGCTGCTCAAGCCGAAGCTTTGGCCATAAACCGTTAAACAAAATTGATATTGCTTTAGCGCAACTTAGTTTGAGCGTGAATGAAAGATACTGTGCAGTCAAGAAGACGAAAAAAAACAGACGGTAGTGTGAGCGCTAACTTTCAACTTTTGTTTATTGCGTACCCTTACAACACATTATATAGCTCATTTCACGTGACGCCGCACGCACGACAAAACCCTATTCGTGTGGCACAGCACACTATAAAGGAAACATAGTTGTGATCTGATTTCAAATTAAAAATTCTATATCAATGCTTCACAGCAGGTGTTCCGAAAAATTGAGCTCTTTTTGAGCTAAGGCCTCAGATGGCGTACTCACACACAGCTTCGCGCATCTTGGGATCGCATTCGCCTCAATAATTTCCCGTGTCAACTGCTCACGACTGCGGCCCAAGATGACACACTGGTCACAACTTAGACTGCATCCACAAGTCTTACAATGTACAGCAAGGAAATCACCAGAAGAAATTTTGTTTTTTACATTGCAAGAGTACTCGCGCAAGCGGTCCTTAGTGCACCTACCAGTCTGCCCTATGTACACCGCACACACGACAGCAGGAACATGTAGACAACAGCTTGGGCGCACTCAACGAACTTAGTTACATGATTCTTTCCACAGGTGGGTTGCACCTCCTTCTAGGGGTTCGGAAGCTTATATTGACCGCTTAGTTTGTACTTGTCGTGAAAGAGAACTTCGCGTAACCTTGACGACACTGCGTGTTGCCTAGTGACACGCAGTAGGAAAGAAAGCAGGAGGAGATAACTCAGAGGCCATTCTTTAACTACGCCATCGCTGAATTATTCTTCATCAGTGCTACTTAGTATCATGACGCAATACTTCACCACCCATAGACGGTAGCACCGCCTTGTCCGCCCAACAGCGAGCACAGCACGGCAGAGAATGTGTGAGATGTAAGGCACATTTGTGGAACTCTGTTGACTTGTTCCGGTATAGCTCTGCGGGTAGGGCACCGGGCACTTCTTGCTTAAATATGCGTGATAGGATCGATCAATTGCTACCATAGTGCTTCATAAAGAAAGAAACAGAATACCAATCAAGAAAGGTGTAAGGCAGGGGTATACAATCTCCCCAATGCTATTTACCACGTGCTTACAGGAGGTTTTCAGAGGCCTAGAAGGGGAAGAGTTAGAGATGAGATTTAATGGAGAGTACCTCACTAACCTGCGCTTCGCGATGACATATCATTGCTGAGTAACTCAGGGGACGAATTGCGATTCATTATTATGGAGTTATACAAGGAGAGCGGAAAGGTAGGTTTTATTATTAACCTGCAGAAAACGAAAGTTGTGTTCAACAACCCTAGAACGCAGCAGCGCTTCGAGATAAGTAATAGTGCTGTTAAAGTTGTAAAAGATTAGGTCTACTTAGGACAGGTAATAGCCGTGGAGCCGAACCACGAAATGGAAGTAACTAGATGAATAAAAATAGGTCGGAGCACATTAGGCAAGCACTCTCCAATCATGACAGGTAGATTGCCACTATCCCTCTAGAGGAAGGTGTCTAACAGCTGCATTTTGCCGGTACTTAGTTACGGTGCAGAAAGCTGGAGACTTACAAAGAGGGTTCAACTTACGTTGAAGATGACGCAGTGAACAATGGAAAGGAAAGTGATAGGTGCAACCCTAAGGGACAAGAAGAGAGCAGAGTAGATCAGGGAACAAACTAGGGTTAAGGATATCATAGTAGAAATCAAGAAGAGAAAATGGACATGGGCCGGACATGTAGCGCGTAGACAGGATAACCGCTGGTCGTTAAGGGTAACTATGGATTTCCAGAGAAGGCAAGCGGGCCAGTGGGAGACAGAAGGTTAGGTGGGCAGATTAGATTAAGAAGTTTGCGGGTATAAATTAGTAGCAGCAAGCACAGGACCTAGTTGACTGGCGTAACATGGGAGAGGCATTTGTCCTGCAGTGGTCGTAGTTAGGCTGATGATGATGATGAACAGGTTCGATGTCCTTAGGCAGGAGATTTTCTTATACTAATTTGTTAGCGTTTAGTTTGTCAATGTCGCATCCCAGACAGCTTCAGTGATCTCTTGGTGGACTCCTGCGTAAAAAACTTTCGTGTTGAAAAAAACAGTTAGCGCTGACACAGCTCCCCTATGTCAGGATACATGTAACTTGAGATATAAACGGACGGACAGACTAACGAATGAGCTCACGCGAGCCAAGGGTCAGCCCTTTAGTGACACGTGGAGCTTCTAGGCCTTCATCTGCGCGTCAGCTGTGTGCCGTGTGACATCCCTGCTCTTCGGCCATGCACAGCGCGGCTCTCAATAAGTCTTGCTAAACGGCTCGACCTCAGTAAGTATCGCTTACTACATACATATTAAGGTGTCAGAGAACGATACAATCCGCTTGGGAAGACATTAGTGGTACCTGAAATATGCGCTAAGCGGGAGCGCGCCACTGTCCTTCGCCTGCGCATGGGTTGCGTGTGTACAGAGGCGTGCATGTACTGCGCTGTCGTTTTTGTGAAAACGATCATGGGGGCGCGTGGTTTGCGCTATGCGATGGCTGGTGGCAGCATGTTCAAGATGGAACGTGAGCAACCACAGCCTCTTTTAGCGTCACCTCACTACGAGCAAGACAGACAGTGATTTGATATGAAACCAGCGGCAAGATTGCAACCCCCTCCCCCTTTATGACGATTACTGGACTCTTGCGTGCAGCAATTTGTTACAAAAACTGCAGCTTACCTATTATGGGCCATGAATGCAGCAAAGCCTTAAATAAAGTGCATACAGCAAGACGAGGGTGAGCTTCCAGAGTCTGTGTTTACACGAAATACATTAATCGTCGTGGGCGCGGAAGGTACATCAAACTGGCCGAAGATCTGTCGCCCCGGCTTTCGCGGAATGGAACGCCCGTTCATATTGAGGCTCGCTCATCACCTGATGGTCCGACTTCACTGAAGGGATGCCATTTTTCACTTTGTAGCCCATACTCTGCTCCTCCCTATGTAGTAAGCGTGCCGCATTACCCATGTTCCCCCTCATCTCGTCGGGGATTTCTCGGCTTTGTTCTTTCCCAGTTCCTGTTTGTTGGTCTGTTCCTTCATCCACTGAGCATCCAAGCTTGTTTTGCCGTACACTTTTTCTATCGATCACAATCGGGCGACATGTTTTCTCGACGTCGCCTTTCTTTGGATCATTCTGGTGCACTTCGCTCACTATACATCCGCTATGGGCGGCAAGGGGTTCCCGTCCACTTACTGCGCTGCCTCACGTGGTTATCCATCACCTGCTATCTGCCGCCACGTCAACGCAATTTGCTCTGCTAAGACGTTCGCTAACACCGACCTGCGCTCGGGGCACGGAAGTGTCGGCCAATGGCTCGGGTTTTGTCATCGAACTTCTCACTCAGACTGTTGTTCATAATAAAAAGTGCTCAATGCAAGGACTCAATGGGGAAACAAAAGTACTGCACAAGAGGCAAGCAGTTGCAGCGCTGCAGCTGCTGGGAAGTGGCAGCTGGGCGGAAGGGTAAGCTGGAAGGGTTAGCCACGCGACGCATGCGGGCATGCTATATCGTAGTAGATACGCTAAACAAGAAAAAACCTTAAAGGGCCCTTAAACCACCAAGAGACGCTCGGGTGCTCCAGGGGTCCCGAACATAGGAACTCCTCCTAAGTTTATACAACGGCGGTCCTTACAGCCGCCTCTATCTAACACTTTTACATAGTTCAATCACTGGCGCAGTGATGGGGTGGCAACAGGGACCTTCCATTCCCTTCGAAATTCTTTCTAGCCATTGTATATAGAGCACACAAAATAGCAACCCATCACATCCACCTTCTCGACCCCGACTCACAATCAAGATCGTATTCCTCCCCGCCCCCCCCCCCCCAAAAAAAAATTCTTGCATCTTTGATTAAAATAAATCCTTTCTCCTCTGTCAACACCACTCCATGCTTTGCTACCGTGTTTTACAAAATCCAGAACAGCTGCGTGACGCAACATGCCAATTAGGTGACGTCACTATCAACAGATGCTGTCTCTGGGTGAAGAAGGACCTGTTTTCTGCTGGCAAACACGTGCGCTCTTTGCGTTTTCACTTCGCACACTTTGGAAAGCCACTCGGAGAGGGGTACAGACGAGTCCACGAATGCCGCGTAGCAATGAGCGATACGAACAAACGCGTGTAGCTCCACTAGCGTTTGCTGTAGCAAGCACTAGAAGAGCTGCGCAGTGTACCTACCTACAGGCTAATGCTAAAATAACGTTTGCGCGAACACTAAACTACCCAGTGTATCTACCAGCGCAGTTTAGGGGCTCTTCAAAGAAAACCAGGAGCTAAAAGACAGATTTAGTAGAGCGTCCACAATTGTTTTGCCGACGCAACCGGCCAGCTATTTCCAATAACAGGCTGTGTCCGGTCCACTAAATCTCTCTAGTGCATCTATAGTAGTCACAGGGAACATCACTTGTGCTGTTTAACGTGTATTATAGCCACTGTGATGGGGATGGGAAGAAAGTAAAATTAACGAAAAGACAGCTTGACACCGGCAGATAGTGCACCTGGAACCTTGAGATTTGAAGGAACATTTGGGTGAATTAGTAGTACTAAGTAAGCGTGCATTTGCCAGTAGGCTTTTTTAGAAACCTGCGTGAGAAAATATTGAACTATTGGAAGTGTAGTGAGTTGGCTCTGGTTCTCTATTTGGGATTGCGTAAAAAGACGGTCACAAATAAAGCACAATAAATACAAGACCACGTGCAACTAATAACTGAAAAATTTTATTCAGACCGCACACTTATCGAGCGCAATCCCAGTCATCTCCTGCCATGACTGCACCATCCCCAACTATTCCGCCTGAAATTATGCAAGCATGCATTAGGCATGTGGTTTATCTTGTCGCCTTGCTTTCGTCTCGTGCCTCATATGTGTCGTTCCAAAACTCGCGTCGCTGTACGCTTCATTAATTTATTTTCAGTAAACATTTATGATTGTTGAGCAATACAATGTAAGCGCGATCAGGAAAGAAAAAGCATTCAATGAAAGAGATGTGCAAAACTTACCAAGACTTAAGAACCCAACCTTTAGCTTCATACTTACTCTTTCGCACTTCTTTCTTTAGTTGTACTCTCTACCACGTACTTCTCAAAATTCCACTGCACTTTTCTTGTTGTACGAGCGGCTGTAACGTTTTGTTTTGTCGAAATAAAAACAACGTTGTTTGCAAGCACAGCATCATGACAAACGGGGTCATACGTATTTGTGCACACTCTATGACAGTCTGAATTCGTGGAACGCTGGGCATTATCAGCAGACGGCGAAGATGAAAACGGCATATCTTTATTAGCATGATTAGACGAAGGCAAGGCTGCAATCGCATCAATCACTCGGCTGCAACGACCTCTAGTGAGAGGTTCCTTCAACCTGCTGCCACAGAGCAGACTCCATGCAATCAACTTTAGTGACCTTATGCTGGAGGTGCAGGAATATCCGGACGCTTACCTTATTGAAAACAATTAGGGAAATAGTATCAATGCCGGATAAATATACCATATAGTCTTTGTGCAGCAAATCCAGGCTTTACGTCGACCTTTGGATCAGTCAACGTTAGAATGAACGTTCAGGATCTGTGAAAAAATTGTTATAAATTGAGATTGAGTCTGCATGTCTTGCTTCTTTACTCACGCTCAAACAGATATACTATGGCGGAACAATCAGAGAACATTCTATTTCAAGAGAGAAAAAACAACATATAAATTTGTAGAACGCTTTGGCGAATTTCGACATCTCTTTCTCTAGTGTAAGAAAGCAATCATCGTACAATCGTTTGTTAAACCCCTCTATTGTTGCTCATAGCACAGTCAAGCAGCAAATGGTACATTCACCAGCTGCGGTTGCTTTCAGTGCTGCGGTCGTTTTGGTTTAATTTAGTTAGGTGCACTTAAAGAAACTCGAAACTTGTTCTTCTGTACTTTTGCGTTTCTCGTGATCGTATTGTAATTTTACAGCCGGAAGTTCTGTGCTGACGTTCAGGGGCGAAGCTCCCTATGCCATGGGCCATTACCTTCTCTGTAGTAGTAGTAGTAGTAGTAGTAGTAGTAGTAGTAGTAGTAGTAGTAGTAGTAGTAGTAGTAGTAGTAGTATATGTATACCCACCTTTAGTTTATGAGTTGCTCAATAGATGACATTGTGTGTATATGTCCTTGAAAGTATTATATATGCATAGCGTTAGTGGTTTTCACGGCATATTCACGGAGTGAATGACCATGATTGCAACGAAGCGCCCATACGTCCACCCGTGTGTCCATCCGTCCGTGCGTACATCCGTTCGCCCATCCGTCCATTCGTTTGTGCTTCTATCTATCCGTTCGTCCGTGTCTGTGCTCCTGTTCATCCGTAAGCCCTTCCGTCCGTCTGTCCATCCATTATTCTGTCCGTGCTTCCGTCATTGGGTCCTTACATGCATCCGTCCGTCTGTTTGTCGTCCATGCTCCGGTCCATTCGTGCGCCCATTCATCCGTGCTTCCAATCATCCGTCCATCCATCCGTCCATCCGTCCGTCCTTGAGATCGTCCGGATGCACGAACACATGACCACACGGACCGATAGACGGGTGCTTCACCCTACTCATCATCATTCACTTCGTTAATGTGCCGTGATTTCTTATGGCAACCAGTGATGAAATATACAAACAATGGTTTACATGCTACTTGATTCCTCATGTAGTATCCTTGGAGGCTTTTGGAGAACTCAATTATGAAGCTTTAGGTTCTTCCTGCGGGTGCTGCCTTTTTTTCGCCGCCTAAAGTATGCTTTATAACACTGATCAAGGCAAAAATAGATAAGGTACACTTTACTTCACTAAAGTATTGGTGCATGTTTGCTTGACGCAGGACGTGTCTAAGCGGGAGTTTCTACCATGCGCACTGTAATCCAGTTTGCACCCGTAAGGGTGCTTTGCCGTGTTTATAACTAACTCCCTACAATAACAGTGTATTGGCGAACAAAAACACTCTTGTCGAGAGTGTTTTGGTGTTTTGAAACATTCATAACAGGAATGATTGGGTTTGTCAGAACACCCTTAATGTAGGGTGTTAGTTTAAACTTTACATACCATCCTTAAGGGGGAAAGATGGTTTAGTACGCGCGAACGGCTAGCAACGGAGCTTTAGAGAAGGTCTGGCGTTCGTAAGCTCTCATTGTAGGACATTGATTGGTCCAGGTAGTTCAATGTGTGGGAAACAGGGCTTGTGTCAGCTTCTGTCACAATACGTCATTTCATTTTGCTACAAAGACACTGCAGAAATACCATATTATTTGTCGAAATGTGGCATAGCGCTGACACACGCGGACGAGGAGGTGACTATGCCACTTTTTGACGCGTATAACCAACTAGCCCAAAAGGCTACATTGAGAGTTATTGTTTTGCCGGAATCCTTTTTTTTTTCGTTTAAGAGTATATTGCTGACGACTTATTCTACTAAAACAACCGACAACGACTTAACTCGCCATCAGCACAAGATGGTCCCAGATGGTAGCAATGATGACTTTACCGGGTGTAATTGTGTTGCTTGAAACTAGATGACTAGTTGTCCGATATATGCTTTGTGTGTGAACTCTAAAGTTTTATCGCCATCTTTCAATCTATTGCCACGCGGAAAAGCCACCTTCGAGGTATTTTTCATTGAATTTGCGAAATACAGCAACTGCATTGGATTGAAATAATAGTATCGCTTCATTAGAAAAAAAATATCGTACAAATTTTATTGAATTGCGTTAATTTTTCATGGTAGAAAAAGGTGAATAATCATTTACGCCCTAAAGAGACTGCAAATTTAACCTACTATTTAAGAACCACGAATTTTCGCCGTAGTGTGCTTATTAGAAACATAAACGTTGTAAGGTGGCATGTCTGTGTGGAACCAAGTTGCTCTCGTTTTCGAAGGATGATACAAGCCTACCCTGAGATACATAAGCAACAGCAATTTTCACATATTCAAAACAAGGTCACGCGTTTGATTCCGCTCCGGTGACGGACCTCCTACGGAAGCGGACAGGAAAAAGAAAAGACTCGGGTATTTATATTCTTACAGAGACTACACACCTGCGGAAGAAAAACATGGAGGCTTGCAAAGATGATTGAACCTATATTGAGTACAACACAGCCAACAACGGAAAGACAAAATGGTAGCTGTAACCATAAAAAACAAGAAGCGAGGAGAGTGGGCAAGGGAACAAACAGGGAATCAGGACATCATTGTTTAAATGAGAAAGAAGAAATAGGGCAGATCATATAGTGCGTAGGCAGGATAACCGTTGGTGATTAAGGGTATCTGACTTGATTCCAAAGAAGGCAAACTTGCGAGGGGAAGACGATGAGCTAAGGGGACAGATAGGGTTGAGGTGCTTGTGGGCATAATGTGGCAGCAGTAAGCAGAGCAGGAGGGGAAGACGATGAGCTAAGGGGACAGATAGAGTTGAAATGCTTAAGGGAATAATGTGGTAGCAGTAAGCAGAGCACGGAGTTTATTAGAGCATGGCAGAGGCCTTTTTTCTGCAGTGGCCATAGTCACGTTGACGATCATGATAATCAATGAGAAATATATAGTAGCCAACGTTGCGCGAGTGTGTTACCGATGTGGTGCTTCAATCAATCAATCGATAGATCAAATAATCAATCAATTAATCAATGGTATAAGTGAATAACATGATGACTTGTTTTTACTACTCTTTCCTTGAGACACTGAACCAATTCACTTTGAAAAAGCAATACAGCATGCGTCTGTTGGCTTTCCAAAATTACCTTTACATTTGATCTGTCCCCAATCAGCCACGTTACTCTGGCAAGTATAGCCTTCTTACGCTGCGTGTCATGAATAATCATTTAGATTCTACATCAGTGGTTTTGAGATTACGCTGCACAGAACGTTAGTGAAAGCAGTATAGCTTCTCTTTTGGTAAGTGGTGAAGTTTGTGACATTGAATCACGGAAACTGTGCAGTGAGAGACTGCGCCTGCCAGGAATATTTATAAACAGGACATGCGTATACTTTTCATGCGTATATATGACACCCATTGAGTGTGTGTGTGTTTGCGCATATATCTGTGTGTGTTATATTCATCTGCGTTATTGATAAGCGTTTGCAGCAGTAACTTTTTTTGCATGTGCTCCATGGTTCACTGCGTTGAACCATAGTCACTGGCAATGCAGGCATATTATTGACTCTTTCAATACGCTTCAGCTTTATGTCTTCCTAACCCACGCACAACTGAAAATCTTCGCCTTGAGCCCTGGAAAAATAGACAGATTTAGGTGCGCGTGCGCAGCAGCCTTACGGACGTAACCTGTCAGCCATTCGCAATGAAAGGCTGCGTCCGTACACTCTAAGCCGAAAAAGACTAAAGTGGGGTATGCCATTGGTCCTTTAGCGGTCTAAATGCGCTGCCACAAATTTTGAACCAATTTTGGACTAACTGCGGGAGTAACTGCAAGGGCTCAACTGTTACCCCAAGCACTTACTCCACTTGGTTTAAATGTTGGCCCCAGTAGATTGATCCAGCGGGACTAACAGTTGAACCGTCTGGACCAATGGCAAAAAAAAATGGCGACACTGCGTTTATGCAGTATATTTTATGTTTATTCCAATTTAATCAGCACTGAAGATTATAGTATGATATTCATGCAACACACACACACACACGAATACATACGCACTATTATTTCAAAGTAAAACACCGCAAACACTGACTGCCCGCGCTGTACTACAAAGAACAGACTCTCGGGTATATATAGCACAGTATTTTGACCTCCCATCTAATGCCAGTGGGCGACTTTTACTCGGCTTAAAAAAACAATAAACATTGATACCGTAACGCGAAAATTTACAACGGTTAATTCGTAGCACCGATGCGCACCGATCTTTTAATATGGATCCATCTAATATTCAACATGCTTCCAGCCCGAGACTACGAATTATCAGCTGGTATTCGATCATGTCGGCCGAACCAGCGTTCGCAGTGCTGGCGCACGAGTCCGCAAACACAAACATAGCAGCGGCGCTTGTGCGGGAAAGCCGGCGAAGCAGCCGCAGGCGCCCCGCCGATGCCATACCGTGTCGGCTTGCCGACGGCGTTGCTAGGCTTACGACGAGTACGGATAAACGACCGCCGGCGATCGCAACATGCGGCTCGCGTGAAATTTTCGTCGTCGTTATTTTATAGTCACAAATGAACAATAGGTAAGTGCCCCATGTTCGCTGTGTCTTACGGAGTGATGTAGATATCTGTATACTTACAGCGACGAGACCGTTCGCAGGCACGGTTCTTTCATCGTGCTGGTAAGGCACAACCTGTGTACCACTGGCCGCACGATTAGTCGTATCCGCGATCGCCTACACGTTGGATTTTTGATAACGATTGTCGCATGGATAAAAAGACATAAGTTTGCCTGAGCTACTATTTTAGTGAACTTGTACGCGACGTTTCCTTCGCTTGTGCCGGCAATGCACTCACACCGGCAGCCCGCTTGATACCGATGACGTACGAAGCCTACTTTTCCTATATATCGCTTTGAACTTGTGGTCACTGTGTGGGTACACGACCGCTGATGAACAGCTTACCTTTATTAGCACTGTCAGTGGTCACCGTAGTTCGAACTTATTCAGCACATTAAAGCGAGTTCTCGGCATTGCCCGTGTTTGCGGAGACTTTCACTTGGCTTCGGCTCGCCCGTGCCGGCATGGTGGAAACACGAGGGCACTTGCTGTGTGCCCTGACAGCGTGTTGTACTACTTTCCTCTAATAACATCTTCTATTCGTTTCATAGTGCTTCACTTTCACAGTGGCGTATAGCCTATTTAACTTGTTTTCATGATCGCCGACCACGCCGAGCATTGCAGTGCAGCATCGACAGGAGGCGATCGCGGCGCAGTTGCCCTCCCCGTTGGTCCCTTCATTGCCGGGCGTTTGCGCAAGACACGCATTGTCACACATTTAGTCCCTGTTGGACGAACCGTTCGTCCATTGGTTTAACGACTGCAGTTAGTCCAACTTTGCCGAATTTCGGCTTAGAGTGTACGGCTGCTGTAGACGCGCAAACAAGTCTGTCTAATACCGAAGCGCGGGAACAAGCAAGAATTAGTAATTTAGTAGAAGATTAACATTTCCCCATCTCTGTGCTCGTTCATTTCCGCGCAATGCTACTTAGGTTTACGAAGAGTCCCAGTTGAGTTATTCTCATATGGGCGTGCACATTGCAGACCATTTGCTTCGTTTATATTGACAGCTTTTGGTTCTCCAGCTTCCCCTACGTGGTTATGGAAACCGCGAACTACAGAGAGAGAAAGGAGCCCTTGACAATGACGTCATGCTTTTTTTAGAAGGAACCATGTGGCGCCAGTGGGGAATATCGCAACAAAACAACCCGAGATATGAAGAAATGGTGCGGTTTCACATAATCTGGCTAATGAGGTTGTCGCATTATCACATTGAGGCTAAAAAACTAAGAATGGTGCATTTTTAAAATAGTTCAGTTACACACAGGAAGTGATTTCGTGTTGTGCGAGTACTCACGGATTCGCAGTGAAACTAGTGAAACTGCGTCGTTCAGCTCAGAAACCTTCACAGCGTTGCCAGAGAAAGTTGACCCATGCAGAGCGTAACTAAGATTTCTTGTTGATATATGGCGACTCAAACTAAACGTAATGCGAACCAGATATTTTTCGTTCGCGCCTGTACTCACATGCAGAGGCCGTTCACCATACGAAGGAGAATGAATGCTTACATGTGGCAGCATCGGCTCATTTTTGCGCACATGAGGCCACAACTGGATCGGCCACCTGACGCCAAATCAGAATAGTAGATCTCACGCCGGTCCACGTCTCATTCAATTCGTTGTATTTACCTGCGATTATGTATCGGTCTGGTGTTTATGTTGCTTTAAGGCCTTGTCCAATATCGTCCTTCAAGTTCGCACCTTCAAGTGATGACAATAGTTTACTTTCGTAAGGCATAACAGGAGACCATTTTAGCCTCTGTGAATCTATGTACTGCCTACAAAATGTGCTGGGGAACAGAGCATTTGATAGTGAGAGCGATCATTGATGCGCAAGTTGTTGAAAAGCGAACACTACGCAAATTTGCGTATTTGAGTCTAGGAGGACACCTTTGCATTGGAAGAGTGTCAAGAGTGCAGTGAACAGGCAGGTTCCTTTAAGTGCAAAAAAAAAACAACAACAACAAGGAACACAATGTCGGCATAACAAAGTATTGACGGAATGCCACTCATTGATATAGATAGTCTGGTATATGCAATATATCAAGATGGCATAGATTAGATATGTATATCTACCTTCATAGGGGCGCCCTCTTTCGTCTTTGATGTGCACTTTCGTTTCTCCTCTCTTCCAGTTTCTTGAGTATCTAGATCAAATAATAATAATAATAATAATAATAATAATAATAATAATAATAATAATAATAATAATAATAATAATAATAATAATAATGCTGTGACATTTTCAAAAGGCTTATGTATTTCTAAACTTTTCTTTTCATAGGTACTCTATTAATAACTACCACAATTGGTTGATTCTTACTCGATGCAATAAGTGATATTTTCTATTTTCTTACAACCAGGTTTTCTAATATTGGATGCTTTGATTTCTTAGATGGCGCTGTTTTTTCAGCACTTTTAAAAGTAGTGGGAGCTAGTCAAGCCGTTATCGCAACTACTACTCATGCCATCTTCAATTTCGAAACGTAAATTGAAATATTATATAGAAATTGATAGAAATAATTACGTACAAATGGCTCCGTGGAGTGAAAAACAATAGTTTTTCGTTAATTTTTTTAATACTTAACCAAAAACTGAACAGCTTTAGCCTATGAAGTCAAGGCCGATCAGCAACCATTCATGAAAACAGCAGATAAAAAGCGAACACGTGTACAGTGAAACTTGCAGCTTTTTTCGGCCTGTAACCATGTATCAATGACCCCTAGCGCCTTGTCGGCAATCAGCAAGAGATCTTGTCGATCGGAGACGATTCAACACATCTATATCAGAACGGGTGCCTGGAGATAAACTTTCACATTTCACGCGACAATGCACGCGAGGAGCCAGCGATAGACGACAATGTCCGTGATTGTACTGGGTGTTCTGCGTCACGCTGATTTCTCTTAAACTGACTGCCAGTCTGTCAGAATTTCGCGTGTCGAGTCTGTAACGTGACAGGTTCGAATCGTCTTTAGCAAGCATGAAGGGTGTGGGGGAGCTATCCTTGGAGGTGCGATGCTGTACCGAGTCGATCTATATAGCTGGGCTATCTTGAGGCAACAATAGCACCAGTTGACCTGGTCACACACCTTTTTTGTTCAGCTGAATCACTAGCTGGCTCGACCGTTTTACCACGACGTTACAAGTAACCACTGCAGTGTGATAGAACTATCTAACTGAATGCTGGGCGCAGCATTCATTCGCAAACATGCTCAAACTCCTCGGCACGAGGATGTGCGTGTGGAGTAGCCTCTTGTTAATGCAGCTCCCACAAGGAAGTTCTATAAGCCTGAGAGAATTGATCACTCTAGGCATCTGAGTATTTATCAGACTCCCTCTGCATTTTGGCATTCGTTTCTGCTTACTCGCAAGCCTCATGATTGATTTCGTGAGGCGAATCAATAATAATTTTGACATTGCCGTGAACAAAGTGCAATCGCAATTACCATAAAAGATGTTGCTTAAAGAGAAACTGACACGCGTTGGCACAGGTTCACCTATAGGGCGAAGCAGAAGCACCGGAAGTTTCCTTCGTGGTTGTTTCTGGCGCTTCGTGTTGCCAGCGATGTCAGGGCTTGAAACACCGCACCTCATTACTTCATAGCTGATGAGCCGCTCAATCGAAGATCACAATATTTCCTTTAGGTTAACAGCTCTGTAGCGATTCATTCAAATTTGTGTGGTAGGTATTGCCAGATGTCAAGCGCACGATTAGCATACCTCATTCTTTGTAACAAAGGCCTCTATGAGGGCTGCGTAATCATGTCTCACGAACGGCTGAATTACAGAATAGCCAGAACAGTGCACACATTTTCACTACACTGCAACTGGTGCGGTGAGGATCTTTGTTTTCCGGGCGCAAGGTTAGAAGGAACGCACCTATATTATTCTAGGAACCATTCTGAATTGCATGAGTGTTTTATGCCAAGGTCCAACATTGCCCGGCTGACGTACTTTCGTCACGGAAGGGACGGTAAGATATATACTATGAGAAGGGAAAAACCAGGAGGCCAGAATCTGTCGCGCGGAATCGAACCAGCACCCTCTCGAATCTCAGCGCGGGGTGTTCACCACCACGCCACAAAACGTACGTTGTCTGGAATGCTAACGGCAAGCCAATAATATACACCACACATCATTTGGCAGTCCTCAGAGCTTCGAAATTTTAGCGCGTTTTTGTTCTCAGTGGTGATATGGCACGACGGGCTCACGTTGGGTGCGCTCTAAAGGTCGTCACCTCCACAAAGTGCCACCTCCACGGAGGTTGGTCTCCTCTGCGCGCACACTTATCCGAATCGTGATTTGGGAGAGGACGAAGGTCACTTCGCATGCTGCCATGGCCGCGTTTACAAAAGGAGAACGCTGCTGACACGCGACGCAAGAAGATATATGACAGTTGTTTGCGCTTGTGCGGCGTATACTTGTGCGTTCGTTTCGCGCGTCTTTGTGTTTGAACTGGATGCTTTAAGCGTCGAGCTCGGACAGTTAGTCCGTGCTCTTCCTGCGTATGCTAGTTTCGTGCTTTGTTTCTGATTGAGGTGTGCGCTGCAAGTTTCGAGCTGCCTGCCAATCTTAACGTAATATTGCAATTTGCAGCCGTTCATGAAACAACGCACAATAAACGCTCATCTACCTGTGTAAAGACATGTCTCACTTTTGTATATTAATAATAATAATAATAATAATAATAATAATAATAATAATAATAATAATAATAATAATAATAATAATAATAATAATAATAATAATAATAATAATAACAATAATATAATTAATAATAATCCTGACTACGTCCGCTGCAGGAGGCCCCGCCACAGTGGTCTAGTGGCTAAGGTACTCGGCTGCTGACCCGCAGGTCGCGGGATCAAATACCGGCTGTGGCAGCTCCATTTCCGATGGAGGCGGAAATGTTGTAGGCCCGTGTACTCAGATTTGGGTGCACGTTATAGAACCCCAGGTGGTCGAAATTTCCGGAGCGCTCCACTACGGCGTCTCTCATAATCATATGGTGGTTTTGGGACGTTAAACCCCACAAATCAATCAACGTCAACTGCAGGACAAAGACCTCTGGCATGTTCCACCAGTTAACTCGGTCGTGTGCTTGCTGCTGCCACTTTATAACCGCAAACTTCTTAATGTCATGTTCCCACCTAATCTTCTGTCTCCCCCTAACCCCCTTGCCTTTTTTGGGAATCCACTCAGTTACTCTTATTGACCATTGGTTATCCTGCCAAGGCGCTACATGCCCAGCCCATGTCCATTTCCTCTTCAGGATTTCCACTCTGATATCCTTAATACCGGTTTGAAGCTGCTGTGGGCCTTTTTTGCGGCTAACAAAACATAAGTTTGGGCGCAATCGTGTTAGACCTTCTCTCGATCGGTCAGGAAAAACCGACGCTGAGTGAGTTGATGCTTGGATATGAAAGTACATATGACTCATTTAACAGGCACGTGGCATGGGTGACTAAAAAACAATCAAAATCATAAACAGAGTGGCAGGTTTACTTCAAGATACTCTTTCCTACAGAAATAAATACTTTCTCAATAGTAAGTGTTGCGATGTTCTATCGACTGCAGACCACTCGTACAGATTCTGCCGCTCCTTTCCCGCATGGCGGCGCGGTTGTCGTTCCGTGAGGGTCTTATTCAATGTTACAGTAGTGTAGGTAGCTTTAGTATCTGTGAATACGGAAACTAGCCTCTTAGCAGGTGGCTGCTACTGTTAATTGCTCTCTGCTGGAATCAGTTCCATAGCCTCACGTTGGACTATGCGGGAAACACCGAGCCTCTAATTAGTCAATTCACAAAAATTCTACACGAGTGTTTACGGCAGCACCTTACCTCAATCGAATAGAGAGCCAGCCTGTAAGGAAGTGCCATTAATTGACGACTCAAGTTCTGAGAAAGTTGGGAAGTTGGGCGCACTCTAACAATCACAAGTGCCTCCAGTGATGAAGGGGTTTCATCGCGCAGCGTGAGTTTGGTGCTATACACTGGACGCAAAAAAAATTGTGCTAAACAGTGAAACACGCTGTGCGCATCAATTATTTAGACTACCTTTCGCTTTAAGCGCCTAATATTTGGATAAACACTTAACTCTATGAGAAAAGTGCACGGTGGCATATCTTTCCCACAATTTTAATATCTCGCACTGCACATCAGCTCCCATTTTTGGAAGGATATTATCGGTTATGGTTCAGAAACACCTCTTAGTAAACAGGTGATAAACCTCGTAACTGATGCCCTGTCGCGGTGGTCTAGTGGCTAAGGTACCCGGCTGCTGACCCGCAGGTCGCGGGTTAAAATCCCGGCTGCGGCAGCTGCATTTCCGATGGAGGCGGAAATGTTGTAGGCACTATATGCTCAGATTTGGGTGCACGTTAAAGAACTCCAGGTGCTCGAAATTTCCGGAGCCCTTTACTACGGCGTCTCTCATAATCATATGGTGTTTTTGGGACGTTAAACCCCACATATCAATCAATCAAACCTCGTAAATGATGGATATGGCTCCTACATAAAATTTTGTGTTTATTTGTGTTTCATTGATAAGATTTCACCAGGCTATGCAGTGCAATTTCAGTGTGCGCTTTGTCAGAAAGGAATATTTTTATTTGTGAAAGACAGAGAGAGAGTGAGAGACAGAGAGAGAGTGAGGAAGGGGGAATGGAAGACAGACAAATAAAGAAAATTGGCAGATCCCATTTTCTGTGAAAATTGATGAGGAGCGAAGCACGAATGAGGAAGGTCGATGTGCCACTTCAAAATGAGAACAACGTTACAAGGCGTACGTAAATTATCAATTACACGACTTCTATGTAATGATTATATTGTTTCGATGTGTCATTTACTTTCCTCGTCTATTGACGTCATGTGAGACCAAATTTAGTTTTACGTGACGTGTGTGGAGCTAGCGAAACGGCTGCGAGTACGCAGTGAGCGTAGCATGTAGTCATGTTTTGCACCACACGCATGTCATGATTATCATGCTTGGACGCATCATTTACTTTCGTCGTCTATTCACGACATGTAATACCAAATTTGGTATATATGGAGCTAGCGAAATGGCGTTGAGCACGGTATGAGCGTAGCATGTAGTCATGTTTTACATGACACGCATATCAATATTATCATGTATGGACGTGTAAGTTGCGAAAGGGCCACGAGCGCATCCTGAGTGTCGTTTGTTGTAATGTTCTTACATGACACTCTTGTCATGATTATAATGTTTGGATGTGTTATTTACCTTTGTCGTCTATTCACGTAACCTGATACCAAATTTGGTAAATGTGGAGCTAGCGAAATGGCCGCGAGCGTGCTATCAGTGTAGCATGTATTCATGTTTTATATTGACGCAAGGTAGGCTGGCAACTATAGTGGCCAGTCTCTGAGGAGGATAACAAAGTAGTTCTATGGGTGCGTTTTTGTGCTTTTGGCCTTTGGTACCGAAAGTAAACACCTTGTTTTGTGTCTGCGTCCCTGTCCTCATGACATTTTCTGGTGGAGGTGCTGGGTATGGTAGATGATACGGTCCCCAGAGAGCACCCCTGACACAAGCCCACCGAGTAGCTCAGTCGAACTCACCCTGTGCACACACGTTCCAGTCGTCGTCTCCAGGAACTCGAGCCACAGCATGGTTTGCTGCCTGAATGTCAGAGGACTATGAACCAAACACCCCCTAACGTCACCACGTCAGCACAAGCACACCTGGTTGTCAACCAACCCAAGACGCCGAACACATTTCACGGAGTTGCTTTCGAAAATGCGGACGACTGGCTCGAGAATTTCGACCTGACCGCAGTCATGAACAATTGGACCCTAGAGCGTAAGTTACGCTACGTGTGCTGCTTTCTCGAGGACTCCGCGAAAACGTGATTTGAGAGCCACGAAGCAACGCTTACCTCATGGGATGAGCTTCACCGGCAGTTCCTCAAGGCCTTTGCTCGAGAGGACAGGAAAGAGACAGCGGGGCGTGCTATAGAGGCAAGGGTTCAAGGCCCTAATGAAAGAGAGACGACCTTCATAGGGGACATGGATCGGCTTTTCAGGCGTGCGGAGCTCTTTATGACCGAATCCAAGAAAGTTCGCCTGCTAATGCATGGTGTTAAAGTAGATATTTTTGCCGGCCTGACTCGAAAGCCGCCTGCAACTTTCGCGGAGTACCACGTGGAAACCACTGTCATCGAGAGGGCCCTTCAACAGCGTCATAGGCAGTATAACCGCGGTGTACATCCACTCTCGGCAATGACATCAGCGCGTTGCCAGAGCTCATCAAAGCTCTCATCAAGAAGGAGCTACAAAAGATGAACATGACTGCCTACCCTGTATAGCACCCCTACGTTGCGGAGATGGTATGCGCCGAGTTGCGGGAAGCCGTTCACGCTTCCCAACAGTCCGAAGCGCCACAACAGCGGATGCGTTGAAATGAGCTACGCGGAAGCATTGTGACGTCGTCCAACGGGCAGTTCATCCAGCGTGTTTTACCCCAATGAGTGACGCGCTCAGCAAATGGAGGTAGGCTTCCGTCCTCGCAGCGCGCCATTGATCACCGAAGCACGACCAAGGAAGAGTGACATCTGGCGTACACCCGAACACAGGCCTCTTTGTTTCCACTTGGGGAAGCCGGACACGTCTACCGAACATGTCCATACTGCCTTGTGGGTCTCCTTGTATTTTCGCCTAAAGTCTCTCGTCCACGACCTGGTGAACAACCACTGGAAATAGAGAGTCTCATTTCGAATCATCCCAAACTCGAACATCAGTCGCATGGGCCCTGCTTGTCGTCACCTGCTCACTACAGGTCACGGAGACCAGCCTATTCACGCGGTGCTCCGAGACGCCGCTCACCCGGTCCTGCAAGTCGGGGAAACTGAGTTCAGCGACCTCCGAAGGTGAGGCCACTGATGATGACTACGGAAGATCCTCCACTACGACGACAGCGACGTCAACAAAAAGATGTACAGACGCAGTCAAACGAAGCACGAAGAGTGGTAACATCAAACATTGCGGCAAACGTGGATGACCAAGAAGTAATGGCGCTAATCGACACTGGAGCAGACACTTACATTATGAGCATGGGTCTTGCCTGCGAGATGAAGATTTCTACGCAGTGGGCTGTGTCCCAGATACGCACGGCAGGAGGTCATCTCCTCACTCCGGCGGTACGATGCACAGCACGAGTCAGTATTCACGGATTTACGTATCTCAGAGATTTTGTGATACCGCTGAGTTGCTCAAGGGACCTAATTCTCGGACTGGACTTTCTGCATGGTAATGGAGCCGTGATTGGCTTGCAAGAGTCACACGTGACGTTTTCAACGGCACACGCTTTAGTGCGCAACCCTCACGACAGTTGCGCCAATGCTTTGAGGATTGTCGACGATGACGTCACGTTAACGCCAAAGAGTTGCGTGTTGACCTTGGTAACCTGTGACATTTTCGTTGAATTCATCGACTATGAAGATATTTCAGAGGCAAATATCCCGCTGCTGCTCAAACGAAACATTTGCATAGCCCGAGGCCTTGTTCGGTTAGAGAACAAATGCCCTCGAGTTCTGCTGCCCAACTTCAGCAATGAGTTTCAGCACGTCCCTAGAGGCACCACTGTCGCTTTCCTCAGTGAAATCGCCGACTTTTCCGATGTTAGAATATTGGATACAACTTCAACGGATGCAAAAGCTTGTGCTCACCTGGGCAGCCACATTAACGTGAATCCAGACTTGCCAGATTCACAAAAAGAGCGGCTGCTAAACCTTGTGACGGAATGTTCGGGCTGCTTCTCCACACCATCGAAAGTCCAACGTACTACCGTTACAAAACAATGCATTTTTACTGAGGGGTTGGCGTGGCCTCTTCGCTAACATCCACACCATGTGTCCCTGAAGGAATGAGAGGTGATTAAGCGTCAAGTTAAAGAAATGCTTAATGATGATGTCGTTGAATTCTCGACAAGTCCGTGGGCTTCAGCTGTTACGCTTCTGCGTCGACTACTGATGGCCCAAATAAGTCACAAAGCGCGACGTTTATCCCCCTCAACAGATTGATGACGCCTTAGACCGTCCGTGCCATGCCTAGTTCTTTACACAATTAGATCTAAAGTCAGGGTACTGGCAAATTGAAGTTGACGAGGGCGACCGTGAGAAAACCACGTTCGGGACTCCCGACGGGCTCTACGAATTCAAAGTGCGGCCTTTCGGTCTCTGTCGCGCTCCTGCCGCATTTCAACGCATAATGGATACTGTACTCGCTGGACTGAAGTGACAGATGCGTCTTGTATACTTGGATGACGTCGTTGTGTTTTCAAGCATGTTTGACGAACTTCTTTTAAGGCTAAAAAGTGTCCTCACTGCAACACGAAGAGCAAACCTTACTATCAAGTCCGAAGAGTGCTACTTTGGCTATCAGGAACTCAAGTTTCTCGGCCACGTAGTGAGCCCGGGGGGCGTGTGACTAGATCCAGAGATGTTGGCTGCCGTTGCCGAGTTCCCTCATCTTAGAGACAAGAAGGCTGTTCAGCGATTCCTCAGACTCTGTGCCTACTACCGCCGTTTTTGTGGAAGGATTTTCGAAAATTGCGGAACCTCTTACAAGACTGACATGGCAAGATGTGCCCTTCATATGGACGGACGAACAACAACAAGCCTTCGTAGAACTACGCAATCGACTGCATACAGCTCCAGTGCTGGCACATTTTGAGGACACTGCCAACACTGAGATTCACACGGACGCCAGCAACGTAGGAATCGGAGCCATTCTAATTCAATCGCAGGACGGCGCAGGCGTGTGATCGCTTACGCAAGCCGCAGTCTCACACAAAACAGAGGCAAACTACTCTACCACCAAAAAAGAGTGCCTTAGCAGTCGATTGGGCCCTTTGCAAGTTTCGACCTTACCTACACAGCCGGCCATTTTGAGCGGTCAGTGACCACCAATCTCTTTGTTGGCTTGCCAATCTACGCGATCTATCAGGCCGCCTCACGCGATGGAGCCTCCGCTTTCAAGAGTACGACATACCGGTAGTCTATCGATCAGGACATAAGCATACAGATGCGGACTACCTGTCTCGTGCTCCTATTTCCCTGACATCATCCGACACTGAACAAGATTTACCGTTTCTTGGTATCGTCTATGTGGTGCGGATGGCTGAACTTCAACGTAAGGATACTCAGCTACTTCCTGTCGTCCAGTATATGAGTGCGCTTGCGGGATTCTGTGCCGACCGGTTGTGCCCTTGCGATCTCCGACCACAGCGCAGCTCTGGCCGACTGGGTTGGTCCTACGCCACCTCCTGCCACCGGTCCCCTACGACGACGACATCGTAGCTCTGGCCGACTGGATTAGCCCTACGCCATCTCTTGTCGCCGACAAAAGCTCTCGCAAGTGGTGCCCCGTCCTCAGACTCCTGAGACCATGTTTCATCTTTCCTATCTCTTTTGTCGTCGCTCACTGTCCTTGGGCATCTCTCTCTCTCTCCTCTGCCTCTAAACCTTTAATCCTATCCTTTTAAGTCCTCTTTACCCCAACCCTTGTGAGCTACTGTTGAGGTGTCGCACGCATATGCAGACAGTTACGGGGCTCACTTTTCTCTTCTTTCCCCTCTTATAACCACAACCCCCTCCCCCATCAAGTATCTTCACGGAGAAGACACTATCGTCCCGCGCCTGCTTTCACGTTGATTAGTATTGTACTGTCTGCGGAACAATATTCTCTACAAGAGAAACCTTTAGAGCAGCCAGGAAACTTTTCTTCTCGCCCTTCCAACGGCACTGCGTGAAGAATTTCACAGGCGTGCCACTATAATCCTTCTGCCGGTCACTTAGGCTTCGCTAGGACATTAACGTGCATCTGACAAAAGTACTATTGGCTACAGCTGTACTCGTCCGTTCAGCCCTACCTCCAAACCTGCCGTGACTGTCAGAGGTGTAAAGTTCAACCTGTAAAGCCTGCCGGCTTCCTCAGCCTTTATATCCACCTCGAGCACCATTTCAGCAAGGGGTAATGGATCGTCTTGGTCTATTCGCTACGTCATTTTCAGAAAATAAGTGAATAAACGTTGCAACCGAATATCTGACTTGCTAAGCAGAAACCAAGGCTGTGACTTGAGGAACTGCAGTTGAAGTCGCCAGATTCTTTGTCCACGACTATGTTTTGCGTCATGGTGCACTTGCTGTTCTCATAACCGATCGCGGAGCAGCATTTACGGCAGAGTTATTGTGACTGGTCTCCAAGCTGACGCATACCAACCACGGGAAAACAACAGCTTATCATACCCAAATGAACGGCTTGACGAAGCGGTTTAAAGAAAACACTGGCCGACATGCCATCTATGTTTGTTGATGTAGAGCACAAAAAGTCGTTTGAAATTTTGCTGTACGTCACGTTTGCTTATGCTCATAATGCCACTGTAAAGAGACCCCAGACCTAACGCCAATCGAGCTTGTTTATGGCCGTCGCGTCATAACACCATTAGAAGCTATGCTCCCCGTTGACCCGGACACCAGCGGAAATGACCGCGTTGACGACTTCGTTCAGAAAGCCGAGGAGGCCCGGCAGCTTGCCCGGAACCGCATTCGCACGCAGCAAGATATCGACGCTCACCATTACAACCAAGGCCGAAGGAACGTCCATTACCAACCAGGTGACTATGAATGAGTGTGGACACCAACTCGACCTCGTGGGCTTTCGGAGAAGCTATTGCGATGCTACTTTGACCCTTACAAAGTTCTGCGCTGCGCCAGTGACGTGAGTTACGAGGTAGTTGCCCAAAGCACCGATACCAGTTCAAACCGATGACGTTCACGTCCAGAAGTAGTTCACGTGGTACGGATGAAACCATACCACGCCCGTGAGTTATCAACACTGCGAACTTTTTTTCTTATTATCTACAACAGCGTGAAGTTGTTGTTTTTTACGTTGCCGTGACCATCTTTCTCCATGGCCATCTTCAGCATCATAGTCAAGCGACGGGGATGACCACTTTTGAAAGAGGGGAATTGACTCAAGGTAGGCTGACAACTATAGTGGCCAGCCTCTGAGGAAGATAACGAAGTAGCTTTGTGGGCGTGAGCTCTGGTGTTCGTACTTTTGGCCTTTGATACTGATAGTAAACGCCCTGTTTTGCGCCTGCGTCTCTGTGTACTTGTGAGAATATGACACGCATATGATGATTATTATGTTTGAACGTGTCATTTACCTTCGTCGTCAATTCACGTCACCTGATACCAAATTCGGTATATGTAGAGCTAGCGAAATGGCCGTGAGCGCGCTATGGGGGTAGCGTGTAGTCAAGTTTTACATGGCACGCATATCAAGATTATCATGTTTGGACGTGTGATTTACCTTCGTTGTCCACTGACGCCACGTAATAACGATTTTCGTACATGAGGAGCTAGCGAAGCAGTTATCAGCACGCTATGAGTGCAGCATGTGCTCATGTTCTTACATGACACGCATCTCATGATTATAATGTTTGCACCAGTCATATAGCTTCGTTCAGAAGTCACGTGTCATAATGTCAAACTTAGTATATGTGAAGCCAGCGAAACGACCGTGAGTGCACGATGAGCATGGCGTGTAGTCATGACTAGTTATAACATAAAAACCATGACACACATACCATAATTTCCATGTTAGGGCTTGTCATTTATGTTAGTCATGCAGTCATGTCACATCATATCAGTTTTGCAATATATCAGATGAATGAGCCACCACACGAGCAGCAAGACCATGAAATGTAAATCATGACATTCATGACATACGTTTCATGATTTTCATGTTATGACTTTTTATTATTTTATTATTCAAAATACCTTACAGACACAACAGGGCATTGTGGAAGGGGAGAAAAAAAGGGAATACATACATGAATTGGTACACTTTCCATACAAACAAAAACATAAACTAAATGTCAATTATTATACAAGTCCTAACAGGAATATCCGTTCAATATCTGTTCTTCCTGTTTTATCTAAGAATGCCATAAACGTACGCTTGTACAAATTTTTCGACAAGTATTATGTGATCAGTGAGGCTCAGCATGGTTTTCAAAAAAATAAATCTTGTGAAGCAGCTTTGCTTAATATTAAACATGAACTGATCACAAACATCAAACATAGACAGTACTCACTAGGTTTGTTCATAGACTTTACAAAGGCGTTTGATTCGGTATGTCATGAACTACTTACGGCTAAACTTAGCAAGTATAGTGTACGTGGTGTGGTTCTTGAGGTAATGAAAGACTATCAAACAAACCGCCATCAATATGTTTGCATAAACAAAAGTGCATCCACTTACTTAAACATAACAAGAGGAGTACCACAAGGGTCAATTCTTGGTCCTCTATTGTTCATAATTCATATAAACGACCTGTGTGATATCCCATGTTCTCCCAAGTTAATAATGTATGCAGATGACCCTAACATATTCTTTAGCGGCACATCTATTCTAGAGCTTGAACACCCGGTTAATAACTACCTAAGACAGTAGTCTGCGTATCTTAGTTTGAATAAACTGCAACTAAATGTTAGTAAACCGAAATACATTGTCTTTGCCCCACCTAATAAGCCGCCGAACTATAGTTCAACTGTTTTATTTGAAGGCAAAGAGATAGAGCAAGTCACCAGCCAGAAGTTCCTAGGTGTATGGTTTTCTGAAGGCTTGACATGGAACACACATATAAAAAAACTAGCGGTAGAACTCAGTAAAACCGTTGGATGTTTATATAAGCTCAGCATAGTCTTACCAAAATGGTTACAAATAGAATTATATTATGCCCTTTTCTATTCTAAAACGACATATGGTATCTTGGTATGGGGTACTACTACACAAAGAATAAAAAAATTGCTAGTTCTTCAAAACAGAGTTTTGCGAGCATTTGAGCAATACCATGGTATTATCAGGGACTTGAAAACCAAACCACTCTTTGAAAAATATGCATTACTAACGGTAACAAAACTGTATCATTTCTAGCTTCTGCAATAGATTAAACACAACAAACCACTGTGTCTTCAGAACCCGACTGACAACACTCATTAAACCGTGCGTCAGCAACGCCGGAAAATCCCAGCAATAAGAACAAGCTATCGCAAGTAACACGTTCAGTATCAAATACCCACAATGTTAAATTGTTTACACGGTCTCATAGATTTCAATTCTGTACCTTCGAACACCATTATCAAGTCCATCCTAATGAACCATATTATTGAGTATGCTTATTAAAGTTTCTGTTCCAGATTTGTTACCTTCTATCTATCAATTTGAGTTATGTGCTGTTTCTTTTTTATGCTTTATTTTACATCCTGTATGGATGAAGTTTCTTTTCACAAGACGCTTTTGTGATGAAGTGCTTTTCTAATGTTTTCCCTGAAATTGTGTAACAAGACCATGCTAAATTTTGTTGCATTATGGTTTATTTGTCATGTTATTTATATATTTCTGGGTAGTATTTGTTGTGTTATATATTTATTTCTGAAAGCATATGCGACAGATTGAGCGGCCTGCGTGCCAAACTGTATTTAGGGGCACAGGCCCCATGTCAGGCTATATAGCCTTTAGCCTCTGCTCCCGATCCTGTAAGAATTTTGAGGGCAAAATAAACTTCAATTCATTTATGCTCGTCATAAAGTCATGTTCATCACACAGACGCCGCAGGACAACCGACCGAGCTCCTGGCGTAAGATGCTACGCATATAAAAAGATTCTATCAATGCCTATCGTGAAAATAAGATTATAGTGTCTAGTAAGTATATTCTAGTCACTATAATAAAATTAACCTGGAAAGCAAACCTTGCAGGTTATAATATATCAAGAAGAAGGATATTGATATGTGGGGTTTAACGTCCCAAAACCACCATATTATTAGAGAGACGCCGTAGCGGAGGGCTCCTCAACTTTTGAATACTTGGGGTACTTTAATGTGCATCGAAATCTGAACACCCGGGTCTATGGCATTTTCGCCCCCATCGGAAAGGCAGCCGCCGCAGCCAAGATTCGACCATGCGACCTGCGGGTCAGCAGCAGTGTACCTTAGCCACTAGACCGCAGTGGCGGGGCAAGGAGAAAGACGTCACCATTTAAAGCAAGTCTGCGTTTCACTAAAATGTGCAGCTGTAAAATGAGATTTGAAATAGTATATGAACGACGTGGTCATGCTGCGGAAGAGCTAATGCATTGGCGGATGGTGTTTCGAAAGAAATTGTGAAATTCTTTTCCTGTGTTTGTTAGATTATTCTATATGAAGACACGAAGCCCTGTCTTCTAGGTGCTACTCCGGAAAGGTGAACATGTATGCGACAGAGATAACTAAACACAGTTGGAGCACAGGTGGGAGAAAACCCTGGAAAAAGCTTTTCACCATCATCTAATGCGTAAGAAAACCTGAGTTATGCATTATTTTTTTTCATAAATATTTGTCTCAGACGAACAGTGTTTACGCAGGCTTTGGAATCGAGTTGGTTCGCAAGTCACTGAGTCTTTGCAAATATGGCGCTCATATCATCCATGCATGCCTACCTTTTGCGACTAATACATTGCGAAGACACAATCAGTTGTCAATAAAGGCTCAGCAGTGGTTAAGCATGTGTACATGATTTTAACATACATGGAATGAAATCTCGGTGAAAACTTCTGTTCACCCTCAGACTCTCTGCTGTTACGACGGAAGCAAAAATGGAAAGGTTATTTTATAGAATGACTAAAAAAAGCGACTTTTGAACGTTCTAGAAACATTGAAACAAGAGGTGTCGCTACGGTCAACATGCAGACAAGTTGACGTGTCTTCAGCAACACTTACGGTTCAAACATTTTTCATTTTTCAAGCTTTTATCTTTTCCTGAACCTCCGACCGTGCACAGATTCAAGCACATTGGTTGGTTATTTGTAACAAATTTTAAACTGTAGTAAAGTACAGTATCTTGGTAATCCGCAATGGTAATAAAATTTAGAATAGTCGATAAAGTAGGATGTTAAGGTACCTTACAAAAACGACCACAAAGTAGAAAAACACAAGGAACAGAGACGAGCGCTGACTCGGCATAGTCGGGGAGTCAGGTCTTGGCAGTGTCCTTTCTGTTGTCTACTCGGTCTTCGTCTCTTCTACGCACTGCTTAAACGTCGTAACCTGCCTCATTCCGGCGGCTCTATTAACAAACATGAAAATTTGTTTCTATGGCGCTAGTTTTTGGAAAATTGATCAAGTCATTGGAAGCCAATGAAATTAGAAATCTATTTGTTTTATATGCTGTCGGGGCGCTGCACAGCCATTTGAGTAAGCCGAGCCACGGGCGTCCCAAATAAATCGGCCAATATCGCGGAGCTCGCATTTCTCTCAATCTTCTCGCTATTTCTGCTGTCGAATTACGTGCGCAAAGCAGACCCCTAATGCTACGGAAACTAAGCCAGCGGTGATTCCACGTCTGCAGTGCACTTCTGCGGTGACTACGTTCCGTGCAACCGAACTATCATGTGAAATGACCCCATCAGTGCAGTGCCGCTTGCCTAGAACTACGTACTTCTGGTTGGGTAATCCCTTCTCCACGTCTGCAGAAACCAGATGCCTGCGAGTATAAATGGCACATACAACCAAAGCCCACTTAAGCTTCTCCGAGAAGTGGATCAGAGATGCGCATCTGTATGATGTTTCGTACAGGGCGCAGCGTTCAAGGTTTCAGGATTGAAGAAACAGCGAACGCAAAGTGCCCTCTGCCTACGCCTTTGTGTCCCTCAGTGGTGCTGGTTGTCCTGATTTTCCGCGGAATGGCTGCTCTTCCCATTACGGTGGTTTCATGTCACAGTGCACTGCACTGCTCTGTAGCTGTAATCAGGGGAGCGTAACTCGACATTCAAGCGGCCATCACAACCCTCGCATCTGTGGGAAATGGCACTTCGAGCCCGTATGAACCAGGCTGGTTTGCACAGTGCCTCTCGTATATTGTCATGCACGGGCCTCCGTAGATTGAACCACGGGCGCCGTAAAAACCAGTGGTTTACGCACGCGCGCGTGGGTAGATATCGCAATGTGGACCACATCTAATACGCTTTCACTGTACAGAAGCGAGAGCTGATAATTAATCCTGCTGTGTTCCCAGAATTCACTTCCTTAGTTAAGGATAAAAAAAATATTCGCGCGAAACAAGGTACATAAATGCAGTCATCTGGAACTAATCATTTCAAAAACTGCAACGCATGGTTCATAATAAAAGTGGTGAAAACAAACGTGAAGGTAGCATATACAAATTAAATTCGATCGCATGCCTGAAATTCAATTAGGTCAGCTTTTTAGGCGCACATGCTGAACATTAAAGGTGTTGAACTAAACATTTTATGCAGGCAAGATTTTTTTCTTTAAGGCGAGAGCTGTGGACGAAGAGGCACACCAGCAAGTACTGCTAATAGATAAATGTGTGGTTCATGTGCTCTGGCTTGGCATGTAAAGAGTCATTAATGTAGTAGTCAAAAGATGAGGATGTGAGGTGAGCTGGAGTGGAGAGTCGCATCGAATCGAGAACGTAAACTCTTTCCGGCATAACTTCAGTGGCACGAGTCTCTAAACCTTCGTATTTTTTGAAGCATTTCTTGTCGACCACTTGCTTCTGGTTTTCTGAATGTTCGAGAAATTTTATGGGAAACATAGAAGTGGTAGGAAACCGATGGCAACTGTTCAAGCTCAGAGCCATATTGGTATAGTAAGGTCAAATCAGTGGGCACAAAATATAAGGGAAGGGTTGGAGGAGGCACTTCTTTTGATTATGTGAAAAGTGCACCAAATCTTTTTTTTTCGTTTACTTACATGCACCTGTATTGACAATGGTGAAGTGCAATTTTACTGAAGTGGTAATCAGGGCTCGTTAATAGTTCGTTTTTAAGAAGAGCGAAATCACTATGCTTGTGGGTTTGTTTCTGTATCTTCTACGCGTCACTGTTCCAAGTGCGCTTTTATTGTTCTTAAAAAGGAAGTGCTGTTTTATGGTTATCAAGGTTTCTGACGATAACAATGGCCATGGACAATTGATGATGCACTCTAAGAGCCATTTACTTGCTATTCTTACCATTTCTAAACCGTGGTCCAAAGGCAAGTCATTACGGGAAGCATGACATCCCTTCGTTCTCATTTTAGGATGCAAAACGTTTTTTTTTTTGCGCTTTTTGCACTAGGATTGCAAGAGGGGTGGGGGATTCCTAGCGGTGAGACTTCATCGACACTACGCACGCCAGTGCGTATAACGGGGAAACATAACTTCCTTTAACATAACGGTCACACAACTGTCAGAATAATTAATGAACTTAATTGAATGCATTGATCTGGAGAGCAAACGCTTCTCTCGTGCACAGCTGAGATCGTTGCGGCAGCTGGCGGAGCAAGATCTCTGAGATCAGCTGGCTAAGAGAGCAGCTTTGACAGCTTGCGAAACCCACACATAACGCAGACAAACATCAATCAAAGAATGGGGGGGGGGGAGAGATAATTTTTATACTTCAGACTAGTCAGCGGAAGTAAATGGTGAGTCTGAGGGAACGACAATGATTACACTGGCGGGCTAGGCGTGGAAAGGTGAGTACTGCCGCTATCTTGTAGGCGTTTGGGTGGATTGATTCCCTACGGAGTGCTTCTCCAATAACGTTAATGACAGGAATGTCATTTTTCGTATTCAGCAGTATTCCGGCGTTAGCGAGGACATAACGTGTTTCCCCTTAGCGTTGTGAAAGTCGTGATAAGGTCGTAGGAGAGGAGAGGAGAAGAATCGAGAGTATATGCAGGGAGGCTAACCAAGCTACAGGTCGGAAAATACTAAAGTGTCACACTGCTAGCGCGATCAATATCAGGCTACGCGGGATCGTGTGTGGATTTCTTTAAAAGTGGACGTGCACTTCGTGCAACTTAAACGACGCAATTTTATATTGTGTGATTTGCCTCCATCACTTTAATAAGGATACTTGATACAGTACATACTCCATTAATGGTAGGTGCAATCACTCAGCGCGAGCAGGCTCACACTGACAGGCAGCACAGCCAGCACACGGAAATCCGCAGACACAAAGGAAGATATCGCAGGTAGCGCGAAAGCAAGTCACGTGCCAAGCAAACGCATACCCGTGAGGTAGGTTTGCTAACCCCCGTGTTCTAGACGTCCCTTCACTCAACGCTTCACCTTCACTTGAGAAAGCACTTCGAATCTCCGATAATGTGCTGCAATTCTTGGGCATCACAGCGTCATTTTCAGCCGAGCAGTGGCACAGTCTTCAACTCTGACAAGTGAAGGGTGAAAGTCGAGTCGAAGAGCGTTTGTGAATACAGGGGTTACACTCCCGCCACGCCCCTGTCGGCATCTTGAAGGGCTCCACATCTCGCTCAGTGGCGCGGAGTTTACTTCAAAATTGATTTTAAATATGTTTAGGTTGCATTAGCCTTTTATATTTACTAGATGCGTATGACTAAGCATCTATTGCACTGACTATCTCGCCTTCAAAATTTTGTGCGAGTGCTCCTTCAAGTAGCTTGATTCGTGTTGAACCACACTTAAGCCGCTTAATTGCTTCAAGCTTATCGCTGACTTCACGCAGTGTTTTTTACTTTGTTATACATACATTAAATCTTTACTGACATATTTGTATGTTTACTAAACATTACGTCCCTCGATGCAGTATGGATTCCCAATCAAGTCACTTGATCTACCCTTCCTTCTTCCTTATCTCATTCGAGCGCGGTGGTCAGCTTCTCTTCATTTTTTCTTCTTGAAGCACGTAAGCCCCACGTGTCACATTTTAAATGGCATGTATTTAAATGCCATGTATTTAAATGGCGTGTATTCGCTTTAGAATATCGGCTACATTACATTGCATCCAAGGTAATCGGCACCTTAACGCTTTAGAATCACTTGTTCCGAGGAAATACTCGATAAGGGGTCGGTGTACAGTGCCTTAATACTTTGCGTTGAGAAATCCATTCTGTAGACGGATTGTAGATGAGCTGCAGCCATAAACATCATGCCCAGTGTGGTGTTTTCCAAACAAGTCGAGGCATAAGTTGTAACTTTGTTGACTCCGGCATAAAGGCGTAGCCTATGAGTACCTTCCTGACCGATGAAAATTATTCTCTGGAAGGTGCAGCGAAGGTATGGAAATTTGCAACAGATAAAAGACGGCACCATAGGAAGGAAATAGCAGCAGCAGCTGAGTTATACAAAGTCCAGTTCTTTTTTTTTAAATGTGATTCTCTTAAATTCGCCAGCATGAACATTCGCCACATTTGTGTTAGCCATAAATTTGGTTATTTTATAACTGTACCTTCGATTACTCTAAATCATTGTCAACACCAGCAACATAAACACCAGTAAAAGTAGATTTTGCGAAACTAACACTCTATCTTCAAATTCCTGCCTAACTTTCATCACTCCTCAACCTAAAAAGCGATATGTCAAAATAAAAACTTGTTATTAAGTTTGAGGTTGCAACACAATGCACAATGTTCAGGTGATTTCTATATTTTTAAAGATTTCAAATTTTTTGTTGAAATAGAAAATAAGCAAAAAAAGAGTTGTCACCGTTACTTGGTGCGAGCTACCTTGTTCCACTTGATTGTTGCAAATAAAGAATTAAAAAAAGACGCTTGTAATTCCTTGCGTTATACAGGCCACGACAGAAAGCTATACGCAGAGGCTGCATAGCGGAGACAATGATGTGGGATATGGTGACGAACGCCTATGTAGACTCTCTGTTGCACCACGACTTGTCCTCGTGAGACATTGTAGACAAGGCCTGTCGTTTCTGCGTCCATCATGTTGAATAAGGAAATGCAGAGGCTTCCCTATTGGAAAAGAAAAATAACGGCAGATCCACGAGGAGAATGATGATGGGATTGGGCGAAGCTTCTGGAAGTAATACCGTGAAATTTTCTTCCGTTAACTCGCCTGGCGATATGCGCGCTTCCTTGCTGCTTCCCATTGTTCAACGTTTTCAAGATCTGCTTCGCGATGTTGACATGCTGCCTCGGCCTCTCCTTCCCGTACGAAAGGATCTTGCCGACGCTGACGTGCCGCTGCAGCTGCTTGTTCACGTACAGCGAAATCTTGCCGACGCTGCCTTGCTGATGTGGCTTCTTGTTCCCGTACAGGAAGATCTTGCCGATGCTGACGTGACGCTGCAGCTTCTTGTTCACGTACGGCGGGATCTTGCCGACGCTGCCTTGCTGATGTGGCTTCTTGTTCCCGTACAGGAAGATCTTGCCGATGCTGACGTGACGCTGCAGCTTCTTGTTCACGTACGGCGGGATCTTGCCGACGCTGCCTTGCTGATGTGGCTTCTTGTTTCCGTACAGCAAGATCTTGGCGGCGACGTCGCGCAGCTAGCCGGCGCGCTTTTGTATCGCGTGCTCTCAGTTCAGGGTCCTGTCTGCAAGCGCGCGCCACCACTGCCCTGCGCGTCCGCCTTTCGGCATCCTTATCCATACGAGCACACACCGACGGCAACGAGCATCGGCAACTACAAACCTGTATCGATATGATTTTGATTATAAAACCATTGCTTTAGAAAACACCTGGCGTCTTTCGTTAAGAAGCTGGCGTCTTCTTTTTCTTTTGCTTGAGAAACATCTGGCGTCTTTCGTTGGTTTATTTCATCAATGAACGGCGTTTTGAACAAATATTTTATTGTTTAATCACGCACAGGAGAAATCTGACCATGCACTACCTTGGAGGTAAACAATGGCTGCTACTGTGAATGAGAGACTGCAGAAGTCGCCTTTTAACACTTCTACTTCTACTAACGTTTCCCACTAGAAAATTCCAATGGCTGCTAATGGGCAATGAGAGACAGAAGAATTCAGGTTTTAGTTAACGCGTACGCTACGATTTTTTTTGTGTTGTTCAAGAACGCACAGGAGAAATCTCCCACCACCACCACCTTGGAGGTGAAAGCGTAAAACTGGTTACACACTACGACCACGACTACGACAACGAGGGACGAAGGGTGCCGCTATAACGAGCTTCACCCCTAAAACCAGCGCCACTGGGTACCAGCGTCCAGCGCCATCCCTGATTATGGGCTCAGTATGGCGCTGGTACCAGCGCCTTCCAGCGCAGGTACTGGGACGCTGCCACTCCAGCGTCTGAGTCCTCTGCGCAAAATGGCCTCATACGGTTAAAACGGGGGTGCCCATTCGCCATAAGTAAATGAATATATAAGTAAAATAGCGCGCACTCACAATGGAAACAAAAAATGAAAAATTACAAAAAATAGAAAGCCTTCTGACGGAATTCGAATTCGCCACTACCTGATTTTGAACCGAGTACGCTACCCACTTCACCACGACCTGCGTATGGTGTTGTAAAGTAACTATTTATCTGTAGAACGCGCCGTTCAACTTCATGTTTACTAGTCGCATAGTCCAAACTGACATGATATTCCTTTCCAAAAAACAATTGCGTCTTGATTCGACAGTGACGAATGGCTTCCGGGCACCGAATGACGTGCGAATATTAGCTAGAGCGCGAAGTTTTTGAAGCATCCGCATCTTAACTCTGAAAAATCTCAAATTGACTGGAGGAGCAGCCACAGAGTGTCAGCTGATGCTGCCGATAGTTTTTTCCTGGTAGTCGGTTCTCGCACTTGCAACTTGCAACTGGTCAATATGTACAGATGATTTGAATGTCTTGTTCGGCAGATATCCGCGCACACGAGTGAATACCGAGTTTTTTTTTTTTTTGGCGCAAGTTACGATGTAGCAGTACACATCCGGCGTGCCAGATTAAATATTTGCAGTTATATCGATACCTGCAATTAAGAAACCGCCAAAGAAATGACTAATGCAATCCACTGACAAAATATGCCAGTATGTTAGTTCACTAACGCGTACCAAATTACCAACTCAAAATTGCGTGTTCTTAAATACAATTCAGAGAAGTACCGGCTCCTACGCTCAAAAGGAAGCTTTCGGTGACAGCCTAAGTTGCTGAAAGCATGACACATGGATTGTCGCCGCACCTTGTGTGGGCACCGCACACACGAATAAATGCTCGATTTATGCTCAGAGATGTCTAATCTGTAGTTTACAGTTATTTTTACACTTTAGAATTGTGTCTACCTAACGTAAAAAGCGCCGGAAGCATGTACACCGATGCGGATGGCACGATATATGCCTCGCTGGGACGAACACTTGGCTAAGGCCGCTTTGGAAGCAGCTGAGTTGCGATGCTTGAACTTTCTGCATTTGAGCTTCGCAACATTTCTAACTGTTACCTAAACTGTACCTCAAGTAAGTAGAAGGTCAATCATTGCCAGACATGCATTTAGGAAGTGGCGATACCGAGCGACAGTCATTTTTTAGCCTACGCTGGCAGTATACAGTGGGCGTGCCAGTGTACAGATATATGCAGTTATATCAAGAACAAAAATTTAAAAAAAAGAAACCGTAGAAATTGCAATGTAATCCGCTGAAAACGTATGCCAGGGAGTCAGTTTACGAAGGCGTACCAAATTACCAATTGGAAATTGCGTGTTGTTACATATCAGTCGGAGAAGTACCGGCTAAGTGCGGCCGGCAGCTTTCGGTGGCAGCATGCGTAGCTGAAAGCGCGACGTTCGATCGTCAGCGCTCCTTGTGCAAACATCGACCCAAGACATAATGGTTGATTTAGGTTTATGTATGTTTAAACTATACGGTTATTCTGACACCTTAAAGTTGTGTGTACTCGAAGCAAGAAGTGCCGGTAACATATATACCAACGCGGTCGACACGACAGGTTTAATGCTTGCTGTGCCAGCCACTAGGTAAGACCGCTCTCGACGCGGTGAGTTGGGATGGTTCAAGATTCTGCATTTGAGCTTCGGAACATTTCTATTTCTTACCTGAAGTAAGTAGAAGGATAAGCATGGCTAGACACACATTTATGTGGTGTGGCGGAATCGAACGACAGCTTTTTTTCTCGCCTCCGTCGGGAAACCTTGCGAAGCAATCGAGAGAGCTCCTTTACATTTCGTCAACTTTGCGGCAAAAACAATTTCCTGTTTCTGTTAGGAGTGGCGTGCAGCTACATGCTTACAAACACTGCAACTTGGATTCGTTACAGCAATACACGGATGATGCGAATTTGGCCGGTATGCGCGGGGGCATATGCGAAAAAGGTGCATTATAACTGCTGCGATACGTATGTGCGCCGCAAAAATTACGTACGCTCGGTATTCATTGGGGTAGCGTCTCTCCGTGCCGTCGATTCAAGCGTTTTATATTCAACGACACCGATACATACCACGGCACACGCTACAATAACGTGCACGCTGCTCTGGTAGAAACAGTTCATGCTCCAGTATTCACTAGCGCTTGCCAGTGAAAATTCCAGCGCTTCTAGTGCTTCGAAGTGTGCCCCACACACTAAACAAAAATGACCTAAAATAACCTCAAAAACTGGTTAAACCATTTGTCCTCTAGCGCACTACCTTTCCTGGGTTTTTTTTACCACCTACTACCGAGGTAAAAATTTACTCTCGTGCTAACTGAGTTTTTGAACGTAGCGAGAGTAGTAATTATTTACCCCAGTGAGGTTTTCAGCGAGTATAGAGAGAGTAAATTTTTACTTCCTTCACAAGGTTTTTGAGGTGATTACTGGGAGTTATTTCTGGTGGTAAAAAAAATCACGGCTGCAGCTGCATTCGCCCAGAGTTGACAACTTTATTGAATAGCAGAATTTATTGAATTTATTGAATGGCAGAATTGGTGACACATAGATTCACATACAGACAAACACGCACACACAACAAATGCAGAATAATACACCACTAGAACAGACTGCACGCGTTGCTCAACTACACTTCGAGAATCCGGTATATATATAGGCCCGACTTTTTGACCGGCCAAGTAGTACCGGTAGGAGAGCTCTTTTTTTCCATCGATTAACAACAACGCTTGAAGGTGCAAGCGTAAGCTTCAGGTGGGCTGCAGGGCACTAAATGTCACACCGACCTTTTATTATAAATCTACACGATCTCACCTTTTTGATTATCCAATAATTGCTTGGCAGACCGGGCTCTTTGCCCCACGCGTGTTAACACTGCTGATGCACAAGTCCACAAAATATACCTAAGTACGCACAAAGCATGGTAGCTCAATGATTTTCATTCAGCGACGGTGCACAAACACAGTAGCAGCACGTATTCATCACAACGGGCGTAGAAGAGCAGTCCACGCCTGCATACAAGCTGCTTACCGACGGCGTTCTAGGCCTTTTTGAGGAGCACGGCTATCCGATAAAAAACAGCTGGCGATCACAGAACACATATCCTGTGCGAATTTCGTCGTCATTTCAGACACAAATGAACACGTCACCGCTATCTTACGGGGACGGGGCGGTGTATGCACACTTCCAACGAAAGACCGTGTACTATCCGGGTTTTCTTCGTGCTCACGGGCAGCCTCTTGTTGTTTCCATCTGCCGTTGTTTCCGTCTGTTTGAGAACAGTTGGTGCATGAGGTGGGCCATTCGGGCAGCACTTTACTCATGCAGGCATCGCCTATTGTGGAACAAAATATATGCGATGCTTCTTTCACCTGCCCCGGCGACACACTCCCACTGGTCACTGGTGGCCACGGCTGTGTGACGACGACAGAGTGAAGCATTTTGCTTATTGCTTCTCCAGCAGGCAAGCACGGACGATGACACCAGATTGATTTTGTTACCACTGGCAGATCTTCACAATTCGGCTTGGAAGTGAGATATCCGCGACGTGCAGGTTCGGAGGCGCTCGGAAGAGCACGGTCGCTCGGTGATGTAGGAAACACGTGAGATCCATCAGCCCAAGCAGACACACAGATACCGAGCTTCTTGCACTGTCTGTCTCCAGGGCCACCGCCGAGCAAAAGCAACATTTTGCGAAAATATGCCGGACAGCATTCCACAGCAGGTTTTCTTTTTTTTCCTCTTTTGAGAGCCCCCCCCCCCCCCCCATCTTTTTTTTTTCGTTCAAAGAATGTTGTTCTCGCTTGTTGTGCTTATGCTGCCCCCAGTTCCAGTAAAAGTGCGCTGACTCGAGGTCAGTCCAGAGGCACGGCGATGCAAAAAAAACAACAAAAAAAAAACATCTGTGGGCTTCGCGTACCTTCAGTATTCACTGAGAGCGTCACAGGGGGGTATGGGGCAAAAGCCGCCGAAGCAGCTGCACCTTGCAGTCACGTGATAATAAACTCTGAAACGCAGGTTAAAAATCACGTGATAGAAAACTCCCTAAGTGGTAATACTGGATTTTGACATCCTTTTACTACTTGCCTGAGAGGTGGTGGTAAAACTATGTCATGAAGCATCTTTTACTCCTACGCGAGGTAGTAATTTTAAACCCGAGTGTGTTTTCAGAGGTCATGAGCCGGAAAAACCCCAAACTCGGATAGTTTTTGCTAACAGTGCAGCATCACAGTGGTTGAGCCAGCGCCCCCACTAGTGCAACACAGCTTTTTCCCAGTGGGCCAGGTGAAGTGCCAGTGATTACAAGCGTCTACTAGTGTCTCCAGCATGTACCACTGGCAAAAAAACGTACTGGCATCACGCTGTTTTTGCGATAGGGTTATAAAACTAGAACCCCATTAGATTTGCCTCAGTATAGTTTAGGCTTTGAGCACCCCTGATTGCTTTTCCCACAGAAGGGGCTGAATGTGATTCTCGTGGCGCATGAAGTACGAATGCCATGCGCGGGGTGCAGCACTCAAACGTGGTGGTCAGCAGGAGCTTCAAGGCGACATGAAGTCGTCCCTAGAAACTGGTGTATCGAAAGACGAGGCCCGTTTATGCATGAGAGCCAGAAGAACATTTTTTTGCTTATAAATCAAGCTGCCAGTGACACGTCATGTTCGTATACTCGTCTCATCACTCTCTTATCGGCTAGGGACAGAAAACTGTTTGCGAGGTGTCTTGCACTGTAATGCTGGTCAATTAAAGTGGTCTCAGCGGGCCACAGGGCACGAAGTTTTAGGCTTAGTCCCAGAAGAAAAAAAAAGAGGCTTCGAAGGAGGGGGACTGGTTTTTTATTCTGAACGAAATGTAGTCGATACTTGTTCTGTATGTTAGGCTTGTATGCACACAAGAACCGCTGTGTTTCTCATAATTGCACCAGGGCCTAAGAAAAAACATGCACTAAAAAAATGCTGTGCACAAGGCATTGTAACTTACATTCTGCAACTATCAGTAAGTTTCCATAGCAAGCAGCTTATCACAGCCGATATATGAATCCATAATATGACTCAATGGCAAGTCAGTCATTCAGTTCTTAGTGATAATTTGTCACTATTACCTGTGTGCACACGCTGAAAGGGGAGTTAGCTAAAGAGAGAGAGGAGGATGAAGGGGTTGAATGCAGTGATAGCAAAATGAAAATCACAGTTTTGTTACACGCCGACAGCCCAATAAAAATTATTTGATCAAGTTGCTCCCTCCATGCTTCGTTTGGTGGATAAACTAAGAAAGCCTGTTTGGTGGCCAGCCATACCTTACTTCCCAGTGAGGCTGGTGTAAGATAGTTTTAGTTTATACATAAATTTCTTTTTAGTTTTCTAGGCTTAGCCTGTTACCAGAGGTATGAATGTGAGCTGTCTAATTGGTGGCGCCACTTAAAGGAGCAGATACGAACGAGGCAAGGAGCCAGCTTATGTTGCAGTACTGCCATGATTCCTGCATCCCTGTCAGGATAAATTTTGATAAGGCATGTGTATGCGAAAACTTTCGCTTTTCAAATGTTTTTTTACAATAAAAAACATTTCTCAAATATAAAAGACAGGCCAGTTTATAAGTGTGGTTTGACGAGGCTTTATAAGCAGCGAAAGCTATTGCGTAAATTGGTAGAATGCATGCACTAAACCTCTACATTCAGAAGTTACCAGAGAGCAGCGAAACTTTTCGCGCAGGTAAATAAGCCGAAGTATCAACACCACATGATGTACTTTCTTTATTTTAAGAATATACCCATTCCTAATTGTTTGTGCTATAGAAGTAACGTCAAAAGGCTGATAAATGCTGCATAGTGGAGGCAACCGCCACCACACGAGGCCCTTAACAGCAGACAATTCGTTCTTAGCGCAGCACATGTTTACAACAATGTGTATGCTTTAGAGAGAGCGATCTTTTGTTTGTTGCAAGCGCCACCTGAGAACGCACGCTCGCCACGCTGTCTTCTTAATGTAGGCCCAGACTTGCAATGACTCTCGCCGCTACTGCTGCCGGCAGTTTTAATGAAGAGATGCTGGCCGCGCGGAGAATTTCGGGAAGCGTCTCTCGCTCGTAATAAGCCCTCGTGAATACAGGGACTGCATGGGATTGCTTCTCCACCACGCGCTAAATATGCCGCAATTTCGCAGGACCTACCCCTTTTGCGCTGCCACTGAAAGTCCTACACCCAAGCATGACTCGTCCTCTGGATGAAAACTCGGGGATTCGAAGAGGACCTCTGCGCAAACATCACGGCAGAGTAGGCATTCTTGATGTTTTTAAAGGCTTTCATGCGTCCTGCACTCCAGTGTGAAGCGATTTCCTCGACGTTGAAGCCTTTGTTCTATAATGGACTACTTTTGGAAAACGTGGATTGGGCTTCAGGTATTTGTTTCGAAGGCGGGAGACTGATTAATGGGAAAAAGCGCCTGGGATACGAGTTAGACGTCGGAGCAGCGAAAGTCTTTGTATGGAGTCAGTAAGATGGTGCTTCACGTATTGGAAACCACACGCGAGCAAATATATACTGCGTAAGATAGCACTTGTCAACCATTTCTACGCCTCCACGTTTCTTAAAAATACGTTTCTTAAAAAAACCCACGTGGTCTTTTGTGTACATGAACGGATAGGTGAATGTACACAGCTGCTAGACTGATGCTTTTTACACACTTTAAGATATTTCTACGCCTAGCTACAGGCGACCTTGAAGTATTCTATGGAAATATTCTCCTGTAAAGATATTTTAGTATTAAACCTCTCAATAGCACAAATCTACGATGTGAAATATTCTATAGGTCGGGTGCTTCTGATAAGGGATATAAGGTCTCATGCGCTACGCGTATTGCAAGCAGTCGCCGCGTTGAGCCGAAGTAAGCAGGATATTCGAAATCATCGAACTGAAGTGTTCGCGTGTACTTTTATCAAATAGTTCTTGTATCTGCAGGTGCACACAAAAACGCACCAAAGAACGTACATGAAGTATGCGTGAGCCACACACCCCTCACCCCACCAGCCCTCTAAAAAACAATTCTGGCTACGACGATGGCACAGATGTAGTTGTAATTAAAAGAGCAAGCATACCATTGGTGTTAAACTTCTGTGAATTCAGAAGCTGTCTGGTAGAGATAATGTTACCTAGTCGATAATTTGAGGTAATGATTAATTAAGGCGTACTTACAGCTAAGACCACAACATGTAATTTGTATTCCCCCGAAGGCAGCACGACCGCGATCGAGGAAGGCCCATTTTTGGCGATTATAAACAATGCCTTTGCGGAGACTAAAAAGCGATGTCGTAAAGCCTTCGGGGAGTATGATTCGAAGCTTAATCTCAGCCGATGGAGCCATGTTTCAATGTGAAAATGAAGAGAATGAATAAGAAAACAAGGGCAGGAAGGTTAACCGTTGCTGAGCTCGGTAGGCTATACCCTGCTCTGGAGAACGAGGAAGGGTGAAGAAAAGTGATAGAGCTAGTTGGTATGAGGCAAACTAATGCGGCTGATGCAGAGCGCTGAGCGAGTTCCCGACGCGTCAACTATAACGACGCTGATCGGTTCCGCGAAGGCGAACGCGGAAGACCCGCGCTTGAGACAAGGAGACTGCGTCGTTCAGCCGATTCACGGACAGAGCCGTCAATGTCACCCCCGTTTAGAACAAAAAGGGAAAAGCCTACTGAAAGCACGTTTCGCAAGAACTAGGCCAAGCGCGGTCGTCTGGTCTTAAGTCTTTGCTTGACATACACATGTGTTGTGGAGAATGCCGCACGGACGCGACCACTGGGCTGACCGAGACATAATTGCGGCACGCAGACTAGCTTGTCCTCCCTCCCCCGCTGTACGCCGTTACCGAGTGTTAATATAGGATTGCAAGGCGTCTCGCTGTGGCATGTACACCTGGTCAGCGACTCAACGCACAGGGCCTGATGGTGTACTCACCGCTCTTAAGGAGGCTTCTACGAAGCGACGTTTAGTGAGAAAGCTGACGGAGTTCGAGCGTGAGAACGGCTACTCAAGGAGGTCAGACGATACATGGCCTGGCAGGGGAGAGAGTGCGACACGCTGAAAACCTATCCCCTCTCGCGTTTTATTTGGTTACGTGTTTTTTACCAATTCAGTGCCTATTATGAAAGCGTTGTTGCGATTGGTTGTAGCGATGCAAGTGCACACGTGTGATTGGCTTGGGTGGAGATCCTTTGGTCAACCGAGGCTTAAAAAGAGGGTGTTTGAATATAAAATCAAAAAGCGGAGGTTCGGGCTTGGACCAAGCCAGATGCCTGAGTACTGCATAAAGTGTCACTTCACCGCACTACAGCTCTTCATTCGCGCTGAGTCATAGAGGGGCACCCATTCCCTCCTTGTGTAGACGCTAATCGAGCAGTAAGAAATTAAATGACGCGGAGAAAAAAGTCTGTGTTGCAGCCGATGTAACAGTTCCGGCTTGATATGACAAATAGTGAGTAAGTATTACAAATAGTGAGTTATTCACGTTCATAAAATTACGTGAATAACATTAAGAATAACAAATTTACTCGTGTAGCTTGCCTTAGATGCACGTTAAGCGTACCTTGGTAATAAGCGTTAGTATACCTTTGTCCACCTGGTAGCGCAGCAGTTATGACGCTCAGCTGCTGACTTGAAAAACTCGGGTTTTCGGCCGGCAACAGCGGTAAAAACCTGGATGAAGGCAATATGATTAAGGCCCATCTGCTGTGCGACGCTATTCAAGTGGTCGATATTATCAAGAGCCCTCCTCTGCAGCCTACCGCATAATAATATCGTGAATTTTTATTTATATCACAAGAGCCGCAAAATGTTCTTATTACTATTATAATAATTCACCGCAACCTGCAGAGTTTGAAGTCACTGAGAGCAAATTTTTGTTTAAATACGCATTTTTTGTCTTTACTCATACTTATATTTACGTCACTGCCGCCATGCCCCAAAATCAAATCAATTAGAACCTCCAGCTCATGCATACAGAGACAGGCGCCAAAACCCTCGCTGTTTCCATAAATGCACAATTTATTTACAACTTCGATCTACTTTTACTTCATGAAGAGAATCACAGTTAGTTAGGTTAATATAAACGTTGGTCCCTTTGATCAGCAAAATTGACTCGATTATAAATTCAAATCACTAATGAGGACGGCATAGCTTAAGTAGATTAGCTGCTAAAGCTAAAGTTAGAAGGGAGTCCTGTGAAATGCCATCATTACACATAACCCGCTTACTTGCGTAATAGTCGATGCGTTACCTCACAAATTTAGAGCCGCCACATACTTTTGTTTCTACCCGCTTTCAGTTGCAGAAGCTATCAGGTTTCCTTTTGGCACCGTAATCTACTATTGTCTGAAGGGTAATTAGACAAACTTGCAATTGAGAAAACCTAGCGCATATGACCTAAAGAGGTGAGTGTTTCTTGTACTGCTTACTAATCTCTGTTCTTTTGATTTCTCTACTTGGTTTCCGAGAAGGGCATAAAGAGTTTCTGTGCATGTCTTTACTGGCCTTTATTACGTGGACATGACGTACTTTTCGCCACGTTTACCAAGGCACGTAAGCTATTTCGCAACGTGTTTAAAGCCAATATACAACCGATATGCTTAATTAGGCGCGACAACTGACCGTCGGTGTAAGCGCCGACGATGCAAAAGCCACGTGATCATAGAGGACATCATTCCGGCGTCATTGTGACGTCCGACTGAAGTCATACTTATTATGACTGAAGTCATACTATTACTGCGTCACACGAGTTCGTCGCTAGGTGAAAGGTGGGCAGACTTCGACGCCAGTGCAACAACATGAGAGGTACAGAGAGCTTTGAATCAAGGGAGAAGAACGACACAATATAGTGACAACAAAAGAAATACCAGTGCTCGTTTTCATTGTCAGGCACAATAATAATGAGAACTGACATACCATGAGGCCAAGAAAAGTATAGGAGATTCCATTAAAAGTCATTGTAATGGAAATGTATAGAAAAAAAGCGGACAAAAAGATAACTTGCCACAGGCAAGATCCAAGTCTGCCACCTTTGAATGGCGCTGCCGAAGCTCTACCACTTAACTATACGGTGGCGCTCATCTGACCGTCCACTTTTAAAGGTATATATGTGCATGTTAACATTGGAGTGTCGTTCAGCGCCATCTGTTGCGTTTTCCATCAATATAGAACACTCCTCTTTACCTTTTGGCGTCACGAGGCACGTGCCGAGTGTAAAGCGAGTGCTCGCGGAAAAAGAATGGTTGCACTGACCACAGCTTACATGAAACTTCCGGATTCGCCGATGGTGTTGTGGCTGTGGGCACGAAGCTAGTCGTAAACTGCAAGGCTGCTCGTTTTATACGATAAACTAGACGCATAATTCATACAGTCGTTAAAGTGAAGCTTGTAACGAGCACACTTAACCACCATTATAGGCAAGCTTTTCTGCTTTGTATATGTACTGACTTATTTTTACCGAGGCACGTAGGAAGTGATTTTTAAGTTTTTGTACATTGTGTTCCTTTTGAAGTTTCGGTAGGTTTTGCTATTTAAAAGAAAAGTTTTATAGAAGCACATGCTCCCAAAAATATACGCTCCCTCTAGGGTGATATGAAGTACAAGTTTTTCCTACTCCACTTAGGGAAAGATCTCATAATGAAGACACTTGATAATAATCGATGGGCCTATATTTGTAAGTTAACGAGCATAATGGGACTGCGACGTACTTCAAGGTTTTCAACCATTGGAATGGCATTAAACCTAAAACAGTGCAGTGGCGTTTTTTTTCTTTTTCCGACGTCTTTCGTTTTGTTCAAATCGCGCAAACTGTAAGCTTTTCAATTCAAGCTTACGCACATATTAATTAGCCAGAACATTAAGCACCCTTGAATTAGTGTAGCGCACAACGGAATCGAAGAAACGGCTGAGCAGATCAACACAAGCGGACATAGCGCTCTTTCTTCTTGTGGAAATCCACTCGGCCGTTTCGTCTTTCCCTCAACGCACCGTACCAGTTGTAGTACGACGAACCAACTCACCCAGTCTTGAGCAGTTCTGGTCTTAGCACTAATTATGTATGAGGCCGAATGCAAGATCTGGTGAGGCTAGCAAACAAATATGCAGATTGAAAAAAGCGGTAGCGCTAAGGTAGCGAAATAGATACGTAAAGATAGAAATGCTGAAAGGGCCTGCAGTTTGCTAAGAAGTGCATGCTTCGCATTTAAAGGAGGATTTCGTGCTGACTACGGGACAGCTCATGAGGACCAGTGGTGATGATAATAAACAGAGTCTCCTAGGTTCATAAAGAAGAAGTTTCATATTCCTGCGCCCAGGTGACGTTACTTGAGTAAACATGGGTATAGCAGCTAAACTGGGCGGTTGACTATGGCTTAGCCCGGCAGAAAAAGAGAATAGAAGAAAATACTTTACACTAAGCCTTCCTTCTTTGTCAAGGAAAACTCGCTGATGAATTTAGCCTGACTGAGCCCATTAAACAGCATTCTTTCCTGAGAGCTTGTCAGGTGAGCAACGAGGTGTCCTCTGGTGGAAACGTTCTTCAGTGGAAAGTTCCTTTGACGACATGCGCTTCTATTTGAGCCTTTTTTTTACAACTCATCAGATGGGCAGTGATTCTTATAACTTTAATGGGAGAACTGAGACGGTCCACGTCAACTATTATTGAGTTATTATTGTGATAACAATTTTATGAACGTTCTCAGCTGAGTTTCACCGCCGGCGTTGGCATGGGCTTCGAAGTGATGCACCGTATATGCATACGTATATGTATCATGAGGAAGAGCTTTATTCAGGACGAGCTCAAGCTGGCATACACTGATGATGACACGTCCAATCGATAAAGAAGAGTCAGTGACTGCGCTCCCTATATATATATATATATGAGTAAGAAAGAAAAGACTCCGGTGCACGTAATCGAACGTGAGACCTCCGTGTCGTGAATGCGAGGCCTTATTCCACTGAGTCACCGAGGGTTCTTTTTTTCTCTATTGCTTGGCATATAAAGGCTGTTTACATTTCACATATTTATACATTGATCAAAATACAAGTGCGTCCCAAAATACACCCACAAAATTTATTGAAGTACCAATAGCTCTTAGCTGACTATTGATCAATACTTTGGCATTCCTAACAATGATTCAATGCGCACAATTCAGTCTGGTACATCTTCTTGGCCCTTCAGCACTTAAAAAAATGGCACAAATATTCACAAAAATATTGCCCCGCAGATAGTCTTCTACATCCACGTTTACAAAGGCACATCGGGTTTCCATATAGTGTGCAGGCCCAGAAGCTTGACTAGATCATAAGGTACGCCTGCCTTGTTTTTAACCGAAGGAAAACGGATGCCGTGTGGACTTCAGGGTAATTATTTTTTGAAGGTTCTGTGCAATATGTCCCAGAAAAACACCACACTTCAGCAATCTATAAACACGTGTTCAATTGTTTCTGGTTTGCTACATAACTGGCAATGTGTGCTCCATGCAACATTTCTTTTTAACATCATTCATTCCCCTCACCCCTTTCCCCAGCACAGGGTAGCCAGCCGGTCTAAGAACTAGCTAACCTCCCTGTCTTTCCGCTTAAACTTTGTGCCTTCTCTTCCTCCTCCATGGAACGAATAATTCCCTATTCTGCAACCATGTTTTAACTAGTAAGGTACCCGTATGTAATTGAAAGAAAAAAAATTGGTCCCCTGGCGCTACAAGCATTCTTTTAATGCGTTTCGGATCATCTTGTCCTAAGCCTGCACAATATATCTGACAGTAAAGTGGTACAAGCAGTAAAACATCGACAAGGTCTTTATACATTTTTGACGTGATACTTCGACAGATACTCAAACAAAAATCTCACTAATAAAAAGTAGAAAGACGAAACAAGTTTGTTTAAATACCTTTGTATTCGTCCTTGTACATTTGTTGACGATACAAGAAATCCCTGCAGCACTCTAGATAACCTTACTTGAATAAATGTTCTCAAAAAAGGGTCTTCTACATTACGCAGAAAAAGGAAAGGATTGGCAAGTTGTCTTTTGTACAAATGAACTAATTTGAGCCCGCCATGTCGAACTTTTTTGAAGACAAGTTGCACGTTGTGGCCCGTGCGAATATCGAAACACCCCAACCTTTTCATTTTTCTACATCATTGCGCAATGCCTGTGTTTCTTTTTCGCAATAGGGTTCACTGTCGAGATAGATCTCCAGCGGCACTCCTAAATATTTCACAGGTGTTTCCTGCCATTTATTGTTTAGCAATATTCTTGGTGGGACGTCCCATTCTCAATGCCAGAAGCCGAGGCACTTATCCCAGTTCAAGGCACTACCACTCACCCGGCAAAAAGTTTTGACGGCATTTACAGCATGCATTATACTCTCACAATTTGTATAGAAAACTGCAATGTCGTCTGCGTATGCAAGGAGGCTAACCTCAGCTTTATGCAATTTAAAGCCCCTTATTGCAGTGTTACTAATTACACTTAAACAGAAATGTTCAATAAAAATAGCGAAAAGCAGGGGCGATAGTGGGCACCCCTGTCTCACTGACTGCAACACAGGTATACGCTCACCCGCGAGAGGAGGAGGAGGTAAGTTTATTTACAGAAAGGCAGAGAGGTCGGCCTGAGCGATAGCTTGCTCTAGCCTGCTACTCTACTCTGGGGGAAGGGAAAGGGGAAAAGAAAGATTAATGGATGACGATGGTAAGATAGAGAGGTGAGTAGGTAGTGTTCTTTCTAGCTGAGACACATTTTATAGCCGCGCACATAGTCCAGTTGTTTCTAAAAAGGTAAGAACTGCTCTTGTGACCGCAGTTGCACTGTTGGTGTCTAGCCAAGGGCCCAACATGGTCTCATCAATTAATGACCTACTGCGATATAGTTCAGCAGAAGAAATCAGTGTTTGTCGTTCTCGTGCGTATGCTGGGCAGACACACAATATGTGCTCAAGTGTTTCTGGCACATCACAGTGTTCACAATTAGGACCGGTGTCACTGCGACCAATGATATGTGCGTAATGTCTGGTGTACGCTACACCAAGACGAATGCGGTGGATCATACTTGTGAGTTGCCGTTTCAATTTAGGAGGCATGCGGAACCTCATTTCCGGGTCCCATTTGTGAAGTCACTGGTGTCGCCGTTCCGGTTTGGTCCAGTGCTGAAGTGTGTAGCTGCGCATCACGCAGCAAAGCAGGGCGTTCGTGTCAGCTCGTGAAAACGCAATGCGTACTTCAGGGGCACTGCTTAAGGCATTTTTAGCTTCAGCGTCTGCCTCTTCGTTTCCCATCACGCCGCAATGAGCGGGAATCAACTGGAAAGTTATAAGATAGCCATTTGTTGAAGCAACCTGAACAAGCTCGGTGATTTCTATTGCCAAGGTGTAATATGGACCTTGCTTCATGATGCAATTAATGGTTTGCAAAGCGGGTTTGACATCACAGAAAATCGTCCAGGCTCGAGGTCGCTCTCCGCAAATAAACCTTATCGCCTCTCGGATAGCGACAAGCTCTGCGGCAGTCGATGTGGTTTTATGGTCCACTTTGAATCGTCGAGCGATATCCATGTCTGGGATGACAAAGGCTGCGGCGGAGGTGTTTAGCGTGGTGGATCCGTCGGTGTACACGTGCAGAGAATCACTGTACGTTGTATAAATGGGATATAGGGTCAGTTGTCTGAGGCCAACAGAAGAAATGAGCGACTTCTTCGTAATTCCAGGTATCGTAAAAGAGATGGGTGGTTTAGGCAGAACCCATGGAGGCACTGCAGAGCATTTGGCGGAGAAAACCTTGATGGTTTAATATTTTCATGCCACGATATTACTTTTGAGAAACTGCAATCTGGGTGAGTGGCGGGTAGTACTGACAGTGGGTGCTGTCTGTGTCTGCTCAGTAATCTGAGGTGAACTCTATGTGGCTCGCAGAGCATGTATACAGTGATGGGACAAGCCCACAGTTTTATTTATTACCAATCTCGTCGTGCATCCTGCGTAAGCCATGCGCACTGCGTCGCTAATGAAACTCTCTACATTTATGTGCTCAAGTAATGAAAGGAGCAAGTCGTGCGGCACGCAATCAAATGCCTTGTCGAGCTCAATTTGAAGCATGGCAACATTGAGGTACATAGCGTCACAACTTTCCAAGATTGATCATGCTATGTTTATGTTGGTCATTATTTTTCTTCCCTTTATGCCGCAAACTTGATTGGTGCCAACCAGTTTTGTCACAACTGTCTGGAGTTTTGTGGCCAATATTTTCATTAATGTTTTATGGTCAACATCAGTTAGGCTAATTGGTCTATATGCGGTAACACTTCCTAACTTTGCGGGACCTTCTGTTTTAGTTATTATTACCGTGTGGGCTGACAAGTACAATGGTGGAAGTTGTTTACATTTAAAAGCCACGTTCTATACCTCCTTCAAAATAGGTGAAATTACATCTTTGAATACTTTGTATACCGCAGCACTCAGGCCAGCAGGTCCTGGAGACTTACCATTGTTTAACTTATCAATTGCTTTTTCAACTTCTCCCTCTGTTTTAGCAAATTCTAAAATTTTCTTCCTTTCGTGATCAAGTCTTGGCATTAAAGAAATGAAATCACTAATAAAATGATCTGCGTGTACGCTGCTTGGTGTGTATAACTGTTTGTAATATTCAAAAACGCACCGGCTATTGCTTCTTTTGTATGGCATTGTTCTTTTATAATATATTTCTCTTATTTCATTTTTAGGGTCACGCCTCTTCTCAGCTCCAAGAGCTCGTTTTGTTGGTATTTCTCCCGATACCAAGTTTTCTGCTTAAACTCGAATCAATGCACCGCGGTATTGTTCTTGGTCTATCAACTCTAGCTTCTGTTTGGTTTTGTTTATATCCTCTGTAGATGTACCGGCCTGGGTGCATTCATCCGCTACTACCTGTTTGAAGTTTTCACGCGAGCGCACTTCATGTTTTTGTGTCAGCATGTTGCAGGATACCGGCTCTCTCAAGTGCTTTGAGTTTAATGGTCTGTTTAAATAGTTTACACTTGTGTCCCCGACACTCAAGTGTTATATTTGCTAAGTCTTCTATGCCCTCTAGAAAAATGCAATTAAACTCTTCTTACCCTAATAGCTTTACATTAAATTTCCAGAAGACCCAGGAGAAATGTTTGTTATTTCTTTTATGTTTACCCACTTAAAATGAAACCAAACAATGATCCTTAAACGTAACAGGTGTTACTCTGTAATCATGGCATGAAGGAATGATTTTAAAAGACACGTATACTCTGTCAAGCCTAGCAAGGTTTTAACGCTGAAAGTGGCAAAACAAAACCTCTTTTCCACTGCAAATACATTCCCGCACGTCATCTAGCTGAGCCTTCCCCATCATATTGATTAGAACGACGGTGCTCGAATCTCTGTATGGCCTCAAACTCAATTTTTTGTACTAAAACAAACGCAGTCGAAACCCCCGGCAAAATTATTTTAAGTTCACATTTCAAATACACATCAAGTTTAAAAAAAAACTTCTTTCGGTCTTGAATGACAGTGCGTGCGTACACACAGATCGCTCTCCATTTTTTTTCTTGGTAAGGATAAATCACATATCAAAAAACAACCCGCCTCGCAGGTACATACTGACTCCACTTTCGCATCAAGGCTCTGCCGAATTAACAAGTGGCACCCTGCAGACGTACCCACCGCGTGACAAACGCACACATCAAGCAGTCTCGTGAAAGGTTGCACCATTCGCTCGGCGTGCTCGTCAATCTCTACCTTAGTGTTCTACAGCGACGATTTCTAGATCTTGTTCTATATGTAGGCGGTAAAGCTGTTTTTGCCGTCGTTTGGCAGAAAGCCCACGTACATTTACGGTCGCCAATCTAACCACCGCCAACGTGATGAGAAGAAAATTAGCATATCTTACGTACAGTGGGAATCAATGATAAGCGAAGCATTGATAAATAAGGGTGATATGTCACTTTAAAATCAGCACAGCGTAAAGAGGCAGAGTTGAATTATGCCATACATGACTTCCATGCCGTGATTATCATGTTTATTGTTTCATTTACCTTCGTCATCTATTAACGTCGCCTGATACCAACTTTGCTATATATGAAGCTAGCAAAACGGTGGCGAGCGTGCTATCAGCGAAGCGTGTAGTCATGTTTTACATGAAATGCATAGCATAATTATCATATTTGGACGTGTCATGTACATTCAGCGTTCATTCACGTGACGTAAAACCAAATTTGGTATATGTGGAACTAGTAAAACAGCCTCGAGAACGCTATAAGCATAGCATGTAGTCGTGTTTTACATGAAACGCGTATTATGATTATCAGGTTTGTACGTGTCAATTACCTTCGTCGTCTATTCACTTCCTGTGATACCAAGTTTGGCAAATGTGTAGCTAGCGCAATGGCGGCAAGCGCGTCATGAAAGGCCCAATATACTCCGACGCAATGTTGACGCACGCGCAGGCTTGTCGCAGTGACGCCACGCTAGCAAAACGCGAAAACTCTATAGTGTGACGCCAAGCGTGACTGGCGCGGCCCAGTGGCAACCGTCGCGAAATGCAACAAGCTGCATTTCGCACCGACGACGTTACTTCAAATGCACCGCGTCTGCCGCTCTTCATGGCGGAGGGACGCCGTGTGCGCTCAAATGCGCATGCGTCAAAGCAACTCAGCGCGGCGCGCGCCTGCGAGTATACGGCATGCAGATCCACTATGAAAGTCAGTGGGCAGAATCACTGATCTCTATTAGGGGATATTGGCGCCAGGCGTGCCAACGCTGGCTTGACGCGATAAAACGAAAGCCGGAGTGCACGTGCGCGGGCTCACGTCAAATGGTATTGGCGCCTTGAGTGTGACGTGTATTATTCTTTTTACATGACACGCATCTCATCATTATCATGTTTGCACCAGTCACATAGCTTCGTCATTCATTCACGTGACGTAATACGAAATTTTGGCATAATGAAAGGTAGCGAAAGGACCTCGAGCGTATTATGAGTGTGGGACGTAGTCATATTACATGACATGCATGTCATGATCATCATGTTTGGACGTGTAAGTTACCTATGCTGTTGGTTGATTGATTGATATGTGGGGTTTAACGCCCCAAAACCACCATATGAATATGAGAGACGCCGTAGTGGAGGGCTCCGGAAATTTTGACCACCTGGGGTTCTTTAACGTGCGCCCAAATCTGAGCACACGGGCCTACAACGTTTCCGCCTCCATCGGAAACGCAGCCGCCGCAGCCGGGATTTGATCCCGCGACCTGCGGGTCAGCAGCCGAGTACCTTAGCCACTAGACCACCGCGGCGGAGCATGCTGTCCGTTCGCGTCACGCAATACCGAATTATGTACATGTGAACCTAGCGAAAGGTCCGGGAGCGCATCATGACCGTAGCATATAGTCAAGATTTTACATGACACGCGTTGCATGATTATAATGTTTGCACCAGTCACATATTTTCGTCATCCATTCACGTCCCTTCATAACTAATTTGGTTCATGAGAAGCAAACGAAACAGCCATGAGCGCATCATAAAAATGGCACGTAGTCATGTTGTTACATGACATGGATCTCATAAATATCATGGTTGCACCAGTCACTTACCTTCGTCATCCATTCACGTCCCGTAATATCAAATTTGGCAGATGCAGAGCTAGCGAAACCACCGCAAACACATTATAAGTGTGGCATATCATGTTGTTACATGACACGCATGCCATGATTTCGAAGTTAGGGTCTGTCGCTTGTGTTCGCTATGCAGTCATGTCATACCATACCTGTCTTACAACATATCATGTGAATGAAATCACCGCAAGAGCTGCAGCACCACACAATGTTAATCATGACACACACCTCACTATTTTCATGTTATGACTAGTAAAATATGTTCTTCATACAGTCATGGTATATTATACGAAGTTTGGTATCGATACGATTATCCAAACGACCAGCACAGCTAAAAGTCGTAGGTGGTTAGATAGATTTGTTTGATTGATATGTGGGTTTAACGTACCAAAACCACCATATGATTATGAGAGACGCCGTAGTGGAAGGCTCCGGAAATTCGTACCACCCAGGGCTTTTTCACGTGCGCTCAAATCTGAGCACACTGGCATACATCATTTCCGCCTCCATCGAAAATGCAGCCGCTGCAGCCGGGATTCGATACCGCGATCTGCGGGTCAGCAGCCGAGTACTTTAGCCACTAGACCACTACGGTGGGGCGTGGCTAGATAGATAGATAGATAGATAGACAGATAGATAGATAGATAGATAGATAGATAGATAGATAGATAGACAGATAGAAAGATAGATAGATAAATAGATACGCTCAAAGTCGCCGAAGTTGGCCAAGAAATGCTCCGCATTTAAAAAGCTGAGCGAACGACGCTTACCTCACCAACGCTTAACCCGTGGTCCGGCCGGCGCTCATGGCATCATCCCAACGCCGCCACGTGAAAGCGACGACGAACGCAGGCGGCCAGCTCCTGAAGACATCTAAATGCGAAGCATTTCTTAGCGAAGTTTGGCGACTTTGCGCGTATCTATCTATCTATCTATCTATCTATCTATCTATCTATCTATCTATCTATCTATCTATCTATCTATCTATCTATCTATCTATCTATCTATCTATCTATCTATCTATCTACCTATCTATCTAGCCGCCTACGACGTCTAGTTCTCCTGCCCGTTTCGATAATGCTATCGATACCAAACTTGGTATGGCATAACATGACTGTATGAAGAACATATTTGGCTAGTCATAACGATAAATATATGATATGGGTGTCATGAATGTCTTGATTTACATTTCATGGTCCTGCAGCTCTTGCGGTGGTTTCGTTCACGAGGCATGTTGCGAAACTGGTAAGGTATGATATGATTGCATGGCGAACAGAAGTGACATGATTGATATGTAGGGTTTAACGTCCCAAAACCACTATATGATTATGAGAGACGCCGTAGTGGAGGGCTCCGGAAATTTAGACCACCTGGGGTTCTTTAACGTGCACCCAAATCTGAGCACACGGGCCTACAACATTTCCGCCTCCATAAGAAATGCAGACGCCGCAGCCGGGATTTGAACCCGCGCCCTGCGGGTCAGCAGCCGACTACCTTAGCCACTAGACCACCGCGGCGGGGCAACACAGAAGTGACAGACCCTAATATGAAAATCATGGCATGCGTGTCATGTAACAAGACTATGTGCCACGCTCATGGTGCGCTAGCGGCCGTTTCGCTAGCGTCACATATATCAAATTCGGTATTACGGTAAGTGAATGAATGAAGAAGGTATGTGACTGGTGCAAACATGAAAATAATGAGATGAGTGTCATGTAACATGACAACATGCCACGCTCATGATGCGCTGGCGTCCGTTTCTCTAGTTTTATATTATACCAAATTTGGTATTACGGGACGTGAATCGATGACGAAGGTATGATACTGTTGCGAACATGATAAACGTGAGATGCGTGTCATGTAACAACATGACTGACTACATGCTACGCTCATGATGCGCTCGCGGCCGATTCAATAGCTTCACATGTACCAAACTTGGTAATACTTGACGCGAACGGACGACATAAGTTAATGTATCATACAAACATGATAATCACGACGTGCGTGTCTTATAACATGTTACAAGCCACACTCAAGATGCGCTTACGGTCGTTTCGCTATCTTCACATATATCCAATTTGCTAATACGTGACGTCAATGGATGACGAAGGTATGTGACGGGTGCAAACATGATATTCATGAGATGTGTGTTATGTGAAAACATCACTACATGCCGCAGTCAATGTGCAAATACAATTCGACGTGACACGGTTCGCGTGCTCACCAGCGTTCATTTAGTCGGGTCACGCCAGCGCTGCCACGCCAGGACCAGTCCTTCCATATACTCGCAGATGCGCGCAACGCTGCGTTGCTTTGACGCATGCGCGTTCGAGCGCGTCCGGCGTCCGGGGACCACTAGGGGGCGTCGAGATGAGCGGACGCCTACACAACGGCTCCGCCTTTTGCTATACATCTTGCTGGTCTGCTGAGTTCAATCTTCCCTAATTTTTCACCAACGTTTTCGCTAAGCTTAGGGGAACACCCGGATGCCAATTTTAGCCCGGGCCACCCCACTTTTCTCCCTTTCCAACCAACGTTTCGCCTTCACTCGCTAAGCCTCGAGTAGGCCCAACACGGCTACGGACCCCTGTGCTGGCGCGTCCCGCCCCTGCGCCGTCATCATGCCCGAAGCCATGGTGGATGGAGAAACGATCACTGAAGAGGAAGCCAGTGCGCCTGGCTGGATCGACACAATCCGACATCGAGCAAAGTCTTCAACTACTACCACCGGCAAGCCAGGCGGCACCCGCATTGGCGCCCGGTGAACCGGAGCTGTGATGAGGGTTGCAGCCGCCAGCCGACTCCCCCCGCTCCCAACGGATCACCACCGTGTCATCGTCCGCCCCGGAGGTGGCCTGGATGTACGTAGGCGCAACAAGCTTAAGTTCTTGCAAGCTCTACTACTCGCTGCATGACTCCCACCAACGGCGGCAGAGGAAGATATTGTTTGCACTAACGACACACAAAATATCTTTGTGATCAGCACGCCGAACCTACAAACGGCCGAAGCGTACGCCAAAGTGCGAGGAATTATTCTCATTGAGCGAGAACACCCAGTATCCGCTTATGTAGCGGCGTCTGGCACCACCAGCCGAGGCGTAGTCCGATGGGTCGACGCTGACCTCCCAGACTCAGAGCTACAACGCTTGTTCGTCTCATCACATAACCCCACGTTAATGGGGATACGCCGAATCAAGGGTACGACCACCATCATCCTTCTCTTCGATGGACCTAATGTCCCCAACTATGTGCGCTAAGGCATGCTCCTGCTGCGTCGCATCCTCTACAAGCGACAGATTGACACCTGTCGCAACTGTGGCCGCGTCGGGCATTGAGAAGACGTCTGCCCTACCCCATCTGAAAAAGTCTGTGGACAATGTGGTATCAAACCCACCGGACCTGACCATGAGTGTGTGACACCCGAGTGTGCGTTGTGCGGCCAGGCCCACATTACGGGCGACCGCATATGCCCAAATCGCTATCAAGTCCCTTACGTCGTTCGACGTCGACGCCGCCGCAGACGCCGGCGTAACAACAACCAACAGACCCAAGGAGACTCGGCCACGCAACAGCCGACGCCCAAGCAATTATCCCCGACTCCACCGACGAAGCACCTGCCTACCACCACCAAGAACCCGACTGCAACGCCTACTTGGGTCGATCGAGTCACCGGTAAAGCTGAGACTGGCGGTTACGCGCGGTCGGGTAACTTGCCACAGCATGAAAACGATGAGATTCGTGAGCTCAAACGCGAGCTAGCGTTGCTGCGCAAAGAAAACGAAGAATTCAAAGCACTCATTAGAAACATGCAGCAGCCGAGTGAACGCGCTGTCGAGACGCTGACGCTCGCCGCTCCGGCCGTTGAACGCGCTTCCATTAACTCGTCGAACGCTAATCGCGCTGCGAAGCGTCGCGCGGCCGAGGGCCCCCCGGACGAGCTTTTTACTATGTCTAATTTCATGGAGGCACTTGCCGGCCTACGCGCAGACATTGCAGCAGATCGCGTTGCCGATATGACCCCACACACCCTCCAGCTCACCGAACTTCACGCGCGGTTACAAATACTAGAAGAACAGCACGCGGTGGTTCGTGCGACAACCCCTATGCAGTAACAATGGCTAACACAAGAAATCTTGTACTTTGGCAGTGGAATTGCTTTAGCTTTCCCAAGCGGAAGGCAGCCTTGCAACAATTCATTCAATCTAGTAGTGCCAATCAGCCTGCCGTAATTCTAATACAAGAAACGCTGACCGCCAAGCCCGTTTTGCGTACCTATCACACCGAAGCGGACTATCGAGCGGCGACGCACGGGATAGCGACGCTTATCTCCAAAAAGTACGCATATGTTCGCCATAAGCTCCGCCCCGATCTCAAAGACGAACACATTATGATAGAGTTAATTCCAAACTCAATGCTTAAACAGTCAGTGTTTATTCTCAACGTATACAGTACACCCAAAAACAAACAAATTACATTTCAGGGCCTCTTTCAGCGAGCGAGCAAAATTGCAGGAGACCATATGTTGATAATCGCTGGATACTTCAATGCCACGCATCCCGATTTTGGGTACCCCGGCTCTTCCCGCAAGGGCAATGCCCTGGTAGTGCAAATGCACACATAAAGACTCACTCTCTTGACCGATCCCATTTCCGCTACACGGGTAGGTAACTCGGTTACGCGTGATAGCACCCCGGACCTTACTATGGTAAGGTGCGTGGGACAACTCACGTGGACTAACCTGGGTGAGAATCCGGGAAGTGATCATTATATTATGCAGACGATCATAAACGTATCTACACACAAACTGCGGCAGTTTCGCATAACAGACTGTGATCGCTTTCGAGAGCTTAGGAAACGCGACGACACTCAGTACGAAACCCTATCAGAACTCCTTGCACAAATAAAAGAGGACTTCGCAAGTTAGACTAAAGACGTTGGAACAAAAGGGAGGTCGAGCGCATGGATAGCCGGCTTGCTCACCTTATCGAAGCTAAGATATCACTACACGCAAAATGGCACAAGCAAAAGCTCAATCGCAACCTTCGTAAAAAGATAGCTGAGCTTAATCGTCAAATCGACGAACATTGCCGTAACCTAGAGCGTCAGCAATGGGACAAAGTGTGTAACTCGGTTGATGGTCAAATGCGAAACGGGGCCAAATAAAACCTGTTGAAACACCTACTAGGTGACAAACCATCTAAAGCGTCTCAACGATTCACGATGGACAGACTAATACACAGACTCAAAGTCTCGGGTAAGACCAACACTCAAATTACCGACGAGCTAGTTACGCGTTACCTTTGTACCGAACCCAGCTCCCCATCCGATTACCCGCCTGCCCCGGATGATACGGAGGAAGATCCCTTTGCATTCCCTTTCACTTGCGCCGAGGTTCGGGTTGTCATCTGCGAACTCACCTGCCGCTCAGCGCCTGGCCCGGATGGCATAAAGAATATGCTTCTCAAAAACTTTGCCGAGGAGGACATAAAAGTTCTGACCGAGCACATTAACATAATGTGGGAGACTGGCAACGTTCCACCTGAATGGCACGAGGCAACCGTCATACTTATCCCTAAGCCGAGTAAACCGTTAGCGCTAGGTTCACTTCGTCCCATCTCGCTCACGTCCTGCGTGGGTACGGTGGCCGAACACGTGATACTCAATCGAGTCACAAAATTTGTTGAGGAGCGCCACATTCTACCGATGAACCAAATTGGCTTTCGTTCATCCCTCTCCACGCAGGATGTTATGCTGATGCTCAACTAAGAGCTCATGGATAAGATCACCAGAGACACTAGAGCCATTCTAGCGCTCGACCTCGAGAAGGCATTCGACCGTGTCAAGCACTCTCATATCCTCGACTCGATTCGCGAAGCAGGATTAGGTACGCGTTTCTACAACTATGTTAGATCGTTCTTGCGTGACAGGACGGCTAGAATCCAACTCGGCTCGATGGGCTCGAAGAAATTCAACCTGGGACCGAGGGGCACACCCCAAGGAACCGTGATCTCTCCGTTCCTGTTCAACCTCTCCATGCGTGCTCTGTCGCAACAACTCTCAGAGATCGACGGCATCAGTCACGCCTTCTACGCGGACTCACCACCATCTGGTGTACGAGCGGCAGTGCCGGCCATATTGAGGAGTGACTGCAAGACGCGGTAAACATGATAGAGAGAGAAACAGCTTTTATTGAAACGGCAAGTGTTAGAGGAGTTGACTCCCCTCCCTTAGATGGCAGCTAGGAGTCCTTGGGCCCTAGCGGCATCTTCGGCTTGCCTGATGACCTGTAGTTGGTCCTCGATGCTTGAGCTTAGCAGCGCGGTCTCCCACTGCTCCGTATTCATGTATGTGTTTGGCCCCTTCACGATGTTGGGGCAAGCCCAGATAATGTGTTTGAGGTCCGCCCGCTGATTGCAGTGTTTACATCTGTCTGAGTAGAGGTCCGGGTAACAATGATTATAAGCGATTGGGTTTGGGAACGTGTTTGTTTGTAATAGGCGCCACGCTGTCGCCTGCTGCTTATTTAATGAGGAGTGTGGTGGCGGGTAATGCTGCCTCCCTAATCTGTAGTGCTTGGTAATTTCGTTGTAACTGAACATGCGGTCTCTCTCCGCACGCGGGCTCCGCGTCATTCCTGCCCCTGCTCGGCTCGCTAACTATCGAGCTAGGGTGTGTGCGGTTTCATTGCCCGGGAGGGAGGAGTGGGCGGGCGTCCATATAACATAAACGTCGCGCTCTCCGCGAAAGTTATTTAAGATTCTTAACGCCTCTTTCGAGACCCTTCCGTTAGCGAAGTTATGAATCGCGGTTTTAGAATCACTGATTACGACGCTGGCCCTTGTGGACGCAAGCGTCAGCGCTATGGCCCTTTCTTCAGCGATTTCCGAATTTCCTGTTTTAATGGTGCCGCTAGCAAGCAGGTGGCCCGCTTGATTCGAAGCGACTATTGCCATGTGTCGACCGTCTGTATATTCGGCTGCATCTACATATACCACGTCCGCGTCATGTTGAAACATCTTGTGCAGTGCTCTCGCTCTTGCATTCCTCCGCTCCCGGTGATGTTCGGGGTGCATGTTTCTGGGTAACGGAGGTATTATGATGCGCTCTCTGGTTTCTTTTGGGATATCGTATTTATTGCCGCTTTGGCCAGCGTACGTTATTGCAAGTTTGTGCAGGATGTGTCTTCCCGTGTTGCTTTGCGCGAGTCGTTCATATTGCGCTATCATATGAGCCTCAATAAGTTCGTCTAGCGTGTTATGCATTCCTAACGCTTCGAACTTTTCGTTAGACGTGGTGATCGGTAATCCGAGGGCTTGCTTATATGCTTTTTTAATTATGCATTCTATCTTTTGTTTTTCCGCCACTTGCAACTTGAGGTATGGGGTCACATACACTATGCGGCTGACGACGAAGGCTTGGATGAGCTGCACTAAGTTGTGTTCTTTCACGCCATAGTTTTCGTTGGCGATTCTTCGAATCATTCGAATGGTTTGTTGGGTGTTGTTATCCAGGAACTTTATTGCTTCCCCGTTATGTCCGTTCTCGGATATTCGGAGTCCCAGAACTCTTATGTGTTGTACCTGAGGTATTGGGTAACCTCCTGCTAAGATTGTGATGTTGTGTCGTTCGTGAATGCGCTTGCGACCTCTGCTTGTAGGTCTGTAGAGTAATAACTCCGATTTTTGAGGACAGCATTTTAGGCCATTGTTCTCCACGTATCGCTCTACCGTATTTACTGCTTGTTGTAAAATCTCTTCTATGTGACCGTCGCTCCCGCCCGTCACCCATAGGGTGATGTCATCCGCATAGATACTGTGCTGAAGTCCTTCGACGCGTTCCAGCTCTGAGGGTAAATTAAGCATCGCCACGTTGAATAGGAAAGGGGAAAGCACCGAACCTTGTGGTGTTCCCTTGTTGCCTAGAACGAATTCTTCGGATTCCGCTTCCCCGGCCATGATTGTAGCTTTACGGTTGGTGAGAAAATCTTTTATGTAATCGTACACTCTCCGACCTACGTGTAGGTTTTGCAAGTTGCGCAATATGGCCTCGTGGGTGACGTTATCAAATGCCTTCTGCAGGTCAAGGCCCAGAATGGCTTTTGTATCCAGGGTGTGCGTTTCGGCGTCTATGATTTGATTCTTTAGCTGCAACATGACGTCTTGCGTCGAGAGTCTTGGTCGAAAGCCGATCATGGTGTGTGGGTATAGATCGTTGTCGTCCATGTATCTGACGAGACGCGTTAAAATTACTTTTTCCATGACCTTTCCAATGCAGGACGTCAATGAAATGGGCCTGAGATTTTCGATGAGCGGCTTTTTGCCCGGCTTGGGTATTAATATGATTTTGGCGGTTTTCCATTGCTGGGGTATGGCGCCCTTCTCCCAGCATTCGTTTATGTACTTTGTGAGAGCAGTGACGGATTCGTCATCTAAGTTGCGAAGTGTTTTATTTGTTATACCGTCGGGACCCGGGGCGGACTTGGGATTGAGTCGTCCGAGTACGTATCGAATCTCTGCCTCTGTTATGGAGGCGTCGAGGTCGACGTTATCCTTCCCTTCGTACTCTGGGAGTCGCGCCTTTGTGGCATCTCCTACGTATGTCTGGCGTAGCTCGCGTAAGAGCTCTGCTTCTGTACCTGCGTAGCTGTGTAGTATCCGTTTCAGGTTTTGTCTTTGTGTTGTTTTCGTGCCTTCTGGATCAAGGAGGCCTCGGAGAATGTTCCAAGTTTTGGACATTCCGAACTGCCTGTTCATTAAAGTGCACATGCCTGCCCACTGCTGCTGGGACAGCCTATTTGCGTAGTCTTCTATGTCTCTGTCGAGCGCGACGATTCTCTTTCTTAGACGCCGGTTGTGCTTTTGACCTTTCCAGCGCTCTTGCAGGCTGCGTTTTGCCTCCCACATGTGTAAAAGCTTGCTGTCCATTTCTTCCATTCCTGCCTCTTCGGGAACATGTTTGGTGACTTTCGGCACGCTACGCTGGAGTGTGTCTGTCCACTTCTGTATATCTTCGATGGTCTCTGTAGCATCGTCCTCTCTTATCTTACGAAAGGTGTCCCACTCGGTTAACATTATTTTTCTACCTTTCTTTTTACGCGGACCTGCTTGTAAAATTGTGCATACAATGTAGTGATCGCTGCCTAGATTTACGTTAGTGTTGGTCCAATGAGGGTTGGATATATTCCTTATGAATGTAAGGTCCGGCGAGGTGTCTCTACTGACGCTGTTCCCCATTCTGGTAGGGTCTTGTGGGTTAGTTATTAGCGTGAGCTCCTCGTGCTGCGCGTCGTTCCACAGGTTGCGGCCTTTAACGTTTTCGATGGTGTAACCCCAGGCGGCGTGTGGTGCGTTAAAGTCGCCCACGACGATCAGTGCTTGTCTGCCCGCTACGTTTAGCACTTTGCGGAAAAGCGAGCCAAACTTTACCTTTTGTCGTGGTGGACTGTACACGTTCAGCACAAACAAGCTTCCCTCCTTTTTTCGAGACGGGAGAATTTCTAGTAGGACGTGGTCTATGTTGCGTACGCCAGTATCGTGTTCTACAGCCGTTATATTACGATGTATCAGTGTGGTTACTGTTGCTTTTTCAGCTAAAGTGCTATATGATTTGTATCCTGATAATTTTGCGGTCCCCCCAGTTTCCTGGAGGGCGATTACATCTGGTGCTTGCTTGGTTTTTACGAATTGCTGCAGGTTACCCCGCTTACGACGAAACCCACGACAATTCCACTGCCAAATCGTGTATTCATTAGGCGGCGCCATGTTGGCGACTCGAGTTTTCTATGCAGCTGTTCTCAGCCGCAGGTGGTCTGCTGTACGGCTTGCTCTTGACCGGCCTCGCTCCTGCGGGTCGGGCGTCTTTCGAGACGGTTTCCAGCTGCCCTACCCTACCCTCGAGGGTGTCGAACCTCTGAGACATTTCATCTCGCATCTGCGTTATCTGCTGTTGTAGGTCCGCGCGCATCTGCATGAATTGCTGCTGTAAACCTACGAACATTTCCTGAAACATGCCTTTTACTTCTCCGAGTGTAGAGTCGCTTTGCTCATCGGCGTTTTCCTTTGCCCTTCGTTTATGCGGTGGCGTTTCTCCACTCATCGACGCGGGAACGGGCGTCGCCGGAGCTCAAAGAGGTGTCGACGCCCTAATGGGTGTTGGCGTGGTATGGGTCATCTCTGAGTGTTTTGGGTTCTTAAGCTTAGCGTTTTCTACTTTAAGCATTTTTACCTCTTCCCTTAGCGTCGCGTTTTCTAGCTTTATTTGCTCTAACAACTGTCTGATCTGTGTTATTTCCTGTTCTGAGGCGGACCCCGCGCGTGTAGGTGTCACAGCAGTGCCAGAGACCGCGTCTGCAAAGCTCACCTGTGCCTGAGTTTCTACCGCTCCTCGGCTGGATTGCAATCTTGACGTTGCCCTGGATCTCGATCGGGTTCCCGATCGGGTTCTCGAACGGGTTCTGGACCGGGTCCTCGACCTTGGTCTGCGACCGGGCTGCTTCCGACTGTCCCCCTCGTATGGTCCCGGGGGTGAGCCTTCTGTGCGATGGCCTTCTGATCCCTGGGTGTTCTCGCTCGTTGCTTTGCCAGCTCGTTTGTTGTAGTCGTTGATGCCGTATGGTGTTTCGGCCTCCGCTTCTTCTCTTCTTCGTCGCTCCCAGCGTCTTCGCCGGACCAAATACGGTATCTTGTACTTTGCCTTGCAGCGTCTGTCTCCCGTAAAGTGAGCTTGCCCGCATAGCTGACATCTTGCTTCACACTGGTGTTCTTGCGGCGGGTTGGCCACGCCGCATCCTCTGCATATTTTTTCGTCTGGGTTGTGAGGTCCATGCTGGAGCCGGACAAATCTAAGTCCTCCATGAACCGCATTCTTCAAAGAATAGTACACAGCTACCCCGGCACCGACGGAGAGTTGATCCAGGCGCTTAAAGACCGTTATATCGGTACTGATGTGGTTCCGCCATGTACATTAGAGTACATCGGCAGCGAGAATGCCACATTAGACGCCGCAATCACGAAAGAAGAGGTTTTCGCGGCAGCCCAGGCAGCCAATCGGAACTCTGCGCCGGGGTCGGATGGTATAACAAACGCTATGATAAGAAACCTCAGCACTGAGGTTCTTGAGCAGATAACGCAATTTCTTAACGACCACTGCTGGTCCCAAGGTCACGTTCCTCCGGAGTGGAAGGAAGCCAAAATAATAACTATACCAAAGCCCGGTAAAGCACCATCGCTCGGAGCCCTGCGGCCCATTTCGCTTACTTCGTGCATGGGCAAGCTCTACGAGCGAGTAGTACAGACACGGCTTCAAAATTACATTGAAAAAGAAAATCTGTTTCCCGCTACCATGATTGGTTTTCGCTCCGGACTCTCAACCCAGGATGCCTTCCTCCTTTTAAAAGAAGAGGTCATGAGTTGCGTACCCAGGGGAGGCGAACATTTGATCTTGGCCCTCGACCTCAAAGGGGCCTTTGATAATGTTTCGCACGAGGCCATTCTCTCTGAACTCAACACAATCGGCTGCGGAAAGCGTACATTTAACTACATTAAATCCTTCCTCTCTGGGCGGACGGCAACTATTGGGATAGGCGACACGAGGTCGGTGCCGTTCTCGATGCCAAATAAAGGCACACCGCAAGGGGCAGTCATCTCCCCCTTGCTCTTTAACATAGCTATGCGCAGACTTGCTCACGAGCTCGAAGCAATCCCGCACCTTGGATATACATTGTATGCGGACGACATCACACTCTGGGCTACGAAGGGTTCACTGGCGCTGAAAGAGCAGACCCTCCAGGCTGCTGCGACAGCTGTGGCAGAGTTCGCAAGAAAAAGTGGGCTGAGCTGTGCGCCTGAAAAATCTGAACTCATAAGAATACACAGTAAGTATTACAAAAGTAACGGTGACATAAACTTACAGGTAGACGGCCATGCCATAGCCGAGGTTACTCAGGCCCGTATACTTGGCTTCTGGGTCCAAAGCAATGGCAAAGCCAGTCACACGATAACCACCTTAAAGACTACGGTTAAACAGATAGCTAGAATGATCCGTCGCATCACTTATCATAAAAAAGGCATGAAAGAAAAGGATACTCTCCGGCTTGTCCAGGCCTTAGTTTTGAGCAGAGTGACGTATGGCCTACCGTACCACTCACTCGACAGAAGTGAGGAGAGCCAGGTGGATGTGCTCATTAGAAGCGCTTTTAAGGCAGCACTTGGTCTACCCACCAGCACACCGACCGAGCGGCTCCTAGCTCTCGGTATACATAACACTTATGCTGAGCTCAGTGCCGCAGTCCTCATGTCTCAGAGGAATCGTCTAAGTGAAACTTCAGCAGGCAGGGCGATACTCACTAGAATAGGAATTTCGCCCCACCCACAGCACATTGATGAGGAGCTGGTCGACGTAGCCCAAGAGGTCCGCAGGCGAATCTCAATCGCACCGGTGCCCAAAAATATGCATCACGACTTTCACGCTGAGCGACGTACTGCGAGGGTAAACTGGCTTCGAAAGCAATTCGGCTCAGCTTCAAATGTCGCGTACGTCGATGCGGCCAGTTTCGATTGGCAGAGACACATAATTACTGTTGTCGACAACAACATGACGCTGCTAACGAGTGCCTCCGTACGCACGACCTCGGCTACAAAGGCGGAGACGATGGCCATAGCCTTAGCCTTAAGGTTTCAGGAGCGTAGAGGGGAGCCATCAGTTATTTTATCCGACTCCCAGGAAGCCTGCCGGCTCTTTTTAAGGGGCCGCCTTCCAGCAATGGGGCTGAGGCTGCTAGGATCCAAACTCACTCACCACCATCGCTTGATCTGGTGCCCGGGACACGCAGGTCTCGAAGGCAATGAAAGGGCGGACGCTCTAGCTCGTGCGTTTTGTAACCGAGCGGAGAATCCATCTCTTTCATTGACCATGCCAATTTTACCTAGGGAGATTCTAGCTCACCAGCGCTTCACGCGTCAAAAATGTGGAACACCTCACAGATCCCTTAATGGGGAAGAGGCCACTGACCTTAGAAAAATTCAAACGGATGTATTTCCGCACCTACTGAAGTTACACGCGATACATCCAACTCTTTACCCGGCTGTATGTCCGTGGTGCGGCGGAAGACCGACTCTCTACCACATATCGTGGGGGTGCGATCGTAAACCAAGCGACATAACCAATTTTCTCGGCGAACCTTTAACACCTAGTATGGAGCAGTGGGAGGCACACCTCGCTAGCTCGGACCCAGGAGTGCAGCTCGCACTACTGGATCAAGTCCGGCGGGCGGCTAAGGCCAGTGGAGCCCTGGACGTAGGGCCCCAACCATAAAGGCTCTAAAACGCCCCTCTCCCTTTCCCCTTCAATAAAGTTTTACTCTCTCTCGTCTGGGTTGGGGCAAACGTCCGCCCTGTGTCCCAGCCTCCTACATTCGTAGCAAATGTCAATGTGTTTTCTGTATAGCGAGCACCGGACGATGAGCGCTCCGTATTTCACGTATCTCGGCACGTGAAGTCCGTCGAAGAGCACGATTACATTGTCTGTGTTGCCCATCCTCTTCGCGTGTAATATGCTTGGGTTTCTTGCTGTCACTAGGTTGTCTATAATATCTTCGGAACTTTCCTCTTGGGATATCCCTCTTATGAGTCCCTTAGATGTGTTTTCCGGCGCTGCTCTGTAGGTGCTGGCTTCGTGTTCTCGCTCTCCCACTCGGATCTTCGTGATGGCTTCGTACCGCCTGGCTCGCTCTTCGGACGGCGTGCTGATGACCACGATATTCTGCTTGTAGTTTATGCATATACTGTCTTCTTCTGCTGCTTCGCGACCGACGCCAGCGGCGTTTCTCAGGCAGCAATATATGCGTGCCTGCCTGTGCTCCGAAACGCTGAGTCCTCCTCGTGGTCGCACGATCACTTTGTAGTCTTCTGCCGGTAGACGAGGAAGTCTGCTTGCATTAGCGATTTGTCGTAAGGTTCGTTCACCTTTCCACTCGCTGTCCCCAGGCGCGCCCGTCGGCGCAGCAGCGTCTCTTAGCATGGTTCTCTTCGGGCCTGAAATCCCTCCAGATGTTTTCGTGATGTTTCTTCTGCGGACTTCGCACCATCCGGCGTCGTTGGTAAAGTCCTCCGGTTGCATATCTTCTCCTTCCACGCGCACAACCTCCATCGTGGTGCTAGACGCACCGTCGAGGCGTTCCGGGGTCGCCCCAGGCGTCCTCGTCGACGCGTTGGACCTAGCTCTCCCCGCCGCTGCGGCGGCAGACGCAATGTTTGATCTTCGTGGCGACTCAGAATTATCGGTGTCAGTGCCGAAAAAGCGGGCCCACCTTGCAATAGTTGGTATCCAGGTGTTCGGCTGAACTTCCTCCGTCGATTGGCGTAGAGACTTTAGCCAAGTTTTGCAATTTTTTAACAAAAATCATTTGAAAACTGCGGAGCCTACACAACGTGCGTTAGCACTCTGCGACTCCTAGCGTCCAACCTCCGTAAACATGATACAAATATTTTTACGGCAGGCCGGTCTTTCGCTATCAGCAGAGAAATCAGAATTACTTCTATACCGCCCGCAATACAAGGTGCGCAGAGACGCATACGCGGGGATCAATGTCCTGACGGCGGATGGTACACCCATCCCCACGGTGGACCAAGTTCGCATACTAGGCATGGTAATTGAGGCCAACGGCCATAATGACGTCAGTATTTCTCATATTTCCAGGAAGGCCGAAGCAATGGCTAAATTAATTAACAGAGTAGCTAACAGGCGTGGTGGACAATCTGAGGAGAATCTCCGCAGACTGTTTCACGCTTTCCTCATGAGCCACATCAACTATGTGGCTCCCACCCACCTGTGGCAAAAAGGAGACATATGCCGTCTCGACGTGATCATCCGCCGGTCCGTTAAACAGGTGCTCGGGTTACCTGGCAGCACCTGTACGGTCAAGCTCAATGAGCTAGGCATTCATAACACATTCAACGAAATCATAGAAGCTCAAAAAGCATCTCAAATGGTAAGGCTGTCTTCTACTGGAGCTGGGCGACGGTTACTAGCCCACCTTGGGCTCAAACCTCCGCTATCCCAAGAATGTCCGCAGCAGCTCCCCGAAGACCTGCGCGCAAAATTAATAGTGTTCCTGATACCCCGTAACATGTATCCCACACATAACGTTGGGAGACGTCAGGCACGGGCGCGAGCCCTACTCAGTACTGCAGCCGCTATGGAGGATAACGTGGCCTTCGTAGACGCAGCGCAGTACAACTCTGCAGACCACTTTGTCTCGGTGGTTACACCACTGAAAGGCGAACACTTGTCGTCTATGACATTATTAAATTAAAACGCTGATCGCGCCAAGCAGGTCGCTGTGACACTAGCTCTCGCTGCCACCGATCGCACCGCCATTTACACGGATTCACGCGCAGCCGCACGGGCCTTCATGACGGGCTCAGTTTGTCGGGAAGCCGCGCGCGTTCTCTCTGCTGCCAATTGGCCAGGCAAAAAACACATTATCTGGTTCCCGGCACACGTTGGCCGACACGTACACGAAACCGTCCTTAATGCCAACGAGTTGGCTCGCTCCCGGGCGCGAGGTCTCACATTCCACGCCGGGGAGAACCTCTCGAAGGCTGAGGACGTCACTTCTTTCTTCAGAGACCCGTTGCTAACTTTTAACAAAATTGGCAAACACTACCAGTTGGAGCGCCAAGAAATACCCACTCCCGCACCCACACTTAACAAGACCTCAGTCCATAACTCTACGACTTTTGCAGACGGAGGCATATGCATCGCCTCTAACTTGCTCTAAATACATAAATGGCATAGATCCGGGGTGCCCGCGCTGTGGTCATCCCATATGTACTCTCCAACACATGCTATGGCAATGCCCTGCGTTGCGCGAGAGCAGCGAGTGTCCCTCTACGGAGGCGGACTGGACCTGTCTCCTTACAAGCCATGACAAAGGAGGCCAGCTTTGGGCCATCCAGAGGGCCCACGACATAGCCGTGGAATTTAACCTCCCCGTCCCGTCGTGGGAGTGGCCCACCGGTGTTGCCCCCTAAGGGGGATTGAGCGCCGCCTCAGGATATTAATAAAGTTCTTTGCCTGCCTGCCTGCGTCCGGCGTCCCTCCGTCACGAAAAGAGGGAGACGCAGAGTTGTCTGGGTAACGCATCGGCGCGAATGCAGCATGTCGCATTCCGAGCCGGTTGCCGTCGGACCGCGCCGACGGACGCTGGTTGCGCTCGTCGCGCCTGGCGTCAGACTATAAGATGCTCAAGTTTTGCTAACGTAGCGTCGCTGTGCCCAGTGTGCACGCGCGTCGATGCTACATTGGAGTGTATTGGGCCCTTTATGATGCACCCGCGGCCGTTTAGCTAGCTCCACATATACCAAATTTGGTGTTACGTGACGTCAATAGATGACGAAAGTATATGACTGGTGCAAACATGAAAATCCTGACACGCCTGTCATTTAAAAGCACGACAACATACCACATTCATAGTGTACTCGTGGCCGTTTCACTAGCTCCACATATACTAAATTTGGTATCACGTGACGTGAAGAGATGACGAAGGTAAACGACACATCCTAACAAGATAATCATGACATGGAAGTCATGCACGGCATCGTTTACCTCCACCTTGTAACGTTGGCCTGATTTTAAAGTGACATATCAACCTTTCTCATTCGTGCTTCGCATATCATCGATTCTCATTGTACGTGAGATCTGCCAATTTTCTTGGGACCAGCCACCCGCCACTCTCCTTGATCTTCCGGAGTCATTGGACGCTGCTGGGATGCCGCGTCTCTTTCATTGAGGCGTCGTTTTACTGGCGTAGTTTCGACTGTATCCATGTCATAAGTATCGCTGGGGCTGATGGCTGGTTCAGGCTTGTATTGGGTTTCTGTCCGAGTCGAACGCCGTTGCATTGGAGTGCCCATAACCGTATTTTCATCTGTACCTTGCTTAGATGTCTCCATACCTTTCTCGCTGGTTGACACTGCATGAGACGCCTCCACCATTGTCTCTGACCCCGCGACCACCTCTGCTTCCTCTTCATCCATGAGCGATTCAGTGTGGTCAGCATTTGTTTCTCGACTTGCTGCACTGGTGTAGAAATAAGTACAGTCCACCTGCTCATGTCCAAGAGCGCGACAACCAGTGAACCTGGGTACCCTGCAGTCGCGACGAATTTATCAGGTGTTCCGGCAACGCAGACACAGGGGAGCTATTCCTGGCACGACCACCAGTGCCGTGCTGCCTCCAAGACGCATCCGGTGGGATATGCGATCCGCAGTAACGCTTTCCTTTAGTCTTAGTCGAACGAGTCTTGTGGTTGACTGAACTCCTTCGAAGTCTTCGTCTCTCCACTTGTCACTGATGACTACTTCAACTTCACCGAACTCCCGCAAAGCACGCCGTACAGTCTCTGCCTTGACGTCAAAGGCTACCAAATGCAACTTGAGACGAACTTCTTGCCTCTCTGGGTCGACGACGAGGCAGGGCCGGTCTATCACTGAGAGTAGACCAGCGTCCTGAAGTATCTGCTTACCCTCATCTATCTTCATGTTAAAAAGCCAAAATTGTGACATCTGATACGCTCCTATGCCGCTCACGTCTTGAATGATGCCTAGTTCCTTGAGCGGCTCTCAGAAGTCATTCAACCCGTACGGGCGCCCTGCAATGTCGCAGTTCAGAACCAACGCGAGCCTGAGTCGTCCTGAGAGCAATGGTGGCAGAATTAAACGGTAGTCCTTGGGAAGTAATATTGATACAAATCAGCCGCTAAACACGGCTGCATGAAAGAGGAGGACGAAGTCAGTTTTTGTTGGATGCTGGTCTGGCGCCATCTTGCTCGTCGAGTTCTGTGCGCTGTAAATGGATCATTAAACAACTTACTCGTAACATTATTGGTGGAGGTGCGGGGTAAAGGATAAACGTCTTTTTTGGTAATTTTGTTAAGGTGACCGTAATCGACACAAAAGCGCCTTGTTCCATCTTTCTTTTTAACAAGGACGACTGGAGAAGCCCAGGGGCTGCATGAAGGCTCGATAATGTTTTTCGCAAGCATTTTGCCGACTTCATGTTGTAATATTGCACGCTCCGACGCAGACACACGGTAGGGGCGTCAGTGAATGCGGGTTGCATGGTCAGTATTTACGCGATGGGTGACAATGGTCGTCTGGCCTAAAGAGTTGCTGGCAAAGTTGAAAATGCTACGATAGCCCTCAAGAACGTGGCAAAGCGCTGCAGCTTGCTCAGACGTGAGGTCCGTTGACACCATTCGCTCGATGTCGGCGCCCCAAGAACGTGATGGAGTGGAACCACTGACTGAGCTGCAGCAATCATCAACTCTGAAGGGCTTGACATGGTCATCTTGGAGAGCAGTAATTTTGGCCAGGGAGATACCCTGTGGCAGAACTTGGGTGGTGAGTGAAAAGTTGACCAGTGGAAGGAAGGTGCGGTTTCTCTTAATCGTCAGAATCTTATGCGGTACAGCAACCCCATGTGTAAGCATCACTGCAGGAATCGGGGCCACCATGTAATCACCATCAGGTACTGGTGGCGTGGAGGATAAGTCGACATGTGTGACAGAGTTAGGAGGGAGGCGCGTGAAATCAATGCAGCAGAAGCTGGTTTGCGGTGAGCTAGGCGGGTTGGAAAAGAGGGGTAAATCGAGATGGAGAGAGCCAGCTGAACAGTCTATGAGGGCAGAGTGCGTGGCTAGAAAATCCATACCGAGAATGAGTTCATGAGGACAATGTTCGACAACGGCGAAAAAAACGACAGTGCTTCTCTCCCCAATAGACACTCGCGCAGAGCACATGCCAAGAATTGCGGCATGCTTACGCAAGTCGACTGCTATCTCCAGCCGAGCGCAACTATTCCATCACGGAGCACGAGTGCCTCGCCCTTGTATGGGCAGTCGCCAAGTTTCGCCCATACCTGTACTGGCGCTCATTCCGTGTTGTCACGGATCATCACGCACTCTGCTGGCTAGCCTCCTTGAAGGACTCCACGGGACGTCTCGCTCGTTGGGCTCTACGCCTTCAAGAGTACACGTTCTCTGTAATATACAAAACAGGGCGATTACATCAGGATGCGGATTGTTTATCCCGCTACCCTGTTGACGAAGCAACCGATACCGACGCTATCACGGACGTTTTTTTCCGTGTCGCAGCTGTTAAACATTGGCGAAGAGCAACGTCGGGATGCTTCTTTACGAGCCATCATTGAAAAACTGGAGTCAACGCCTCGCGACCCGTCCCTGCAAATGTTTTTGGTGAAAGACGGGATCCTATATCGCCGCAACCTTGATTCCTTCGGATCAGAATTACTTCCTGTCATCCCAGCGCACCTGCGTTCCACTGTCCTGCATCAACTTCATGACGCTCCCATGACGGGCCATTTGGGCGTTTCTCGCACATACGATCGGGTACGACGTCGGTTTTTATTGGCCGGGACTTGCCCACTCTGTTCGACGCTATGTCACCGCTTGTGAGCCCTGTCAGCGTCGCAAAACGCCGTCTGCCCTCCCAGCCGGCTACCTTTAGCCGATCGACGTTCCCAACGAGCCTTTCATTCGAGTTGGTCTCGACCTGTTGGGCCCTTTTCCACTCTCCACAGCCGGAAATAAATGGATTGCTGTTGTCACGAACTACGCGACGCGGTACGCAATCACACGAGCACTCCCGGCCAGCTGCGCTATCGACGTTGCGGACTTTCTGCTGTACGACATAATATTAGTGCATGGTGCTCCCCGTCAACTTCTCACCGACCGTGGCCGCACGTTCTTATCAGCTGTCGTTCATGAAATTCTGAGGTCTTGCCATACCAAGCACAAATTTACTACTTCGTACCATCCTCAGTCAAATGGCCTCACGGAGCGCCTTAACAGGACCTTTACCGATATGCTTGCCAAATACGTTGCGCCAGACCACCATGATTCGAACATTCATTTGCCGTATGTGACGTTCGCCTACAATTCATCTCGTCACAACACTGCCGGCTATTCGCCCTTTTACCTACTATATGGCCGGGACCCCACTCTACCCTTAGATACTTTACTACCTGCGGCCCCTGAATATGCTGGGGAAGCCATTGCCCGCACCGACCACGCATGCCAAGTCGCCCGTAACCGTCTACAGGCTTCACAGAAGCGCCAACAACAGCTCTACGATTCTCACCATAGGGACGTGCACGTTTCTCCGGGTTCTCTCGTGCTCCTCTGGTCACCTACACGGCGTGTGGGACTGTCTGAAAAACTGTTGTCACCCTACACTGGACCATTTTGTATGGTTCGCCAAGTGACAGACGTCACGTACGAGATTGTTTCAACCGATCCAACAAAGTCATCGTCAGCTCCAAGCGGCACTGTTCACGTGGCTCGGCTAAAGCCCTATTACCCCCCTTCGACATCATCTGCGTAGATTTAGAACCGGAACGGTGCTTCTACTACCGGGGGTTATGATTCATAATAGCCGCTAAACACGGCTGCATGAAAGAGGAGAACGAAGTGAGTTTTCGTTCTGATGCTGGACTGGCGTTACCTTGCTCGTCAAGTTCTGTGCGCTGTAAATAGATCATTAAACAAGTTACTCGTAATATTATGAACGAGAAACCGTGGCCAAAGTCGGTCGCTTTCACAGCTCTTGACGAGGCTGGCATCTGCGTCTGCCCGCGTCGGTCACCAGATGCACAATTAGCCACCGAGGGGTACCGCCTTGAACGTTCAAACAGCAAGCCATTTATATGTACAACTTACCGCTGTTGGCGGGCCTCTCGGGGGGGGGGCTATCTTGTTTTCAGCGTTATCAGCAAGATAACGTACTTTGGCCCATGGAGAGGAGTGGACCATCTCTCACGCACACTTATTTCCGGTTGCGGAAGATCATACGTATTGGCTGGGGTCGGGATTGCACTGTATCAATTCTGTTGTAGTTACAAGGCGCATAAAGGTCCCTGCAATGATTGCATAGCCTCCGTTTGTGAAAAGGGCGCGCTTTTCAGACACACGTGAAGTAACAACTGAGACGCTTATTAACGTTCATCTGTACTTGTGAGTACGTTTCGTTTGTCATTTGTGCGTGTGAAACGCAGGTAGCGTTTCAATCTACTCGCCATTTTGCGCGTGACCTTTCAATTTGTTGCTATCGCATTCATTGCTCCGCCTTTGCGGCGAAGCTGTGACTTGTTCGTTCACCACAAAAGAGGTTTCATGCTGACTCATTTGTGTAGGTATTTTTATAGTTGTTTTTTTACGTAGTTCTTCACTTGCTCTGTATCTTGTCAGTAATTCGGTCGATTTTCTTCTGCTTGAGTGGAAGTCACGCCCAAAGGTTCCATTGACTTATGGATTTTGGCCACCCAGTTTTGGACGAAGGTCTTTGTTATTTGCATCTCCATATGCCATACGTAAGCGGTAAATCAAACTCGAATAGTAAATTGCTTCTGCTCACTTTTCAGGCTGCTTACGAATGGTTTTGTCATACATCTCTAAGTGATTCTGGTCATCGTCAAACTTCTGAATCCAACTCCCAAGTTGTACCGCGGCCACCGATGAGTTATCTTACCGCCATTTTGCAATGTTTATTGGGGTATATGAAGCAGCAAGAACTCACAATTGCAAAAAAGAGAAGTACGAACATCATCGAGATTGGCTCACACATGTCCCGTTGCACACATAGCTGGCCGCACAGCGACGATGAATAACTTATTTTTCCCACACGCAATTCTAACGCCATTGCTTCCTGTTCAGATCGAGAAAACTTTCACGACAAACAAATTTGCCACTTAGTCCAGTAATAGGTGCCTACCATAGCATGATGAATTTTCTCGTGTACGCAAAGCTACGTTCGGTTCTCTTTTTGTTACTAATTACAGTTATTAAATGCGAAGCATTTTTAGCAAAATTCGGCGAATTGAGCGTATCTATCTATCTATCTATCTATCTATCTATCTATCCATCTATCTATCTATCTATCTATCTATCTATCTATCTATCTATCTATCTATCTATCTATCTATCTATCTATCTATCTATCCGCCTATGACTTTTAGCTCTCCTGGCCGTTTCGATACGAAACTTGGTAAGGCATAACACGACTGTATGAAGAACACATTAGACTAGTCATAACTTGAAAATTATGACATGTATGTCATGAATGTCATGATTAACATTTCATGGTCCTGCAGTTCTTGCTGTGGTTTCGTTCATGGGCATGTTTCAAAACTGGTATGGTATGACATGATTGCATGAAAAACACAAGCGACAGACCCTTACATGAAAATCATGACATTCGTGCCATATAACAACATGACTACATGCCACGCTCCTGATGCGCTGGCGGCCGTATCGCTAGCTTTGTTTATACAAAATTTGTTATTACGCGATGCGAACGGACGACATAGGTAAATAACACATCCAAACATGATAATCACGACATTCGTGTCATGCAACAACATGACTACATGCCACTCTGATGATGCGCTCGCAGCCGTTTCACTAGCGTCACATATGCCAAATTCGGTATTACGTGATGCCAATGGATGACGAAGGTATGCAACTGTTGCTAACATGATACTCATGAGATGCATGCCATGTGAGAACATGACTATATGCCGCAGTCAAGGTGCCAATACATTTCGACGTGACGCGGTGCGCGTGTTCACCAGCGTTCATGTAATCGCGTCACGCCTGCGTTGCCACGGCAGACGCTGGTCAAGCTTTATACTCGCAGGCGCGCGCCCTGCTGCGTTACTTTGACGCATGCGCGTTTCAGCGCGTCCGGCGTCCCTCCGTCACGAAAAAAGGGAGGCGCAGTGTTGTCTGGGGAACGCATCGGCGTGAAATGCAGCATGTCGCATTTCGCGCCGGGAACGCTGATCGCACCTGGCGTAAGACTATGGAGTGTTCGCGTTTTGCTAACGTAGCGTCGCTGTGCCCAGCGTGCGCGCGCGTCAACGCTACATTGGAGTATATTGGGCCCTTTATGATGCGCTCACGGCCGTTTTGCTAGCTCCACATATACCAAACTTGGTGTTATCTGACATTAATAGATGACGAAGGTAGACGACAGATCCAAACATGATAATCATGACACGGAAGTCATGTACGGCACCATTTACCTCCACCTGATAACGTTGTGCTGATAGTGACATATGAAATTTCTCATTCGTGCTTCGAATATCATCGATTGCCACTGTCAACGAAGCAGTAATGTAAATCTCTCGAAGACGACGTTTTGCGCGGTACCTCTGCTGGTTTGACAAGAAACAATGTCACAATTGACGTAATGCTTACACTATAGAAATCAATCTTTTGCGGCTTCGAAAAATAAAACTGGGGCAATAATTCCATTTCCTAAGGTCGCTTGTGAGTTTTGTTATTTTACTGTTGCTGTTTACTCACTGTCTGTTGTAAATATGGTAAGTATGACTCAAAGCAAGCGAAGATTGGAGAAGTAATTTCTGCTTTGCAGCATGCATTCTAAATCCTGTGCTGTCGCAAATAGCGAATGTGCGTCTCACTTCGCAATGCTCCTCATCGTGTTTGAGGCACACGCCAACGCTTCACTCAACGTCTTGTTTCATTGAATTAAAGTGCGTAGCGCACATTGACAGTGAGGGTTAATGCATGCGTTATGTTAGGGCAATGCTAAGGTGATGTATGCGGCTAAAAAGAAGGTTACTAAAAGCTGCGTGCAAGTGTTTCTTGATTTGACAACCTGCACTCCGTGGTGCTGCAATCAGCCCATCAGCCCTTGAATATTAAACTTTTTCAAACTGGGACCGAGTTTTCCTTGAACAGAAGCCACTAACATTTATGAATTTGTCAGTGCAAAGGTGTAGCAAGCAAAAGGGCTTGCTCTCTCGAGCGTGTGGGAATGATATTCATGCCAGACTTCTGTTTTACGGGGGAGTGTAATGCATCCTTGAGTGAATTACCTGTCATTACGAATACCAGCTTCTGTCAGCTTTTAAATCAGAAATACGCAGAGGAAGTATCTTTTTACGCACCTTGGCCACCTTGCAACCAAATCCCGCCAGTCGCGTTACTCGTTGTACGGAGACAAGACACGTACCTTGTCCTCGCACAAACTATGGATTTGAAACACTACGTAACCGCCTTCCAAATGCGATGAACAAATGAAAACTAACAACTGATAATCTGTGTATATTGTCTAAAACTGAAATGTTAAATCGGATGTGCTGACTGTGTTGTGAATGAATGTTCGGTGATTTCTGTAATGGTTATTCAGTTTTTATTCTTTCATACATTGCTTTGTTATGAATATTTGTGTATTTATTTCCGAGTTGTCATTCTATTATTTGCTGTCATGGGCCACATGCGTGTTTCTTTTCGTATTGTCACTTTCCGCTGCCTGTAACGTTTGTAATTTTTGTAAATTTGTAGTTTAGATATTTCTGGGTGAAGAGGCCAGTCAAGCTGTGAAATGCAGCTTTTTTTCTCTTCGCACCAAACCACGTATACAGTGTATTTTCGTGTACTTGTCACGTGGTTGAATAAACTCAGACTCAAACTCAAACTCACTCCTTCGTGTTTTCTATCACAGGGCTCTCATTTAATATGAACAAGTTTTTACGACGTAATACATGCACGAAATACAGGCGAAATTCAAAAGAAACAAGTGAGACAGCAGTGAGACTTTCTAATATTATAATGTTTAGTACGATACAACGCCTTGAAAAACGAAACCTCTTTCTAATTTCACAGAATAATAGTTTTAGTGTCATCACTTTCCTTACTAACTGATTGTGATTGATTGTGATTGTCGCATTGATCATAATCGATACAGCCATAGTATGCAGCACACATCATTTCGCACTTTAGAGAACTTCGACCATTGTTTTTCAATAAAAGCGTTAGTGCATCTAGTATGAGATCAGCGCAACGGGCACATAAACTTAGCAAATAAATATGAATCGCTGCAAATAAATTCCATTCAGATGATGCAGCTGCGCCAATAGACACACGTCTAATTATTACACACACTCACCGTATGACCACAATTTGCGTTATAATGCGTACACTACTGCATATTCTTCCCATATAGTTTGTTAACATTCTTACTATACCACGATAGCAGGTCCCATTGGTTGCTTCTTTAGGGGCGAAGCTCCTTATAGCGGGACTCGTTCGTCCCTCGTATTCGTAGTCGTAGTCGTAGTGTGTAACCAGTCTTACGCCATGAACTCCAAGGTGGTGCCGGTGGGAGATTTCTCCTGTGCTTTGTTGAACAATAAAAAATTCGCAGCCTGCGCTTTAACTAAAAGCCGAATTCTTCTGTCCCTCATTCCCCATTAGCTGCCATTGGGATGTTCCAGTAGTAAACTTAAGTAGAAGTAGAAGTGTTAAAAGCCAACTTCTGCTGTCTCTCATTCCCAGTAGCAGCCATTGTTTACCTCAGAGGTAGTGCCTGGTGAGATTTCTCCTGCGCGTGATTAAACAATAAAAACTTTTTGTTCTAAACGCCGTTATATTAATAAATAAATCAACGAAAGACGTCAGATGTTTTCTAAAAGAAACGAAAAGACGCCAGATATATCTAAAGCAAAACAAAAAGTAGACGCCAGCTGCTTAACGAAAGACGCCAGGTGTTTTCTAAAGCAATTGTTTTATAATCAAAACCATATCGATACAGGTTTGTAGTTGCCGATGCTCGTTGCCATATAGATAAGGATGCCGAAAGGCACTCGTATAGATAAGGATGCCGAAAGGCACGCGCTCGCAGACAGGACCCTGAAATGAGAGCACGCGAGGCAGAAGCGCGCCGGGAAGCTGCGCGACGTCACCACCAAGATCTTGCTGTACGGGAACAAGAAGCCACATCAGCAAGGCAGCGTCGGCAAGATCCCGCCGTACGTGAACAAAAAGTTGCAGCGGCACGTTAGCGTCGGCAAGATCCTTCCATACGGGAACGAGAGGCCACATCAGTGAGGCCGTCGGCATGATCCTGCTGTACGGGAACAAGAAGCCACATCAGCTAGGCAGCGTCGGCAAGATTCCACTGTACGTGAACAAGAAGCTGCAGCGGCGCGTCATCGTCGGCAAGATCCTTCCGTACGGGAACTAGAGGCCGAGACAGCACGTCAACGTCGCGAAGCAGATCTTGAAAACGTTCGGCAATGGGAAGCGGCGAGGAAGCGCGCATATCACCAGGCGAATAACAGAACAAAATTTCATGGTGTTACTTCCAGAAGCTTCGCCCAATCTCATCATCATTCACCTCGTGGATCTGCCGTCAATTTTTTCTCACGCCTCGTCTGCACGTACATCACTCATATTTCTCCGTGAAATCTCGCAAAAGATTACCAATACACCCAAGTAACACACAAATGCACATGTGGAAACACTGATTCCTTGTGTTCGCGGGGGGAAGGTTACAGACGCGCACATTCAGACTTCACCTTCACCTTACTGCCCACGAACGGAAGGAAAAAAAATCAAAACCTTTATTCGCAAGGGTTTCGGACAGGGGTCATGAGCTTAATGGGTGGGGCCCCAAGTCCAGGGCTCCACCTGCTACTGCCGCCTGCCTGACATGTCGCAGAAGTTCAAGCTGCACCTCCGGGTCGGAGCTGGCGAGCTGTGCCTCCCATTTCTCGAAAGTATTGGAAAGCTTGTACTGACCTAAAAAGGTATCGTAATTTGGTGGTTGGTTTAGGCGTCCCCACGAAATGTGGTAGATAGAGCGAAGGCAATCCGCCACACCAGGGACAGCCATGGCCATACAGCGTTGGAAAAATGTTTTGTAATCTATGAAGTTTGGGAAAGACCCCCCTTTGAATTATGCGGAGGTCAATCACGTCCTCCGCGTCTAAGGATTTCTGGGGGAGCTGTAGTTTTGTCGCATGCCTTGTTGGTTAGCGAGAATGTCGCGAGGGGCTATTCTAGATGGGTCGGTATCCTCTTCGATAGCTCCCTCATGGAGTGTTTCAATGGATTGAAAGTTCTGTGGAGGCTCTGCTCCGTTAGTGAGCCCTCGAGCAAAAGCGTCAGCACTTTCGTCTCCCTCCAGGCCTTCGTGTCCTGGACAACAGATCACCCTGTAATTGTTTGTTCTCCCGCCTAAGAATTTGCTTATTTTATTGGAAGGTGGCCTCTTAAAAAGAACCAGCATGCTTCCTGAGAGTCGGAGACAATAATTCTGTGCGGTTCATCTCTCTGCTCCTGTGGCTTGGTTGCAAGGGCAATGGCGAAGAATTCCGCCTTGGTGATCGAGGACGTATACAGTGATGCACATGTTACCATGCTGTTATCGTTGCTAAGTACTGATGCGACTGATCGTTTAAAATTATAACTTGAAGCGTCCACATACAAAAACATGACTTCTTTTTAATGTCTTTCAAGGCCATCACACTCTTTCCTCACTGCGCTTTTTGTTTCTTTTTACATCCATGTTCTAGGGAAGCGGTGAGATCGAGACATTGCTGCTGATGGGTTCTGGGATTTCTACAAGGGCCTCATCTAGGTTCTGGGGGTGTGGCGGGAAGCCCGTTCTAGCGAGTATCTCTCTCCCTGCTTTCGCATGACTTAGACGATTCTTCTGCGCAGTCAGTACCGCTGTCTTTGATGCAGGGTGTGTGTTATATATACCGAGGTCCAATAGCTTTTAGGAAGGTGGGCTTACCGGTAGTTGTGGGGCCACTTTGTAGGCCCCACAACTACCCTGATTATAGACTCAATGGTTTCATCTTCTGATTCGTTTAACGCGTGGAAAGGTAGACGATACATAACCTTACACAATATCAGTGCCTGTAATAATGTAATTGTGTCTCCCGCCTTCATTTCCTTTCTGTGGCATGTTATTTTCTGGATCATTCGTGCAACTTCTTTCGTGGCTGATTTTAATATGTTTATTGTATGGTTCGCTCGTCCATTACTCTGAACCCAGTAACCCAGAATATGTGCGACGGTTACCTCACGTATTTTTTCACCTTCAATGTTTATACCAATGTTTCCAATACTTTTGTATCTTTTTCCATGTACCCTAATATTAAAAATTTGTCTGCGGCACAGCTGAGCCCGCTCGCCTTGGCAAAGTTTTCAGCTGCTTTTGCAGCCTCTTGAAGTGTCTGCTCTTTGCTTGCCAGAGATCCACTCGTTACCCATAGGGTGATATCATCCGCATAAAAGGTGTATCCTAACTGCGGCACTTTAAACAGAGCTCGTTTGAGTCCTAACATGGCGATATTAAATATTGGGGGAGAGAGGACGGGTCCTTAAGGGGTACCTTTGTTTGGCCTCTCAAAAGCGTCTGACATTACTTGCTCTACGCCTCTTGAAGCATGCCTCTCTGTGATGAAAGCCATTATGTAATTTTGTGTGCCCCACATCCAATGTTGTTTATTTCCGTTAGGATGATCTTATGCATGATATTGTCGAATGCTCCTTTTAAATCGAGGGCTAGTATCAGATGTTCACCTCCCGTAGGGTATAAAGCTCATTACTTTCTCCTGTAATGGGAGGGACACGTCTTGAGTGGAGAGGCAATTGCGGAAACCCAGCATAGTAACTGAAAAAGCCCGTTCTCCTCTACAAAGTTTTGGAGCCGATTGTGAATACCCCTTTCGAAAAGCTTTCCCACGCATGACGTCAAATATAAGGGTCTGAGTGCCTGCAGGGATGGCATCTTCCTGGGTTTCCGTATCATAATAATTTTGGCTACTTTCCATTAATCTAGTACCTCCCCTTTGAGCCAATAGTTGTCAATAAAATGATTTTTCAGTGCCTCAAGACCTTGTCACTGAGGTTCCTTATCATTGCATTTGTGCTTTGATCTGAACCAAGGGCAGAATTTTTCTGGGCATAATGGGCACCTGCAAAGACTTTTTTTTCGTGATTGGGGTACCGAGTATCGCGTTTTCCCACCAGCAATCGAATACTGCAACTATCAGTATTCTCTCCTACGTGCCAGTCCTTAAGTGCTTGTATTAACTGTCCCCCCGTACCCGGAAATTCATGCATTATTCGTTTTAGTGTTCTGATCGTGGCCGATTTTGATTTTCCTGGGTCAAGCATGTTTCTTAGGCTGACCCATGGTGTTTTCGCAATGCTCAGTGTTCTGTAGTGAACTGCAGGACTGGAACCGTCCCTCATTTGCAATTTAAACTATTGATTTGCCTCCTCTCCTAAAGGAGCGAATGACCGCGACGACAATCGTTGAGAGTGCTCACCGTCAGGCGATAAGCTTAGTGCATCCGAGCGACGCAGAAACAGGCGCCTTGTTGCTGCGTCACCCTGTCGAAACAACGGAACGCGATAACTCTTTGCCGCTTCGATGCACTTCAAACGCTGCAAAAGCAGAAACGTCAGCATCGAATTACGGCCGGCGAGGACTATGCTGAGTGCGAGTGGATGATATATAGCTTCTTCCGGACAAAGAAAACACCACTGGAAAACTGAATGGGTGCCTGCCAGTCTCGGGGCAGTGGCACGTCACCCCTCGTCGCGAACGGCGCCACGGTAAATTGGTTCATCGTGACTGTTTGACTGTTTTTTATTATTTGTTGTGTGGTGGGCGTCTTTACACAATTTCTGTCGCTGTCCTACATGTGGTCATATCCTCGAAAGAAAATAAATGCATATGTTTTGTATCATGTTCATATGTAGTTGGCATTGAGAGACTGCCACGTAGATTTAGAATTCAGATGCCCTTCTGCGTATTTTCCCTTTATGACTGTGAAGAACAACTGTCGGCACCAGTGTAAAAATCTTCACTGAATTTCTCATAGTCTGTTCTTGTGGTGTGTCGCCCGTGATAAAGCACAAGGCGCCACTGTGACCTCAAAGTGATTTCCAGGCAAACAGGAAAAAACATCCAAGGTGTGTTGCTAGAAGTTCCAACGTTAGCAAACGCCCTTTCAGCTATGGCACTCGCTTCTTCAATGAAAAACTATTCATATGTGGGAACAAAAATAATCTGTATAGTCTTGTGGGAAAAGCGTCACTTAAAATGACTTGCACCCAAACATTTGCTGCAATGAAAATAACTAGCATAGCCCAGCTATGGCATATGCATCACCTTATATGGTCTTACAGTTCCACAGTGTTGTATTATGTATACAGGGAAGCTAAATGCCGAACCAGAGAATTAGAGAAAGAGAAGAAAAAGTCAACGTCAACACGACAAGATTATGCTCTGTAGAGATGGGGTTTTACAAAAAGAAGGAGACAAAGACAGCTATTGTTCTAGAGAAATATATATTAGTCACTTCATATGTACAGCAGACTCCTTCCTTAAAATGAAAAGTGACAAATGTAATGAGAAACAATAATACAGTCTTCCTTCTAAATAATGGCAAGTCGATGCAAAGTAGTAATGATCATACTACTGATTGCCTTAAGCCTATTTTCTTCAGTTCTTAAGTATGGTTTCGGAGCAAAAAAACAAGGTCTCCTCCCTAACAAATCAAGCTAGAAATAGGCGTAGTCTTTCAGCATATGCCCTAAATGGCTGCTATGCTATATGTTCTTGCTCTTTTTATTTGGTTTAAATGAATACACAAAATGTTCTTCAGAGCTACCTCTTAGACGGTGGAGAAAGGTAATAGCTGCAAGACCGCGGTGATAGCTCTATAAAAAAATGATGTGCCTTTTTCACGCGTATTTTGTATATACGCGCATAAATATATAGCCAAAAATATTCGACATTTTCCTATATGCCCCAGGCACACGCTGGCAATGTAAGCGGAGCACCAGACATCAGCTGCTTTCTACTTTAGCACTGAAAACCAGCTTGTAACGCAGTGCGTCATACGGGATTACCGTGAGTGCGGCAACAGACTGAACGACTCATTCACTCTCTCGAAGTATTCCCAACCGCTACGAACCGGTAAAGATTCAATCGGTCGGCTGGTTTCACTGAAGTTCAATGGCTCTGCCTGCTGCTGGACTGAGTCGTTTATCGAAAGAGTTTAATGTTATTGTTTGCGTGGCTGCGAACGTAATGTATTAGAATGATTTGCAGCAATAATGCGTCCCCTATAATTCGCAGGTATCTCAGACCCACTCTTTCATCTGCGTCGAACGATAGCTAATATCACGACAAACCTGTTTTTTTTATCTATCTTGCGGAAGTATCTGGCTTCGTCACTATCATATAGTCGAAAACTCAACATGGATTTATTACGAATATTATTTTAACATGAAAAACGAATATCCGCAGCATATTGTTCATGAAAGCTCCTTTCAGAAGCCTTTTCGGCAGTGGGCCGATGTTGTTATTATGCCTTCATGTTTACCTTCTCGGAGGTCTTAGGTGCCGAGTCGAATATATATTCTCATTGCTGTGGCAACGTTATGTGCCAGTGAATACATCTGTATGTGTTTTCTACGTCATCTTAAGCAATATAACAGGATATCAGCCTTGAGAGTTCAGGAACAAGTGAAGATCTGCCAAAAAAATTTCTCTTTTTGTGAGGTGCACCTTACACAAAACGTACCCTGCAGCAAAAGAAAATGATCAGAAGTACAAGTGATAGATGTATTTACGTATGAAAGAACATTGGCAACATAAAAAAATGGACTCGCATCTACATGTTACACTGCAAATGTCGTCGAAGGACGATGATCTTACGTCTGAAGAGAGTGAACAAAACGTTTATTTGATGTTCTGCGCAAGAAAATGGGTGAATAATATTCTGGAGGCGTTCCGTTAGAGCGCCTCGAGCGTGCAGTGGAGGTGAACGAGCGTATCTAGTCACGTCGCACGTGAGGCATGAGCGCTATCTGGCAGTTATCTTGGAAAACGAAGCGCGCTCTCTGTGCGCACCCGTCTCGGAGGTGATGAGGTGTAGAACGCAAGGCGACGGGTAGGAGCCATCACCGCGTCATCTTAGCAGAGCGTTGGAAACACTTGCCTTTTCGTGCAAGCGTAGCATGGTCAGCGCAGCGTGAGAAACGCTACGGTTCTTAGAATCACTTATGTATGCCTTTTCTAGTAAAAACACACATACAGAATATTGACGTGTTGTTATGGTGCCTCAGATATGCACAACAATTGCTCTTTATTTGACAATCGCACAAGTATGAATGCTTAAGCTTGGGCAATAATGGGGGGGGGGGGGGAAGGGCGCTGCGGATTGGGTCGGCCATTAGGGGTATCATTTGATGCCGTTTAGGGTACCACTAAGTGCGGACAAACAGACATTTATACAGACAGACAGACAGACAGACAGACAGATTAAAATTCTTGCACAAGATTAAAATTCTCCACAAAAAAGACTATGGTCTTTAAAAAAATTGCAGCATATCCAGAGAGTAAATGATGATGAGTGGGGCGAAGCTTCGAAGAGCTTTGTCGGCAAACCACGAAACAACCACTGGCCCCGTCCGTCCATCCATTTGTCCCTCTGTCAGTCCATTTATCTGTCAGTCATTCCGTCCATCCGTTCGTCCATCTAGTGAAAACTACAAGTACCGCCATCTCGCATCTTTTCATCATATACAAGCACCGCCATCCAGTGAACATTCCAAAGACTAAACGAGATGTAGCTTTTTACTACTACTACCACCTACATCAGCGACACACGATCGACAGCTTGAATAGCTTAGATTCCTAAGTTGGCTACAAGTTATAGCACTTGGTGTTTGTTCACAAATAGTTAATCATTTAGAGAACAAGGTGCTCTACTATGGGACTTTATAAAGCAGTCTCGTGGGCCTCACACACGATGAAACCGTAGTAATTCTCAAAATATAACCAACCCCTAACTTTCTTTATTCTCAGAAACAGTTGCAGTTCTACAAATGAGCTGGCATAAAGTCCTTGCAGTAACTCTAGCAAAAAGAAAACTCAATTAGCGATACTTATTTCTTATTACAAAATTACGGCAAGAAACGAATGGGAACCAATATTATTTCGGGTATGGCATGTGCTTTCTAGCTAAAATATTTATTAGGACTACAAAAATTTTAAAGCGACACAGCATCGTATATCCGTCATATACAAGTACCGTCCTCAAGCGAACATTTTAAGGACAAAAAATGGCAGCATATCCACGGAGTGAATGATGAAGAGTGGGGCGAAGCATGCGTCCGTTCATTCGTTCGTGCTTCCATCCGTCCATGCGTCCGTCTGCGTGGCCGTCCGTGCGTCCATTCGTCCGTCCGTGCGTGCGTCCGTTCGTGCATCCACACGTCCATCTGTGTGTCCGTCCCTGCGTTCATCCATGCATCCAACCCTGCTTCCGTCCATGCGTCCATCCGTCATGCAGCCATCCGTGAGTCCGTCCATGCATCTGTCTGAGTGTCCGTTCGTCCCTCTATTCAACACTCCAAGTACCACCATCTCGCATCTTTTCATTATATCTTCCTGATATACAAGCACCGCCATCCGGCGGACATTCCAAGGACTAATCAAGAGGTGGCACACGCACACTTTATTACAGCTTGCACTTCGTGTCTACTTACCACCTTTAACCACCGCGACTTCATGGTATATACTACTTCGCTGTATTCATGGCACTGCGGCTCAACGCTTGCTAAACCTTTCTAAAACCAAGAAGGTTACGCCCTGCGAGTATAATGTAGCAACCCTTTTAGGGGCGAATCTCCTTATAGCAACACCTGTTCGTCCCTCGTAGCCGTTGTAGTATGTAACAAGTATAACATTTTGACCTGCAAGGTGGTGCCGGTGAGAGATTTTTTCTGTGCATTGTTGAAAAATAAAAAAATAGGGCTCAATGTACATGCCAAGGACTGCTAATGTGGAATGAGAGACAGGAGCACTGAGCTTTTAGTTAACGCACACGCTGCGATCCCCATTAGCAGCCATTCGCATGTAGACATTGAGCGCTATTTGATAAGAAAGGGTTGCTATGTTATACTCACTGGGTGTAAGCTCCTTAGTTTTAGAAAGGTTTTGCGAGCGTTGAGCCGCAGTGCCAGAAATACAATGAACTAGTATATACCATGAATGAACTCGAGGTGGTTAAAGGTGGGAAGTAGATACGAAGCGCAAGCCCTAAGAAAGTAAAAGCCGAATTCTCCTGTCTCTCATTTCCCGTTAGCAGCAATTGGCATGTACATTGAGCACTATCTGACAGGAAAAGCTTGCTACGTTATACTCCCTGGGTGTAACCTCCTTGGTTTTAGAAAGGTTTGGCGAGCGTCGGGCCACAGTGCAATGAATACAGTGAACTAGTATATACCGTTAACTCAAGGTCGTTAAAGGTGGGAAGCAGACCCAAAGCGCAAGCCGTAAGAAAGTGTGCCTTTGCCACCTCTCGTTCAGTCCTTGGAATGTCCGCTGAATGGCGGTGCTTCTATATGGGGAATATATGATGAAAAGATGCGAGATGGTGGTACTTGGAGTGCTGAATAGATGGACGAACGGACACACAGACAGATGCATGGATGGACGCATGAACGAACGCAGGGGCGGATGCATGGACGAACGCAGGGACGGACGCATGAACAGACGCACGCACGGACGGGCGGATGGACGCATGGGCGGTCACACAGACGGACGCATGGACGGACGGAACCAAGAACGAATGGATGGACGAATGCTTCGCCCCACTCTCCATCATTCACTCCGTGGATATGCTGCCATTTTTTCTTGTCAGATAGTGCTCAGTGTATAGCCGAGTGCATGATTTTAGAGACCACGGGAGCGCGTGCCGAGGCGCGTCGCTGCGCCTTCTGGCGGCTGCACGGCTCTGTCCGGGAGCGCGTACTGCGCACGCTCGTCCCATATCACCCGGCAGCCTGCCCTTTCGCTCGTTTCAACGGCGCGCATCTCGAAACGATGCGGACGGCGCAAGGTGCCACTTCTTCCGTCGCTGTGCAAGCACCAGTACTACCTAGCAATATTATAGCAGCGAAAATGCCTCTAATGTAATAGCATGGCTCGAGCGCACCATGCGCTACGCTTCGCTTTTTTCCTTGATGCAGCGCGGAAAACATGCACTTTCTCAGCTTTTCTCAAACGTAGTTGTGCGATACGCTCGTCTTGCAGTGATGAATTTTGTGCTCTGTCTCGGAGACGTTATGCCAGCTTCATTTCTTGGTGGGAATATCGCGCGTGCAGTGGTATGCAGTAAACCACTGAATATCGCGCGTTCAGAATGAATAGCCAGGAAACGCGATAAATAAACAGTTTATTATTATAAGCCAGAAAAAAAAACGATAGCTATAACTGCTATCCAGGAAAGATCACTACTTTCAGTATTTAATCAAACGCCCATCGGCGGCAATCGATTGCGCCACACGAGATGGTATCGAATTGTAAAGCGCGGCCACGGTCTTGGGGCGCGAACGAAGTGCTTCCCACTCTTGCTGTATGGCCGCGAATAGGGTCGCCTTCGTTGAACTCTCAAGATTCTGCGCCGCAAGTCGGCATTTCACGAGACCCCAGACGTTTTCAAAGGGGTTAAGGTCCGCTCCTACGGGTGGCCATTTCAATGTACGAACAGCAAGGCCCCCAAGAAAGATTTCACACTGCGAGCAGTGTGAATCGGGCTCCTGTCATGCTGGTACACGAAACAATCATCCTTGAATGGCCGTAAAAGAGATAAGGAAGGCATTCTCTCTCTATTATAAGGGAGCACGTGGAGGCTGAAAGGTTCCCTTCGATAAGAACCAGTGGTCCAAGTCCTTCCCTGGTCATAGCGGCCCAGACACTCACAGAGCATCGGCCACTGGCAAAGACCGACTGCGTGTACTGTGGTGAATACCTGGCGATGAAGTAAATGCTGGATTGGTTACACGGATTTATAAGAACGACAATGGGACATAGTCACTTTATCCCCGAACAAGTTCGTCTTACTTGAAGATCCATATAATGAAATTTTAATTATGCGAAATCGCCAAGATGGTGCGAAATATTCGACATGTTGGTAAGGCACCCTCAGTGCGTTCCAGAAGGCCTCACAAACTCAACTGTATTTTTCTAAGGTAATGAGGTACAATGTACAAACATTGGCTAAGGTGCTTAAGTTTGGCGAGCTGCTCACGATAAGAAGTAACACAGCTTAAAGAGTATCAAAGCTAAGCAACGTTTTACAGCAAGTTCGAAGACAGTAAAGTGCTGGGCTTTACTTGCCTTAATCGCAACGTAATTTAGGCGCACTGTAGTGGGTGACCTGTCATTAATTTTTACCAGCTGCGCTTACTTACCCTGTGCACTACTCTTTCTACACATTCAATGGTAAATAGTACAAGGATGACATTAATGTAGAAGACAAATCTCAAATGTTACCTCGAGTTCATTGGACGCCATACTCGCCGTTCCTGATCCCAGCGACTTGAAAACGTTGATTCATCGCTGAACACCGCTTCTCCCCACTCTTCTGATCCGCATGTCAGCACAGAACGCGCAAACCGCAATCTCATGGAACTTTGCCTGTCCGTGATGTGGGGCTGCTGGGCCGCCACGCTGCTTCTGCCAACCTCCTAGAATAGTCCAGACGGACGCGTTGAGATGCAATGCATCTTTTATGCCTTTCGCTGTTATATGGGGATCAGCTACTACGGCGGCGATATTTAGCATGTCTACTTCGTCATCTGTGCATCTTGACCTTCCAGCACGCTCTCTGCCACTGATCCACTCTGTTTGTCAGTACGCTTGGATGGCACGACTCACCGCATTTCTTGACCTTTGAAGGACCCGGCAGATGACCTGCTGAGAAAAGCCTTGGATGCTTAAATATACCATGCGTCACCTTTCATCAGCTGGTACTCATGGCGACATTTTTGAAGACGAATGTGGGGGCCTTGAAACCCCCGATCTTATACTGTTTCGAAAATGACACTGTACAGTAGCTGTCTAATAGCTGGGCTGTGCCGTGGTATGCTGCCATTCATCATTTGCTGTACGAGATAATTTCTTATCGTCACCAAGCCCAAAAGACCACGAAACAAGGCAAAGAATTGACAAAAATGATAAAATGGTACTGTGCCTGCGTCGCAAGCACGCGTGAACCTTCTGAGTGTACAATTTTTCTGAAAGAGTTCTAATAAAGAATCGCATTTCCACGCAGTAGGTAATGTGTACAAAAGGAGCGGTGTGCCGCCGTGTAAGGTATTTGGTCGAACAGGAATTAACTTTTGTTTCCTTGTGGAGTCTCCAACATTTGAGCACTTCGAACTGAAATGTGCTCGCTTGTAATTCACTGCAGTATTTCACAAAACAACGTGACCAGAATACCAGAATACACGCTGATGCTCGAGCGACGGATGGTAATGAAGGCAGTATCAATTCCCGACTACTTTGCGTTCGAGAATGTTCCGTGCATATGTCATGGGTAGAGTTCTATTGAAATACTGAAAGCGGTGACGCCCCTTTGAACCTTCGTGATTTTCTTTGGTTTCCGGAAAAAACATTCCCAGATACCCCCAAATATGTAAAGACTAGAAAGTGAAAGCCTATGACATCTCTTGCACGTCTCAATCCGCATTAATTTACGCTTACTTGTCTTATTCTACTATAATGCACCCAATTAATGGGTTGACTTTAACCGGGGTTTATAGTTCGAGTAGTAGAAGATGACACATTAATATTTGAAATTCGAATCCTAGAAACTCTTGTGTCGAGGCTTGACTCCTACCAATAATAAGTGCGGGCTCTCGACGTGACAAAACCAGAATACAGAGAGAGAAATAAATTTTATTATACAGATATGACATAGAGCTCCGCCAATGTAACGTCTCGGGAATGTTTGCTCATTCGGGGTGCTTTAACGTCCACTCAGTAAACTCGTTTCAAGTATCTCTCCTCTATCAAAATACGGCATGCGCGACTAAACTTGAAGATGCGTCTTTCGGGTCAGCAGCCAAGCATCGAAGCCACTGCACCACCGCAGCAGCCTTAATAAAGGATTTATCTTTAATAAACCGAGTTTGTTTTCATCTTTCTTCCTCGGTTCTTTTCTGCAGCTGTTGCACGTTTCGTGGTTTTATGCATGTTCATAGACACATGATGTTTGGACCGAGTATTACTACGTACGTTAGTTTGGCGAATGGGAGCGCAAAAGGCAACACTGCTGGCTCAGGAGCTTATTGATTGCCTGACTCGACATTCAAAATGTGATCACGCCGCGAATCGCGTAGGAGTAACGTGCACTACGTGCAGCACGCCGAAACCATCAAATGATGTGCTGTCGTCACATTAGCGCTCGGCTTTTTTCATTGTCTTCCCAGTGACTACAGAAGTGACACCTTGCACCATCCGCATCGTTTCGAGATGCGCGCCGTTGAAACGAGCGAAAGGGCAGGCTGCCGGGTGATATGGGACGAACGTGCGCAGTACGCGCTCCCGGACAGAGCCGTGCAGCCGCCAGAAGGCGCAGCGACACGCCTCGGCAAGCGCTCCCGTGGTCTCTAAAATTATGCACTCGACTATACATGCCAATGGCTGCTAATAGGGAGTGAGAGACAGGAGAATGCAGCTTTTAGTTAACGCGCACGCTACGAACTTTTATTGTTCAACAACGCACAGGAGAAATCTCCCACCGGCACCACCTTACAGGTCAAAACGTAAGACTGGTTACACACTACGACTACCACTACGACTACGAGGGTAGAACAGGTGCCGCTATAAGGAGCTTCGCCCCTAAAAGAGAAATGGCTACTACACACAGGACACGCACAACCCGCGCCCTGAGGAGCTTCGCCCCAAAAAATCAAAACGTGGGAGGGGTACCATTTTCGTGCGGCTAAATTTGAGCTTGCTTAACCCCGCAACCCTATGACCAGAAAGAATTATTCCACACAGCGTGCATTTGCGCACTACATATGATGCGAACTCTGTACTGCCTACTGTTCTGGCGTCATGAGCCTAAGCGCCACTTTCGTGGGAACAAACCAAGTCTCAAGGGAAACGTGAGGTGGGCTACATAGCTGGCAGGACAGCTTCTATATTAACCAGAGAAAGTTGTAGCACGCAAACTTGAAAGCAGACGCTGGAGCATTGTTGTGGCTTTTGGGATTTTCTATCGCTATGGAAAGCGCTCCGCTAACTAGAGCGCCCTGAGAAACACACAATTCGCCCCACATTCAAAACATCATTTATATTCGGATGTCTCTGTGGCCACGGTTGCGTAGGCTCTGTGATATAAAATGAGGGATACAAAGAACGAGGAATATATTTGCTTAAGAAGCAATAGTAGTGCGCCTCGTAAGATGACGCCATCAATCAAGGACCCCATTGGCTCCAAGAGCCCACTAGATTAGCGAACTCGTTCCAGCGGCTCTAAGCGGGAGCTGGAGCTCTTCAGCAGATAGAGAAATTCTAAAATAGAATGATTGTGGGATGTTAAGCGCTTCAAACGGGCTCGAAACTTTTTTTTCGTAAATCTTAACTACAGAGCCTAAACGTGTGCAACTATTGCGCACAAAGCAAGTAACGCTCTACTGAACTACCTGAACTCAACAGATCTGAGCGCCAGCAGAATGGATGTTCTCTACCAAGTTTGCTCGTGATTGTGTGTATCTCGTCTTTCTTCTTCAGTCTTTTTCCTCCTTTATCCTTTTCCCCAGTGCAGGGTAGTGAACCTAATGAGCGTTTGGTTAACTTCCCCGCCTTGCCTTGCATATCACTCTCTCTTTTGTCTGCCTTGTAAAAGACGTGTACGGCTCCGTGAAGCAGCATCTAGATCTTATAGTTAATCCAATCGTGTGCTAGACTATTCTTAGCTAGTTCTTGTTTTGGCTTCGCGTACTCTTTTTAATTTACATTTCTCCTGAATGCAGTTGTTATTGTGCATTTATTTACAAGAATCGGTGCGGCATCATTACTACTTAACTCTGTGGGTAATGATTTGGAAGAGCTTTGTTTCTTAGCTTGCCAAATAACCAATTCGCTCCTTCGACAGTAAGAGACGGCCTAGGGATGACCAAAACATTTTGAAGATGATGTTAATGGTCATCGTCGCTTTGAGGTACAAGACACAGAAGAACACCTTGCCACAAATAAATTCAACTTGCATATATGGTGCGTCTGTTGTTCGTTACCGCTAAACATGTACATGGGATCAAATTACGCCCTGCACAGGACCACTCAGACATATTGTCGTAGGGGGGAGATCAACAACAAGAGAAAAGGCAGGGATGTTAGCCAGGCACATGCCCGGTTTGCTACCTTACGCTGGGGGAATGGGAAGGGGCATAAAGATGAGGGACAGGCGAAAGAGAAGAGAAAAAGAGAGAGAAAAAAACAGGATTGTCAGTAAATTGGCTGGCGCGTATGCAGCGGTGGCACTACACAAAAGTTAAAGGCTGCCACGTAGGCCTGTAGTCCTCACATATTGCCGTAAATTGCACAGCAATAAACTATGAATTCTCTTCATAAAATTTTCGCGTTACAGAGTTAAAGTATCTGAGTTACATCTATATTCCATTTGTTTTTGGCCATCTAGTCAACAAATTGTATTGAAGGTTAAGCATTGCAGATAAAATGGCAGGGTCCATCTACATTAAAAAACTCTTCAACAAGGAATGTAGCTGGAGCCAACGATTGGACAAGTGGACGTATCTTCGGGATAATACTAGTTTCATTGTCAAGACCACGTGGTCAACTAAGACATTGCCTTCGTGAAACAAATGTCACTCCCTTGACGGTGGCCATTCCACTTGTAGAAACGTTGGCTCCAGTGACGATCTGTATTCAAGGCTTTTTAATCTATTTAAGCGCTCACCTTCCTCCGAAAATCTGCTTGGTTGTGATAGTCGTAGCGTACAAGCTTGATTACGAGTACCGTCCTATAACGATTTTTGCGATATCCAAGCAACGCACAAGCTGTGAAATAGATAGAGGCTAGAAGTGCTAATCGTTCTCGAACGTGGGGTTTCATTGGAGCCAATGTTCACTGGAGCCAGTGAGCAACTGCCTCGAAGAAGAGGAGACACTTTTTAAAACGTTCGCTCTAACACCTGTTCAAGAATATTGACCTTTAGTGTCTATGGCTTAACTTGTGAAGAACTGTCAATTAACTTGACATATATTTTTTTTTCAATTTTACAGGTATACCTGTAAGTAAGTCAACTATAATAAAATTATAAACTTGTTCGGAGGAAAGCGGGAAGGAGATGGCTTTCACAGAACTCCACCTGACGTTGTGAATGGGGGCGACGCGCTTAATTTGACCATCGAGCTTACAACAATTTATATATGCACTTGGCATAATACGAACGTTATAGTGGTTCTAACGGGTCAGCTGACGTGTGGCTTCGGTGTAGGACGCACTCAAGCTTACAGAAACAAAGAAACGCTGCAGTTGTTTTCGTTTCTGAGGTCTTGTTTGCGCTCAGCGGCGCGGAAGTAAAGCGGCCTGAGTTGATGCAATCCTATTTGCCTAATGCTTCGGCAAAGACAAGCTTTTCTCGCAGCACTTATTGCCTGCGAGTCGAGTTGCGCGTATCTGTAACAATATCCAGCCCACTCTATAGCATATGCTGCATCTTTATGGCAGCTCACCACTCTGACATCTGCTCTTTATTAAGCCAGAAACAACTGGTTGCCTCGCCATAGGACAGGGCCGTCACACAGACAGGATGACGGATGAGCAATCGCCGTTCGATGAAATATAAGAGACGTCATAGCAATGAGACCATATCATTCCCGTGAATGAAAAAGGCAGTTGTTTTCGCCAGCTTAACCAAGCTTTTTTCGCACAAGATCTAGAACAGCCGTTTGTTGAAAGCGAGTTGAATCAGATTACTTCGGATCGATTGTCGAACACGTGGGCAATAAGCTGCTTATTACGGGCTGCATGTAATGAGAAATGTGCTTTTTTACAGTAATAATATTTTTTTCTGGTGTTCTACGTAAAAAAATACAATATCATTTTGAGAGACGCCTTAGTGGGGGCTCCGTAAATTTTTACCTATCTTGATCTTCAACGTGCAAGTATATCTATTTACACGGGTGCTATTCGCAATCCGTCCCCATCGAAATATGGCAGCCTTGGCTCTGAATGGAACACGTGCCCTGGAGTACTGTGGTTGACTGCTGACCACCAGGTCGCGGGATTGAGTCTTAGCTGCGGTGGCCGTGTTTTCTATGAAGCCGAAAATACTGCAGGCCTGTGTATTTAGATTGAGGTGCACATTAAAGGACACCACATGTTCGAAATTAGCGGAGCTCTCCGCTCCGGCATCTCTCATAAAAACATGGTGGTTTCGGGACGTTAAACCCCAGACATTATTCTTATTCTTAATTTATTATTATTACTATTAATATTGCGCGCGCCCATGGAGTTTAGCAGCGCCTCTTTTTTGCAGTCTACGAAAAATAGAAGTATTATTACATTTCTAAATTGACGGATAAGACTCCGTGGAGAAGCACTTGTGGCGGCGCTGAGCTGCTGACTAAAATGTTGCGGATTCGATCGCGCCAGTAGCAGTCGAATTTCCCAGTACGAGAAATGATAGAGACTCGCGCTCTTAGTTTTAGGGGTACGTTAAGGAACCTCATCTGGGCGAAATTATTCGTTACCCTCTACTGCATAGTGCCACATGTTGACAAGTTGGGACTGCAGAAAAAGTCATTATTTAAAAGATACTTTTTAAAGTTACTACTGCGTGTGGGCATCATGTAACTTGTGACAATACTGGAAATGGTCAAAGTAGGCACGACGATTTGCTTGAGATATGTTTCAAGTGAAGAATTGTGAACCGAGGAGGGACACATAGGCTTGTCTTGAACCTAATATAGAGAACTACATAGCAGGTGTAAGGCAACGGTGCACGCTGATACCTGACGAGACCTGACGAGTGGTGGAGAAATGGCCTGTACGAACTGTTCTCAAGTATACGGCGGTGCGATTTTGTAGAACAGCATTTACTTTCCTGTATCCAATGGCAGGGTACCTCAAAAAACGCCAGGTCTACGCGGAAGGCGCAGCGCAGTCACAACCAAAGCTAGAAGAGTGGCCTTTTAGAGCCTTTTCGAAACACTCATTGGGTAATCGCTGCAAGCACACTTGCTTGATACCCACTAGCACATTATGAAGAAATATTTTAGGGGGCAATAGGCCGGAACTCGCTATTCTATCTTTCGTCATTCTTCTGAGAAGCTCAGGATTTGCTATACAATTTCAAGGAATTTCGTGTGAGTTGTTCATGCTGTGGCTGACGACGATGAAGAATTATGACTGAAGTGGGTATGTCCCACTGTTAATAGGGGAACAAGAACCAGCTGTTGTAATGAGTTGTCGCATTTAACGGCACACTCGTTACGTTATTCGCATTGTGCGAGGACTGGTTGCTTTTTCGCTGTTTCAAAACTCTTTATGAGTTGTATTACCGCGATTGTTTTCCCGGCATCAAGCCTGCCTAAGGCAAGTTTGCCAACAAGTCACAAACACCGGCGTATCTCAGTAGTAGAATACTGACCTGACACCCAGCGGACCTACGTTCGAGCGCCACTGTGTCATTACTGCTAGTTTATTTTTTTCTAATTTCGTGCGATGTGGTTACCGACACAGGCGGCAGCGGCGGTGGTGGCGGACAACTGTACGTGACCCGAGCTGTGACCTCATAACAGCTTTCACTGTAAAACACTTTGTGCTTGACCAATACAAATTATCATTAATGGCGAAACTATGAAAGACGTTTAGAGCAAGGCAATGGAATTTCATCTCAAAACTTCCACGGAATTCTTAGAAAATAATACACTAATATTGAAACAACTCGATACGTGGTACACAGATAGCCTTGTAAATTCCTTAATATATTTCTGACATTTCACCCGACAAATAATGTGCATACTTTAACGTGCTGTTGATGTGGAATCATAAACATCGAACAGGAACTAAAGTGTTTCTGACATTTTGACAATATTCTAAGCGCACGAGTTTTCATTCGCTGCTTCATTTTGCAATTATCACACAATCCGCTGAATGAAAATATGTTTATTACAAATGGATATGTTTGTGAAGCCATTTAGATTGTGGTGAGAATTCATCACTTCTTTATTGACTGTTAAGGAATGAATTGTATTATTATTGCACCAATATATTTATTACTAGAAAAAGTGCCCGCATCTGCACAATTGCCGTTGAAATTTACAATTATACTTGCCAATATATTTATATTTCTCAGCAAGATTGTTCTCCTCAGCATATTTGAAGCCATTGTTTGCAATACGTGACCCTGATATCAGAAGAAAATTGCTTCTTCGTTCATGAAGACAATTATACAAAGCACAGAATGTATTTCTGCCCCTGAAACTTAGTATCTTGGCGATATTTAGGTCAGTCATTAACCATTTACGTTAAAGTTAGACTGATACAAATAACTGGAACCTTATTTGAGAAGCGAGCCTCAAACAAGCCACGAAAAGTTTGGGACATAGCCAGAAAACATTGCAAATTCGCAAGTAGCGACATGTGTGAACATGTGAGTGAAATATGATCGACGTGGAAAGAGTAGCAAAATTTTAGCGTTCGAAACCAACCAAACACTGCTCGTCCTATCTTTCCAAAAAAAATGACTCCATATCCACGAAGTGAATGATGATGAGTGGGCGAAGCTCCGGAGGTAAACCTGGTAAACTATGAGTCCTCCGTACGTTTTACCCACTCGATTTTATTACAACGCTCCCTCTAGCGTACGTCGCCGCACTAAATTGAACGATTGCCTTCAACCAATGACACGCGCCATATGTGACATCATTCCTATTTTATAAGATCTCGCGTCTTTCATCAACTACAAGTACCGCTTTCTATTTTTTAACATCTTGCATCTTTTCATCATCAGCTACAAGTACCACCATCTAGTAAACACTACAAGAACTAAACGAGAGGTGGCTACATACAGGAGACGGTACCGCCATCTAGTGAACACTGCAAGACCTAAGCTAGAGGTGGCTACATACAGGCTACAGGGGACGCACAGCCCGTGCCCTAAGGAGCTTCGCCCCTAAAAAATGCCGCCATATCCACGAAGTGAATGATGATGAGTGGGCGAAGCTCCGGAGGTAAACCTGGTAAACCATGAATCCTCCGTACATTTTGCCCACTCGATTTTATTGCAACGCTCCCCCTAGCGTACGTCGCCGCACTATATCGAACGATGACACGCGCCATATGTGGCATCATTCCTATTTTATAACACCTCGCATCTTTCATAATCAACTACACGTACCGCCGTCTAGTTTATAACATCTTGCATCTTTTGGACGGACGAACGGACGGACGGACGGACAGATGGACGGATGGATGGATGGACGGACGGACGGACGGACGGACGGATGGATGGATGGATGGATGGATGGACGGACGGACGGACGGACGGATGGACGGATGGATGGATGGACGGATGGTTGGACGGACGGACGGACGGACGGACGGACGGACGGACGGATGGATGGATGGATGGATGGATGGATGGATGGATGGATGGATGGATGGACGGACGGATGGACGGATGGACGGATGGATATGGCTGTACCCTTTAGATCGGGCGGTGGCTAGCGTAATACTTAGAACTGAACGAGAGGTGGCTACACACAGGGGACGCACAGCCCACGCCTTAAGAAGCTTCGCTCCTAAAACAACGACGAAAGCGGAGGGCCGGTTTGCAGTCCCGCAGGGCACGTGCCTCGAAGTGACCTTGAAAAGAGGAAAAGGAAGAAATAAGCGCAGTTCCGCTACTGCCTCTATGAATGGAGGGCACCTTCACAGTTCTGCGCAGGGAATGGGGGAATGGGAATTATAAACAAGAAAGGGGTAACAGAAGGGTAGTGTTTCATATTGCATGGAGGAATGGGAATTATACAGAAGAAAGAAGTAAGAGAAGGGTAGTGTTTCATATTGCAGGCCTTTCGGAAGTCGGTGGTATGTAGGCAGCTGCTTGGCAGCATGCACGTGTGAGCTATAAGTTGCGGCTAATTCCATGAAAGCAAAACAGAAAAATAAAGAGAAAACGCTCAATGCTAGACGTGGAGAAATGTAAGTTAACGGTGGCGAATTTTCTGCTTCGCAGGTGGTTTCTGGCTCGCTGGTGGCGAATAACTCAAACTGAAAACAGCTTATTCTTTGTAATAGCAACACTTATATTTGCCAAGGAGAATAAACATTTATTGACAAGGAGAAAGTTGAGAAAGGAGAGAGACTCCCTCCCTCCAGGTACCCTTTACGAAAGGAGATGAATGGGAGCTAGTCGACCAGGTCCAGCTTCCAGGTATCAGCGTTCCACGCTTCATTAAGTCTGCATCTGTTGCTGCTGCTTCTAGCGTTGGTAATACTGGTAGCTCGTCAGTTCAGTGTCGTGTGGGATTCGACGTACGAAGTTGTTGCTCTGAAGTCACCTCTTGCCGGTGCCTTTATACCCACAAACTTCCTAATCTCATTTTCCAACTTGACTTTCTGTGTCCCTCTCACCCACTTGCCTTCCTTGGGAATCTAGTTAGTTCCCCTAATAAACAGTGGTTATCCTGTCCACGTGCTATGTACCAGGCCAATGTCCATTTCTTCTTCTTGACTTCAACTTAATATCTTTACTCTCAATTTGTTCCCGGAGCCACTCTGCTCTCTTCTTGTCTCTTAAGGTCACACCTGCCATTTTCCATTACATCGCTCGCTGCGTCATCCTCAATTTAAGCGGAACCCTCTTTGCAAGCCTCCAGGTTTTTGGTCCGTAGGTAAGTTCTGGCAAGGTGAAACTGTTATATACATCCTTCTTGGTGGATGGTGGCAATCTAGTAATTCTTGCCGAATGCGCTCCCCCCCTCCTCATTGTTATTGTTCACGTTACTTCGATCTCGTGCTTCGACTCCGCGGTTACTACATGTCCTAAGTACGCATACTCTTTTACAACTTCAAATTGACTTCTCCCTATCTCGAAGCGTGGTTCTCTTCCGAGGTTGTTGCACATTACTTACGTTTGCGGCCGACTCATTTTAAGACATACCTTTCTGCTCTCCTTGTCTAATTGACTAATCATGAATTGCACTTTGTTCCCTGAGTTACTCAGCAAAAGCAATGTCATCGGCAAAGCGCAGAATATAAAGTATAATTTAACTCGTATCCCTAACTATTCTTTTTCTAGGCCTATGAAAACCTCCTGTAAGCACGCGGTAAGTAGGAATGGGAAGACCGTATACCGTTGTTTTACACCATATTTATCGGTATTCTGTCGCTTTTTTATGGAGCACTATGGTGGAAGCTGATCACCTGTAGATTTCTTCTTGAATGTTCATACATATATACTTCATCGAGGCCCTGATTCCGCAGCGTCTGGAAGAAAGCTTGTATTTCAACTGAATCAAATACCTTGTCGTAATCTATCAAAGCTGTGTATAGTGCTAGGATGCATTCTGAGCATTTTTTGTTACCTAATTGATAGTATGTGAATGAGGTCGACTATTGAGTAGCTTGTACTAAATCCTCCTTGATCGGTTGGTTTACTGAAATCTAATGTCTTAATTTTAATAGCAATTGCTTTTGTAAATAGCTTGTATACGACAGAGAGCAAGCTGATCTGCATGGTACTCTTCAAGTCCTTGTCCTCCACTTTCTTATGAATTGGTATGATGTTAGCAGTCTATTTATTATTAATTTTCTTATACTGTCAGCCCCATTTGGTCTACAACACCGCGGCCCTCTATTACGGCGTCTCTCATAATCAAATGGTGGTTTTGGGACGTTAAACCCAACATATCAATCAATCATTTGGTCTACAACAGGGGTTGCAAATACATGCATATGCCGAAATTAGGCACTGCCTATACAAACAACTAGAACATATATTAGTCATGACACTTCGCAAAAAATGGTCATACATCTTTACACTAGAGCACAGAAAACAAGCATAAAGAAAAACTACACATCTTGAAATAATACGTCACTTGGGTTTTTTGAGAACAATGAAATTTGGGATCTTATGCCACTCACTCATCACCTGTGGGATGAAAGTGAACTCAAAAAAATCGTTGTGTGACCTGGCAGGGGGAATTTTCGTGTAATGGCGATGCGTTGATGTTGCCCCAGTTTTTATGTTTATATACATTGAGTTCTCACTATTTACTCGTTCTTTATTATTTGAAAAGAGTAATTTATGCCTTTCGTACTCTGTCCTTTGTTCTAGTGGTCGAAGGTGTGCTTCCTTACAGAGTTTTGTTGGGGAGACACAACGCTGGTACTTAATAAATATGAATCGTGATGTCAATCTTTGTATTTTATCAAACTTACTGCATTTACTTTTTGTATACGGATCCCATACCACCTATGCGTGCTCCATATTTGACCACACCAGTCTTGAAAGTCAAGCACTCTATTCCTAGACTGGCATGATACGGATTTCTTTGAAGTCTCCACAACGCTTTATTGGCCTTAGCACAGATGGAGTCGATGTGCACATTCCACCGTAGATCACAGGTCATCAATAAACCCAAGAATTTGTGGTGTTCCGCGTACATCCTGTGTAAATAAAGTACAAATTGTGGAAGATGCGTTTTTTTCTGGTTACAAGAGTAGCTACCAATTTTGCGGTGTTTAGATTCATCTGCCAAATCATGCACAAGTTTTGTTATTTTTTTAGGGTTCCATTTCAATCTGATTGACCTGAAGGATATTTGACTGCTTTATTCATTACACACTCCTCTGCGAAAAGCTTTATGGGAACCATAAAATTTTTGGGTAAATCAATACTAAAAATCAAAAATAACAGTAGTCTCATTATGCTACTTTAGGGAACCCCATAAAATACCTCAACAGTGTAGATTTTTTTGTATTAAGCTAAACGTACTGCTTGAGATTGGAGAAGTAGGAGTAAGATCTTCGCGTCAAGCTGTTCTTTCAAGATTCTGGTACCCTACCAGTCATAAGAGATTTCCTGAACAGGGTGGCTAGTTTTTTCTCACAAACTTTGTCCTTCGTCTTTCAGCAAACCTGAAGTTACCTGATCCCAACCAGCGCATTTGTCGCTTCCCATTCTCTTCAACGCTTTCCTTACTTCTTCTGTCATTACTGCAGTGAGCCCGGCTGTCGTATAGGTTACTGATAGTTCCTACATTGTGCTCGTGGGTGTTCCGGGTATTGTGCAGATCACTGTGAAAGCTGCTCCACTACTTTCATTATGCTATTCATATTTGTTGTTACTTTGCCTTTTTTCTTTTGTGCATAAATATCGTTTTTACCTATCCGAAGTGTCCTCTTCACTGCTTTTGCGTTTCCTCCATCTTTTACGGCATGTTAAGATCCCCATGCTATACCCTCATGCGATAAGTCACACTCATTATTTAATCGTTCTTCATCTCTTGGGACAGCTTGCTAGTGTCCGGTCTAACTACCGTACCTCCAACTTCAACTGCACAGTCTGTAATGAAACCCGTGAGGTTATCATTCATTTCGCCAACACTAAGGCTGGTTTATTCGATAAGAGCAAAGTATCTGTTCTGAAGATACTCGGCTCGCGCAAAAGGTCTGTTGTTTATAAATCCCAGTGCTGGACATTTACCATGGCATTTGAAAAAATTATCCGTATGATGATGGGATTGCATTAAGAGGTCTGCAGTGTGGCCTCACCGGTGACCACCCTTCCAAAAATTCTATATATGGACTTATTTAAAAATCCCCATATATGGCTGCATCACGAATTGGGCATATCTGGCCCATATATGGAATCCCCATATATGGGTCGTATATAACCTGATATGTCCAAATCCTGATATAGCCATATATGGGCCTTATATCCCCATATATGGGTGTTGCTGTATATGGCCATATATGGCTATATATAGAAGCATCCATATAAGGTCTTATATGGATGCTTTCATATATGGCCTTATATGGATACCTTTATATAAAGCCATTCAAATGATTCATCTATATTAGTTCAGCCTGCGTCACCGGCAAAAAATATAGCTGCTCAAATCAATTTTCAGCTAGAAATATACCTGTTTGTTGAAAGGTCTGCATGCAGTCACTATCATCTCCAAAACAAAGGCAGTACATACGCCCTGAACATTCTTGTTCAATTAAGTTTTCCTCAATATATCTCAAGTTATTCTCAACAACTATTTGCTAGAATGCAACTTGGCATCATATCTAAAGCTTGTGGTGGGCACATGTCACTGTTAGTCCACTTTTTCTGAAGAGATACATTCTTTGTGCTTAAATATATTGCTTACTTATCGACACTTTTTTATTTATCTATTTATTTCATTACCCACAGCAGCAATTGGCATTACATTGAGGGAGCATTTACGAAAAGTAGAATACAAAAAATACATAGCCAAACAAATAATCAAAGTCACCTGAATCACAATCTGCAAGCGAAATTAATATATAAATCGGAACATGTTCTAACATATAAATCGGAACAATTCTAACATGAAATAAAACAAATATTTGGGAGTGTAGAGTAGAGGATTTGCTAGAAGGCAGCTGGTTCCATCTTGTAATTTTTTAGATGCGGAGCATCTTATACTCGCGCCTTGTAGTGCGCCGTCCGCGTCGTCCGCGCCGTCCACACCGCTTCTCGAACATTCGACAGCTGACGCGCGCGCATGCGCCGTCGCGCCGTCACCCACTCTTCCACCATCTGTGCATCCCTTCCTCCTCTACACACCGCGCGCGCTTCACTCCTCCACCATCTGTGCACCCTTCCTCCTCTACACACCGCGTTCGACATCTACAATTCTCCTGATTCTCCAGTGGACGCGCATGTGGCGTCGCGCTTCGAGAACATTCAACAGCTGACAGTGCATGCGCCGTCGTGCTGTATATATACTCAAGGTCGGCGCTCGCTCGCTCAGTTGCCGCTCGTCGGTTGGTTTGTACGGCGCGTCGACGTCCAAGGTCACGGTGAAATGAATTCCAACGAATCCACAAACACAATGATCGACGTCCCTTCGACCAGCGCCGCCCTTTCGCATACGTGTGTACGTGTTCACTCATTTAACACCCCCTCCTACAACCACGTTAACCAATTTAGCCATCGACCCAAGTAAGTCGCAATTTAACACCCCATTTCACAACCACGTTAACCAATTTAGCCATCGACCCAAGTAAGTCGCACTTTAACACCCCGTTAACCAATTATATGGTCCACATCCTCCTCAGTGTTCCCCCGAGGGAAGCTGCGGGCAATTTTTTTTTGGTAAAAATCATTTTGAAACACGTCAGTCTTGCATGCGATTATTCTTATCTTGAACCTATGGTCAACACGGTCTGAGACATAGTACGGTGCAAGTAAATATTCCGCTTTATCGATTCCGACTTGACAAAAATAAATAGCATAAAAGAATCCAATTTGAGTTTCGTAAAGATATCTTTTACAGTGTGTTATGTTTAAAACTTTTCTCGTGTGTCAGTGGAGCGTCCATAGTCAGTCAAAACGAAATATTGACTTGCTATTGACCGTATGAACTGCGTGTGCATTGAATAACCTAAATGAGTTGATAATCAACTTTTAAGGAGTTCGGTCGAAAGTGATTGGTATGCAAGCTTGTTATGTACAAGTATTGTGACTAATGACCTATATAACGACTGCTAAAACTGGTGTCTATAGGTCTCTGTGTGCGTGGGAACGGAGGCATTTAACAATATTTCTTGCCAACGGGACACTAAAAATGTACTTTGTAAACGTAATCCACTTTTCATTTTGCCAATAATGCATCATTATTGTAACAGTGGTAAAGAGCTCACTCTGCAAAAATTCCGGTGTAGGCATCGGTGGCTCACCGTGAAAAATCGTCTTGTCGATGATCGAAAATTGAGAGAATGCAAATAAAACAAATATTATAAATTTTCGGATTGAGTGATGATCAAAATCATGCAGGCAATTTGCATGGCATGCAAGTTCTCTACCACACAGCTATGCTTCTGCTTGAAAATAAAGCATTAATAACTTCCTCTTGTTGTAAATGCAAGGAAAATAACTGTCATGCTTAACAAATACATGTATCCTGCATACAGGTTTCACAACACAACATTTAATATCGCAGCTATATTGCATGATACAAGCGTGCATTGTCATCAAGCATCACAACACGTTATTACCAACGTGACTTCGCGGTCTAAAGACAGCCAATCATTACAAAAGGCACACTGGTTACTGCACGTATTCCCTCACGACTGCGTAGTGGGTGCATAAAGTTCTAAAACCTTTTACAAACATTATATTGAGAAGCACGTTCTGCTGGGCGAGTTGGTACTTCATCTTAACTTAGTTGCGCGAAAAAATTTGAAGTGTGAAAGGAAGACACCTGGACACAGCGCACACTAACAACTGAAACTTCATTGGAGAAAACAGACATATGTATGCGGTTACGACAACACGTGAGGTGGAAAAAAATGATTAGATGAGCAGACATCTGATCATTTTCTTTCACAGTGTGGACATCGTGTGATGGACGGCACTGCGCTGTCATGTGGGAAGTATTATTTAGAATTTATTTATATGATTGTAGATCACAAAGCTTCTCTAAAGGAATTAACAACCATTCTCTAACCAATCATCATATTGTTGAGAGTGTGGCTGCGCGCCCTTGTTTGGAATACGGTAGTTAAAGCTAGATTTAGTGACACGGTATAACGCGGGAAATCGGAGAGGCGTATTTTATAAACAAAGCTGGGGATTCATGTGTCACGTAACTCTCACTTATGTTGCTTGCTACTGAGGTAGCTTTCCTGGAAGCGCATCATTTATACAATCTGTCTGCTCATCTAATCCTTTTCTTTCACCGCACGTGTTCTTGTAACCGCATATATACGTATGTCTGTTTTCTCCAACAGTGTTTCAGTTTGTCAGTGTGTGCTGCATCTAGGTGTGTTCCTTTTGTATTTTAATTTTTTCGCGCAACTCAGTAATTATATAATATTTCTTGTTCTTTAAACTGTGTTACCCGTTTTTTACACAAAATGCAGTCATGTGCGAAACCTTCATTGAGACACTTTCAACCTTCTCAATTACGCAGTACTATTCCACAATTAAATTTGTTCAAGTAGCATCATGCAATAAAGAGTGCCCCGCCGCGGTGGTCTAGTGGCTAAGGTACTCGGCTGCTGACCCGCAGGGCGCGGGTTCGAATCCCGGCTGCGGCGGCTGCATTTCCGATGGAGGCGGAAATGTTGTAGGCCCGTGTACTCAGATTTGGGTGCACGTTAAAGAACCCCAGGTGGTCTAAATTTCCGGAGCCCTCCACTACGGCGTCTCTCATAATCATAGAGTGGTTTTGGGACGTTAAACCCTACATATCAATCAAGCAATAAAGAGTACACACTAAGTGATTGAATTACACACAAGAAACATGATCGATACTGCTATCACGTTCAACTGTGAAAAACGGAGCTTAACGGTCCCCCAGTTTTTTCACACAGTAGCAAGTTCTAATGCATCATACCATTTTATTTGTCGGCTTGCGTAAAAATATCTACAGTGCTCACGGATTAAAACGTGACATCACATTATTTTGTGTAACTATGTATGCGGGTATGCGCAGTTCCTCAAGATAACCACGCGATGTTGCGACATCAGTAACGATAATGTCACCTGTGATGTACGCATTCCAGTCAAATTTACACTTATATCACCCCGATTGTAGATGGCGGAAACGAAATTACGGGCTATTCTTAAGTTTTTCCATTTGGATCCGTGACATTGCACCCTGTTTTGAAGAATCAAACTAGCAACAAAATTTTAACTGCGTGTCCTTATCAAAACACACGTAAATATAAAAACAAGTGGAACGTAGACGAAGAAAGATAAATTCAAACGCAAGACAAATTCAAACGTGGGCTCATAAATCTCATGACACCCTTGGAGTTGGAGATATGCAACTCTTTTTCATTTGTAATTGCGCAAGTTGTAATTTATCCTTGGTTTTTCTTCAAGCGTTAAAATGAGAAAAATACAACACAAGTATATTTACATCAATATACTTATGAAAAGTACAATGGCACAAAACCAACATTTTCCTGACGTAGATTTTTTTATTAAATAGAGCACTGTCTGGATCTAGTGAAAAAAAAAGAAAGCGTTGTCCTATCGCTTAAACAAAACAGCCTAATGACGTAACCACGATTAGCATAAAGTTATTTACTCAACAAACATGCAATGTGGTATGTTTTCAAGTTATCATAATATTTATGAACAACGTGCGAAGGTAATGAAACTGATGAACTTAACTTAACATTTAACCGAGACTTGTCTTTAAAGGAGCCTGTTAATCCTGATAACCTATTCACACCTTAAAGCCACCACGTCCATTCGTACTGCTTTAGGAAGAAGTTTTGAAGGAACGCTTGCCCGCAAGCGTGGGTATCCATTTTCTTTTCACACGAAAAGTTGACGATCGCCAATCCAGCAGCGTACAGACGCACACGCACACAAAAACACTTCCACGTCCGTCCGCAATTTCGCCACGTACAGCGAAGTAGATTCTGAGAGCTGCGCGATTATCTTGTGTAAATTGGAGCAGTAGTTGAACACGAAATAAGAGCAAAAGGAATGAAAATTAACAAACTCGATCAGCACGGCACCCATGACTCCGGCGAGCAAAAAAAAAACAACAATGACGTGGACGGATACAGTGCACGCAGGCTTGACAATGAATATTGCAATGGACACTACATTACTCCTTGAGATCAATGATTTACGCACTTTTCACTAGAACTAAATTTTCCTGAGCTTATTGGCGAACGACGTTTCAGTTTTAACTATTATTGACGCAATGTTATTACCATACGACTGAATGTTTGTGCAAACTATTTTCTTCGTCGTTACTTGAAATGGGTCGCGGCACTCTCTTTCCTGCTCTGTCCACAGACTGGTGTAAGCCACGGCAGGGCTTCACGGTGCCTACGTGCGCTCCTTCGAACAACTTTCTCCGAATTGTCCACCCATCCGATGGGCGCCCTTTTTTGTATTTTTTTTACTGTGCGCACCCCTTGCAACCTAGCAGTCAGGCGAGTTTTTTCGTACAATGGACTTCAACTTCCTTCCGCGGGCCCAGAAAGCTGCACGTGCAAGTCCTTTGAGACAGGCATTCCGCGGAGCTTAAATCGCTGCTTCGTGTACGCTGGCTACGAAGACGCGTTTCAGCCGAATTATCATCTTATTTCGCAAGCATTTATAATGATAATAATAATATTCAATCAACCAATAATCAATCAATCATTTTTTAACCTACCCAAGAACAACCATAGGGTCTTTCATGCTGGCGCGCGCAAAAAGAAAACAAAAACAAACAATACATTACAGACTGTCCACAGAAATGCAAATCAATAAAAAGAGCAAAGACGAGCAGTTGAAAAGAAATCAACGCACAATGAAAACAACAAATAAAAGAGTAGATATTCATGGAATTGGACTGAAAAATAATGTAGAATATACATAACCGTGCCGAAGGCTTACTGAAAGACGGAAAAGGGAAGAATCTGTGCATGTGCAAAGCTACGTTAGGACAGGGCAGCCCTCACTGACAAAAAGAAAATGACTGTAGACTATGAAAAACATAACGAATTAAGAAAGTTGACGTTAGATAGACTCAGTATTCTGTAAAGGATAGAGTGTTGAAAGAAGCTGGCAGGTACATGCAACGGTCGATTCTCTCTCGATAACTTACGCGGAGTTTCAAAATTATTACAACCGAGAAGGGCAGAATATCTCACCCTGAACTAGCTTGTAAAGAAATAACAGCTCAGCGCGATTTTGCCGGCCGTTAACTGATGGCAAATATAATATTCTAGCAGTGTTGAAAGGATTCTAGTGAAACGATGAGGGTAAATGCTTATGAAATTTTTCTGGACTCACTCAGTGACGCTACTGCTGGATTTAGCAGGGCCATTCCAAATCAAATATGCATATGTACTCAAGTTGACGACGACATATCGCGGTGTACAATTTGTAGAAGGCTGTAGGAGAGCAGAATTCTCGCGAGATGTTGAGCCAACAGGAAGAGAATGAAGGCCTCGCATGGCAGCACATTTAATGCAAGTAGAAAAAATTCAGCATGCTATCAAAAAGAACACCAAGATAACTGATCTCATAAAACTTACATAACGACACAGTATGACAGCATATGAATTCGCTGTTGGACGTTTTTCGAAATACAACAACAACAACAACATTATTATTATTATTAATAATAATAATACTAATACTAATACTAATAATAATAATAATAATAATAATAATAATAATAATAATAATACAGTCATATCATTCTGACATGTCCGAAAGTATCTAGCCACATTGAATGAAATGCCAGTGTCCGGGTGCCCATGAATCTCTATACGCGAGTGTACACTTGTCAGTTTGGTGGGTATGTACCGGCATAAATATCTTATAAGTGCACTACCGTGTTGGTGTTGAAAGGATATGTTCACAAGCAGTTTGAATCGTTAGGCGCCTGCACAGCAAGGGGCTGTTTACATAATGTAGAGTTTGGCTTAGGTATCACGCCAGCCCGCAAAAAATGTGTCATACTAATTGTATTCACAAGGCAATGTTTAGGCTAATCCTGATGATGGCACGTGCGCTTTAGCGACCTCGACCAAGTAATGACACACCGACACAAAATAGAAGTTTTGTGAATTCGGCAGCCTACGTTAAATGTTGCTATAAAGCTTCAGCATTTCATTACATTGCCCATTAAATATGTATCACATGTGAGTCAGTTGCACCTTTTTTAACGTACATGTCTATGACGTGAGATTTATTTGACGCCTGAAAACATTACACTAAATTAATTGTTCACCCTTGCAATCATAAAATTTTCGATACATTTATTATGTGCACAGCCAGGAACATTATACGTAGCCAAAGGAAACGCAAGATGTATTTTTGCAATAAATTAGTACAACTTCCATCTTGAATGTAATCATAATGGTGCCTGGAAGTTTCATTCACGTAAGTTCTTTTTGTTTTTGAAAATACTCCCTTAAACATTGCACTGCACATGCAATTATTGTAAATGGCTGCTGAAAGCAATCGCAGATGAGGGGTCAACAGGATTAATAGAAATCTTGTTATATGAAGGGAGCATATAGCCATCAAAACTTTCAAATAATCAGGAATTTTGTCCACCGATGTGGAAGGTAAAAGCGCATTGAAATCACTATTTCTTGCTGCCACTTTAAACAATGCATTAATGTGAACAATATAAGTTGCATGCATTTTGTCTTTACATAATACTATATAGGATTGCTCTATAATAATAGCGAGGTTCGGAAGCTTCAATACGTTTTGTGACCTGACACGATTCCTTCCTCGTAAAACATGTCTGCTCTTGTATACATTATTTACGTCGTATTAATTGCAAGCTATTGTTTCAAACCTAAATGCCATGAAAAATGTACGAGTTAAATTACACGAATGCATGCATATATGCATTACACTGAGTTGCAACTATCACGTACACAAAGCTGACCTGAAATTTCGGTTTTTTTGCACGGCAGAAACAACATATATATTTAATACTCCTATTGTTATGAAAAATAAGCAGGTCAGCTTTGTGTAGACATTGTTATATATTACAATTCGCATAAAAGTGTGATCACGGTGCTAAATATATACGTGGTTCATCCCAAATAAGAGAGCACTTCCACATATAAGGATCCACTTGATATGTTATATATGGTGTGGCCGTGCCTTATTTGGCCGGATTTGACTCCTTATATGGGCCAACCGCGTCATATATGGCCGTATAAAACCCCATACATGAACGGACTCCGCCAGATATACAACCATATATGCTTATATGTGGCCACATATGCTGCCATATATGCCTATATATGGCCACATATGCTGCCATATATGCTTATGTATGGCCAGATATAACTTATATATGGGCCATGTATGGCGTTACCGTAAGGGCACCGCCGGTGACACACTCCCTCACCACATAAGCATCGGCCACCCTGAGGCAGTATTTAGCCACTACCTCTTCCACATGGATACGCTATTTAATGATCAGCCCTTAGTACCCCGTGGCTGCGAAGCAACTGATTACGGTGGCAGTCAGATCTGCGACGCAGCAAAGGGAGCTAAAAAAGTCTGGGTCCGTACAGCCCGCCATTGGGACCTCAAATTCGCAACGTTTAATGCAAGAACTTTAGGTAGTGAGGCAAGTGTAGCTGTACTGTTCAAGGAACTAGAACCTAACAAATGGGATTTAATAGGGCTCAGTGAAGTTAAGAAGACAATTGAGGCTTATAATATGTTACAGAACGGACACGTCATTTGCTATTGTGGCTTGGCTCACAGAAGATAACTCGAGGTGGAGTTCCCCATCCAAAGAATTATAGTTGGTAACCGAAAAATACTTCAGCAATAATGAAAGGGTGGTAGGTATTGTAATTGCATTGAATAAGAGATACAAGATTACGGTGGTGCAGGCGTATGCGCCTACATCCAGCCATGATAACGCATTAGTTAAAAGCTTCTATGAAGACATGGAATTGACAGTGAGTAAGGTAAAAACATTGGTGGTCGCTGCGGATGGGGACGGCCGTTTCAAGCACCCAATGCCGGTAAGAGTGAACAAACAGACAAAAGTACAGACAGACAGACAGACAGACAGACAGACAGACAGAAAATTTTTGCATCGAAGGTCCCCAAGAAAGACTATTGGCTTTAAAAATCACAATATACTATACCAATGGGGTGACTTCAAGGACAAGGTAGGCAAGAAGCAAGTTGGATAGCAGGAAGTAGGGGATCATGGCATCTGTAGTAGAAACGCCCGAGCGGAGTTATTGATAGCATAAGAGCATGCAACAATTTACAGATCTTGAATACCTTATACCGAAGACAAGTGAACCGTAAGTAGACATGGAGGAGCCCTTGCGGCGAAAGCAAGAACAAAATAGACTTTATACTGAGTGCACATACAGATCGTGCAGGATGTGGAAGCGCTTTGGAGAGGTACGATGCAGTGATGATAGAACAGTAAGGTCTCGCATTCGCTTAAGCTTGAAGAAGCAACCACAGAAGATGATGTACAAGAAGGCAATCAAATACTTAGCGCTGAGCAGAAAAGCACAGATATTTAAAGCCTCGCCATAAAGATAGCTCACACGAACTACACATCGATACGGGAGATACCCACTTCAGAACACTTGTTGCGACATGGGGTTGAGTAAATCTGGCAAGCATTACAGAACTGCACGGAAACACTTTTAAACTTCATTCATTCGTCACGTGCGCACGCCCAATGTTCGCCACACCGGCAGGTTATAACTGATATCAAGTGTAGGCGTGCACATAAAGCTGCTGCGTCCAGCCAACGTGCATCACATCACAGGCTTCCCTGCCTGCACAACAGTGAATTGATTTTTTTACAGTGAAAACGTGTGTTTGCTTTCAAAAGCCTCGAGCAACGCAGCTATCTTTAAAAATTAATGATGTGTGGTTTAAACAATTGAAGTGGCTATGCCGAAGAAGTCTAGTATGTGAGGTTGTGTGATGGCACCCGTTTTACCGGAGACAAATTGGACACCATTTACTTTTGCAAGAGAGCCCCAGGAGGCGCCGTTCCTCGAAATATTTGCGTGCCTACTTCTTGTGCGAAGGTAAGACGGCCATGCTTCACAAGTTCTCATTATTCCGTTTTAGGTTATCCCTACTTACGGGTTGTTTCTGGAGATTTTCACTCTATACTATGCAAGAAAAGAAATTGTTCTAATACGAAATGTTAGCGAATAGATTGGCATGAATATGACCTCGACAAGTTTGATGTCTGTGTGCATATCTGCCAGAAACTTCCAGGTGCTCAGATAATTATCATTAACGTCATCGTCATCATCATCGGTTGCCTGACTACACCCACTACAGAGCAAACGCTTCTGCCATCAGCCGCCAATGGCATCCGGACCTGTGGTTTCTGCTGGCACGTTACGCCTATGCCCTTCTTAACCTCGTCTGCTCCTTTAACTGCCGCTCTCCCTCGCACGTGTTTGCGAGTTCAGAGGGCTGTAACTAAATCACACAGCTAACGCCGAAGTTCCTCCCCATCGTCGCAACTCAGGGCAATTCCTGCTGCCTGATTCTACCTGAGACGAAGCCTATCTGGAAAGAGCTGTTGATGGTACGCCGATTACGGACTCGATTAGGAATTCTGGTGAGCATGAGACTTCGGTAATCAAGGACGGCAGCATTTCGGTGAAGGGAAGGGGCACCGTGTCCTTCTGCTTTGTAGTGTGCAATCTGAATCACATTTGTATAAGTGGCAGTGCGCGGGCGGGGGCATACCCAGAATTTTTTGGTAGGGTAGGCGAGAACCTCGTTGATTTCGGAGTGGGGGCACCCCGTTGAAGTGGGCAAGTGGAAGTGGGCAGCTCTCTGTGCCATGGTCAAAATATTTCGGGGGTGGGAGCACGGGCTTGATGTGCCGCTGCCTGGTTACGCCCCTGGCGCGTCGCTGCGGGCGCTCACGCCTGTGCGCTGCTGTCACACTGTTTCAGCTAAAAGCTTCCGTGTATCCTTGAATGATAACGCGAAGGCTCTGTGTGCTCTGTGTGCTTTCGCAACCATTGCATCGCGTGTCTCGGCATATCCTAAGTGCGAAACAATTCATTGCTTACTGCAAACCCTTTTAGAATCTATCTATCTATCTGTCTGTCTGTCTGGCTATATATATATATATATATATACATACATATATATATATATATATATATATGTGTGTGTGTATGTATAGTCCAGTAGATCCTCCGTGAGCGGTCACAACGTGGTTTATTTCGACGTTTCAGCCTAGAGTCTGGCCACATCAGGATCCTGATGAAGGCCAGACTTTAGGCCGAAACGTCGAAATAAACCACGTTGTGACCACTCACGGAGGATCTACTGGACTATATGCAACGCTACGGCCACTAAAGCACCATGCCTGCCTATATATATATATATATATATATATATATATATATATATATATATAGCCGCTTACATCTGGGTGCTCTCGCAATCACCCCGATGGATTAACTAGTATTGAACGAAACTCAGCATGAGAGGGTAACATAGTTTGACGAATACAATTCGCTGCTCACAACATAATTTCACCATCCCGTCACGCACGTCGTCAAACACTTTCCACCTGACAGTCACACATATCTGTGGGCTGGTACGTGCCACTGGTATGCTGGCATTAGCCACATGTGACACACTTAGTATACCCAGGTTCAACGAGAACACACATAGACAAGTAAAATGAGGGAGCCTTTAAAAAAATCACAGCTTAAACCCGGAGTGAATGACTTTGAGTGGGCGAAGCTCCAGTGTTTCATCGGTAAAACCGTGAATCTTTCCTAGTACATAATCAAAGACGTGACGCAAGCTTTTTTTGTCAAATGCGCGGGCATTGAGAGACGCGTCTGTCTGTCTGTCTGTCTGCCTGTCTGTCTTTTTGTCTGTCTGTCTGTCTGTTTGTCCATCTGTCCGTTTATTAAAGCATCTTGAGTGATCTGAGCGTCATTTAGTGAGCTCTTCGCGTACTAGGGGTGGCTACGACTGACAACTACGGCAGACAAGCCTACCCCTTAACAAGCTTCGAGACTAAAACGTAACATCGACAGCGTTGAGCCGATGAATGCACACACTAAATGTCAAGGTCCAAGCAGGAACCGAACACAAGCATTCTTCGTGGCAATCAAGTGCTCTACCGCAGAGCCACGCCTGGTCTCGGAACTATTTTTCAAGGAGACCCTAATGTTCGTGACACGTCAATTAGAGGTGCAATGATGGTTATCAATTTTTATTAAGAATACACACGTGCTTCAATGATCCAACCGGCACGTCAGTTTAACGTCAGTTGTAGTTGGGTGCCTTGCGCTGAAGTTGATTTATGTAGCAGTGTGCTAGCACAAGCGGTTAATACCATCCTCGCGAGAACAAGTGGTAATATCAGCCTGTCGCTTCTGGTGTTGTTAATACTCATGTTCCACTTGACATCGTTGCGCAAGTGCAAACAACTAGTTATATAAACTTCTGCAACTAACCACGTCTGTGCGTGCAACATTTGTAGATTTATTTTGCGTTCTTTCTTGAAGTTTCGCTGTCAAGTTAGTCACAGTCACCTTCCCTTTGAATGCCTCGCATAACGTCGATTCCCAAGGTACAGGGGGGTCAAAAGTTCCCAGGCCACGCTCCCATATGAATACATGAGACAGTGGCCTGGGAACTTTTGACAACCTTTCCCCCTTGTACGCGGGATCTGCCGAATTATTTTCAAAAATGGATAGACGCTCGAGACAAGTGACACTCAAACTATATACGTTTAAGAAACAAAAATGGATCAAACGTATTTCGGAGGCCTTTATTAAATCATGGCAACAATTAACATGAACTTTGGCATGAAAAACACCCTAGTTGAAATTTCAGTTAGCCTATGGCGATTAAGTGTGTAGAAGAGGATTAACGCAAACTTTAAGCAGTTCTTAGTGGCCAGTATGGGACTCTTATGGGTATTAACAAAAAGCACCATATCCCACAACGTAATATATATTCTATTAAAATTACTGTAACACATTGTGCCCCCATAGAGGTAAAAACATGGCGTGGCGAGTTCGGAATGCTTCCTGATCATGAACAATTTGAAGGAGACCTCCCGCACGTATACGGACGAAATTGGTCAGTCGGTGGGTCATGGCATGGACGGTGTTATGTCACGA